>NC_089511.1:84060190-84679690 GCF_036850995.1 Saccopteryx leptura
TGAAGTCATCTCAGATGAAAACCTCTCTGGTCAAGTTTTGACTATAATTCAAATTATTAATACACATAACTCAGTAAGTAACTATTGACAGGATAATTAAAGTTATCTATTTTGAATTACCTTTCATAGTTTATGTCTTTCAAGGAATTCATTCATTCCATCAGAATATTTTATCTTATTGACATAAAGTTGTTCATAATATATTCTTATTTTTCTTCTAATATCTCTAGGATCAGTGGTGGTATCATTTCTAGCATTTCTGTTATTAGTAATTTGTATCTTTTATCTGTTTTACTAATCACTTTGGTATAAATTAGTAAATTTTATTGATCTTAAGGAATCAAATTTTGTTTTTTTTTTAGTTTTGGAAGGTTTTCCTTTTTCTATCATATTTTATTGATATTTGATTTAACCATTATTATTTTTTACCTGTTTATTTTTTATTTCATTTGATTTTTCTTGTTTCTTGTGTGAGAAGTAACATTATTGAAATGAGGACTTCATACTTTTCAAATAGAGGATTCCAATGCTATAAATGTCCTTCAAAGTACTACCTTAGTCACGTCACACAAATTTTTATGTGCTTTGCTTTTATTTTTGTTCAATTTAATTTTCTAATCTTTTTCTTTGTTGAATTGGTTATTTAGAGGTATACATTTGGTTCTAATTATTTGAGCATTTTCTATATATCACTTTGTTATTGATTTCTACCTTCCCTGTGGTAAGGAAACATACATTGTATGAGCCAAATCCTTTTAACTATATTAAGATTTGTTTTATGAACTAGAATGTGGCCTATCCTGGTAAATATGCCACACACACACTAGAAAATAATTATCTGCTGTTGTTGGCTATAACTGCTTAGATGATGGACATTGTTGTTCAAGTCTTCTCTATCCTTACTGATTTGCTGTCTTCTTGAATTGAGGGGAAAGAGTTGAAAAATCAGATTACAATTGTGAATTTTTCTATTTTTCCTTACAGTTCTATTATTTTTTGTTTCATACATTTTGAAGCTCTCTAATTACTTTCATACTCATTTATAATTTTTATAAATTCTTGCAAGTTGACCTACCTATTTACTATTCTATAATATCCCTCTTTTTCTCTTGAGTTTTTGTTTTGTTTTGGGGTGTTTTTTTGTGATATGTCCACTTGTCTGACTCTAATATAACTTCTCCAGTTTTCTTCTAGTTAATTTTATGTGATCTATTTTTCTCTAACCAGTTATTATTAACCTATTTATAAATTATTTTCCTCCTGCCTGAGAACATTTTTTATTATTTGTTGTGATACAGCTCTGTTGCTGATAAATTTTCGCAGCTACTGTATGTCTGTCAGAAAATGGCTTTTATTCCATCTCTAGTTTAAAAAGATATTTTTTCTAGGTAAACAATTATAGATTAACTATTTTTGCTTGTCTTTTCTTTGTTTTCCTCTATCAGTTTCTTTTTTATCTCCTTTCTTTTTCTTTATTAAGTGAGAGGAAGGGAGATAGAGATAAACTCCTAGATGTACCCCAACCAGGATCCACCCGGCAAGCCCTCTATGGGACGATGTTCTGCCCACCTGGGGTGTTGCTCTGTTGCATGGCAACCAAGCTACTTTAGTACCCAGGACAGAGGCCATGGAGCCATCCTCAGCACCCAGGGCCAACTTGCTGCAACCATTTGAACCATGGCTGCAGAAGGGGAAGAGGGAGAGAGATAAGGGTGGGGTAAAAAAGCAAATGGCCACTTCTCCTGTGTATCCTGACCAGGAATCAAACCCAGGAATTCCACATGCCAGGCCAATGCTCTACCATTGAGTTAACCATCCAGGGTGTATCAGTTTCTTAAAGATCTAATCTACTGACATCATAATTGTTATGTCCATGACACAAATCCTACTATCATTTTTATTTTTGTTCTTTGATATATAGCATACCTTTCCTTATTGGCCATTTATAAGATTTTCTATTTATTGCTGGGTTGTTGAAAGCTGATTGTAATGTGCTATTATAATGTTTTCTTCATCTTTTTCTTGTGCTTGGGATTTCTTGAGCTTTCTGATTTGATGGCTTTATCATTTTCATCAAAATTATAAATTTTGGCTATTATTCTAAAAAATATTTTAACCCTTTTCTTTTTGGGGGGAACTACATTAATTCCATGTTGGCTGTAATCATGATATGCAGCTCTTAGTGGTCCCAGTTTACTAAGCCATGTGCCTTTTTCTTGTAAAAGTATTTTTGTTTTTGATAGTTTCTGCTGCTCTGTCCCCTAGTACTCTGCACTTTTCTTGTGCATTGTCTAACTAATAGAATCTTCAATTCTATTCAGTGTATTTATTGTCACAGATATAATTTTCATCTTTTATTTGGTTCCTATTTCTTAGGGATCACTTTTTTTCTTTGCTAGATATCTCAAGTCTGGTCAACATTGTTTACATACTTTAATGTTTTTAAAAGTTATCTTATGCAGAAGGGTAAATTTGTTTCATTTTACTATATTTTGGCATAGATCAGAAATCTTTCATCACAATTATTTATTTACCTATTTATTTTTAAACTTTGTTTTATTTATTTATTTTTGGAGAGGAGAAAGAGAGAGAGAGAGAGAGAGAGAGAGAGAGAGAGAGAGAGAAAGGGGGAAGGAGCAAGAAGCATCAACTCAGAAATGTGCCTTGACCAGAAAAGTGCAGGGTTTTGAACCAGCGACCTCAGCGTTCCAGGTCAACATTTTTTTGGTTTTTTTTAATTCTTTAAATAAATTTTTATTAATGTTAATGGGGTGACATCAATAAATCAGAGTACATATATTCAAGGAAAACATGTTCATGTTATCTTGTCATTCAAGTATATTGCATACCCATTGCCCAGAGTCAGATTGTCCTCCATCACCCTCTATCTAGTTTTCTTTGTGCCCCTCCCCCTCCCTCTTCCCCTCTCCCTCCTTCCCTCGCCCTCCCTCCCCCTGCCCCCAGTAACCACCACACTCTTGTCCATGTCTCTTAGTCTCATTTTTATGTCCCACCAATATATGGAATCATGTAGTACTTGGTTTTTTCTGATTTACTTATTTCACTCCATATAATTTTATCAAGATCCCACCATTTTTTGGTAAATGATCCGATGTCATCATTTCTTATGGCTGAGTAGTATTCCATAGTGTATATGTGCCACATCTTCTTTATCCAGTTTTCTATTTAAGGGCTTTTTGGTTGTTTCCATGTCTTGGCCACTGTGAACAATGCTGCAATGAACATGGGGCTACATGTGTCTTTATGTATCAATGTTTCTGAGTTTTGGGGGTATATACCCAGTAGAGGGATTGCTGGGTCATAAGGTAGTTCTATTTTCAGTTTTTTGAGGAACCACCATACTTTCTTCCATAATGGTTGTACTACTTTACAGTCCCACCAACAGTGAATGAGGGTTCCTTTTTCTCCACATCCTATCCAACACTTGCTATTACCTGTCTTGTTGATAATAGCTAATATAACAGGTGTGAGGTGGTATCTCATTGTAGTTTTGATTTGCATTTCTCTAATAAATAATGAAGCTGAGCATCTTTTCATATATCTGTTGGCCATTTGTATTTCTTCCTGGGAGAAGTGTCTGTTCATGTCCTCTTCCCATCATTTTATTGGATTGATTGTTTGTTTGTTGTTGAGTTTTATGAGTTCTTTGTAAATTTTGGATATTAGGCCCTTATCTGAGTTGTTTGAAAATAACATTTCCCATTTAGTTGGCTGTCTGTTTATTTTGTTGTCAGTTTTTTTTGCTGAGCAAAAGCTTTTAGTCTGATGTAGTCCCATTCATTTATCTTTGCTTTCACTTCTCTTGCCTTTGGTGTCAAATTAATAAAATGCTCTTTAAAACCCAGGTCCATGAGTTTAGTACCTATGTCTTCTTCTATGTACTTTATTGTTTCAGGTCTTATATTTAGGTCCTTGATCCATTTTGAATTAATTTTAGTACACGGGGACAAACTGTAGTCGAGTTTCATTCTTTTGCATGTGGCTTTCCAGTTTTCCCAGCACTATTTGTTGAAGAGGCTTTCTTTTCTCCATTGTGTGTTGTTGGCCCCTTTATCAAAAATTATTTGACTATATATATGTGTTTTATTTCTGGACTTTCTATTCTGTTCCATTGGTCTGAGTGTCTATTTTTCTGCCAATACCATGCTGTTTTGATTGTCGTGGCCCTATAATATAGTTTGAAGTCAGGTATTGTAATGCCCCCAGCTTCATTCTTTTTCTTTAGGATTGCTTTGGCTATTTGGGGTTTTTTATAGTTCCATATAAATCTGATGATTTTTTGTTCCATTTCTTTTTTTTTCTTTTGTATTTTTCTGAAGCTGGAAATGGGGAGAGACAGTCAAACAGACTACCTCATGCGCCCGACCAGGATCCACCAGGCATACCCACCAGGGGGCGACGCTCTGCCCACCAGGGGGCGATGCTCTGCCCCTCCGGGGTGTCGCTCTGTTGCGACCAGAGCCATTCCAGCGCCTGGGGCAGAAGCCAAGGAGCCATCCCCAGCGCCCGGGCCATCTCCGCTCCAATGGAGCCTCGGCTGCGGGAGGGGAAGAGAGAGACAGAGAGGAAGGGGAGGGGGAGGGGTGGAGAAGCAGATGGGCACTTCTCCTGTGTTCCCTGGCCTGGAATCGAACCCGGGACTTCTGCAAGCCAGGCCAATGCTCTACCACTGAGCCAACCGGCCAGGGTGTTCCATTTCTTTAAAGAATGTCATAGGAATTTTGATGGGAATTGCATTAAATTTATAAATTGCTTTTGGTAATATGGCCATTTTGATTATATTTATTCTTCCTATCCAAGAACAAGGAATATTTTTCCATCTCATTGTGTCTTTTTCGATTTCTCTTAACAATGCTTTGTAGTTTTAGTTATATAGGTTCTTTACATTCTTTGTTATGTTTATTCCAAGGTATTTTATTTTTTTTGTTGCAATCGTGAAGGGGATTGGTTCACTTGGGCTCTCTCTTGTTTGTTCATATAGGCCTGAAGTGATATGAACTTCCCTCTTATTACTGCTTTGGCTGCATCCCAGAGATTCTGATATGTCGTATTGTCATTTTTCATTTGTCTGTATATATCTTTTGATCTTTGCGCTTATTTCTTCTTTGACCCATTCATTTTTTAAAAGTCTGTTGTTTAGTTTCCACATTTTTGTGGGGTTTTTTCCCCTCTATTTTGCAGTTGAATTCTAGTTTCAAGGCTTTATGATCAGAAAATATGCTTGGTATAATTTTAATTTTTCTGAATATGCTGATGTTATCTCTGTGGCCTAACATATGGTCAATTCTTGAAAATGTTCCATGTACACTAGAGAAAAATGTATACTCTGTCGCTTTGGGATGAAGTGTCCTGTAGATAGCTATCATATCCAGGTTCTCCAATGTTTCGTTTAATGCCAATATATCTTTATTGATTCTCTGTTTGGATGACCTATCTAGAGCCATCAGCGGTGTAATGAGGTCTCCAAGTATGATTGTATTTTTGTCAGTTCTTGTTTTTAGGTCAATAAGTATCTGTCTTATATATTTTGGTGCTCCTTGGTTTGGTGCATAAATATTAAGAATTGTTATGTCTTCTTGATTCAGTGTCTCCTTAATCATTATGAAATGACCATTTTTGTCTCTGAGTACTTTTTCTGTCTTGTAGTCAGCATTATTAGATATGAGTATTGCTACTCCTGCCTTTTTTGGATGTTATTTGCTTGGAATATTGTTTTCCAGCCTTTCACTTTGAATTTGTTTTTATCCTTGTTGCTTAGATGTGTTTCTTGTAGGCAGCATACAGTTGGATTTTCTTTTTTAATCCATTCTGCTACTCTGTGTCTTTTTATTGGTAAGTTTAATCCATTTACACTTAGTGTAATTATTGACACTTGTGGGTTCCCTATTGCCATTTTATAAATTGCTTTCTGTTAGTTTTGTATCTTCTTTGATTCTTCTCTTCTGTTTTTCTATCATTTGTTTTTATTTGTGTTCCATATTTCTTTCTTCTGTTGCTACCTTTTTAAAGTTATGTGCTTCTGTGGTGGTTTTTTCAAGGGTGGTTACCATTAAGTAATGAAAAGGGTACCTACCATATTCATTGTAGTACCTACCTTATGAGTGTTTCTGCACTTCATTGTCCTTTGCTACTATTAATCTCTGTCCTCTCCCCCCCCCCTTTTTTTTTGTTTTTATTGTCACAGTTTAAATTTGGTTTTATTGTGTTCTTGGTGGAGCTGTTACTTGTGGTTTTGTTTTGTTTTGCTCTGTGAATCTGGTTGGAAAACCGCCTTTAGTATTTCCTGAGTGGGGGCTTTCTGACGATAAATTCCCTCATCTTTTCTGTATTTGTGAATGTTTATTTTTCTCCGTACTTGAAGGATACCTTTGATGGGTATAGTATTTTTGGCTGAAAGTTCCTCTCTTTCAGGGCTTTAAATATTGGGGTCCACTCTCTTCTAACTTGTAGAGTTTCTGCTGAGAAATATGATAATAATCTAATAGGCCTTCCTTTATTTGTTGTATTCTTCTTTTCCCTGGCTGCCTTGAGAATTTTTTCTTTGTCGTTGGTTTGTGCCATCTTCACTATGATGTGCCTTGGAGTAGGTTTGTTGTGGTTAAGAAAGCTCCGTGTTCTGTTTGCTTCTTGAATTTGAGGCTTTAGTTTTTTCCACAGGCTCGGGAAGTTCTCGTCTATTATTTGTTTGAATATATTCTCCATTCCATTTTCTCTCTCTTCTCCCTCTGATATACCTATTATTCTTATGTTATTCTTTTTGATGGAGTCAGACAATTCCTGTAGGGCAGGCATCCCCAAACTACGGCCCGCGGGCTGCATGCGTCCACCCTGAGGCCATTTATCTGGCCCCCACCGCACTTCCGGAACGGGTACCTCTTTCATTGGTGGTCAGTGAGAGGAGCACTGTATGTAGCAGCCCTCCAATGGTCTGAAGGATAGTGAACTGGCCCCCTGTGTAAAAAGTTTGGGGACCCCTGCTGTAGGGATTTCTCATTTTTTAAAAATTTTTGAGTCTCTTTCTTCTTCTCTCTGCTGTGCCTCAAGTTGCTTGTCTTCTATTTCACTAATCCTACCTTCTATCTGGCCTGTTCTATTAGCTAAACTTGTTACCTCGTTTTTCAGCTCGTGAATTGAGTTTTTCATCTCTGTTTGATTTGTTTTTTTATAGTTTCAATTTCCTTGGTAATATATTCTTTGTGTTCGTTGAATTGTTTCCTGAGCTCCCTATATTGCCTTTCTGTGTTTTCTTGTATATCTCTGAGTATTTTTATGTTTTCTATTTTAAATTCTCTGTCATTTAGCTCCAAGGTTTCCAATATATTAAATTTTTTCTATGTAGATTTTTCCACATCTATCTGTGTTACTTCTCTACCTTTTGTATCCATGATATTCGATTTCCTTTTTTTTAATGGCATCTGAGGGTGATTTTGTTGATAGTATTAATGAGAATTAATAAAAAATAATAAAAAATAAAAAGTTTAAAAAATAAAAAAGTAAAAAAAAAAGGAAAATTATTTGGAAATAAAACCCCACAAAACAACCAAAAATAATTGATTATTTTCCCCCCTTTTCTTTTTTCTCTTCCCCTCCTCTCCCTTCCTCCTTAGGAAAATATCGTGATGACCTATGAATTGTATTCTGCTAAATGGAACAAAAACTGCCTATAAGGGAGGGGCTGAGTTGAGAGGAAGTGTTCAAGGGGCAAGAAAGGAAGTAGGGACCCACAAAATGCAAAAAAGGAAAAGATCTGGGTCAAGTACAAAATGATTTGCTTGTAAATGATGGTCAACTAAGAGATATAATGAGAGGGATAAGAGGGGAATAGGAAAAAGGAAAAAAAAATCTATTGTATTAAGTGGAGCAAAGACTAAACATAATGTTGATCCTGGGTTGGGAGGAATGCTAATGAGTTAAAAAGCGAAGTAAAAAGCACCCAAAATGCCACAAAAAAAAAACTTGAGTCCCAAATTAAATAATTTGTTCCTGATTGAGGATTGAGTGAGAGGAAAAGTAAAAGAAGAAAAGAAGAAACTAATAAAAAGGGAGAAATAAGAAAAAGGGGAAAAGGAAAGGAAGAAAAAATAAAAAGAAAGAAAAACAAAAAGAGAGAGTTAAGGGTTTTGTAGTGTAACCCTCATGGAGGGTAAGGAAGAAGAAAACAAATAAAATGTAACACTTATGGGTAGTGTAGTTCAAGAAAAGGAAAGAATAAGGCGGGTAAAGAATAAAAGGACCAAGGTGGAGGAGATAGAAATAATAATAATAAAGGCAAGAAGATAAAAGATACAAAAGAAATAAATAGTAGAACAAGTTACAAAGTCTGTGGATTTTTCTTGATTTTGAGAGGTTAATTTCTTCCTTTTTCTTTCCTCTCCCTCTTCCTGGTCGGTGACTCTGTACCCTAGGCTCTGCCCCTGTGGCACGCTTAGGTAGGGATTTGCAGTTGATGAGACTCTACGTCAATGCCATATATTTGGCTTCAGTTTGATTGGTAGTCAAGGCTTGTTAGCATTTGCAGGCTCCGACAATGAGACAGTCTGTTTTCCCGGAGCCTCTCTCCTAGTCTCTCCTTCCTGGATTAGCAGCCTGGTGAACCAGCTATGAGGCTGCCGCTGCCTCTGCCTGGGGAATAAGAGGCTCAAAGAGCTGGCAAAATTCCACTCTATCTCCACTCAATGCAGGGCTCTGGGTAAGGTTCTGTCACTCAGAGCCACCAGCGTAATCAGGTGGGGCTGGGAGCCAATTGCTCTCAAGGTGACTTTCTATGAGCTAACAGGCCTGTTCAGCATGCCTAGCACTCTGTGGGACTACTCTCCCCAGGCTTTCCGCACTTTGTAACCTGTTTTGGCTGGGAAGAAGATGCCCTACTCTCTGCCTGCAGCACAGGTCTTAACATCTGCCGAGTCCCTCTTTTTAGCATATATCCCTCAGTATGAAAGCTCTGTCAATCAGAAGTTGCCCCCACCCCTTTAGCAAGAGGCACTAAAAAATATCACACCTCTTGTCTTGGATCGCTGAACTGAGAGAGATCTTGTCAATTAGATCCGCGTAGGTTGGTTGGGAGGTGAGCAGACTGTGGGTTAAGCTAATTTCAGCGATTGGATCCACAGATGTGCTCCAGGACGGACTGCAAGCTGTCCGTGTGCCCCTCCTCCGATGCTTGATTGTTAGCTTGAATGGCTGGGTGAGGTGCCCCACCCGTGCAGAGAAGCTAGGGCGTAGGGAAGTTCGCTTTGGCGCACTCCCCATGCACGTCGCTGGCGGTTGGGGAGCTCTCTGTGGCAGGAGGCTGGGTCGCCCGCGGCGTGCCTGCTGCTGGGACTTCCCCGGCGCGCAGTGCGCCAGCTGCTGGGACGCCTACAGCTCGCGGTGGCTGGGATGCCTGGGGCGCACAGGTGGTTTCTCCCTACACGGGGGCGGTTGCTCGTGGCGCGTGGGCTGACTCACCACAGGCACACTCTCGCCTCGGCTTGAACGAACGTCCGTGCCGCAGTTTCCTCCGCACCCTCAGCTCCCTTCCGACTCTCAGTTCCAAGTGAAAGCAGCCCCTTCGTCTTCAGTGTGTGGAACTCCCAGAAGCTCCAAGGATAGATTTTTCTCTCTGGTTGATGAATTTGTTGAAATTTTGGGGAGATCTTTTGGCCGTGCTGCTCACACTGCCATTTCTGTGACGTCACTCTCAGGTCAACTTTTTATCCACTGTGCCACCACAGGTCAGGCCTTTTATCACATTTAATATTTTTGCCAAATGACTTAAATTGGCAAAATTTGCATTTTTTAAAATGGTAATACAAAAATTTGAATTCTTTAAAGGAAAATAAAGTAATCCTAAAGGACAACTTATTATATTACCTGATATGTATTAAATTAGGAAAGGCTGGTATCATTATTTTTTTTTCAATTACAATTTATATTCAATGTTATTTTGTATTAAGTTCAGGTGTACAGCATAGTGGTTAGACAATCATATACTTTGCAAAGTGTTCCCCCAATATTTTCCATACCCACCTGGCACCATGCATAGTGATTACAATACTATTGACTATATTCTCTAAGCTGTTCTTTACATCCTCGTGACTATTTTGTAAACACTAATTTGTACTTCTTAACCCCTTCACCTTTTTTACCTATCTCCCAGTCCTCCTCCCATCTGGCAACCACCTCTCTGCTCTGTGTCTATCCATTTGTTTCAATTTTGTCCATTTATTTTGTTCTTTAGATTCCACATATAAGTGAGATCATATGGTATTTGTTTTTCTCTGACATTTTACATAACATAAATATCCTCTGGGTTCATTCCTAGTGTCGCAAATGGTCAGACATTGTTCTTTTTTATGGGAAAGGTGGTGTTATTAAAGTTAGGAAGTTACTCTTGGAGTCTTTTAGGCATTGGTATATTGTTTTATGTGGTCAGTTCATGGGAAGGAAGACCCAAGGCTAAGGGAAAGCATACAGACCACATAGTATGAGGGACAAGTGAGAGTTAAGCTCTGTGCCAGATTCTTAGGGTCCTGGACTCTTAATCTCTAAGCCCAGAAGCAAAATTCAGGTGCTGATAGAACATGGGACTATAAAACCAGTCCATAGCCTGAGCATCAATAGTGAAACAGAAGCTATGCGGTCCAGGTGGGTGCTTTAGGCTTCTCACAGGTACACTGCATGTTATTTGCATTTGCTTGTTGGAAAAGCTGCCTCAGCAGTATGTGGGCCTGAGCTTTCAATTTGAAGAAACCAGGGGGTACAATTTAAAAAGTCTAAGCCCTAGCCAAGTGACTCACTGGATAAAGTGTTGACTTGGTGCACCAAAGGTCACAGCATCAACTCCAGTCAGTGTACATAGAAGAAGCAGTCAATGAGTACACGACTAAATGGAACAACAAACTGAAGCAATGAGCTAATGCTGCTTTTTCTCTCTCCCTTTCCTCCCTCCTCCCAAATCAATAGAAAAAAATTTTTTTAATTAAGTCTGGAAAATGCAGGGATTAAAAATAGTCTTCTTGAACCTGTCTATTGTCTTCATTAACTATTGTAATGATCTTACAGACAATAAAACACAGAGTGAGTAAACTTTGGAGTCAGCAGTGAAATGAATAAATCATGAAGACATAGTGACCTTCCTCTTCTTGATCATGAACTAGTTGTGTCTCAGCTATACCTGCAAATCAGATACAACTCCCATGAGCCCCTTTCTTTGTGTTCATGTGATGGCTGATATTTACTAGCCATGTTTTCTAACATATGAGACATGCAAACCATCATGTGGTACGTTGGTCAGCTATGGCTGCCATAATGAACACTAATAGACAGGTGGCTTACACAGCAGAAATTTGTTTTCTCATACTTCTGGAGGCTGGAAGTCCAAGATCAAGGTGTTGGCAAGCGTTGTTTCTCCAGTTGACTTTCCTTGGCTTGAAGATGGCCATCTCTTACCTATGTATTCACATGGCTCATTATCTGGGCACTTACACTTCTGAAGTCTCTTCTTATAAGGACACCAGTACTATTGGAATAGGGACTTACTCTCATGATCTCATTTAACCTTAATTATCTCCCTAAAGGCCCTATCTCTAGATATAGTCACATAGAAAGTAATGGTATGTAAACCATTTTGGGGGGGTCATATTTAAGACCATAACATGGTGTAAGGAATAGATCTTGGTAATTAATAGTTTCTTTCTTGTGAACAAAGACCCCACATCCTTTTTTTACAGAAACCAGTACCCTGGCTTGAAAGTTCATGAAGAAGACATTTGCTAGGAGAAGAGTCAGTGTCATCGCTGGTATTTAGATGAGGGTCCTATTTGAATATGAACGTGGGTGTCCTTTTGCCACATCCCTCAGTAGCTGGGGTAGCATTCCAGAGACAGGAGTTGAATCCATGGATTTTCTTACTGATTGGTTAACCAACATCTCTTCAATCTATGAATGCAGAGGAAGGTGGATTATAGACCTCCACAGCTTCGGGCTTTCAACAGAGGCTGCTCAATTTCTGTTCTCCCCACCATGAATATAGGGTTAGAGGCTAGTGACTTGCTTTGGAGTGGTTTTCAGAGCTGGAACCATGTCTAATCATCAATTATCCTCTCGTAAACCTTTCATCATTCCTGGCACATCATCACTCAATGAAATAATTTGAGTAAATGAAAGAGCAGATGACACGTACCCAAGTGCCGATGCTGGAGGAGACTATGTGCGAGCACACTAGAAGCTGATGAGCCAGGAGTTTTAAGTTGAATGTGTTTATCCTTGAAGATTGCTTTAGCACTGCGTATTTTTGGAATTCTACAGAATCTGTTATTGGCACTTGTTTGTAGTGCTTCTTTGTAACCAATCCATGTTAGGAAATGAAAGAAAGTTGAAGCAGACTGAAAATTCAAGTCATTTTCCACACCATCTCCCTGTCCCAGGTAGTATATGTGTAAAGCAGAGTAAGGATAAAGCGACTGGACAGCTGAGGACCATGTAGCCCCAAAGATGGCTGTTCCAGGAACACGAACGGAAATGTCAGCTCTTTCCATTTTTACCACAGTATTTTTAGAGTGGCTGCTTTTCTCCTTGGCTGGTGTCAGGGTGCTACTTTACTGAGGCACTGCACTCTGCTGAAAAACAAGCTTTTTTCATTTTTAAATAGACTAATTTCTGTAAGAGAAGGAATTTATTTAATTAACATTTCTATTGCAATTTTTTCTTTTGTATCAGACACCTACAATAAAACTAAGTGATTTCTTGGATTAAAAAATGAATTAAATTACATTGTAAGGTATAATATTAATTTTTGGAAGACTATTATGTATATAACAGTGTGGTGATGGCCAAAGGGAAAAGGGTTAGGGGAAAGGTAGAGGCAGGCAGAAGTGGGGAAAATGGGGGAAAAAGAGACATTGCTATGGACAGAGGACACATGATAGAGTTGGTAGGTGGTGGCTTGTTAAATTGTGCACTTAAACCAGTATGGTCTTGCAAAACAACGTGATCTCTAATTTCATAAAAAAATAAATAATAAATTAAAATAAAATCTGAAAATAAAGGAAAGAGAAGGCATCATGAACAGAAAATAGAGAGTTTATAATACATATTTCTAGAGCTAAAGGAAGGCCATTTTTAGATTTTTTATTCTATCAAGAGTGACTCTAAAGAATGAGACAAAACTTATTGACCACACAGAATCA
This sequence comes from Saccopteryx leptura, assembly GCF_036850995.1. Lineage (NCBI taxonomy): Eukaryota > Metazoa > Chordata > Mammalia > Chiroptera > Emballonuridae > Saccopteryx > Saccopteryx leptura. Next base: position 84,073,381 of record NC_089511.1, read on the forward strand.
TCTCTTATTCCTTAGCAGTGATTCCTCAGGTGCATGACACTTCTGGCTCTGAAACCAAATGTCTAATGTGCTTTCACCTTGGTGATGGCACTTAGATCCTCTTTTCAAACCTTTCATTACATGTTTTACAGTAAAATGACTTCTGGAAGCCAAGATGGATGCCTTGCTGTGTGCAGCCCACTGGAGGAAGCTGAAGATCTGGGCCCCTTGCTCTGGCCCTGTGTGGCGTGGGCTTCACAGCTGTGGCTTCCATCTGAAGCTTTTTGTCCTGGACCCCAACTAGTCTCTGCAGTCTGCCTGAGACATAGAGTTCTCAGAGTCCATCCATTCTCTTTCTCCCACTTTCCTGTTGACATTTCTTAAGAGCTATGAAAATAATTTCCACACATTGTCATTTTTTCCCTAAATATGCATCTGTGTGAGCAACACCTTATTAGGAAAGCCCAGACCTGCATGATTCTTTATAGATAGTACTTTTCTGGACTAATGTATTTTATATTTTACTACATAAGTGTAAATGGTAGCTATAAAGAAAATTTGAAAATTCTTTAAAAAAATGGAAAGAGAAGGTTTGTGTGCAGTTATGTTTAGTTATATAACTTTTACACTATTGTTACTATTTTTCTATATTTTCAGTTACATATGTGACATATAACTTAATTATTCATGGTTATGACTACAAAATACACTCATTTATTTTGTATTTCTCAAACATTATAATCAGGTTAACAAATGTTTCTTATATATCACTTTTCATAACTGCATAACATCCCACTCTATGACTTCAATATAATTTATTTTACCATTTCACTATTGGAAATGTGTGTAGTTTGAATGCTTCCATTCATATAAATAATAAGGTAATACATATCTTTGGCCAAAATTTTATTTTTTTCATATTTAGGATAGGATTCTTTAAGAAGAGTTTATATAGAATCACTGGGTCAAAAATGAGAAAAATTTTAAAGTCTTTTGATGAATAATGGTGTTTTAACCTGTTGTCCTGTCCCTGGCAACAGATTCTAGACTGCAGTTGTGATTTATCCATCTGGCTTCCTAATCAATCAACGTAAGTATACACCAGTTTAACCTCTGAAGTATAATGTACATGGGGGTTTTAGTGTAATGCATATTTATACTAAAATGGCATTGCTGATGCCCTTCAGTAGATTCGATTGAGTAAATGATTCTGCTGCCCACTCCTCCATGTAACGTCCTGGCTCTGCCCATGGACCTCCAGCCTGCATCTTCAGGCTGGTCTCCTTTGTTTCCTATTTACTGCAGAGTCATCTCATTATCTGCCATGAGCAGACCTGGACACCCGAATCTTAATCAGCTGTATTCTTTTGTTTCTAAAGCTGGGTCCATGTGTATTTACTGCTGTCCTAGGGATATGGCTCTGCCCGGTGCAGGCATGGCAAAGCCCTCTGCTGCTGCCACCTCTGTCCAGGAGCGCCCGCTGGGCCTGGTCACTCTTTGTTCATGCTTCAGTCTCCTTTCACTTTGCCCCCTCCTTTTTTCTTCCTTTCTTCCTTTTAACCTACTACTGTGCAAGCAGAGGTGATTTTGTGGTCTCCCTAAGCTTTTCACACAAAAAAGGAACCATTTCCAGGTCGAATGCTATTTTTACCACCTCTGAATTGTGTAAAAGGCTTTGGTTCTCTGATACAATACTTTCTAGACCAGACTAATAACATTCCCCTATGCTGTAGACCCATGGATTTTATTTTACCTTACCATTTCCCAAACTATGCTACTGTGGAGTGGAGTTTCAGTAGGGTCCTGCAGCAGAGGTTACCGTGGCCAAGGAAGCTGTGGAATGTGCTTCTTAGATTCTCCTCCTGAAGACCTGTATTCACGTTGCTGTCTCTAAAAGGTTGGAATCATAAGAAAGAAAATATTTTAACTCAGTCATTCCACACTGAGAACCTGTTTATTTTTCCCATTTTTTATTTTTTATAGCTATACGTACTATTTTGTCCTTAAAACTTTATTGGAGAAAAGCAGCTGTAAGTGGTTAAATTAATTCTTTCCTATGCCTGGATATATAATTGGATGTGCCATGTTGCTGTTCAGCGCTATCAGAGCCTCTGTTTGGACAGTAGTCTCCATGCGGTACTGCCTGGCTGCAGTACAAAAGGGAGTGAGCTGGACATAGGGACAGATAGCACTGGGCCTGCGCACTTCCCTGCTGTTCTACCAGCAGTGAGAACCTATGGGAGAAAGGGCATGAGCTTCCAGGGCAATGGTCTGTGCACTGGTCGGAATGCTTGAAGCTTGCTTTAGCAGAACAATGTTTTGATAAAGCTGTCTGCCACCCAGAAGGAATCATAAGGATGCTTTAAGGACTCGAGGGATCATTGCTTTCTTTGGAGTCATAGGGCTCATTCTTTCACAGCTGGGGAACTGTTTTACTGTGAAATAGAATTTTAGTTGGATGAGAAATTAATCAGCTTGCACAGCTCTAATTTTTGACTAAGACACTGTGTCAGTATGTTTGGTACATGCTGTGTTTGAGCCTGGAAGCCTACGCCTTGCATTTGTATAGCATCGTGACACTACCACCTGCCTATCAAATGCCACAGGGAACAAGGGCACCAGGGAGCCAACAATTTCTCTTCTGCCGCTCTGTAGCTCTTCTTTGCAGCTTAAATCTGGGATGATCTCTAACAGGCTGAGGTCTGCAAGAGACCTCAGTGGCTGTCTAGTGCAACCCCGTGGCCAAAGGAAAAAATCTCTCCCAACACCCATGATTAGAGTCCAGCTCGACCTATGTTTGCACGCGTGCCATGATGGGAGAGGGTCTTCCACATCAGGCAGCCCAGTGTTTGATTTTGAATCACATCCAGGCTTTGTGGAATTTTTCTTTTCCTGGATAAGCCAGAAAGGGCAGATTCCAACTTGCTTTATCTCTAAACTGGCATGAGATTAGAATCACAGGGACAGCCAGTTACTTTTCTTATCTTTGATGCCTCTGATGTGATCAATTTGTGATAATTTGATCTTGGATGCTTGGGGATGCCATATATATAAAAAAGAAACCGACTTTTATGATCTAAGAATCTGCTAAAATCTGATTGAGGCCATTTTAAGTTAGAAAAATATGTGTGCCTTCCTCAGAAACAAGTAGGCAAATATAGATATTTATATTTGGTGCAATATTCTTACCCTAACAATAACAACAACAAAGGAATATTTTTATCCTGATATAGGCAATTATGCATAAAGGATCAGCAATTATGTTCCTTAACATAATGTTTCATTTTTTTCAAAATCCTACTTGCATAAGCGAAACAGTCGGTTTAAAAGGAGCTTTTGGTTTTACAGTAAAGTATAATGGGAAGGTCACACTCAGACATGTTTATTGATGAAGATGTATGTCTACCTTTTCTTCTATATTAGGTTAGATGGTCTGTGGCAATGTGGGAGAAAAGATGAGTGAATCATGGCCCCTACCCTCAAAGAGCTCACAAGCTTCGTGGTGGGGGGCAGACATGACAAACACCCACAAAAATAGCTGGCCCTCAAGACAGAGAGTGATGATTGTTATGATGAAGGCAGCAGCCTAGTACTGAGGAAGCAGGGAGGCTGCCCAGGTTAATGCCAGGGAAAGAACTGGGGGGGGAAAGTTTACAATTGAACGGACTCTGAGTTGTGCTCAGGAAAATGGAAGGGGTTTCAAAGGCAGAGCTTAATTAGCAGAGGATTGCCATGTGGAAGCATTTCCCTAGAACATTTCTCAGTGTGGTAGGTGGGAGCCTTTCACACTCTGCAGTCAATGTTCTCCAAGGGCATGTTCACTTGTACTGTGTCTGACTGCTATCTCCAGAGCTAGGGTTTGGAGGTTTGGTGGACTTTTTGTCTGTGGGGTAGTTTTAAATAAATAACTCATAATTTATCAATTTGAGTACCTGGGATCTTCTCATACCTGCTCAGAATATCTATGGGTGGGTCTCCCTGCTTCTTACTTACTCCTGTATTGATCTTTAATTTTAGGTGGGGTCTTTATCTATCTTCTTTCCCCTTGTGGAATAATGTCTTACCTCAGACAGGAAGGAGGAAAAGAGAATACATATTTGGGTGGCTCCAATCATCCTGCCTTGATGACAACTCTAGAAGCAAACGGGAAAGGAAGGCTAAACCTTTTAGTCTGGTGAATGCACACAGGACACTCTTAGTGGCCACATGTAGTATAAATCAGGATGATGATTTCCCCACATGGACACTCTCAGTGGTCATTTATGTTCATTCATTAGTATTTCCCCAAAACATAGAAGAAGTACATGCTGTTCATCAGGACTTGCCCTTTCCAAGTTCACAGTCTGGTGAAGAAAAGAGAAACACACAAACTCGCACTCAGTGCAGTGCGATCAGGGCTCTAACCAAGGCAATGTGCAGCGCTTTCTCCTTCAGGGCAGGTAAGACAGGCTTCAAAGAATAGCTCAGGAAGCTGATGCCTGAGCCAAGCAAGAATTGGGGGGTGAGGTCAAGGAAGGAGGCTTCTTTTTAATAGTTACGGGTATTTGGTGAGTGATTTTTGTAAAGAAAACAGCACATGTGCCTTAATTAAGTTTACAGTGAATTATACTAAATGACCGAGGGGATGTATAAGTGTTTGATACTCACTTAGTATGAGATGGACATAAATCACACCAGCATATGAGCGTGGACGGCAACAAAGGCATGGAGGGCTCTGTGTTTGACGAGTGATAGACACCCAGTCTTATTAGATCTGGGAACTGTTTCAGTTGTCTAATGGAATAATAGGAATTTCTCATGAAACTCTCAATAAAAATTAATTCAAAGTTCCTGTATATGAAAGTATATATTTTGAAAGGACACTATCAACAACTCCAACAAAAAATGATGATATCAGAACTCTGAGCAAGAGCCAACATTAATTAGACACACATTGTGGGGTTTTTTATGCCTTAGTTTATGGAAGCCTCATAAAAACTTAGTTGTTGGCAACCTGCCCATGTATCGTCCTTTATGGCTTATTCTTCTAACTGGATTTCAGTTTTGTTCTAACAATCAGTCCAGTCTGTGATTAGATATGTGATACAAGTCTATGCAAGACTGTGTCTAGATGTGAGGACTAAAATCCTGGTGGCTACTTGTGAGTAGGGAGCCTCATCTAAAGAGAAAGCCATTCTGTTCAGATGCCTGAGCCCAACAATTCCTGGGTCCTTAATGTTCGGTCCATTAAACCACTGAATTAGACAACCCAACAATCACCTCTTGTTAAGTGAGACAATGCTATTTTTCCTTGTGATTTAAGCCATTTTGAGTTGAATTTTTGTACTCTTAGCCAAAATCATTCTAATTGACACAGCTAGACAATCTATTCCCATTTTATAGCTAAGGGAACTAAGGGTTAAAGAAATTAAGTGACCTATCTAAGATCATACTGTTAGTTAAATATCATAACTGGGATCAAATTTAAGTATGTCTTACTCCACAACCTAGTGTTTAGCGTTTGGCTACATGTCTCCTGCGTATGTATATTTATTTGCGATATGTAACACCAAAACACTCAAGTCAATGTCAGACATTTCAAATAATTCAAATATATAATTTATAAGCAAGCCACTATCCCCCATCTTTTATTTCAGGCATTGGCTAATTGTCTCTGTCAAGGGCCAGAGAATAAATATTTTAGCATTTGTGAGCCATGTGGTCTCCATTATTACCACTTAAGTAATTGTAAAAGCAGCCATAGACAGTGTACAAACAAATGAACGTAGCTGTGTTCCAGTATGAGTTTATTTACAAGACAAACTGCAGTTTAAATTGGGCCTCTGGACCAGTTTTCTAACCCCTGTTTCATATGAACCAAACCTGATTTTATGAAGGCTCACAAGTAGGATGGATACAAGTGAATGTCCATAGGTGTGTACAAGAAACAGTCATCCTGCTAGAAGAGGAGAGGAGTGAGAAGGATAGAAAATCATCTCCCTTTTCCAGAACTTAAGGTGTCAAAGAGGCTGGTTCTTTTCTACTTTGCAATGCTGAATGGGGAGACCGCTTCGCCAGGGCGAAGAGAGGGCCATCTCAGGTCTCTCACCATCAGAGAAGCAAAATTTGGAGAATTGCAAGCCTCTTATCTGTACCTCAATTGGAATTCTAGTTAAAAATTCTAAATTGTCTCTGTACTACTTTCAAAAACCACCATTTTCTCTAATACTGAAGTAATTGAATGATCTACAAACACTTTAATACATAGCAGCTCTTTCTGAAAATGGGGAGATAAGGGTCAGAAATGAACACATGATTATAGCTATTTGATTTCAGCTTTAATTGCTTTCCAACAGGCACAGAGAATGGACGTATTTTCTTGAAACAATGTTAGCTCTGAAACAGTGGTTTGGGAGAAGAGTCTAGTCAATAGTACAAGGAGCACTGGGGAAGACAGGATGGGTTTTCTTTCTTTTTTTTCTCAAATAGGTTAAATGTGTATATCTTTTCTTTCAAAGTCATAGCATGCAATGTACTGTGAATTTCATGCAAAATCTAAAATATTGAACCATTTTGGTCTCCATTTACCTTTTAGTAAACTGAAAAAACATGAAAGACAGTACGTAGAGAACCAAGGCTGAAAGACAGGAAAGTTTACATGCACCCTACCCTCTGGTGACCACTGATCTACGTTATGTTTCTGTAGATTTGCCAATTCTAGACATTTCATATAAAATGGAATTATACAGTATTCTTATATGTATAGCTTCTTTCCCTTGACATAACACTTTCAAGGTTTATTCTGTTGTAGCATGTATCAGTTCCTTATTTTATTGGTAAAAAAAAAAATATATATATATATATATTTGTATTTTTCTGAAGCTGGATACGGGGAGGCAGTCAGACAGACTCGCATGCGCCCGACCGGGATCCACCTGGCATGCCCACCAGGGGGCGATGCTCTGCCCATCCGGGGCATTGCTCTGTCGCGACCAGAGTCACTCTAGCGCCTGAGGCAGAGGCCACAGAGCCATCCTCAGCGCCCAGGCCATCTTTTGCTCCAATGGAGTCTCGGCTGCTGGAGGGGAAGAGAGAGACAGAGAGGAAGGAGAGGGGGAGGGGTGGAGAAGCAGATAGGCGCCTCTCCTGTGTGCCCTGGCCGGGAATCGAACCTGGGACTTCTGCACGCCAGGCTGACACTCTACCATTAAGCCAGCCGGCCAGGGCCTGAAAAATATTTAATTGAATATACCACATTTTTATACAGCGATCACTTGATGCTCCTATTTTTTTGGCTTTGAATAACGCTTTTATGAACACTCATGTACAAGTGTGAACATTTGTTGGGCATAGGCGTTTGTTCTCAGTTCTCTTGGGTATATACCTAGGAGTGGAATTGCTGGTTTATGTGATAACTGTTTAATATGTTGAGGAATTAACAAGGTGTTTTACAAATAGCTGCACCATTTTTTCCCACTATCAGGGTACAATTTTTCCAGTTTCTCTGAATCCTTTGGGACCGCCTAAAATGAGGAAAGGAGACATTGGTTGGTAATGGGCCTTACACAGTGACACCAAGCACTTCTTTCCCTTTTTCACCTTTTACTAAGCAAGTTAACACATTTAATTACACATCAACTTGATATGCATTTCTGCAATTTTTCTGTATGATGCCAATTAAAATCATTTATTTATTTATCACATGGTGCCTCCTATGAGATTGTTGAGTACTTGTGCTAGTTCCTGGGGTAAAGTAAGCAACTCAGATGAGAGATTGTGAGACATGTGCTGCCTCCCCGGAACATGCCTCTGAGATTGTCAGGTGACTGGGCTACTACGCTAAGAGCTGGGCAGGGTAGATGGGTAGCAAATGTATTTCTAACCCCAGGAGCTTGCTGAATTCTTAGTAGCCTTACACTGTTACTAAGAAGGTGAACCGAGACACAGAGAATGAAATTCTTCAAGGAAGTGAAATGAATGGCCCTGGCCTGGCAGCTCCCTTGTCAGAGTGTCATCTCTATACATTGCAGGCAGGGCATATATAAGAACCAACCAACAAATGCATGAGTATTTGGAACAACAAGTTGATTTTTCTCTCCCTATCTCTCTCTCACCTTTTGTCTCTGCCTTTCTATCTCTCTAATAAATTAATCAATACAGAATTTTTAAAGACAGAATTGATGTTTCTTTCTTCCTTTCTCTCTCTCTAAAATAAATGAAAAAGATTAAAAAATAAGAATGCCTGGCCAGGGCACACAGGAGAAGCGCCCATTTGCTTCTCCACCCCTCCGCCGCGCTTTCCTCTCTGTCTCTCTCTTCCCCTCCCGCAGCCAAGGCTCCATTGGAGCAAAGATGGCCCGGGCGCTGGGGATGGCTCTGTGGCCTCTGCCTCAGGTGCTAGAGTGGCTCTGGTCGCAACATGGCGACGCCCAGGATGGGCAGAGCATCGCCCCCTGGTGGGCAGAGCATCGCCCCTGGTGGGCGTGCCGGGTGGATCCTGGTCGGGCGCATGCGGGAGTCTGTCTGACTGTCTCTCCCTGTTTCCAGCTTTAGAAAAATGAAAAAAAAAAAAAAAAGAATGATGTTAAGGGGTCTTTATGTGAGGAGATTTGGGAAATGATGTAATTGTTTTATAACCTAATTGCATGTCCCTTAGACCTGGAGATTGTCAAAATGATAAATGACTTGGTGAATGAAGAAATTGTCTGTTTTGAACAAATGAAGCATTATAGAGGTTAAAACTGCATTATTGATTTGCAGGTTTTTTTTAGGTAGCTATTTCATTGTCTTGTCTTTTAGTATTTTGGTGTTGTTTTTTTTTTATCTTGGACATGTTGAAATTCAAGTGCCTTAAATTTCCAGAGGCTCTGTAGACTTTCACTGTATTTCTGATGTCCCTTTATGTCTTCTTGGTCCTGATATTTTGGCCGCATGTGTGCATTTTTTTTCTTCCTTGTGTGAACTTCTTCATTGCCATGCTTTCTAGGAAGTTGTACCTCTTCCATCTGAGCTAGCCTTTATTTACCTTCTTTGTGTGTTTTGTGCTATTCTAGCTAGAGTAGGGGCTGGGGATATACAACATCTTGAAGACATAGTCCTTGTACCTGAACAACTATCTGTTGGTCTTATATATTACTTTAATATAAGTTTCATAATGTTTGCAACCAGCCAGAGTAAGTACTCCCTAAAGTCCCTTTGATGGATCTTTGGGAGACTTCTCTTGATTGACTTTTTTTTTTCATACCCAGAATTATAGACAAGATACCAAGGTATAGGAGAGGTAGCTGGGGTAGAAGTCGGCATTATGCTATGTCAGTACTGTATGATGTCACTTACATGTGATATCTAAAAAAGCCAAACTCATAAGAACAGAGAGTAGAATGGTGGCTAATTTCAGTCTCTCAAAGAATCCCAGTTAATGATACATCAGAAGTAAAACATGTTTCTTCTATAAAGGCAGCATCAAGATAACTCTAGTTTCTACCTCAACCCTTTTCAAGCCCTTCTTGCACAGAAATGCAGACAAAGCTGCCTTCTCTTTGAGTTCTCCTAGAACACTTTTTCTACTTCTACCATGACACTTGATCTCATTAGCATATGCCTTAGCAAGGGTTCAAACCAATGCCCATGTAGCTGCAATGCCGATGCTTCCTACATGCCCCATACAGAGAAAGAGGTTCTTGGGTTTCTGAACATGAAAATGGAGAATCCAAATAAGAGCTAATGATATTAAGGGGAACAATAGGGTCCAGCATAAATCAACTGAGTGATGTTCATTTTATTAAAGAAATTTGGAGAATTGTGTCAATGTTTAGACATTATTTCAAAGCTATAATTGCATGGAAGGGAAATTGGAAAGATACAGTCATAGAAATTCCCAGTGTGAAGAACTGTATTTATTTTAGTTTTTGCTCTCATTTAATTTTTCACAGTACCTACCTTACACAGTGTTCTAGGATGTGCCCAGAAAAATGGATGTTGAGTAGATGGATGAGAAGATAAATGAGTTACTGAAAAACAGTTGCTTCCTGATTATTCTTATGTTTACTCATAATAGAATGACTAATAGAGTTTGTCAGAGAGGCAGGTGGAGCTGCAGAGTATACAAGAATGAAGAATGTTCATTGTGGAGTGTTGCTTCTCTGGTTTTTATTCCTGCCTTTCCATTTATTAGCTAAGAAATTCTAATAATATTGATTGATCCCTCTGTGCATCAATTTCTCTTCTGAAAAATGAAGATATATGATATCTGATTAATAGATTTATTTCAAAAACCATTCTCAGATGTTAACTTCTAAGGTCTCTATTATCCTAAGGTTTTCTGGCTTGAATGGTTGCAACTAAAGCAACTAAAGACAAATTTAAACCATTGAAAAGTCTAGCATGTAGTAGTGTGCTTCATTAATTGTACCTACTGTTGAAATATTGCAGCAATTTTATTCTAGTTGGTAATTCACCATTGTTCAAATCCCCCTCAGTGAAATTTCTCCATGTCATCCAGGAAGCCCTCCACCAGGGTTCCCAACTTCCTCAGTAATAATCCAGAAACCAAGAGTTAGCATCTGCCCCCCAAGGGGCCTCCAAGATCCCCTCTAATATGGACAGGTTTATTCTGATCAATCCTGTTGTTTCTATACCACTTACTAAATACTGGGAATATCAAGTCTGCACATACTTGACAGGCAAGGAAGTTGAATCTGGGAGAAAGTTCTTGAGCAAATAAATGAATAAATGTGTATAAAAAAGCACATTAAACTATTTACTTTTCACTTGAATGAACCTAAAAAACGAAGTCAATTACTAGCAGTCAGCCTCAAATACATTCACATAAGTGTACGTAGGCTTCATTTGTCTCCAGAAGCATTACTGATACAGAGTTGCAGTGATGTTTTCCTTATTGTGCTGCAGCTGTGTGTTCCTATGGTGTTAATGTAATCATCACGGTGATAAACATAATAGTTATTCACTCCGAAAGCATATGTGAAGCATATACTATGTGTTGCACCCTGAAGTAAATTATGGGAACATCAAGGTGGCCTTGCCAGGTCCCCAGGAGCTCACAACCTAGTTTGAGAAAGTGTGGGGGACAGACTTGTAAACAGTTGATTGCATTCAGTGTGATGACTACAGCATCAAAGACAGGAATGAGGTGTTACTGGAGTTCCAAATACCGACAGATACTTCCAAACTAAGGGTTTGGGGAAACAAGTAGGAGCTCACCTTTTAATTGGGTCTTAAACAATTAAAATTGTTTTTCCAGGCAGAGATGTATTGGCTATGTCTGTTCTAGGTCAAGGATATATGAAGCCACGAAGTCTCCTGCATTCCTGGGGCACAGAAATGTGGGGGGCGGGGGTGGGGAAGGGGAGGAGTCTCCGTACTCAGCCTATGCTTGGCCCATAACGGCATCAGTGTGAGGATGTTTGTGAGGGAGCTACTGAACAAGTGAGGCTGTATTTGCTGATAATGAGGACGGAATGAAGAGAGCTCAGGTGGGCTGTCACCTGTTGATTGACCAGAAGACTGACAGCAGGGCGTAAGAAAACCAGATGGGAGGCTGTTGCTGCGTGTGCAAAGGCATTCAGACACTCTGTGTCACATAAGGTGCATCTGGGAAATATAAGTGACAAAGAAAGAAACTCTGTCCCCATCTTGGACAGCCATCCTGTTATGAAAGACATGATTGCGGGATAAATCAAATCCCATCCGGCTTCTTAGGGAAGGAAGGCTGCATGAATCTGACGTCACATAGCATCTCATTAAAACCCCGACTGGACCTGACTTGGAAGACAGAGACAGACTTGCCGGCTGCTCGCTGAGGTCTCTGTGCTGGAGAAGCTTGGAGGGCCGCAGTCACACAGCCTCAGCACTCAGCACTGTCCTTCCTTTCGGAGATCGGTGTCGGCGGGTCACCTACCCAGGGCCAGGGCCAGGGCCAGGGCCAGGGCCAGGTTCTTTCCTGGGCTGAATGCACTGGAATTCCTATACATGTGCGACTGTGCGTGTGTAAGTAAGGGAATGGCTGAAAAAGTGGAAACGGTCTGGCTGGCAGCTAGACTGTGATGGTCCTAAATGAGCACGTACAGTGTCCCACTAAGCTACTATGTGACTTGCTTTGGAACCAGAGATAAGGCCATGTTGCAACTGTAAAAAATGTCAAAGTATCTCCAGAGTAAGTAAGTGATTGCTGCTCGTGTGTCAATGACAGTTCCTCCTCTAGTTCTCTTGCCTCTGGTTTGTAAGCTACTCATTCACTGTGATGTGCTCAAGCTTTCCAAAGGGTTAACTCAGCCTGTGGGATAATCAACTCATAATTCAAACACTGATAGCAAGGCTGTTTTACTAGAAGGAATGAGTCTCCATGCGGAGTTTTAAAAAATGTTTTTAAAGATTTTATTTCTCAAATTTCGAGAGAGGAGAGAGAGAGAGAAAGGGGGAGAGGAGCAGAAAGCATCAACTCCTAGTTGCTTTGTAGTTGTTTGTCATATGAGCCCTGACCAGGCAAGCCCAGGGTTTTGAACCAGTGACCTCAGCGTCCCAGGTCGATGCTTATCCACTGCGCCACCACAGGTCAGTCTATGGGAATTTTAAAAACCTCATCTCTGATAGGCAAAAGTCTATCATTCAGGACTGGTGTGAGGATACTTTCTTAGGCCATGCTGGTTGCTCTAACAAAATCCTATAGACTGGGTGGCTTATCAACAACAGAAGTAAATTTCTACAATTCTGGAGCTTGGGAAGTCCAAGATCTCAGCTCCAGTGATTTGGTATCTAGTGAGCGCCTGGTGCCTGGCTCACAAACATCTGTCTTCCTACTGTGTCCTCACGTGGAGGAGGCTCTCAGGGGTCTCTTTTATAACAGCACTAATTTTTCCATGAAGACTTCATCCGCATGATCTGATTACCCCTGAAAGGTCCCACCTCCTACTCCTACCACACTGGATGTTATGATTTAATACAGTGGCCCCTCGTCTATGCGAAGGCTGGGTTCCAGAACCCCCGTGATAGGCGAAAATCTGTGAAGTAGTGACCTTATATTTATTTTATTATTTATATATATTTTAAGGCTTTATAAACTCTTCCAAGACTCTTATTAACCTTTCCCACACTTATTTTGCTTATTTTACTGCAAAAATAATTAAAATAATAAATATATAAAAATACCTATATACTGAAAAATCTCACGATATAGCGAAAAATTTGCAATACAGAAATAGATATATACAATTTAAAAATCCATGATACAGTGAGAACACGAAAAGTGAACCTCGATATGGCGAGGGATGACTGGTTGGGCTTTCTGAGGAGGATATGAGCGCTCAGTCTAAAGCAGATATTCATTCAATATATATTTATTGAATAGCTATTGGGCAGATGAATAACTACTAGCAACACCACACACACAGACACACACACACACCAAACAAACAAATAAAAAGGATGTTTCTATATTTCAGAAGCCTATGGTCGATGGGACAGACAAAATAATGATGGTTTTTGTTTCCAGTAGAGAATCTGAGAATTTCTCCTAGAGCGTGCCTCATTTTTATTAGACTTTGATGAATTCACTCAAAGCCCAGGCTTCCCAGCCTAAATGGCATCAGTGGCTCAAACTAGGAATGGCTGTCAGATAGACTCTGCTTCTGAGAATGAAAGACAAAGGGGAAAGGAAGGGAGCAGGGCCTTGGCCTGCATGGGCCAGCTGCCCTTGGGAAGAGCACTTCACTTGGTAGTAAAACCTGAAGGGAGGTGCCGAGAGCAGAGTGACCTAATGGGAATGGGAATGTAGACAACCTCCCAGAATATGTCACTGTCCCTTAACATGTGCTCTGGATGAAATTGACCGATTACTGTGAGAGTGTGAGATAGAATCAAGACATATTTAGGAAGTGGAATCACCAATATTTGGTGACTACAGGTGGCTACCAGGCTTCTGACATGCCTGAAGGAATCAATGACGTGACATTAGTTGAGACTGAATCCCGAAGTATGTTCAGTTTTCCCCAAGTTAACTTTTAGGTCCTTTTAGGGTCCCTGTGAGGGATGGAGAGGTAGGTGGACTGGAGTTTGGAGAAACTTTCAGCAGGAGGTGGAAATGTGGGAGGTATCGGTATGTAGATGATAACAGACAAAACTACCCAATGCATCCAGTTCTCAGCATTTAACTTTGAGGGGAAGGACCTGGAGTGTTCTGACCTTCCTCTCCCTGTTTCTGGTCCAGAAGATTTCTGATGGTGCTCCTGGGTTACGATTATTCATATACTCTCAGATAATGCTGACACTGCTGGTCTGAGGGCCACTCCTGGGGTAGCACTCAGATAGGGAGAAAGTAAAAGTGAAAAAAGATAACAACATAATAGAAATAAAAATGTGGCCTATGGAAAGCAGTAGAGTGCACCAACTCAGGCCACACGTGGCGAGGCCAGAAGCCGTGAGCTAAGAGTCATGTGATCTTGAGCCAGTGATGTAAATCTGAGACGTCATTTCCCATGTGTAACATATGTGTAATAGCATAAATAATAGTGTACAGTTTTATTTTAAGGCCAAAAATAGCTAAAGGAAATGTTTTATTTTAAGGCCAAAAATAACTAAAGGAAATACTCAGTGCTGAGTATAGGTTAGCAGTCATTTGAAGACCATTCCTTAAGTAATCCGGCTTTTACACATAAATTAGATAAAGCTGAGGTGACAAAAACCAAAAAAGCCAGGGGAAAATCAAGACGGTGTGATGAAGTTGGAGCCAATGAAAGGTGTCTTCTGAAGGCAGGCGGGGCCGAGTGTTAGAGTCTTCTGAGGGTTCGAACAAGATGAGGGAACATTTCGAAATATCCGTTGGATTTAGAAATAGTTACATAGGTGGCAGCATTTCAGTAGTGTGGTGAGGAGCAGAGACGGTGTGAGGAGCAGAGACGGTGTCTGCGAAGCCCCCGGCAGAGAGCCTCCCCCACTCCCAGTGCCCCAGTGACAGTGCTGCTGCCACTGTTGGAGCTGCACAAGTGTATGTAGGTGTCCGTGTGTGTGCTTGCCGGCCAAGGAAATATATTCAGCATTAGGGCAAGCTGCAGTTCCCAAGTAAATGCAATTCTGCTGAGCAAGCTATGTCCTGTGAAGATTTATTTAAGCTGGAGCAGAAGTTTTTAAAGGCATGATTTCAAGCTGGAAGGTGGCAGGTAGGTCATGCAAATTTAACAAGAGTCCTTTCTAAGTTGGCTGCGAGAATTGGTAGCTCTGGGACACATTAGGAACTGTCAGTCCTCACAGCAGCCCCATGACTCAATTGAACTTTTAAATTCCTTGCCCAACACTCCCCATTTCTCCCATGCTAGCAAAGTGAACAATTGTCTGATCTCTGGCAGCAGGGAGAAAGCTATCTTTGCCTCTCGCCAGCTGAGAAACAGTGTGTTTTCTTTTCGAATGCCACTGTATTCTTCTTGTGGTTTTCCTTGACCATTAAATATTTTATAACGCAGTCTCATGCCAGCGCTCCTTCCTGGGTGCCGGCAAGTGGCAGCTTCAACGGGGAATTCTAATGCATGGCAGCGGGTCTCATTTGCACTGCTTTCACTGACGCCTGCTGCAGTCAACAACCACATTTAAGTGGCTTCTAGCCTGTAAAGGTATTTTTCTAGTCCTAAAAGCTTTTAGCCTGCATTGCAGATTCTTTACTTCTCTTGGAGACTTGTCATGTCATGAACTCAATGGGGGAAGGAAAAAACTGCTTGATGAATCTGACATTAGCAAGCCAGCAGTGTGGAGAGGGTATGTAGGGTCTATGCTCTGCCTCTTCAGTTCCTTCCTTAGTTATTCCCATCTTCATAGCTAGAATTCCTTTCCCTGTGCCTGTCAAGTCATTCTCATTCAATACCTAGCTCTAATGGCAACCCTTCAGGGAGCCTTCCGAGATAACTATAGCGTAAATTAAGCTCCCCCTTCCTTTGACTATCTACTCCAGTTATTAACTGTAATAGCCCATTTAGCAATCTTGTTCCTACAACACAATGCTGTGCTCCTGTAGTGTGCAGCACTGTGCTGGCAACAGAGAAATCTTCAATACGTGAGATTCAGGTTCAGCTCAGTACTTGAGGGGGAAAACCAGTCATTGTTTTAATTCATTAATAAATTAACTGCCATTGCAAAATCTGCAGGGATTTCTGTCTTCTGGCCTTATGTTTTTCTTCCCATTTTGTCTTTAATGAATTAAGCACCACCACCTCCCACTATGGGTTTAATTACTGCACTGATCACATTATGATGTATGTTACATGATGTGGAAAATATACAAACTTTAAAAGCAAAGTACTCTTCTTGACCTCCATGGGGGTAGAGACCAAAGCCCATAAAAATATAAGAAAACAGCCTGACCAGGAGGTGGCACAGTGGATGGAGCATCATACTGGGATGCAGACGGCCCAAGTTCGAAACCCCAAAGTCGCCAGCTTGAACGCAGGCTCATCCGGCCTGAGCATGGGCTCACCAGTTTGGGCACGGGGTCCCTGGCTTGAGCGTAGGATCAAAGATACGACCCCATGGTCACTGGCTTGAGCCCAAAGCTCACTGGCTTGAAGCCCAAGGTCATTAGTTTGAGCCCAAGGTCACTGGCTTGAGCAAGAGGTCGCTCGCACTGCTTTAGCCCCCATGTCAAGGCACATATGAGGAAGCAATCAATGAACAACTAGGGAGCCACAATGAAGATTGATGTTTCTCATCTCCCTTTCTGTCTGTTTCTATCTGTCCTCTCTCTGTCCGTCTTTCTGTCTCTGTCACAAAATATATCTATATAAAGAAAAAAACTTAACTCTACATATAACTAGTGCCAGGTGAGTGGTGTCAGAAATCACACAGACCCTGTGGTCCCAAGTGAATGAACACTATTTCTCATACCAGCAACAGCACTTCTTGACCTGAGACCTTGACCTGTGGTATGTGCTTGGAAGACCTTCCTTAGCACCGTCTTTGTTCATTTTAAGATTGACCTGCCCTTATCTTCCAGACTGTCCCTTTTAGAAAAACCTTCCCTGTATGCCATTTCCCCTCTTTTCCTGCCCTCCATCCTGCAGAGTTGTTGCCCTAAATTGCTTTTGGAGCTATCTCATGTCCTCACTTCAAAACATGTATTTATTTCCCAGTTATTATTTCTTTAAATCGAGTTTTTACTTTATGATGGTAACAAAGACAGGCACACTTTTCAATACAGAACTTTTAGAAAATGCTTGTGTCTAAAAAGATCACCCTTCTCTAAGCATCTGTTGTGCGCACCTCTGTGTCAGGTCAACCGTGAGATGGTGGATCAGAGAGTTGAAGACCTGCTCTGCTCCCCAGTTCATGGTCCAGTGAGATGATAGATTCAGGAGCTGATATGGTGGAGAGAGTGTTCCTGGTAATGAAGCATTCTGGAGTAATGCAGAGCCTTGAGAAAGAGACACTAGGCCCCTCCCGGATTACTTACCTAGATGCTCATCCATATAATTTTTGAGGACAATGAAGAGCTCTATAACAAATTTTTTATCAAATTACACCACTAGAAACAGAAGGTGACAGGAATTTGAAATGCATGAGAAAATATTACCATATAATATAGACACTTAGTATATTAGACCTTCTTCAGTGTGATATAGCTTTAAAAATAATAAACAGGTTCCAAAACTGTTGGATCAATGCACAGATGAGCATTCCATATCTGAGTGCAAGGCGTGCCAAGGTTATGCCAAGGTTATTGAAGGCTGTCGCTCTCACAGTTTGGAGTTAGATCTTATCCATTATTACATTCTCACAAATGGGCCATGTTTCCCTTTCAGAAAAAAGTGCACAGCTGGATGTACTAGAGCACACGGTGTTACCTGAGGACCCAGGAAGAAGAAAAAGAATTGCACCTTATACTTTATTTTACCTTACTTTTTATTTATGTTCTATTTTACATGTTGTAATATATCTTAGATGTTAAATATTAAACAATTATATGTATGCATGCATTTCTTAGCAAACATACAAATATTGCAGAGTGTCTTCCAAAATTATTACTGTCTCTTTGTTGGGCTATGTTTAGTTGTAAGAGAAAAGCTAACAGTGACTTAGATATAGTATTCTTCCTTATTTTACAAAACTGTGTATAAGTGGTCTTAGAGTTAGTTGAACTGCCTAGTTTTTTTTAATTTAGAAATTAAGTTTAATGGGGAGATATTGATAGATAAGAGTACATAGGTTTCAGGTGAACATCTCTATAACATTTGAACTGTTGATTGTGTTGTGTGCCTGTCACTCAAAATCCAATCATTTTCCATCACCATGTATTTGTCTCTTTTTACTCCTCTTCTCCCCACCCCCTGGTAATCACTTCAGTTTTATCTATGTCCATGAGTCTAAGTTTTATATCCCACCTATGAGTGAAATCATACAGTTCTTAGCTTTTTCTGATTTACTTATTTCACTTAGTATAATGTTCTCAAGGTCCGTCCATGTTGTTGTAAATGGCAATATATCATCTTTTTATGGCTGAGTAGTATTCCATTATATATATAAACATACACACACACATGCTTACACACACACACACACACATACACATACACACACACACATTCTACTTCTTCTTTATCCAATGCTCTATTGAAGGATACTTTGGTTATTTCCATGTCTTGGTCACTGTGAATAATGCTGCAATGAACATGGGGGTGCATGTGTCTTGGCATACCAATCGTTTTGAATTTTTTGGGTAGATACCCAGTAGAGGGATTGCTGGGTAATATGGTAGTTCTATTCTTAATTTTTTGAGGAAGCATTATACTTTCTTCCGTAATGGCTGTACCAGTTTACATTCCCACCAACAGTGGATGAGGGATCCTTTTTCTCCACAGCCTCTCCAACACTTGTTATTACCTATCTTGTTGATGACAGCCAATCTTACAGGTGTGAGCTGGTATGTCATTATAGTTTTTTTTTTCTCTAATAGCAAATGAAGGTGGACATCTTTTCATATATCTATTGGTCTTTTGTAGGTCTTCTTGGGAAAAGTCCTCTCTCCATTTTTTAACTGGATTGTTTGCTTGTTTGTTGCTGAGCTTTGTGAGTTCTTTATATATTTTGGAGATCAACCCCTTATCTGGCTGTTGTTTTTAAATATCATCTCCCATTTGGTTGGTTGTATTTTTGTTTTGTTGCCAGTATCTTTTGCTGTGCAGATGCTTTTTAGTTTGATATAGTCCCATTCATTTATTTTTGCCTTTATATCCCTTGCCCTTGGGGTCAAATTTATAAAATGTTCTCTTACAGCCAAGGTCCATAACTTTGGTACCTATATTTTCTTCTATGTAATTTATTGTTCCATATATTATATTTAGGTCTTTGATCTATTTTGAATTAATTTTTATACATAGGTACAAACTGTAGTCAAGTTTCTTTCATTCTTATGTGGCTTTTCAATTTTCCCAGCACCATTTTTCTATAGCCATTTTATGTGTTGTTTTCTGGTAGCTCTGTCTCCTCTGGTTCTTTTCCTTTGTGTTTCTATGAGTTGTTTCTGTTTGGTGATATTCCATGCATCTTTCTTCTATTTCTTCTTTTTTTAAGCTAAATCTTTTTTTTAATTATTTTTATTTATTTATTCATTTTAGAGAAGAGAGAGAGAGAGAGAGAGAGAGAGAGAAGGGGGCGGAGCAGAAAGCATCAACTCTCATATGTGCCTTGACCAGGCAAGCCCAGGGTTTTAAACCGGTGACCTCAGTGTCCCAGGTCAACGCTTTATCCACTGCGCCACCACAGGTCAGGCTAAGATAAATCTTTTATTTGTGTGTGTGTGTGTGTGTGTTTGAGTGGATGCCATTAGGATATTAAGAGAAAAATTTTCATTTATACAAGAGTCCTTTGTCTTATGAGTGCTTCTGCACTCCATCCTCCTTTGCTACTTAAGACTATCCTCTCCCCTTTACGCTTTTGTTGTCTCAGATTATCTTTATTTATATTGTAACCTTGTTGGAGCTTTTACTTGTAGTTCTGTGTTGCTTTGTTCTTTGTATCTGACAGAATAACCCCATTGAGTATTTCCTTCATAGGGTTTTTTTGGTGACAAATTACCTCAGCTTCTGTATGTTTGGAATAGTTTTATTTCTCCTTCATGGTTGGAGGATAACTTGGATGGATATAGTATTCTTGGCTGGTAATTCCTGTCTTTCAGTACTTTGAATATCTGGATCAACTCTCATGTGGCTTGTAGACTTTTTGCTGAGAAGTCTGATGATAATCTGGTGGACCTTCTTTTATATGTTATGTTCTTCTTTTTCCTAGCTGCCTTGAGGATTCTTTCTTTGTCATTGATTTTTTTATCATTTTATTACAATGTGCCTTGGTGTAAAGCCAGTAGCCATGGCCACCGTCACAGCCACCTGGCCCATGCAGGTTTGCATTAGATTCGGACAGACGGTAATGAAACAATGGAGCCAAAAACTGGTGGGCCATTACCTTTAATCCTAGCTTGCACCTGGCGGGCAAGAAATACACACAGTGAGAAAACACTTCTCTTTCCATTCAGGGCTCCCAAAGCTACTGACTTAACCGAGTTTCCTAGAATCAAAGGTTTCTACCTCACCAGCCTTATTCACCTCTGTTCCCCATCTCCTTCTCTCCGCACAAACTCTGCACAAACTGACTTTTTCTTCAGCACTCCGCCATCTTGGCTGTTTCCCCTGGCCTCCTCCACGTGGCCTTTTTCTGCTCTCTTTTCTCTGCTCTCTTCTCTAATGCTAATCTCAAGAATCGAGAGAGAGCAAGCTCCCAGTCTGCCCCCATTTTAAAGTGTAGAAATCAAAACCTTTAATCCAGTATACAAACAAGGAAGTCTCTGATACAAAGTCACTCATCTGAGGCATAATGGGATTCCTCATGAGAGTGCACCACCCCACATCATGCAATCAGACAAAGGAGTGGGGAAAAGCTTAGTCTTAAAACTAAGCCTTAGGCTATAACCACCCGGCCTGCTTACAGCCTGTCCCCCACACCCAATACACACTCTAAGTGAGCAAACATATATATCATATTTAAAAACTTATTTGACCAACACTTGGAAATGTTCTGTTTGGGTTGAGGTAACTAGGTATTCTGTTTCCTTTTTGAATTCGAAGATCTAACTCTTTTCATAGGCTTGGGAAGTTCTCATCAATTATTTGTTTGAATAAGTTTTCCATTTCCTTCTTCTCCTCTTCTTCTTCTGAAATACCCATTATTCTTATATTGCTCTTTTTGATGGAGTCAGAAAACTCTCATAGAGTTCCCTCATTTTTTAAAATTCTTGAGCTTCTTGCCTGATCAGTTGGTGGTGCAGTGGATAGAGCATTGGACTGGGATGCGAAGACCCAGATTCGAAACCCCGAGGTCGCCAGCTAGAGCACAGGCTCATCTGGTTTGAGCAGAAGCTCACCAGCTTGGACCCAAGGTCACTGGCTTGAGCAAGGGGTTACTCAAGTCTGCTGAAGGTCCACGGTCAAGGCACATATGAGAAAGCAATCAATGAACAACTAAGGTGTCACAACAAAAAATTGATGTTTGATGCTTCTCATCTCTCTCTGTTCCTGTCTGTCTGTCTCTAGCTATCCGTCTCTCTGACTGTATCTATTAAAAAAAAATTCTTGAGCTTCTCTTTTCTTCCCCCCTCTATAGCATCTCTGTTTGCCTGTCTTCGATGACACTGATTTTCTCCTCTATCTGGCCTGTCTTAGCTAAATTTGCTAGCTCATTTTTCAGTTCTTTTATTGAGTTTTTCTTCTCCGTTTTAAAGTTTCAGTTTCCTCGGTAAAGTACTCGTTTTGTTTTCCGAGCTCATTAAGTTGCCTATTAGTGTTTTCATGCATCTCATTGAGTATTTTCAGAACTTCAGTTTTGAATTCTGTCATTTAACTTCAAGGTTTCCATGTGATTGTGAGTGCTTTCTGGAGATTCTTCATTTTCTTTCTGACCTTCATCTCCTTCATCTCTTTCTTGGGTAACCATGGTATTTGTATTCTTCTGCTCTGAGGACATTTGAGGGTGGTATTTTTAAGAAATCAAGCCAAAAAAAAAAATAAAAATAAAAAGATAAAGCTGAAAAAAATAAAAGAAAAACCACAAAAGAAGCAAAGAACAAAAACAAAAAACAACCAGAAAAACAACAAAGAAAAACTAGAAAAAAAAATTAGAGGAAAAGAATTTCCCAAGCAAAAAGAGGTTTTTCTATTTTTTTCCAGTAGGTTGTGCTGTATTACAAGTGCTAGTGACCTCCACTGTGGTGTTGCTGTTGCAATAATAGAGGTGGGGCTGCAGTTGTGATGATGGGTAGGGCATATTGTGAGGTTTATGGCTTTAGCAATGGCAATCTCAGGTCTGTGGTTGCTCTTTCTGCATCTCAGCAGACCAGGGGACCAGACACAGCATCTCTGTGTCTGGGGAAAGAGTGGCTCTGGCGAGCTATCTGTGCAGTAAGTCCCTGCCACACTTTGTACCGCGAGGGGACGGTGACAGAATCTGGGAGGCTAGGGGGGGGGGCACACTTTGTTTTTTTCTGTTTCTGTGCCTATTGTAGGCTGCTAGCAGACTGCGGGGACTCTGGCTGTGACCTCTTGTTTGCTGCTGCATTGGTTCAGTATCTCCCCATCTGTCCCTCAATTTATCTGCTCCTCCCAGCAGAAGGAGTAGCAGTCACTCCTGCTTTTCTCCGGAGCTGACCGCAACCGCGTCTTATCTTCTCCGCTTCCCAGTCCTCCCCCCTGTAGTCCACTTGGTGTGCGGATCCTTCAGGTGCGCCTGCGAGCCCAGGTGGGGTTCCTTCACTGGACTAGAGCTATGTGATGTGTTCAAACTTCAAGGCAAGAGGTCAGGGTGTCTCTCACACCACCGTTACTCTGATATCATTTCCATCTCACCTAGTGACTTTATCTTTCCATCCATATATTTGCCATGTTCCTTACAAGTATAAAATTTCACCTCATAGTGGATTTTATTTAACTTGCCCAATGTCTGTGATTTTAGGTGATGAGGGGCTATATGGGTACCATATGGTGAAATGCTCAGGTGAATGCTAAGATTTCAAACTTATTGATCATTGCAGTCTATTTACCTATAGAAAGATTAGTCCAAATATTCCATTACTTTTTATTATATTTAAAGTTATTAAACTAATAATGTCATTTTGTTTTAATTTAGTCACATTTTTGTGAAGGATAAGCAGGTCCATTTTAAATGAATTTTGAAATTCTCTAAGCAGTGGTAATTGATAACCTGAGTACGTGTTAAGCCTGCCAATCTCTGTCCTCTCCCAGCTTGGATGTTTGCAGAGGATTTGCTCAGGTCTCTGATCCTGTGATAGATGATAACGTGATGGGGAGAGAGAGCAGATGGTAGACTGGGGAGGTAACCACTGGAGACAGTAGTTGTCAGATGAAACTAATTGATTATAATTGCTTTGCCATTGTATTGCTCTTGGAGCCTGTAGCTTGTTAAAACCACTGATTATAAAAGAAGGATCTCACTTTATGCTATAGGTTATGTTAATGATGAGCAGCTCTTAGAGGAATAATCAGTGAATATCAATAAACTGATAATAAGAAATTAAAGGAAAACTTAGCTAAGTGATCATGAGTTAACATATTTCAGAAGCCAAAGTAGTAGTACCACACAATAACTTTGTGGTATTTCATACTGAATTATTTTGCTTGTAGTTCTTGAATTTTAAGTATTTCCCATAGAAAGAGAGATTGAGTCTGTGCAACTATTTATCACATACTGTATCAAACAACAAGTCTTCCTTGTAGAGAGCTCTCTGAAAACAGAAAATATGCCTATTTTACAAAGCCTATATTTTGTGACAAAGTAGTAATGGGCAGGTATTTTGAAGTGGGAAAAAAAAATAAGTTCTTATTGTATCACCAAGAACAGATATTAGAAGTGGATTTTTCAGTGCTCACAGAATGTGCGCAGTATGTGTGTGAATGTCCATCTCAATCTGACAGCGATATGTGTTTTTGTAATATTCATCAAGGATAAAATGAGTATTCTAAAATAATAACATTAGTGTGAAATTGTAGCTAACATTGTGTTGTAGGATATGCATTCACTTTCATGTGATTGGGATGTCTTTAATGATCCTAACTTTCGTGGTAGCATTGAAACTGTTAGCGATGTTAGAGTGATCACATTTACTGAAACTTTTCTTACTAAGCACCAGTTCTGAGTAAGGCTCAACCTGTGTCTGGCCTCAAGGATTACACAGGCTAAGAAAAAAAGTAAATATGAACAAATGGTTACTTGCAGGGTGAAAGGCAGGGATGCCAGTGATAAAAGGCGCTAGAGGGACACAGGGGAAGATGCTCTAATTCTGAAGGATAGCCACGTGTCTTCCACCAAAGAGACAGATGGTCCAGGAAGAAGAGAGTAGTGTGATATAGGTAGTTCCTGGAATTCGGGGGAATAAATTAATAGTTTGAAATTTAGTTGTGTGTTTTAGGGTGCAAGAAGATGATATCAGACAGGCAAATTCTGCTTCTTTGCTCTACTGAGGAATTTTGAGTTAATTCTCTAGAAATGGGGCCCACTAAGAAGTATTAAATGTTGGAAGGACATGAGTGAATTTTCTATTAGGAGAGCCTTGCCCCCTCAGTGGATGGTGATCAGGAGCACGTTCGTTGTGACTTCTAGTGAGCAAGCGGTACAACAGCCTGTGCTATTGAACATTATTATTGTATTAACATAGATCTGTGAAAAGAATTAAGAGTTTAAGCGAACAGTCATTTATTCAACTTTGACATTTTAAACCGATTTTTTCTTGAATGTCAGTGAAATTGGAGTCAATACTTTAATTTCTTAAACTCTGAAACTGGAATATCTGTATGTGCTAATAGAGTCTGTGTCTAGCAAATAGCACACATTTATGGTGAGTTTGTGTTTGAGAAGTAGATGTAGACAAAGCTTGATTTAAAATAATATAAGTAATTATGATTTAAAAATACATGTTTAAGATAATGCTAAAAATGACAATAATTTGGTCCTATTAAAATAATTACCAGAAAAAATTTCACATTAGAGATTCTATTTTAGAATTTGGAACATTTGCATTTTAATTACATAATAATAGGAGAAAGTAAAGGAATAATTGTCTTGGCTATTTGCCAATTACAGCTGTAATTAAAAAACAAAAATAAACAAACAGAAAACCCCACAGAAACTGACACTGGTTTCCACAAACAGTTACAATAGACATTGATCAGATGTTTAATGACATTTGGCAACAATAAAATGAAAAGGGACATTGTTTCAATCCCTCAAGCATGATTGTTAAAACTGAAATTAATGAAAGCAGATTTGAGGTGCTGGATTGGGTGATCATTCAGATTTACTGTTGATGGATCCTCAGATGAGGCTTGTCTGGAGTGCTTCTAACTGTTAAAAGCTAGTGGAGAAATAAGGCAATTGAATATAGTCGTTGTCTTAGTCAGTCAGGACTGCTATACCAATACGGTAGACTGCGTTACTTGTAATGAACTACAGAACTGCATTTCTCACAGTGCTGGAGACTGGAAGTCTAAGATCAAGGTGCCAGCAAATTCAGTGTCCAGTGAGGTCTTTCTGGTTTGTGGAAGGCTGTCTTCTGGCTGTGACTTCACATGACTAGAGTGGGCCAGACAGACCTCTGGCTCTATGTTGTAAGGGTACTAATTCTTTTCATGACCTAATCACCACCAAAGGCCCTTACCACCTAATACGTTGGGGATTGGGTTCAATATATAAAATTTTGAGGGTGACACAAACATTCTGTCTATAAAGTGATCACATCTGATTGCATTTTTTCATTTGAGTGGAGAGTTCATCCTGTCTGTCTAGTACTGCCAAGGGCCTCAACACACAGACTCAGGCCAACGACAGGAGCTGGCGGTGTCAGAATGCAGTCCTGACAGCATGTCTCTATGTGCTTCCCCTGACAGATACAACGACGTATTCCACTGAGCGATCCGAGCACTTCAAACCCTGCCGTGACAAGGACCTTGCCTACTGCCTCAATGATGGCGAGTGCTTTGTGATCGAAACCCTGACCGGGTCGCATAAGCACTGTCGGTAAGCCACAGCAGCCACTGGCCCTCCAAAGCCTGGTGGGGGAAGGGGAGGTTGAGCTCCGAGACTATGCAATGTGATGGGTTCAGTCCATCTGTTTGAAGGGTGGAATCAAGAATCATAATATAAGAAGGGACAAGGCTGGTTATCTTTTGGATTTGAGGAAGATAAAACTGAGTTTTACCTGACCAAGTAAAGGGCGATTTTAGAGCTACCAACGTAAGAGGTCTCAGTTCAGCAGCCTATCTTTTTGGTGTGGGTGTCAGGCATGTATGCTCGTACTCAGAAGCGAGCCCTTCTCAGAAACCTACAGGCTTAGAAAGGACAAAGAAAACTGCTCTTCTAAGATGTAGCATCTCAGTATGTCTCATGTACCAAGTCACCCGATTTGGGACTGTGGCTGTATCCAGAGAAAGCTGCAACTTATTTGGATTCTTCCCTTGCTTATTAATTTCAATAGATTTTTAACACCCCTGATGATAAAATACTTCCCAGTAAGATGTTGTAAATGAAATCATAGTTCTGTTATGGTCCATGTAGAGAACTGCTTAGAGAAAATTCCCAGGAGAGATCAGGAAGGTATTTAATTGGTTTTTAGAAACAGGAGGTTACATAACTGCTAAAAAAAAGAAAAATTGGAGAGAAATAGAGTACTTGCAGACCCTGCAGCTTTAAGACTTCATAGAAGAATCAAATTAGCATATGAAAAATATTTCCTAGGGAGCTTTTATTTCCAGCACTACCCTAGTAATTTGTTTCTCCTGGCAATTTCTTATGCTTCAATGATCACATGGATCCACACCCCTTCTCTTCTCTTTATTTACTCTTCTCATATGACACAGTTATTAAATTAATTATTCTGAATCATGAAGCATGAAAAATTAGGACTTTTCTTTCTCTCTTTCTATTACTATTATAAAACTTTATTCCATGTTATTTTATTAAGAAGACATAGAGGAATGCATCGTATAGTTGTGATCTTAAACATGTCAGTGACGCCTGCCTGGCTTCCAGTGCCAGCTTCCCCCTGGGGAGGCAGAGTCGCTACAGTAGGCAGGGCACAGGTTTGGAAGAGCTGACAAGTGATAGTGGCTGATCTCTGTAAAAGTTACCACATCTCCTGTGCCAGGTTAAATAAATAACTGTGGCCTTTCCCTCTTGCTATGGTGGCTCGCATGTGATGTGGGTGGTGCTGTTCAGGTAAACCCCATTTATAGAATGTGTACCGTGTTTCTGTTCTCTGTGAACCTTGGTTGGGGATGCAGGGATTGGGAAAGGTTCCTGCTCACAGTCCTCTTCTCTTGCTCCATTTACGAGATCAGCACAGCCACGAATGGAAAACACAGAGACTGGGCGGGTCAAGGGAAAAGCATGAATGAGCCACCCTTTCAAAGCATGAAGTGCTTTCATACTCTTGCGGATACTCAGGCGTGTTACAGCTACCTTTGCTAATCCCACGGATCGTGATATGGAAGTGGGCCACAGAACCAATTACATTTGCATTCCTAATCGGTTGATGGTAGGATGAACAAGAAGTCTCACCTAGAGCAGTGACTATTCTGATGTTTTACCTCAAGGAAGGGTCAGACCAAGACCCAGCAGGACATGCAAGTGGGTGAGATTCATTGTTGCTAAAACTGACATATTGAAAAAAACAAAATGATTCTTATTCTTTCTCACTGTGCTTCCTTACTGTATTCTCTGTTAATTCATGGGCATATTAATTTGTTAGGGTGTTTTGTCACAAAAGACCACAGAGTGGGTGGTTTAAACAACCACAGTATATTTTTTCACAGTTCTAGAGGCTAGAATCTGAGGTCAAGGTGTTAGGAAGGCTGCTTCCTTCTGAGGGCAGTGAAGGAGGGGCACTCTTCCAGGCCTTGCTCTCGGGCTTATAGATGGCTAACTTTTCTCTGTGTATTCTCATTTTCTTCAGTCTGGACATGTCTGTATCTAGATTTTTTCCTCTTATAGGGATACCAGTCATATTGGCTTATGGTCCATTTCCTCTTTTAACTTAATGACCTTATTTTAACTTTACCTTTATAAAAACTTTTTCTCTAAATATGGTCACATTCTAAGGTATTGGAGGTTGGGACTTGAACTTTCACATGATTTGGGGTGCACAGTTTAGTCTCTGACAATGGACCTCAAGTCCAGATGAAAAACATTTTGCTTTTGTGCAATATATATGTCTAATTCTTTAAAAACACACACAGGAATATCTATAGTTTCACTGGAAGAATGCATATATGTAATAATTATGGTTGTCTGTCTTCATATTTTTTTGCATATTTCATTGCAGTCAACCTGTAATTTAACATAGTCACAACATAGCTAATCATGATAAAAGAGCACCTTAAGACTGAGTCGGAACTCAAGTTGCTTAATAGCGACCTATAAATCTGCTACTTGTGTGTATGAATAAATCACATCTCACGTGTGCCTGCTATTCATCTCCCAGGCTTTGCTGTGAATGGAAGCCTTGCATTTGTTCCTGCTTTCTATCATCCACTTCTAAGATTTCCAACATACTTATTAATAATGTGCTATTTTGTACTGCACTCTATTTAAGTAGTGTGTTTTATTTGTCATTCTTCTCCCATTTGACAAATGTTTATTGAGCACTTCCTATTACCAAGACTCTGTTTAATAAATACATGTAGAAATGAACTTAGGAGTTAAGTGGCACTGTACTGTGTAATGTACTGGGAGTAAGTGAAATTCTTCATTGTTAGGAAATAAAGACAACAAGGGAAAGTGTTTTCTCATGACTGGCATGTACTAGGATATCTTTATGATACTTGACTGACTGGATTATTTCCCAGTGCAATGAAACATAATGTCTGTCAGAGCAACAATGTAAAGGAGTACAAGTGAATCTAGCTCATTAAAAAGTTTATTTTTTACATGTCTCAAAATATTAGACAGTTGATCCTGACTGATTGGCTCAGTGGGAGAGGATCGGCCTGGCGTGTGGGTGTCCTGAGTTTGATTCCTGGTCAGGGCACACAGAAGAAGCTACTATGTGCTTCTCTCCTTCCCTCTCCCCACCCCTCTCTTCCCCTTTTGCAGCCATGGCTTGATTGGTTCAAGCCCATTGGCCCTGTGTGCTGAGGATGGCTCTATAGAGCCTCTACCTCAGGTGCTAAAAATAGCTCAGTTGTGAGCATGGCCCCAGACAGGGGTTGCTGGGTAGATCCTGGTTGGAGTGCATGTGAGATTCTGTCTATCTCCTCTCCTCTCACTTGTAAAAAGAAAAAAAAAAAGATTAGACAGTTAGTTACAGCAGACAGAATTTAATATTAAGTTTTCTGATATTTTAAAAATAATCACAATCCTATGATAAACTAAGTAAAAAAGTTTTTTTTTCAATATTATAAAAAAAATTGATCATACTCTAACACTCTTTTGTTTACTGGCCAAGGAAAAATAGTACCGAAACTACCTAGGTCATCCCTGATAGAGATTATGTAAGACATGCTCAAAAGTGGTAACACTGCCAATTTTGGTATAAGGGAGGCTTCATGTTTTTCTGTTTGTTATGTTCTCACTCTTCATTGTATTTTTAGACCTTTCAAAAATCCATTTATAGCCCTGGCCGGTTGGCTCAGCGGTAGAGCATCGGCCTGGTGTGCGGGGGACCCGGGTTCGATTCCCGGCCAGGGCACATAGGAGAAGCACCCATTTGCTTCTCCACCCCCCCCCCCCCTCATTCCTCTCTGTCTCTCTCTTCCCCTCCCGCAGCCAAGGCTCCATTGGAGCAAAGATGGCCCGGGCACTGGGGATGGCTCCTTGGCCTCTGCCCCAGGCGCTAGAGTGGCTCTGGTGGTGGCAGAGCGACGCCCCAGAGGGGCAGAGCATCGCCCCCTGGTGGGCGTGCCAGGTGGATCCCGGTCGGGCGCATGCGGGAGTCTGTCTGACTGTCTTTCCCCATTTCCAGCTTCAGAAAAATACAAAAAAAAAAAAAAATCCATTTATACTATAAATAATTTGAAATTATAGAGCAAACTAATGAACATTCAAGAGGAATACAAAGATTCAAAAAATAAGCAGACAGCGGGAATTTAAAGAACATTAAATAAACAAGCAAAAGTGATCTTGCTCAACTTAAAATATACTATAAAGCCATAGTTCAATGGCTGACTGATTAGTAGAAACAGAACCTGGCATCCTATAGTGAAACTGAATGTAGAATAAGGGGAGATTTACAAAAGGGAGGAAACTGAAAAAGGGATTATTTGGTAGATTTGGTTGACTATCAGATAAAACAAATAGAAACAGGGTTTTTACTTCCTCTTCTATAACAGAAGTTGTTCTTCATGATTCAGAAGTTAATATAATTAATAAATAAAGTCTTAAGGTAAACAGTAAATAAAATGACATGTTTATGTCAGCAATTGAAAGGACATCTTGAATTAAAAATTAACAGTAAGGTCATAGTATTGACATGTTGTTTTCTGACCTGAATTTCATAAATCAGAAACAAAAAGAAAAGACAGATAAACTATAAGTAAACCGCACACCAAATATGGCATAAAATTAGTATTTTGAAGAAGTCACATACACGACTAAGAGGAACACTAACATTAATCCTCAGTAGGAAAATGGACAAAGGAGAGGAGGAATATACTCTTCCCATAAAAAGGAAAGAATGCAAATAAACCAATACACATGAAAATACGCAGCCTCACAAAGAAATGCAAATTACTTTTTTTGTTGTTTGTTTGTCATATGTTTAGTGATTTTAAAAAGCAAATACTTTGGTGAGGGTTCAGTAGAAACATAGTCATTATTTGAGGAAGTACATATTATTAAACACCTTGTGAAGGTAATGTTTCAGTATATTTCAAAATCTTTATATTGTTTTTAAGAATTTAGCCCATAAGATGTATATGTAGGTTTATTTGTAAGGATGTTCAACACAGTTTTATTTGTAATAGAAAAAACCCTGACTTGCCGTGTCTGGACAATTCAAAATGTTTTAAAGACATGAAAATGCTCATTATATCATGTTGTTATTCCAAATCAGGTTTTAAAATTGCAAAGTTGAACATAATAAACGATCGAATTCTGAAAAAGAAATAAAAAGACTAATAGGATTTACAACTATTTTCCTCTTTGATTCTTATGAATTTTGTAACATCTCTACATTGCACTCAATTTCATTTATGTAAAACCTGGTTAAAGCACTAAGCCCTGCTTCTCATCTTCCCATTAAGAAAGGTAGATAGTGTCCCTGTTGCCGTGAAGTTGATGTCATTATAAGTCACTGTTATTAAGCTAAGAGAACTTTCAATTAAGCCCTTCAGATTAAACACTGCCATGTATATTTGAATGTGTTTGCTTCTTTTATTAATAATTAATTTATACTCTTTATAATAATTATTTTCAATGCTAGATCCATGTGTTTTGAAACATAAAAAACAGGAAGATACATCCTACAGCAACAAAGCTGGGTAGAGAAAAAAAAAGCAATTCGCTCGAAACAACTTGACTCAAAATATTCTGAATCAAAGTAGGATGTTCCTTAATATATTTATTTATGCCATTTCTAGAAATTTGAAGAACTTGGGAAACGGACTCTCTGTAATATATCTTACTAGAGTGAAAGAGTTTGCCATTGTACCTGAAAAGCTTGCTAGGCATTTGAATGGGCCAGGTGTGTTTCTAGGCCAAATTTAAGTTAAAAGGACGTGTCGCTTCTGAATTGAAGTTCATTAAATGTTTTACCAGCCTTGCTGCAAAGATGGATTTTTCAGAGCTCTGGAAAGGATAGCATTTGAGCTGAATTTGACCTGCAGTGATTATTTCGGAAAACTGTCCAGCAATTCATTTGAAGATGCTTGAATCACTTGATACATGAAACTGCTAGGAAAAGAGGAAAGCAGGCCAATAGCAAGCTTGCCTGAGGCATCACGTCCATGAAGGGCTGACGGCCTGGGCAGCAGTCTGGGTAAAACGCTCAGAGGAGGGGTGAATAGGGAACAGCTGTGAAGGGAGAGAGTCAGCCCCACGCGGAGTGGCCATCCTTACTGGGTCTAGTTCTGTCTGAGTGAGTTTTAAAATCAAAGCTTCCATTTTTAAGAGCATTTATTGGATGCAAGGTGACCACATCCCTGTGATTTAGTATACAAAATGAGAGGACCATCCCTGTCCTTGTCCCCTTGGAGGCCCATTAGCTCTTCCACACAGTGAGGGCTGTCTTTATCAAATGGTTCTCTGGTAAGTGCTCTAAGAGCAGCAGCTAATGATTTTTTGTGGTTGAAGCAAGTCACAATGGAAGTGGAGTTTTGGCAAAGTTCCCTGAACTCCATTGACAGGAGAGGATGAAGGCTGAGATATCTATAAATCCAAGCCTCGCTGCCGAGTCCCTGCACAATGGAATTGAATAAGAGGATGAAAGTACCTTAGACAAATTTTCAGCTTCATCAGATAAATGTTTCTGAGAATATTTGCCACCGCTCAGACATAATTTGAATAAATTGCAATAGTCATGTTCATAACCAGGTTGTCTGCTGATTGCATTGGACAGGAAGATATATGCCTAGTTATGCCTGACCAGGTGGTGGCACAGTGGATAGAGCGTAGGACTGGGGTGCAGAGGACCCAGCTTCAAGACCCCGAGGTCTCCAGCTTCAGCGCAGGCTCATCTGGTTTGAGCAAAGGCTCACCAGCTTGAGCCCAAGGTTGCTGGCTCGAGCAAGGGGTTACTCGATCTGCTGAAGGCCCGCAGTCAAGGCACATATGAAAAAGCAATCAATGAACAACTAAGGTGTTGCAATGAAAAACTGATGATTGATGCTTCTCATCTATCTCTTCATTCCTGTCTGTCTGTCCCTGTCTATCCCTCTCTCTGACTCTTTGTCTCTGAAAAAAAAAAAAAAGGTATATGCCTAATATGCCTAGTTATAACCTTCCTTCTCTTTTTTTCCTGTGGGTGAGGTTTGTCAAAATTGTCGCATTAGCTCAAAGGTAAACAAACAAAGAACAGCAACATAATGCACTTAACTTTGCAACTTGGCGGTACGTAGGCAGTGGATTACTTCTAGTGTAAGCTGTTTGAATCAGGCCTGAGCTGGTGTTTTTAAATCAGGTTACTTAAATATCATGCAAAAGACCAGAAAAGCATGTTTCGTAAAAAATAATAACACATCTTTTATTTAATGGCCAGATTTTTACTTTGTTTTTTATGTTTTCTTACTTGTTTGACAGCAAGTTGAAGAATGAAATGGTGTTTCTTGAGGTGGTTGTTATGATTTGGGTCTTTTGTTCTATCAAAGAATTGCCATGAAATTGTTTTTTTTCTAAATTGCTATCTTATATGATGGGGTAAGAGGTACAGGAGGCAAGTGTGGGACTTCAGGACGAAAGGATCAGAGTCATCAGCTTGGCTCAGCTTTATACTGGTTGTATGAGTTTCTACAAAGGAAACTTTGGTTCCTTATTTTAAAAAAATCAGCCTCAAAAGACTGCTAGGGAAATTAAAAGCAGCAGCATATAGAAAACTCCAAATGCACAACAAATATTATGGATATAATAGCCCTTTCCTCTTCCTTCCTCCTGCTCATGTTGCAACCAAGCAACAGAACATTTGCTGGAATCCTTTGGTGGAAATTAAGTGGGTATCACATCTGCCTGCTTAATTAAGAGAAGAGAGGTTTAAGGAGACAGGGCCTGCCAGAGGATTCCTTCATATATTCTGGGGTTCAGGCTTCTTACTGCTAATTTTGATACCCTAATTCTGCAACCAATACCTGATTTTCCAAAAGTGTCTTCTTGTTGAGTACAGCTTTAAGAGAAAAACTGCTTTCCCCTTCCTCCTTCATCAATGTCACTTGTCATGATTGTGTTGATGGTTTCCATTTGGATTAGCTGGTTAGTTTTGTGCTCCTCTGCCAACAGACTGACAATTTACACAAATTCTCTGTGACTCAGTTCACTTATCTGTTTAATGGAGAACTATTACTAAACCTCAGGATCCTCGTGAGGAATGATGTAATAAAGTGCACTTGTCTGGTACAACCAGAAATGAATAGGGTGGTGGAAGCGAGCTCTAGTATGAGCAGGCGCAGGTGCGGCTGTTTTACCTGTACATCTTGTTTGCCAACCAGCTGACCTGTGCCAGAGCTTCTTGACGGGAACTCAGAGTGTCCCAGCACACAGGGTACAGCTTAGCCCCACTTATGGGAGTTATGCAAATAAAAATGACCCAGAGAAGTTACTTTGAAACACAGCAATGCCTCGTCATGGGCTAGAACACTTTTCAGAATCAGGGGTCTTGGTAGTTATTGAAGCAGCACATTTAGAAGAAGCAAAAGCCACCTTTTATTAGGGCAGTTCTCCTTGTTGACAGTTTTAAAGAGAAGGACCTGCAAAACAGCCTCCTCCCCTTTCAGACTGTTCTGGCTGAAGGCCCTCTGACCTGTCCCCACAGCAGCCCTGGAAGTGCCTCCCGGGCACTCCCCTCCTGCTGGCCGGGGTCACACTTCTGTAAAGGTGGGTGCAGTCTGGGGACCATAGCCTATGCTGACATTTAATTGGATTACAGATGATCTCACCAAGTGTAGTTTAAAAATCAAGAGCCTATCTGTAAATATTATTTTAACTTGAGATGCTCTGTCTGTACAGAGGTAACCAGCAGTAAGTAGCCATGCCACTGCAGGCAAACATCCAGCAAGACTCAACACAGGGCAGCAGTGATGGAGATGTCCTGCCTAATCTACCTAACCACCCCTCTGCAAAGGAGAGGATTCTCTTCCAGCCTAAAGTTTAGAGCACTGGGCAGCAGTTCCCCCTTCCGGAAGGTAGTGTTTCTTTTCACTTCGCTTCGGTCTGAGCATTTGAGAGAAAAATATAAGCTATGATCTAAAGACTAAATCCCAGTGTCTATGCATGGACCAAGCTGTTAGTCTTCATGTACATCAGGTAAATTACCCTTCTCAAATGGAAGAGCATTAGCAAATCTAGCTGAAGCAATACACCTCCTCGGTGATGCTCCGGAGGGGCTCCCTGTGGGTAGAGCCTGGAGGAGCCCCGAGAGGGAGGTGTCAATGACAGAAGCCCAGGGCATGTCTGAGGCTCTACAGCTGTGGAACCAGATGCAGACGAAGCAGGCTGACTCTTTGATCTACACACTTCTCCTCTCCACTAACCAAGCTCTCCCTTCTAAAATCCCCATGATCCAGGACTCCTAAAATCCCAATGCTTGAAATGAGAACATTTTGGATATGTATATGACTGTATATAATTGAAGTGTACAGCCTTTAGTTCCCCAACATATTGTACTCTGAATGACTATATATAGTCATCCAAATTCAAAAACATTTTGAGATGTAATTAGCAGTTTTAATAATTTCTTCTGTCAGATAAGCATACATCAGGAACACCCTAAGGTAAATAGAACATATGGTTTCCCTAATTATAATTCAAATGAAACTCAAATTTATAGAAATATCAGACCACCATATGCTATATCTGTCTTTCTTAATATAAATTTCACAAGATTGTATACTCTCTGTACTGTTATCTCCACTTTTCCAAATCCACTGAGACTTCCCTGAATCACTAAGAACAGACAGTCTGGAGGAGGAGGCAGCGCTGGGGTCTCCACGGCCCAGCGTCTCTCCACTGAACCCCACATTTGTGGAAGTCCTTGTCAACAACCAATCAGTGTTCTATACAGTTGCCTATGTGTATTATTGTTTATGAAAGCTAAGAATGTGACAAGACAACCAAACCCTCCTTATTTTATAGAAAGAAGCCAAAGGCAGCATTTCTAAATTTTATCTTAGAGTACATCTCTACAATTCTCTTTTGTTTTTTGTGGGTTTTTTTAATAATCAGTTATTTTGGTATTTATATGAATATCAGGAAAAGCAAAATTAGTGTTATGTACACGCAGGTGCACAAATATATATATGGTATATTATTAAGTAATCACCATCATGTAGGACACTGAGGTTCAACAGTAAACAAGAAAAAGGTTTCTTCTTTTATAAAACTTGCTGTTTGGAGCATGAAGAAGCCAACAAAATCTTGTGTGATAGGGTTTATTTTGAGCAAACACTGATAATCAGTAATCAGTGGGTATCAAAACTCACACTTGATATAACAGGCAAACTGGTAAACTTAGAGGAAATGTCTTCATTAAGTGTATTTACATATACAACTTACTGTGCATGTTTGACAAATGAGAAATTAGAATAAAATTAAAAAAAAACAGGAAAGAATGAGAACATTAAACATGCTTTGGGGGCTGTCTCGTTTAGAAATATGTATCATGTGAGTGATCTTGAATGTGTTCATAGATGTCATGCGTGAGTGGTATACAATGTACGTTTAGTCCTATCAAACATAAATGGCAATTGTATACATTATTGTCATTATGCCAGTGCTTATTAAGTATATTCAATATTCTAGGTCCAATGAAAGGTGGTAGTCAGATAGTTCTAAATGTCCTAAGAAAAACTCATAAGACAGGTTTGAGTAGGCACTTTTCTAGTTCAGTTTAATGTGACAAAATTCAATCTATATGAAAGGAAGTAACATAAAAAATTGCATCTGAAAAGATAAGTGCCTGCTCCCTTCTTATTGTGAAGCCTGCTCTCGCATTCCGACAAAGGTATGGAGAATTAAGCTACTGTTTAAGCACATTCCCTTCAAACCCAGAAAGGAAATTTCAAAATTATTTTAGATGCAATTAAAAATAATCAGTTTCATATTATAAATTCTTTATGCAATTGGTCACTTCTTTTCTGAGTTACCGTATTTTTCGCTCCTTAAGGCACATCTGACTATAAGATACTCCTAGGTCCTAGGGCTTTAAGGAGGAAAATAAGAAAAAAAAAATTCTGAACCAAATGATGTGTTAAAATATTTAATAAAATACCGTATTTTTCGCTCCATAAGATGCACGGGCATTTTCCCCTCCTCTTTTGGGGGAAAAAAGTGTGTCTTATGGAGCAAAAAATATGGTATTTTCTCTCTTGTGTCCAGATGGTTCTCAAAAACATTTCAGGAGGTGATGAAATGCTTAATTCTATTCCCTCAAAGTCTGAATATTTATAGCAAATGAAAAGAGCAGACAACAATATGGTCTTTCAAAACTGCTAAGTGCTACATTGATTAAATTATGATATCAAAATTCTCTTGTTGCCTAAAATTAATGTATGATTTTTATCTATATGTACATGAAATACTTGCAAAAACCATTTACTAGCTATAATTTAAAGTTAATTTATTAATATCTTAGGCATAAGAAATCGTTTTGCAGCACAAAATTGTTCCTAACAAATTAAACATATCCACTGAAGGATACCTTGACCATCAGTCATTGTTGAATTATTCAGGAAAAACATAGGGAAGCAACATTTAAAAATACTTACTCATTGGCATGGTCAAGTAAAGTGTCCTACAGTTTCCCAACTGAAACTTTTTTTCCTTCTAGCAGAGCTGCTGTTGGACTTGGAAATCAAGTTAAGTTAACCAAGTATGGCTTACCTTCTAATGGCCCAGGGACATTTTGGCGTTTGGCTTCTACAGTGACACAGGCATAGGAAAGAAACCAGAGAAAGAAAGATTGTAAGATTCTCTAACACAAGGTGGCTTTTTAGTTTCTCAAAGACTGTGTTCTCATTTAAGCACACCAGAAATGCAGTTCGAGCTGACATCCGGGAAAGGAGGTGTTTCAACAGAAAACATCATTAAAAACAGACTCGGGCTTTAGGACAGAGGGCTGCTCCAAGATGGGGACTTTTGGGGATTAAAATAATACCGGGAGACCAGTTTGCCCTCAGCCTGGCCTGCCTGGAGCCCTTGGACAGTGCATCCATCCCAGTGACCCAGTGCTCCCCAGGGGCAGAAATTCAATTAGGGGCTCTGAGCTGTGTGGACTCAGGAGGGAGGGGTGTGTGTCAGTGGGGCCGCACTGCTGGAGGGAAACTGCCCCAGCAGTTACAAAACAGAGGCTGATAACAGGCCAGCTGAGAGTGAAAAATCACTAGATTGAAAAAAAAATTGGCAGAGAGGATAAGCTGATGAAGCACCTACTTTAAATAAGCTCATAATTTCACTAGGTTGGGGTGTTCTCCAGAGCTAATTTAGAGCCACAATGGAAGTCACGTGGAGAACTAATTCTCTGTGACAAGGTTTTATTTTCAGTGCTCTGGGAAGCTCTTCCTTTTCTCCCTGGGTTAGCATAAGTGAAAGATATAATAATTATTTTAATAATATTAAATAGCAGTTTTGATCTCTTCCCCCAGCAAGCTAACCAAAACATTATCTGGAGGTATGAAATGATTCATTTGTGAGGAAAACTTGTTTCTGTTATAATATTCCTATTCACCTACCTGGCTCTTCCACCAGGCTGTGAGTTCATCTTGGCTTCTGGAGGCTGATACCTCGTCAGTAAAGATACATTTGGTAAATGAAAGGAACTGTAGACAATACGCCTGCATTTTTCAGAGGTCAAAACTGAAATGCTAAATGGGAGACAGTAGAAATGCTAATCTGCTTCACACCTAGGAAGTTTTGACTTTTTATACACTGTTTTCATAATTGCCTGGCTAGTCCTCGTATTAAATTTGCAAAGGAATGTTGTGTCCTCATTTGATGTCCAGAATGAAGCTACAAGAAGGAAGGTAGGTTCTGCAAGGATTTCCAGTCAGTAGGTGGCAGGACTGAGCACCAGTCTCAGCTCTGTCTAGCAAGCTCTTTCTTGGTCTGTTTGTCAAGATTTGTAATGTACATTTTATTTCTTTCCTGATAAAATATATTTTTGTTACATCCCATTCATAGTATAGAAAATAATTGTATGATTTAAGTTTTTTATGCAAGCATGCTAATGATAACACATATATTACAGGAAATAAATGATATTCCAGTTAATCAATTGTCGTTCTCAATCTTTCAACCTCTCCAAGCTCACTTTATAGTAAAAATCACTGAGAATGATGGTTAAAAATATGGATTCTCAGGTTCCTCCTCTGAAGCTTTGGATTCCAGTCCTGAGATGGCACCTAAGACCCGTGCTTTCAGATGACTCCATTACTGAGACAAATTTGGGAAGCTGTGAATGAGACTCGTGTTTCTTGAATGTTAATGAGTGGGTTGAGTCCTCTGGAGATTTTGTTCAACAGAGACCTGACATTCTGCATTTTGACAACATCTCAGATGGTGGCCGTACTGCTGGGCCATGCCTGCACCTAGAGCATTGAGGAACTAGATTATGCTGCCTGGCATGTGATGGGACCCCTGTCCCTATATGAGAGGTCTTTCCATAATCCTGCCACTAGGAGATATATCCTCTGCTCATAGTGGCTCAGTAATTCTGTCTGATCAAGATCATCTGCCCGTGCTAGAGCATTTTGTGAAGCTTATGCAAATCTTAATTTTTCTCTGCTAGTTGTCTATTAGCTCACATTACCTGCCAGCGAGGAACCCCTGGTACCTGCAACATGACTGTCCTATGGCTCTGTGCCCATCTCATCCATAACAGCTCTGTGAGCCAAATGTCTCAGAAGATTTCCATTATACCAGGGCAATTTTATATCCACCGCTGTGATTCCTAGGTTTAGTCTGGGCATTTAGTATTTTCCCAAGGAACAGAACTTTTAAGTCAGGGGAAAATGTTGTTTGCAATATTCAGAGAAATGAATACTGTACCTGTCAAAGATTGCCAATAATCACATCTCCCCAGGAACTTTGTTCATCTAAGACAACTCTGAAGCACAGATAGATCTAGCTATATATATATGGATATAGATGTAGATATAGATATAGATAGATGATATAGATATAAATATAGATATAGATATAGATATAGATATAGATGAAGGCCATTACGTGTAAAGATGACAAAATCCTAGGTCAGTTTTACAATGGAAGACTAGGTTTTCAAAAGGACAACTTTGATTTATCAGAAATGATGTTCCAAATCTAGATTTTGCTGCTTTGCAGCCATGTGACATTTGGTAACAGCTTCTGAGGCCCCTCATTTCTTATTGTGGAAGAGTCTGATCAGTGATAATTCCTCAGGTCACTTCCAATTTTCAAATCAGATGAAGAAACGGTGATCTCTTGCGTTTTCCCCTGTGTCAGTAAATACTGTGTTTTACTGCATTTCTCTCAAAGAAAAGGAGAAGAATTTCAGGAAGAACAACCATTTGCGGAGGAAAACATAATTGTTCTGTCTTTGGACTAGAGAAGATGAAATGCTACATTAGGAAGGGTGTGACCATTACCAGAAGAGGTGGCACCAAGCAAGCCTACACTCTCCAGTGCCAGCACTTTCAGACGGGCATGCGCATGTACTCGCCTAAAGAATTGTTTTTAAAATTCAGATTCTGATTCAATAGGTCTAGAGTGGGGCTGAAATTCTGCAGTTCTAACAGCCCCTGGGTTTCAAGGTGTTGCTGGTTGTGAACCTGGCTTTGGGTATCAAGGCTCTGTGCCAATGTGTGTCAACCTTAACTGCATCACTTGGAAATTTAACATTTGGCTGTGCAGGCCACATGCAGAACAAACATATTTGGACCTCTGTAAGAGGGACGTAGACATGTTTATTTTTAAAGCTGCCCAGGTAATTCCAATGAACACCCAACACTGAGAATCCCTGGGTTCTCCTGCCACCATACGCCTTCTCTGCTTCCCAGGTCCCTGATAACTTTGGGTTTCATTTCCTCAAAACACTTTTATCAAAACCGGCCCTTCACCCTCTCCCTTGCACCATACCAGTAGCTGAGACTGCCTGTGCCAGGAGACCATGCTGCTTGCCTTCCGCATCCTGTCCCGGCTGTGCCTTCATGCTCGGGGAACCATGGGAGCCAGCTTTGTATTCTGCCTCTCCTGCCCCAGTGCCACCACCACGATGGACACATTTTCATATGTCTATGTGGGTCTCCACAGTACCACATTTGGTAACGCGTTCCATGGCTGCACATGTAGGAGCTTTCTACTCGTTTTTGTTTTGTTTTGTAAGAGACAGAGAGAGGACAGACAGACAAGAAGGGAGAGAGATGGGAAGCATCAGTTCTTCATTGTAGCTCCTTAGTTGTTCATTGATTGCTTTCTGCCATATGCCTTGACTGGGGGCTACAGCAGAGCAAGTAACCAACAGGTTGCTTAAGCCAGCGACCTTGGGCTTCAAGCCAGTGACCATGTGGTCATATCTATGATCCCACGCTCAAGCCAGCGACCTTAGGGTTTCAAACCTAGTTTGATGCTCTATCCGCTGCGCCACTACCTGGTCAGGCACAAGATTTCAAAATGTCAAAAAAAAAAAAAAGATTTCAAAATGTCCTCCCTCTCTTCTCATCCTCTCTGTTTTCATTCTCTTACTTCCATCCCCACTGTATTAGCTAGTCCAATGACATACATGCATAAACGGAATATTTGTCTTGTTCTACCTATTTGAAATTGTAACCAAGAAGTGAAATTGGGCCTGACCAGGTGATGGCGCAGTGGATAGACCGTCAGACTAGGATACAGAGGTCTCAGGTTCGAGACTTCAAGGTCGCCAGCTTAAGCACAGGTTCATCTGGCTTGAGCAAAAAGCTCATCAGCTTGGACCCAAGGTCGCTGGCTCGAGCAAGGGGTTACACGGTCTGTTGAAGGGCCGCTGTCAAGGCACATATGAGAAAGCAATCAATGAACTAAGGTGTTGCAACGAAAAACTGATGATTGATGCTTCTCATCTCTCTTCATTCCTGTCTGTCTGTCCCTATCTATCCCTCTCTGACTCTCTCTCTGTCCCTGTAAAAAAAAAAAAAAAAAAAAGTGAAATTCCTTGGTGCAAGTATGAACATCTTCACAGCTCTCAAACCAAAAATACCTTATGTCACTTCATCACTTGCTATCCTTAAGAACAGGAAAATTTATTTAACATTTACTATTCAGTTTTCTCATCTGTAAAACCAGTATGACAATAACAGTACCTGTTTGGTGGTATGTATTAGTATGAGAATTAAACTTGAATTATCCTAGACCAGCCAGAACATGTGGTCATTCCATATATCAAAGAAGTGGTAAAAGAACAAAGTCATTATTGAAGAGTCTTTTTCTTTTTTATGTTAATGTGCTCCTTATCATAAGTATTTATGTGTGTGCATAACTTTAGGAACTATTACATGAGTTTGGTTTCAGTTCTTCTCATGTGCCTTTCCACATTGCTTTAATTGGCTTTACTTTACTCTTTTTTTTTTTGTATTTTTCTGAAGCTAGAAACCGGGAGAGACAGACAGACTCCTGCATGCGCCCGACCGGGATCCACCCGGCACGCCCACCAGGGGGCAATGCTCTGCCCACCAGGGGGCGATGCTCTGCCCCTCCAGGGCATCGCTCTGCCGCGACCAGAGCCACTCTAGCGCCTGGGGCAGAGGCCAAGGAGCCATCCCCAGTGCCCGGGCCATCTTTGCTCCAATGGAGCCTCGGCTGCAGGAGGGGAAGAAAGAGACAGAGAGGAAGGAGAGGGGGAAGGGTAGAGAAGCAAATGGGTGCTTCTCCTGTGTGCCCTGGCCGGGAATCGAACCCGGGACTTCTACATGCCTGGCCGACGCTCTACCACAGAGCCAACCGGCCAGGGCCAATTGGCTTTACTTTGAGTGGGTTTTAATTCTTGGCAATAAAATTTAATTTTTTTTTTACTGTTTCACATTTTTTAAATATACTTTGATATTTTACATTAAAATAAAATTGTATTGCTTTATATGTGTTTTATTTATATTACTTCCATAGAAATGCAGATTAAAATTTATAAAAGACACTTGAAATGGCAACCTCTAAGGATAAGCACTATTAATATTTTTCCTATTGTCTTTAGTCTTGGCTAGAAACATCTTTATATGTCTTTTTTTCTCTCTACATATGTAGTTTTTATTTGCATTTATTCAAGTGTTTCTATAACACTTTCCTTTATAGTTTGTAGACTTTTCTATGTCTTCATCCATAGCCCCTATTGATTCACTGGGGAACGATTTTATTTTCTCATTTTTAGTGGCATGAGGTTTTAGAACTGTTTCTATATATTTCTGTATTGCTGATTCCAAATCTGAAATTCGTTCTTTGGTGCATGCTCTAGTTTTTATGCAATTTTAATTTCTTTTTGTTGGAGTTAATGGCATGCATTGGTTTTTAAATTAGAGTTAAAGGGCAACGACTCTTGGATTGACCATAACCACAAGGCAATTAATGTTTTATAAACATCACTTTTACATAATTGTAGTTGTTTTTAAATGTAAAAATTATTATCTGATAAAAAACACCCTTTTATTTTGTTTTAAGATTGAATCATGGCTTCTTGGAGTAGGCGTAAATGTAAGAATAGTCCTGACACCTTCTGTTATATATGTGGCTGTTACGCACTTCAACGTCAAAGGTGCAATATTTCATCATTTTTGACATGTGCATATATTGCCTATTTTCAAGTTCCCCTTGGTGATCAAGACAAGACTTGGGCTCCTCATATTGTGTATCATAATTGTGAGGAAATACTTCGT
This sequence comes from Saccopteryx leptura, assembly GCF_036850995.1. Classification (NCBI taxonomy): domain Eukaryota; kingdom Metazoa; phylum Chordata; class Mammalia; order Chiroptera; family Emballonuridae; genus Saccopteryx; species Saccopteryx leptura. The sequence goes on from NC_089511.1 coordinate 84,116,898, forward strand.
GACTGGACAAAAGGAAAACGCAAAGGTATACCTTTCGGTATTCCCATGGTTTGGCATGAACCTAACGACTGCAGCAGTGACTGTTATTTCTGTCTGATCCATACAAAGAGCATCGGCAAGAAAAAATGGCATATGATTGTATATCCTAATATTCCTTCGGCAATACAACCTATCTCACACTCTGAGACACTCCCTGTTCCAGTTTTCAATGGTTTTTTTTTTCCTAAGGATGAAGAAAGTGAACATGGTGATCAAGTGTATTTTGATAAGATGCATGAGGAAATGGTTGTAGAATCTGAAGAGTCTTCTTCTGATACCAAGCAGTCATTAATCCCTCAGCAGTTTAGCCAACCTGAATTGAATGACTTAGTAAGAATGACATAAAAATTGTCCTCAACTTTCTGAAGTATGAGGAGCATAGCTGGATCATTTGTGTGGATCTTAAAATGGTCAATTTACTGCTAGGACAACAGAGTGGTTTCATGAAGTATCCTTGCTTTCTGTACTTGTGGGACAGCCAAGCTTGGGAGAAACACTGGACACAGAAGGAGTGGCCGAAACGTGAAGCTCTGGAAGTAAGGATGCAAAATATTGTGAATGAACCTGTAGTTAATTGAGACAGGATCATTTTTCTCCCACTTCACATCAAACTTGGCTTAATGAATCAGTTTATTCATGCTTTGAATAGAGAATGTGAATGCTTTCAACATATTATTTCTGCTTTTCCTGCCTTGTCTTTCAAGAAGCTAAAAGCAGGTGTGTTTGATGGACCTCAAATTTGAACCCTCGTACGTGATGAAGAATTTGCCAGGAAGATGAATAAGGACGAGAAAGCAGCATGGCAGTCTTTTGTGGAAGTTACAAAGAACTTCCTTGGCAACAAAAAAAGCAGAAAACCATGAACTTCTGGTTCAAAGGATGCTGTTGGCTTTCCACAACATTGGATGTAACATGAGCATTAAGATTCACTTCCTGAACAGTCACCTGGATAAGTTTCCCAAAAATCTTAGAGCTGTTTAGTGATGAGCAGACTACTGCTGGAGCATCAAACAAGATTGTCCTCAACAAGTACACAAATGCAAGAGCTACAAACGCAAATTTTTGCCTGAATAAAATTTAAATGTTTTGTGCAAATTTTATGATTAAGTGTTTTAATATGTTCTATTTTGAAATTGTAGACAAATTCTGATGCAATCATATTTTTAGTGTATTAGTCTATTTACTGCATTATATAAATTATTTTATTTTCACAAAGATGCCCAAGAAAACATTCTACTTCATTATGTAAAGTAAATGTGAAAATTTTACAGGATGATGAAAACCTAACATCTTGAATTGCAAAAAAAACTGTAGCTTACAGAGAAAAACTAACGTCAGATTTGAAATCAGCACACTCAAATTAGGTAAGAACAAGTGTTTTTGTGGATGCAACAAAAACTTTGTTCCTCAGTGATTTTAACTTGTATGTTTTTATGAATTAACTAGTACATGGCAACCCTTCTATTGTTTTTTTGTTTTTTTTGGAATGATATGAGAAAGGTACTTGTTTTCTATGGCTTGGTTGGTTAGAACATGGTCCTGATATGTATGGGTTGTGGGTTCAGTCCTGTTGGGCAGATAAGTTATTTTATGCTCACTCTGTTAAAGATGGCTTTTGCTCTCACGTGGTACTGCTCTCATGTGATAAAGCTAATTGCCCTTCTTGCTTGGGAAGGGGCTTGGTTATGCTTCTGTGTGTTGGGGAAGGGACTTTCACCCTAAAGGGTTTAAAAGTAGGAGCTAGGGGGCCATTTTGGGAGAGAGTGACCATGTTCTTGTAGAGAGGAAGAGGCAGGGCAGGGAGTCCACATGGAAGAGGTGGCCAAAATGGTGGAATGGGGAAGGAGAAGCCAGTTTGTGCAGGAGGAGATGAGAAACAGGTAAATAAGCCTGGTGAGGTGGAAGGCTTTGATTTTAGGAAAACTCGGATGAGTCAGTGGCTTTGGGAGCCCTGAATGGAAAGGGAAGTATGTTTCCCGCCATGTGTTTTTACTCGCTTGCTGAGTGCGAGTCTGGAGTAAAGGAAAATGGACCTCCAGTTTTTGGCTCCGCAGTTTCTTTATGATCTATCTGGATTAAATGCAAAGGTGCACGGGCCAGGAGGCTTTGATGATGGCCACAACTACTGGCTTTACAGATCCCCAGTCGTGGCACTTACAGGAACAGATTGATGTTTCTGTTTTTCTCTCTTCCTCTTTTCTCTCTAAAATCAATAAATAAATTAAAAAGACTTATTTAAAAAAAAGTTACTAATTTTTGCATTCTTTCTTTTATCTATATACTTATGAACTAAACATTGTTAGATTTTAATTCAGTTGCTTTTTTAGCCTTGTAATCATACAATATGAAAATAATGTGTCTTTTATTTTATAGACATTCACTGTTTTATTTGATTTCCCTCAGTATTATATTGCTTCAGCAGTCCAAACTGATATTAAATAAGATAAAGCTTATTAAAGGTATCTTTATTTTGTGTAGACTCTATAAAGAGTTTGTCTATCATTTTCAGTATGTTCTTTTATTTGGTATAGATAAAATTTGTGCATAGAACTTTATCAAAATATATCTAATAGAAGCTTTATCCTCTTTAGCTACTTATGTGATATATGAAACTCATAGTTTTGCCTGTATAGAAACATCCTTTTATTCATAGGATAAACTTAACCCTATTGTTTAATTCTAACCATTAATAATATACTTAAGATTTTAATTTAATATTCATTAGTGAAACTGGCCTGGGTTAATTTTTTATTAAAATTCTTTTACATTAGATATTAGTTTTGCTTTTATTTCACAGAATAACTTTAAATGGCTCTAATTATTCCACAAATTTTAGAGTAATTTGTGTATCAGCTGTATTAAACTGTATTAAGCTTGCTTTATATTTTAAATGAATTTACCAATAAATGAATCTATCAGGACCCTTTTCAATCTGGTAGTTTTGACAACTTATGCAGTTATTTCTAAGTTTTCATAACTCAAGACAGTATTGTCCTGTATTTCATAATTTTAACATACAAATTAAATTTATCTCTTTTAAAAATATTTAGGATTTTTTTTCCAATTGAATGCATTTACTAAGCTACTAAATATATTCTCAGAATTTACCTTTTCTTAATATATGTTTTTTATAGCACTCTCAACTATTTATGTAATTTTTGGTTAAGTTAGGTTAAAAGTTTTATTTTCTTTTTATTTTTAATAATAGAATAATTCACAATATTATTTTTGAGCCTGCAGGTAATAATTTTTTTAAAGCATACTAAATTTTTCATAAATCCTTCTTCATTTGTATTTTTATTGAGAGGATGACACTGGTTAACAAAATTATACAGGTATTAGGTACACAGTCCCACAACACATTATCTGTACACTGTATTGTCTGTTCACCCTCAGAAGTCACATATTTGTCCATCACCATTTACCCCCCTAAACTCTCCTCCACCTCCTCCTGCCTCTCTTTTCCCCCATCTTCGCAATTATCACACTGTTTTCCCTGTCCATGAGGTTTCTCTCTTATTTTTTTCTCAATCCCTCCCCCCATGACACCTCCCAACCCCAAACCCCAACCCCCAACAACTGTCAGTATGCTATGATTCTATCTCTATTCTGCATTTATTCTGTTCATTATTATCATATTTTAAGTAAGAGATTACTGTGTATTCTGATTACTTCCTTAGCCCAATTGTTAACTGGCAAAGAGATTAAAATATAAAAGAGGAAAATATTGTTTAAAATTGTATCTCAAAAGTTTATATCACTGTAATCTTAGATTGTGATCTATAAGCACAATCCACATTTATATATCAACACAGCTAAATATGGCAATTTTGGAATGAATAAGAATATTCTCATGGCCAAATAAGTAATATTTTAAATGTTTCATTATGAAGACAATGCATTAATTTAAAGATACAAATTTCAAAATATTTCTATTTAATCATCTTTGTTAATGATGTTACATATATCCTCTTCTTTTTACAAATTAGATTTGGGGTTTTTTGTTGTTTTGTTTTGGGGTGTTTTTTTTTTGTATTTTTCTGAAGTTGGAAATGGGGAGGAAGTAAGACAGACTCCCGCATGCGCCCAACCGGCATCCACCCGGCAAGCCAACCAGGGGGCGATGCTCTACCCATCTGGGGTGTTGCTCTGTTGCAACCAGAGCCAGTCTAGCGCTTGAGGCAGAGGCCACAGAGCCATCCCAAGCACTGGGCCATCTTTTGCTCCAGTGGAGCCTTGGCTGCGGGAGGGGAAGAGAGAGACAGAGAGGAAGGAGAAGGGGAGGGGTGGAGAAGCAGATGGGCACTTCTCCTGTGTTCCCTGGCCAGGAATGGAACCCCGGACTCCTGCACGCCAGGCTAACGCTCTACCACTGAGCTAACCGGCCAGGGCCTAGATGTGTTTTTGATAATTTATCTTCTGTATTTAAAAATTATTTTATGGTATAAACATTAATCTGCTATTTATTTTAAGTAAAATCTTTTTGACAGAGCAAATTTGGAATATAATTTTATCATTATAAGTTGTCATCATTAATTTACTTAATACCTTAATTTCATTGTATTAATATTGACAGGCTTATTTAATTTTATTCACATTTGAATGGTTGTTTTTACACCATGTAAAAGATCTCTTGTGTTTTAGATTTTTCTTCATGCATAGCTCATAGTGGGAGTTTGTTTTATTTTAATATTATATCTGTTTTGATTTGTTTTCCATGAGCTTATTATATCTACTTTCTCCTCAAACAATATAAATTAACAGCTGCAAAATTCTTCTGAAGAAGAGATATAGGAAAATAAATTCTGGAACAAGAAACATACCTTTTGTATGCAAAGTGTATAGAATGATGTTCAGTGTTAGGCAATATTACAGACACTATGGATCAAGCACCTTTCCAACACCTGACTCTAAACATCACCTCATCACTGGGCCTGAATCAGATAAAGTGTAATTAAAAAAGAGAGATTCATACAGAGAACAAGGGACAATGGTTTATAGGCAAGTAAACTTGAATGCTTCACTACTTATGGGGATTGTTGCTATAAAGTTTGAATTTAGATGACTTTACATCCAAGGGTAAGATACAAATTTTGTTTAAAAATGCTTAATGAGGTCTGTCTATAAAATTAATTGTCCTAATGGAAGTTGTAATGAGGTGAGAGCTAGATCTTAACCAAAATTAGGAAGGAGGGAAGGAAGGAAGGAAGGAAGGAAGGAAGGAAGGAAGGAAGGAAGGAAGGAAGGAAGGGAGGGAGGGAGGGAGGGAGGGAGGGAGGGAGGGAGGGAGGGAGGGAGGGAGGAGGAAGAAGTAGAGGGAGCAGGGAAAAAAAGGGGAAAAAAATCCCAATATAATGTTTATTAAACTGCATATCTACATCTCAAATTTTCTTACAATAATATTCATTAATTTTTGCAATCAGAAGTCTTTTATTTTAAAACATATCAATCCAAATTGTGAATATATACTTAGTAATACTAGTAAATTTTAATTAAGCTGGAAGAAAACAAATTGTATCAGTTAACATTTTCCACGAGGCTTTTACATCAGATATAATTGTTATATAGTTTAAATACCTTTGTTTACTTTTATCCCCCATTAATCTGCCCTTTCTGTTGTAGAACAGTAAGTCTAACATAAGGACATTTTTAAAAGGTCATGAATATTTAGATGAAGAAGAAAAGGTTTTCATTAATAACTGTAAGCAGCAAAACTTCAATTATCCTGAGGCATAGAAACATTTCTTTTGTGTTTGCATAATATGTACTGTTATTTTTAATATGGTTCCTTATTAATGGTCTTCCTCATGCAAAGAGATAAGGAATGCAAACATTAACCATAAAATGGCATGACTCTATTTGGATATTAAATTATTAATTGTGTATTTGTCTAACACTGTTAAGAGTAAATTGAGCTTGAGGTAAAATATTGCACCTAAGACTCATTATGTCTTCTAGTCTCAATTTTGGTTTAAAATAAAGTACAGACAAGACTCTTCATTGATGCAGTTCAATTTTTCTCCTCTTCCTTAACAATTTACTATTTTAGCTAAAGAATTCTTGTAAAATGTTTAATTTCAAAGGTCACAAAAAAGTGTTATTGATTCATGTTGAAGATATGGCACCTACTTTTCTTTATACTCTGAAAGATTCACTTTTTTTAATGTCACCTTAAAAAAAACAATGCCTACCTAGCAATGTGCTTTACAAAATTGCTTCTTTGAAGCTGTGGCTCTAAACACAGGAGTTAGTTCAATCTTGACAATTTATTTCTAATATACCATATCATATTTCATTTTCCCCAGTCACATTACCAATTTTAGCCGTATTTTTCTGTTTTACTCATTGCAAATGAAAACTGTGTGTTTACTTTTAAATCACTGTAGTATTGACTTGTTTTGAACAATTCACTATTTTCTCATAAAACACACAAACATAAATATTCTCTTAATTCTAATCTCCTCATTGTCTTAAAATTGTATTGTAAAGAAAAAATACACACAGCTGCTTCAGTTGACATTCCAATTTAATTTACTCACAATTAATGACACTGTGTAAGGCTGGTTGGCTGACATCGTCACAGGCTGGGGCATGGACAGGTAAGGTCCCCTGCCTTCTAGCTGTTGTCCTGACCAACATTCTTGCTTTTCAGAAGGTAATTTGTAGGGCAATGAATGGACCCTAACAAACAAGGAAAGGAAAGACTGACCACTTTGAAAGATATTTTAGCTTGAAAACATTGCAAAGGTAATAGTTTTTCCATAAAAGAACCCTTCCTCATATTTGCATGAAACTAGAGGTTGTCTTTCTCGTTCTGACCTATTTTACTTAGTGTAATAGCCTCTAGCTTCATCCAAATGTCAATTGGCTGTTCCTACAAAATCAATCAGGATAGGAAAGTTAATTCGAGACATGCAAAAGTAATGCATATAGAAATGACTAATTATTAACTTTGTGATTGCTAATTTTTCCATCCATGGAGACGCTGATATGCATTTTTTTTTTTTGGTATGGAAACAGACAAACTAAGGTAAATGATGAATATGCAGACTGAGTCTGAAGTAATAAATTCCCAGGGGCTCCTGAAACTTCAAATTATAAACAGTATCCAATAAGTAATTTTATATATGGGTAGTTTCTAGACATAAAATGGATTCAGAACAATTTTTAGGAACTAAGTCAATACTTGGTCTTCCGATTATGAAAATGTATTTAGAGTGGCAAGTGTGTGTGCGCGTGCGTGTGTGTGTATGCGTGTGCGTGTGTGTGCGTGCGTGTGTGTGTGTGCATGCGCGTGTGTGTGTGCACGCATGCGCCCTCTGAATCCCTAATATTCAGCTCAGTGTCTAGCACATAGGTGCTCAGATAATACTTCTCTCTTTTTAATTTTTTAAAATTTTATTCCCATCATTCTACCCCATTCCTTTTGTCAACCATCAGTTTGTTCTCTGTATTTATAGATTTATTTTTGTTGTTTTGTTTTTAGGTTTTGCATATAGTGAAATCATATGGTATTTGTCTTTCTCATTCTGACTTACTTTACTTAGTGTAATAACCTCTAGATTCATCCATATTATTGCAAATGGCAAGATTTAATTCATTTTTAATGCTAAATAATATTTCATTTTGTATATATACCACATCTATTGATGGGCATATTTCCATATCTTGGTTTACTAATAATTCTGCAATGAACATACATAATTTTGAGTTAGTGTTTTGTTTTGTTTTTAAATAAATATTCAGAAATGAAATTCCTAGATCATAAGGCAGCTCTGTTTTGAATTTTTTGAGGAATCTCCACACTGTTTTCCATTGTGGCTGCACTAATTTTCAATCCCACCAACAATGCACAAGGGTTCTCTTTTGTCCACGATCTCGCCAACACTTGTTGTTTGTTGATTTATTGCTAAGAGCCATTCTGACAGCTATGAGGTGATATCTCATTGTTTTGGTTTGAATTTCTTTGACAATTGGTGACATTCAACATCTTTTCATAAGTGGTACTCTTTGAAGAAATGTTTATTCAGGTCCTTTCACTATTTTAAATTGGATTGTTTCTTTTTCATTTTTCTTTTTTTTTTGGTGTTAACTTGTGTGAGTTATTTATATATTTTGGATATTAACCCCTTATCAGATGTATCAACTTGTGAATATCTTCTCCCATTCAGTAGTTTTTCATTTAAAAAAATTTTGTTGATGGTTTCCTTAAATGTACAAAATCTTCTTAGAAATAGTCTCATTTGTTTAGTTTTATTTTGTTGCCCTTTTTTAGGACTCACATTCAAAAGATATTGCTAAGAGTAATCTCAAAGTGTTTACTGCCTGGCCTGACCTGTGGTGGTGCAGTGGATAAAGTGTCAACCTGGAAACGCTGAGGTTGCCGGTTCAAAACCCTGGGCTTGCCTGGTTAAGGCACATATGGGAGTTGATGCTTCCTGCTCCTCCCCCCTTCTCTCTCTCTCTCTCTCTCCCCTCTCTATAATGAATAAATAAAGTTTAAAAAAAAAGTGTTTACTGCCTATTTTTTCTTCTAGGAGTTGTATGGTTTCATGTATTATGTTTCAGTCTTTATCTAATTTGAGTATATATATATATATATATATATATATATATATATATATATGGTGTAAGAAGGTGGTGTAGTTTCATTTTAGTGGGGATGTATATGTGTGCGTGTATTAGTCTAGTTTTCTCAGCACCATTTATTGAAGAAACTATCTTTACCCCATTGTATACACTTGACTATTTTGTCATAGATTAATTGACTATATAAATGAGGATTTATTTCTGGGCTCTCTATTCTACACCATGTACTCTATATCTGGTGTGATGTCATTCTCATACTGTTTTGATTATTGTAGGTTTGTAATATAGTTTGAAATCAGGGAGTGTTGTACTTCCCACTTTATTTTTGCTCAAGATTTTTTTTGGCTATTTGGGATCTTTTATGGTTACATATAAATTTTAAGATTCACCATCCTAGTTCTGAGGAAAATGCCACTGGTATTTCAACAAGGATTACATAGAATCTGTGTATTGCTTTAGGTAGTTAGGACATTTTAACAATATTTAACCTTCTAATTCATGAAGATGGTCTATTCTTCCATTTATTTGTGTCTTTTATAGTTTCTTTTTTCAGTGTTTTATAGTGTTCAGAGTTCAGGTCTTTTACCTCTTAAATTTATTTCTAGGTATTTTATGCTTTTTAATGCAATTGCTAATAGGATTTTTTTTGTTGTTATTTCTCCTTTAAATCATTTATTTTAGTGTATAGAAATGCAACAGATTTCTTCATGTTGATTATCCTGTAGCTGTTGTGAATTCAACATTTATTAGTTTAAGAGTTTTTGGGGGGAGTCTTTATGGTTTTCTATATATAATATGTCATCTACAAATAATGACTTTAACTTTTTCCTTTACAATATCAACGCTTTTTATTTATTTTTCTTGTCTGACTGCTGTGGCTAAGACTTTTCTTACTATGTTGAATATAAGTGGTGTGGTGATAGTTAGCATCCTTTTCTTGTTCCTGGTCATAGAGGACAAGCTTTCAGAGATCTTAGAGTCCGACTTTCTGAAGCCACTGACTTTAATATATAACAATGATTCTTATTTGTCAAAGCTATTTATTGTACCTTGGCCTATATCTGTCCAGTCACATAGACCTGAATTTAAATCTCTACTCAGCCAAATATTGGAGCAAGTCATTTAACCACGCTGAAGTTTTATTTCTTTGCTATAAAACAGACATTGTATATGATACCTAATTTACTATGTTATTATTAGGGGGAGAAACAAAACAGAATATTTATGAAACTGTCTATCCACAGTGATATTTTGTACCTTAATTCACATTTCTTTCCCACTAATAACGGTAAGTTTCTGGCTCTTGCTAACCCCCTTTTAATCAGCCATTGAGGAGATTTGCCTCTCCCTCCCTTAATAATGTTTCCCTATCTCACTGGTTGGGTAAAATGGCTCAGGGGAAGATCATATTTTATTTGAGTTGGATTCAGTTTTTTCACTATAATTGATCATAATTCCCCAACATAAGCTTTTAGTTAATAGAGTATTCTCAGAGTAGCAATTTAAATGAATTCTGAAGTGGTATTATGTTTCTCACAAGTTATTTTGGGGAAAGTACTATATTAGAAGGAGAACCATGCATCTAATTTGCCCAAGACAATCCCAACTTATACCCTCGCACCTACATAATTAGTGAGTGTTCATTTTCCTTTCATAAATATGTAATCTGGACAAGGTATGTGAGTTTCCTTTTTGCAAAAGGACCTAGATTCAGCTAGTATCTTGAGTTTAGGAAATAGAAAGTAATGCTCTAAAAGACAAAAAGATAAATCTATCTATTTCTCTACTGGGTAGTCAAGGATGCAAATTCCAGGGTCAGAAGGAAGCATCAGGAAGTGCTCCTGCAGATATACTTCTGCACTATGGGGAGAGCTTTGGCATGACTGTGGGAGTCACTTCTGAGGAGGATGAGTTGGGTACAGATGAGATTGGCAGGAGGGACTCCTGGCTTCTGTGTTACTGATGCACTTTTGGAGAATCATGATTTTGAACAGTCCATGTGTGTCTGTGTAATTATTTAACAAGGTCATTTTTTTTACATTTTTGTTATGGTGACAGATATTCTTTCTCTATAAACATTTTGCCATATTGAAATCTAAGCATGTACACATGACAGCATTGTTACTTATAGTTGACTAAGGGATTCAACACATCTATTTATCAAATACTTCAGAAAAACTCTGTAAGCTGCCTGGATTGGATATAAATTAGAGTTTTGTGAGGCTTTTAAAGTCTTCTCTGTCTGAGAAGACATATAATGCTACTTATATCATCCTACAGTGGATGAGAGCCCACACTAGAAAAGACCACCAAGTGGGTAGAAGGATTCAGTGAAACCCGGAACGACATTCAAAAGTAAAAAATCAATCTAGAAATACCCTTCAAATGTCAATAAAGAATCAACAGGCAAAATTTAAAACTGTGCAACAGGCCACCCAATTGTAGGTCACATTTTATATCATGTTGTAGCATGGTAAGGCTGTATGACTAAACTACAGCCAGTGGGACATGAGTGGGATTAATATGCATAATTTGGGGGCATCTTCACATAAAAGAAAAGCCCTTTGCCTTGCCTTGGAACCTTTTTGTCTTTCCTCTTCCTACACATTGGGGCACAGAAATGACCATGACCTACCTTTCAAACATGCATGTGAGAACAACACCCAGAGGAAGATTCTTTGGAACAAAATCAGGTCCATTCATCAACCCAGATCATATATCCTAGGATTGTTAAGTATGAAAGAATCAATGTTTATCTTTTCTTTTTAAATCACTGTATTTGAGAACCTGTTTACTAGATCATCTGGAATTAACCTTACCTAATGTATACTGTTTCTAGGTGCCTACAGTTTTTAAAAACAACCATACAGTCTTCAGGTTGTCACTAATTCTCATAGAGCTTGCCTTCTTTCTCTTTTTCTGTTGTAATGATTCTCATCCATAGTGCTGCCAAAGTTCTTTTTCAAGTGCATACAAGAAAAAAATGAAACTAGGAAAAGCATTTGAATTGTCCTATGTGAATTCCACTCACATTTCAAAGCCAATACATTTAAAAGATTAAATGAAAATATCCCATCTACTGTTATCACCGTCTGCTGTCTTCACCAATGTGAACTGAGAATAAGAGACGACAGCTTTCCAATGTTTTGTCTAGATTCCTCTGACTTCTAGTGCTCCCATCATTTCTATTTCTGGCCATCCTTCTGTGATAAAGTGCGAATTAATATTCTGAAATGCCACAAGCATTGAATATAGGATATGCTGTCCTCTACAATTAGCTTATTTTTCTGATAGCTCAACTGTTAGAATACAATGCTTTGTGGGTCCAGTAAATATATAAACAGTGGCCTGGATATAAGAAGGGTATGTAGGAAGTTGGTTTTGTACAATAATAATTGCCAAAGGTACATGCTGTTAAGGAAATTACAAATGAAAGATTCTAGTTATAAATTTTTCTTGCATTTTCTGACTTGAATTGCTTATATGTTTGTGTAAATTCTAAGCAGAAAATAGTCTTAGAGCATTAAGACATTAGTTAACTCGATTTCCTCAGGTCTATATAATTTTAAACTTACTGAGGACAATAGCCCATTTGTTTTATAAATCACAGTGTTCTTTGCAATATCTTTCAAGCAAAGGCACCAAATCACTTGATATTACTGAGCCCTGGGAGAACACAGCATTGGAGCATCCTGGCACGGCATGCATCAGTGTGCTTTGATCTGCCCAGGAAGAAGGAAATCTATGCAGAAGAGCCTCCAAACAGGACGAGTATTATCTGCAGACTGCGGTATTTGTTCTCATCACATATTACTTGGGCTGAGTTCATTTTTTTTTCAGGCTTTATATGATTTTAGTGACCACTGTGATCATGTCTTTAACCTGCAATATTGAGAAAGTTATTAGTTTAAGGAATGGCTGGATGTGATTATTTGACATTATGAGTAGCTCATTTTTTTTTGCAATAATGTGTCAAAATAGAATGTAGGTGACCTACACTCACTTCTTAAGTAGAGTTCATCTATAGCACCAGACTTTTTTATGGAACTCCACTGGACTTCTTTTATGATTCACAGAATCAATACTAAGAGCAAAGCCATAACTATTAGTAGCAAGGGCATATTGCGTGGCTGGTCGAAGTAGGGTCTTCCTAAAAGACCTCCAAGAAGCAAAGAAAATGAAGCAGCTGTGAGGCAGGGATCTTGATTATGCTGAGACTGGGAAGCCATGGGACTTGGCCATCTTGTTTCCCAAGACCCAAGAAGAAACTATGTCATCTAATTAGCATGGAGTCTGGAAAGGGGTCCTATAAAAGAGAATCAGATTGTTAAATACAGTTGGCATTCAAGCTGTTTGATCATGAATGAAGGACACTGACTGATGGCAGAAGTTCCTAGAAATGGTGGAAAAGGAAGTCACCGCAAGAAGAGAAATTGCATGCCAAAGTGGGGAAAAATGTATGAATATTTCACAATGTATCACAATGTATACATGTATCAAATCATCATATTATAAACCTTAAATTTACACAATGTCTATGTCAGTTACATCTCAATAAAGCTGAAAAAAATGTCTGGAAGGAAGGAAGGCATCTGCTATGTTGAGGACTAAGGACTATGGTTGAACCTTTTTTATCAAATCCCTTAAGAATGCTTAGGCTACCTGGAAAGCAAAAAGCAGGATTGCTGAATCACTAGAAAGATGAGCAAGTCAGATGCTAGACTCAGTCCTACAGCAATGGGCAGGACCAAGAGGAGATTCAGATGAGTGGAAACCAGACCTCTACTCCTGGTATAGGTAACTCCTGATCAGTTATCCTATGTACTTCCTTAAGGAGTGAAATTAATCAATAAACTAAAAGCACTGTTGGGAGTACACTGTAAATTGTGTCCCTGGGCCTGCCGACTGTGAAAGTTTATATTTGGAATTGTTTTCCCTTGTTTGCAGAGGGTTTTTGGGGGGTGAGAAATTCTTTTTGGTAGTCTCAGACCTCACAAATTCTGAAACCAATAATGCTGCCCGCCATGTTCCAGCCCAGTGATTACTAGTCCTTGCCTTTCCGTCCATGTCTCTGCTTCCTGAATTGCACCCACACCTACATGCAAGTTCTGGTACCATGTGGAAACTGGCCATTGCTAGTCAAAGATCACCTTGTCTCTAGTTGCCACTTTGAACTCAGGTCCCCACTCTTGAAACTGCTATTTTTGCCACGTGCTGGCTGATGTCACTTCTGCAGACACAGAGCCAACAGGAAGCCCAAACAGAGCTCTTCCTCTTGGGCTGAGAGTGAGGGGGCTTCTTCCTCTCTCATGTCACACCCTGCTTGGCTCGCTCTCAATCCTCTGAGGAACAGATGCAGGAGCATCTTTGTATTCAGGCTTGTGAGGAGCAGACACCCACGGGGCTCCTCCGCAGGCAGGCTGTGCTGAGACGCAGTGAGCCCTCTCTGTTGTTGATGTGGGCCAGACAGTGGGCCACACCAGGAGGCCAAACAAGGATACAGTCTCTCTGTGGGCCTGATTCCTGTTTAGCAGGTGAAACATCAACATTCTGGAATGGTGAGCAATTCATGGGGGCAGGAAGGGTCCTCTCTCCAGCCCTTCCCTCGTTCACGTTGTGGTTTGTCAAACACAGCTGTATGCAAGGAGCCAAGAAAGAGCAACAGAGCTTCTGAACCTGCCCTTGGCTGCAAAACCCAGCCAAGTTTTATTTTTGTATACCTACCAGGCAACAATATCTTATTGGAACCATTAAGAAATCAGAGAATACCTATTTTTAGAATTAAAAAGCTCAAAACATTTATTATGATCTTCCCTTAATCAATATGGTTGATTGTAATTGATGGGCTTTTTTTTTTTTATCATTATCAGTAACATCCGTAGTGGGGTGAGGCCCTGAGGTCTCCTCTCCTTCAGCTTAGCTGCTGCCATGTGTATGTTATGCCAGAAATAAATCTCGCTATGAGCTCTCTGGAGCTCAGTAGAATGAGTTCTTGGGTCTAATTATGGTCTTCTCTGTGATGGTCTCATTATAGGCAGAACGTTGCCACAGCTTCATTATGGGTGGAATACTTTAGTAACTCTTTTTTTTTTTTTAAAGATGTTTTATTTATTTTTATATTTTTTTTTATTTATTCATTTTAGAGAGGAGAGGGAGAGGCAGAGAGAGAGAGAGAAGGGGGGGAGGAGCTGGAAGCATCAACTCCCATATGTGCCTTGACCAGGCAAGCCCAGGGTTTCGAACCGGCGACCTCAGCATTTCCAGGTCGACGCTTTATCCACTGCGCCACCACAGGTCAGGCCAATACTTTAGTAACTCTTGACTTGGGGTATGGAATGTAACTTGCTTTACTCGATAGGATCTTTGCAGATAATTGGAAGCTGAGGCTTATCATGGGCTTGTGAGGCTGAGATTGCTTTCTTGGCTTCTGCCGTCAATATAAGGAGAATACACTCCAGTTGGCTGCTGTCCTTCAGCAATACCGTATAAGACCCCAACATGAGACCCAGGAAGCACAAGTTCAGCAGGCGCTAAAATAGCCTAAGCTCGGCCCTGGCTCATTTGCTCAGTGGTAGAGCATCGGCCCAGCGTGTGGATGTCCCGGATCCAATTACCAGTCAAGGCACACAGGAGAAGCTCCCATCTGATTCACTACCCCTCTCCCTCTCGCTTCTCTCTCTCTCTTCTCCTCCTCTCCTGCAGCCATGGCTCGAATAGAGTAAGAGCGCTGAGTATGGTTCCATGAACTCTGCCTCAGGATCTAAAAAAAAAAAAAGCCTCCGGTTGCAATGGACCAAGGGCTCCAGATGGATAGAGCATCATCCCCTAGTGGGCTTTCCAGGTGGATCCCAGTCGGGGTGCATACAGGGGTCTGTTTCTGCCTCCCCTCCTGACACTGAAAAAAAAAATAGCCTGAGTTCCATGCGCAAGGAAGGAAATACCTTGCAGGTCACTGAAATATTGATCTTGTTTGTTCCATATTATTATGGTAATAGTTGATTGAGACACACATATACCAACATGTGCTTGTAAATAAGTACAAAGAAAATTATAGAACCAATATTTTTAGTCATTCTAACAATCCTGTTGCAGGCATGAAACTATTCTTAGTGCAGGATTCTGCTCACCTTCTTGGAATGCAGAGCCAAACGCTACCTTAGAAGTCTACCCATGTGTCAAGTTCACACCATTAGGGTCATACTTTTATCTACAGTGTGTCCGTAAAGTCATGGTGCTCTTTTGACTGGTCACGGGAAAGCAACAAAAGATGATAGAAATGTGAAATCTGCACCAAATAAAAGGAAAACTCTCCCAGTTTCATACCTATTCAGTGCAGTTCGATGTGGGCGCACACACAGATTTTTTAGGGCTCCTTAGGTAGCTATCCCATATAGCCTCTACAGACTCGTCACTGACTGATAGCCTACCAGAACGGGGTTTCTCCACCAAACTGCCGGTTTCCTTCAACTGCTTATCCCACCAAGTAATGTTATTCCTATGTGGTGGTGCTTCGTTATAAACGCGCCAATATTCACGTTGCACTTTGGTCACGGATTCGAATTTAGTGAACCACAGAACACACTGAACTTTCCTCTGTACCGTCCACATCTCAACTGGCATGGCCGTGGCTGCTCCGCTGTATACACGGTGTTCCGTCATCATCTGCGCATGCGCACATGCTGCCACCTCATCCTACAGAAACTGGGAGGGTTTTCCTTTTATTTGGTGCAGATTTCACATTTCTATCATCTTTTGTTGCTTTCCTGTGACTGGTCAAAAGTGCACCATGACTTTACGGACACACTGTATTTGTGTGAGGCTGGCATAAGTATAGGGAATTATATTTTAACTTCTCTAGACTGATCTATCTATCTATCATCTATCTATCTATCTATCTATCTATCATATATCTATCTATCATCTATCTATATGAAATGTGTGGGGTTTCTTTTAAGTGAGAGGCAGGGAAGCAGAGAGCCAGACTCGCACATGTGCCCTGACCAGGATCCATCTGGCAAGCCCACTAGGGCGTGATGCTCTGCCCATCTGGGCCTGCTGCTCTCTTGCTTAGAAATTGAGCTATTTTAGTACCTGAGGTGAAGCCATGGAGCCATCCTCAGTATCTGAGGCCAAAATGCTCAAATCAGTCCAGACATGGCTGCAGGGGGGAAGAGAGAGAGAGAGAGATAGAGAGAGAGGGAGGGAGAGAGAGGAAGAAGGGGGAAGGGGAGTAGAAGAAGATGGTTGCTTCTCCTATGTGCCCTAACTGGGAATCGAACCTGGGACTTCCACACATAGGTCTGACAGTCTCCCACTGAGCCAACTGGCCAGGGCTTAGACTGAAATATTTTGAAATAAGTTAAAGACAGTATAAAACTATATATCTATCTATCTATGAAATCTTTTCAGGCAGCCCTTACTATATGTAGTGGTGTGGAACTGCAAAAGGACTGATCAAGCTGACACAGTACAAACTGATCTGAATAATGAATGGGAGAATTATTATTGCCTTAATTCTTTTTGTTAAAAACACTCTTAAAATTAGATATAACTATATAGGGAAAAATGTAAAATACTTATTTCATATATTTTTAATTAAAACATTAAAATTTTTTTGGTTTTGTTTTTTTCTCTTAAATGACAGTTTTATTGTTTTTTGTCAGGTATTATTTAATATTTTTTCATTAATATTTTAAAGCTCATAACAATCTAGTTTTGTGTACATCTTTTATTGTTCTTATTTAAGTATTTTTTATTATTAAATTTAATGCAGTGACTTTGATAAAACAGGATACATATGTTGAGAGAAAATATCTCCAGATTATTTTGACATTTGATTATGCTGCATACCCCTCACCCAAAGTCAAATTGTCTTCTGTCACCTTCTATCTGGTTTTCTTTGTGTCCTTTCCCTCCCCCCACCCCCTCTCTCCCCTTCCTCGCCCCAACCCCCTCCACACTCCCCCTCCCCCGTTACCATCACATTCTTGTCCATGTCTCTGAGTCTCATTTTTATGTCCCATCTATGCATGGTTTCATATAGTTCTTAGTTTTTTTCTGATTTACTTATTTCACTCTGTATAATGTTATCAGGATCCATCCATGTTGTTGTAAATGCTCCGATGTCATCATTTCTTATGGCTGAGTAGTATTCCATAGTATATAAGTACCAAAGCTTTTTAATCCACTCATCCTCTGACGGACACTTGGGCTGTTTCCAGATCTTCGCTATTGTGAACAATGCTGCCACAAACATGGGGGTGCATTTCTCCTGTTGGGGCAGGTCTATGGTGTTCTTGGAGGTATATTCCTAAAAGTGGGATACCTGGGTCAAAAGGCAGCTCGATTTTTAATTTTTTGAGGAATCTCCATACAGTTTTCCACAGTGGCTGCACCAGTCTGCATTCCCACCAGCAGTGCAAGAGGGTTCCCTTTTCTCCACATCCTTGCCAGCACTTATTCTGTGTTGTTTTGTTGGTGAGCGCCATTCTGACTGGTGTGAGGTGATATCTCATTGTAGTTTTAATTTGCATTTGTCTAATGATTAATGCTGTTGAGCATTTTTTCATCTGTCTATTGGCCATCTGTGTGTCCTCTTTGGAGAAGTGTCTATTCATTTCTTTCGCCTATTTTTTTTTTTTTTTTTTTTTTTTTTACAGAGACAGAGAGTGAGTCAGAGAGAAGGATAGACAGGGACAGACAGGAACAGAGAGATGAGAAGCATCAATCATTAGTTTTTCATTGCGCATTGCAACACCTTAGTTGTTCATTGATTGCTTTCTCATATGTGCCTTGACCGGGGCCTTCAGCAGACCGAGTAACCCCTGGAGCCAGCGACCTCAGGCTCAAGCTGGTGGAATTTTGCTCAAACCAGATGAGCCTGCGCTCAAGCTGGCGACCTCGGGGTCTCGAACCTGGGACGTCCGCGACCCAGTCCGACGCTCTATCCACTGTGCCACCGCCTGGTCAGGCTCTTTCGCCTATTTTTTGATTGGCTTATTTGTCTTCCTGGTGTTGAGATTTACAAGTTCTTTATAAATTTTGGTTATTAACCCCTTATCAGACATACTGTCAAATATGTTTTCCCATTGTGTAGTTTGTCTTTTTAATCTGTTCTTATTGTCTTTAGCTGTGCAAAAGCTTTTTAGTTTGATAAAGTCCCATTTGTTTATCCTGTCTTTTATTTCACTTGCCCGTAGAGATAAATCAGCAAATATATTGCTCCAAGAGATGTCGGAGAGCTTACTGCCTATGTTTTCTTCTAAGATGCTTATGGTTTCACGGCTTACATTTAAGTCTTTTATCCATTTTGAGTTTATTTTTGTGAATGGTGTAAGTTGGTGGTCTAGTTTCATTTTTTTACAGGTAGCTGTCCAATTTTCCCAACACCATTTGTTGAAGAGGCTTTCTTTACTCCAATGTATGCTCTTACCTCCTTTGTCAAATATCAGTTGTCCATAAAGGTGTGGGTTTATTTCTGGGTTCTCTGTTCTGGTCCATTGATCTATCAATATATGCCTGTTCTTATGCCAGTACCAGGCTGTTTTGAGTACAATGGCCTTGTAGTATAACTTGATATCAGGAAGTGTGATACCTCCCACTTTATTCTTCTTTTTTAAGATTGCTGAGGTTATTCGTGTTCTTTTTTGGTTCCATATAAATTTTTGGAATATGTGATCTGTATCTTTGAAGTATATCATTGGTATTTTAATTGGTATTGCATTGAATTATAGATTGCTTTGGGTAATATAGACATTTTAATGATAAAACATTAAAATTTTTAAGTGTCCTTTCTTTTTTTAAATCTTATCAGCGGTGTTTTGAATTGGGCTTGCCTTCTCCTAGTTATATAACTGACAATAGGAAATGATTCCTTTTTTCCCTTGATAAATTTCCATGCTCCTTTTTAAGTGTGGGTGGGCTTCCAACATTCTATCCTTTGAGTTTTCAATGGCGTGAAATATCCCTAAGAGCTCTCTTAATGAGAAGACATTTTCATGCTAGCCCCACTTCCTCTAAAATATTTTTATTCATTTCATCACAACCACTTTCCATATGTACGTCAATAGCTCTGTCTTCTCAGGTGCATAATCCAGTCTCTCAAATGGCAGAAGCGGCCACATCCCCATGGCCAGCTATGGCATCTAAAACGTTATTTACATTAAGTTTGAATTTTACTTCCAGCTGTATTTTCTTTGTTGCACTTTCATCTTTATTGACCAATTCCTCATTTTAATTTGCCATTTAAAAAAAACAGTACCATATGGACTTGTCTCTGGGAGAGGAGGCAACACAGCTATACTCTTGGCTATCTGCCTGTGACCGACGTGCGCAGTAACCAATCACTGACAGATGCTGAAAGAACTGACATGATTCGTCATTGATCATGATGTATGTTATTCACACTGCTATTTCTGGACTGAAGAGCTAACAGAGAAATTTGTAATTTACACAATTACTCACAGCTAATACACAGGGTTCAGCAAAAGTAGGTTTATAGCTGTGAGTTCACAAAACTGTGTTTATTCTTGTATTATTACTCATTAAATAGTGTATTATTTTCCATAGAAACCACTGTAAACCTACTTTTGTCCCACGCTCAATTGAGGTAACTGAAATTTGAACTCTGTTGATGATAGGCTGGTGTTATTTAACTAGAACATGGTAACTGAAAAGCATGCGTACTGGAACCACATACAGTGAGGACTGCCCATGTGTGTGCGTGTGCTCACACCAAGGCTATCTGAGGAGTAGTAGTCTCCAAACATGCAGGAGGGATGCCGCAGCTTGTGTACTTTGGAGATGCTGGGTATAGTCACTTCAGTTTGCTGTTTACCCTCAAAAACCTGTGGCCGCCCTGGCCGGTTGTCTCAGCGGTAGAGCGTCGGCCTAGCGTGCGGAGGACCCGGGTTCGATTCCCAGCCAGGGCACACAAGAGAAGCGTCCATTTGCTTCTCCACCCCTCTGCCACGCTTTCCTCTCTGTCTCTCTCTTCCCCTCCCACAGCCAAGGCTCCATTGGAGCAAAGATGGCCCGGGCACTGGGGATGG
This sequence comes from Saccopteryx leptura, assembly GCF_036850995.1. NCBI lineage: Eukaryota > Metazoa > Chordata > Mammalia > Chiroptera > Emballonuridae > Saccopteryx > Saccopteryx leptura. The sequence goes on from NC_089511.1 coordinate 84,137,576, forward strand.
CTCTGTGGCCTCTGCCTCAGGCGCTAGAGTGGCTCTGGTCGCAACATGGCGACACCCAGGATGGGCAGAGCATCGCCCCCTGGTGGGCAGAGCGTCGCCCCATGGTGGGCGTGCCGGGTGGATCCCGGTCGGGTGCATGCGGGAGTCTGTCTGACTGTCTTTCCCTGTTTCCAGCTTCAGAAAAAAAAAAAAAACAAAAAAAAAACCTGTGGCCCCTGTTTACCAAATAGCAGATTCTGAAACTTCTTTTATTCCTATCTCTCTGAGTCCCCAAAGAAAAAGGACAGACAGTTGCCTTTCATCATGTCTGTCCCTTCCTGCTGTGTCTGTCATCTCTCAACTCCAGTTGCTTCACTAGGTGTCTCTATTGGTTGCTGTCATAGGGTTTGCTCATCTTGGGAGGTGAGGATCTGCTTTTGCCTCCTTACTTCCTTCGGAGTGTCTGTTCTCCCCTTGTCAATGTCGAGGCTCCTCCGATTACCCTTGCTACCTGAATGTTTGAGCGCAGTTTAATCTAGGTTAAGAATGCTCACCGGGGAAAAGAAACTAGCTGCTCCCAAATGTTGTGGATGATAGAATGTAGATTCTTGATGTTGAACCAGAATTTAGATACCAAAAGTATTCATTAAAAAGAAAAAAACACAATGAAGGGAAATATTTGTGTTTAATAGTGAGCACAGGGTCCCAAAGTCTTTCTTTGTCAAACAAAATTAAAGGCAGCCAATTAGGAAGAAACAACCTGAATATGTATTGTTCCTGACAATATTCACTCAGGTCAGTTTCTGCATATTTGAGTCGGATCTTTTCAACACTTATTTTTACAGTCAAGCAAAAGCCACTGGCTGGCTCCTAAATACCACAGTTTTTAAAATGCCTGTCAGAAAGGAATTTGCTACCTTATTTTTCAAGGACACTTTGTAATGCAAAAGGATAAAACACAATTCTCTCCAAGGAAATATGTGGTAAGGAGGCTGAACCAATATTTTTCTCTTTAAGATAGATAACATCGCTCTTTCCCAGGACAGAGTAGCTGATGTTGCTGCCACACTACCTTTCAGACATTTAATGAGAGTCATCTTATCCCGGAGAGTAAAAGGCAAGCCACAGCTGCCTCCAGGTAGAGGGGCTAAGAAAGGCCCACAAAGCCCTTCTGCCTTCTGCCGGCAGCTTCTGAAGTTCCTGCTGTCACTCAACCCGGAGGCAGTCTGGTTTTGAGTACTTGCAGCCTCTCTAAGGAGGACAGTCCTCAGTCATAAGGCTAGAGTTCTCCCTGAAATGCCCTAATCTCTGCAACAGTCAGAGTGCTCTGGGAAAGCAGACACAGAGAGCTTGAGCAGACTTTCAGGGCTGGGTGGGTTGGTGCTGGGCCTCAGGACCAGCAGAAACAAGGAAGGTGGGAGCCGAGATCACACGCGGAGTCAGCACCCATGCGAATGAGCTGGCCAGGGAGGAGGAAGCAAAATACTAGCCAGGTGCAAGCCTACTGGAGACATCAGGAGAAAGCTAGCCGTTTTGGAATGATGAGACATGATTAAATTCTAGAGCAGGTCCATGAAAATCAAGGCCTGTTTTCAGTTCTTTTTATTCCATCAACAATATTATATATATGCCCCTCCCAACTTCTAAAAGGAGTTGCCAAGGAGGCTGAGTTAATTTGAACAGGTGGACGCAAATCAAACAACTTGGGTCGAGTTAGAATGGGCTAGTAATTCTACCACCTCCTCCTCTTCCTCCTCCTCTTTCTCCTTCCTCTTTTTTCCCCTCCTTAGGTAACTGTGAATTCAGTAAGCAAGCACTTTTTTAAGAATTTATTTTAGGATGGATAGTAAGTAACTAAACCAATCACTTACCATGTGCCTAAGAATAGAGGAAGGGAAAAAAAGTCACCTTCTTTTGGCCCAGGAAATATGCATTTTTAGTGCCAAACAAGGGAGAGTGGTATTTGAGTAAATAAAACAGAAACAAAGGAGTCCAGATGAGACACCTTTAATCCTAGTGGTGACCACCTTAGGCTCTGGAACCTGCCAGGACCCTCTGGAAACCCGGCAGAAGATATCAGATTTGGCTTGAGCTGATTTGCTCACTTGACAAAGGTACTCTGCCCACTGCAACTGTCTCCTCACCCCTTAGATTCAGAAGGAAGCAGCGTAAGCTGATTGGTACAGTGTGTCCAAGGGATGGAATCTAAGCCTGCCACTGGAATGTGCTCAAACACCTGCCACAGTTTCTAAGATCCTGACAGTGGGAGTTCACAATGACCTTGCTGCCTCTTATTCTCTGCTCTATTCATTGATCTTACTACCTGGGATACATGGCTTCCTTTTTAATTACATGCAAATCATAGTCTTTAAACAATTAAATCACATTGATTAAAATGCATTTGAAATACAAAATAATAAATGCATGTAATTAGATAAGTGCATTCACTTACTAAGTAATAATAAAAAGAAAATGCAAAATAAAATATGGCTGTGTTGAGCAGCAGGATAATCTTTTTTTTCTTTTTTTGTTTTTAATAAGAGAGAGAGAGAAAGGGACAGACAGAGACAGATAGACAGGAAGAGAGAGAAATGAGAAGCATCAACTCCTGGTTGTGGCACCTTAGTTGTTCATTGATTGCTTTCTCATATGTGCCTTGACTGGGGGGGCTCCAGCTGAGCTAGTGACCCCTTCTCAAGCCAGCGACCTTGGGCTCAAGCCAGCAACCAGGGGGTCATGCCTATGATACCATGCTCAAGCCAGCGACACTGCACTTGAGCTGGTGAGCCCGTGCTCAAGCCAGATGAGCCTGTCCTCAAGCTGGAGACCTTGGGGTTTTGAACCTGGATCCTCAGTGTCCCAGGCCAATGCTTTATCCAATGCACTAGCACCTGATCAGGCTCTTTTAAATTTATTTTATTTTGTTTTATTTTTTTTATTTTCCTGTACATACCAACTAGAGTTGATATTGGATATCATTTAAAGTCGTGGAAAACAAAATATGCTTGAGAGCCTGGAAGTTTGTGGGATGAGGCTCTATTTATTTATTGGCTTTATTTGTCATTTGAAGCAAAGTTCACATTTAACAACTCAAAAATACATCTTAAATAGCTGATATTGAGGATTATCAGAAATTGACTTAATAAAATTAATTTTCTATGAAAAAATCTCATTTCTAAGTCATGATAATATTACATATTCATTGTGACATTTTTAAAGGAAATATTTGTAATCATTTGATTATAGATACTTTGCTTACAAACCAACTTTGCTTACAAATCTACCTTTCAAGTTATTATTGGATATTAATATGTTGCATATCTATTTCAAAAGAGGACATACACTAATTTAAGGATAAATCATCGTGGAAATAAAGAATGCTGGTGGTTATAATTCCCCATAAGTTACTTCGATTAACTACAGTATTTAGGCGTAAATTTTCTGGAATTTAAGACCAAGCAAACTAAAATTGTACTCAGAGCTGATCTCTAAGTTATTCTGAGAAAGTTCACTTTTGGGGGAAAACCCAGCATTTCTCCTTTTCTAACTGTTTGTTTTTCCGTTTTGTTGATTTGCTGTTGCCGCTCAGGCAGGGGCCCTGGGCAGAACTGTCCCAACTCACTGCTCATAAACAGGCTGGAGCTTAGGATCTTGACACATTAAGTGCTGTTTACTAAGTGAAAAGCTTTTTTATTCATTCATTTCTCCCCTCCCACTTTCCAGGCACTACTGGTGAATTGTGCAGTATAAAACCTCTTTCAACATCATCAACTTTAAGTTTATTGTATATAGCCTACTCTATCTAAAATCTAAAATAAATCAATAAAACTTGTAGTCATTATTTTGACATTCAAGATAAAGGTTAAATATGTCTAGATTTGTGTGTGTGTGTGTGTGTGTGTGTGCGCGCACACACACACTAGTAATAGCATACTGAATAAATCATTACCCTGAAAATTGATCACTGTACTATTGGTGTTGGTCACAAGCTGTTTCCTCTGAGTTCCTTTCTCTCATTTGTTTTTTTAGACATTTTTTTTTAGATTTTATTTATTTATTTTAGAGAAGAAAGAGAGAGAGAGAGAGAGAGAAAGAAAGAAAGGAAGGAAAGAAAGAAAGAAAGAAAGAAAGAAAGAAAGAAAGAAAGAAAGAAAGAAAGAAAGAAAGAAAGAAGAAAGAAAGAAAGAAAGAAAGAAAGAAAGAAAGAAAGAAAGAAAGAAAGAAAGAAGAAAGAAAGAGGAAGGAAGGAAGGAAGGAAGGAAGGAAGGAAGGAAGGGAGGGAGGGAGGGAGGGAGGGAGGGAGGGAGGGAGGGAGGGAGGAGCAGGAAGCATCAACTCCCATATGTGGAAGGAAGGAAGGAAGGAAGGAAGGAAGGGAGGGAGGGAGGGAGGGAGGGAGGGAGGGAGGGAGGGAGGGAGGGAGGGAGGAAGGAAGGAAGGAAGGAAGGAAGGAAGGAAGGAAGGAAGGAAGGAAGAAGAAAGGGGGGAGGAGCAGGAAGCATCAACTCCCATATGTGCCTTGACCAGGGAAACCAGGGTTTTGAAACCAGGAATTTGAAACTCAGAATTCCAGGTTGATGCTTTATCCACTGGGCCACCACAGGTCAGGCCTTTCTCTCATTTTTACTTTTGATTTTAATAGAAATGAGCATTGAAATGTATCTTCATAATATAAATTTTTACTATTTTTAAAAAAGATAGCTGGCTCCAAGTGTTTTCTATATCTATTGTAATGTAAAGAAATTTGTATAATATTTAACAAGAGTAATTTTCCAGCTTGAAGTCAAGAGTAAGTAATGTGACCACAGAAAAATCCTGATGAATCCTCTCGCCTGAAACACATGAGAACACCAGGAGACATTCATGTTAGGTGATTATTTTCATCGCAATTACCATGAGGCTTCATGAAACAATTGACTTAATAATAAAATATTGACCCTGTTTTCCCAGTGAAAACTCAGTCCATTTGAGCATCCTATCCATCAAACCCTGTAAATCTTTTCAGTCATCCTTGGCGTCAGCTGCAGACTGTCAGCAGAAGCAGCAAAAGGAAAAAAACCTCCCTTTATCCAACATTTTATGTTATTTAATTGTTTGCAAGATTTATTATTTTGAAGCTGCCCTTCCAGATACTCATTAGAATTAACAAGATTCTATTATAATTTATAGATTATATGTCACTCTTCCCCTCAGCTGGAAAAGGGCATCCATATTACCAAATCACTTTGAATCTTAAAACTTAAACTTTTTCTCCCAATGACATCTATTTTAATGCACTTGATTTTAAACATGCGCTTTAATAAGTATATAACAGATAATTTGAAAAGAAGATAGCGGTCTCTAAGATTTTATGTGGCTCTTTTCCTTAGGTATAGTTTTAGGACTTAGGGTACTTAAGAGGACACCTACTTTTTTATAACGTTCTTGTTTTACTTATATAGAAAAGTAGGGGGATAGCAGGAATAGCCATGCATTCTAGTCTCATTTGTATTTCTTATAAAAAGTGTGAGTTTGGACATACCATGCCAATTCTCAGTCTTACCTTTCCCATCTGTGAAATGGGAATGATAACATTAACCTCAACTTTAATGTAATTTCTTAGAATTTAAATATTAACTAATCACATTCTAACTTAATCCACCTTTTATTATCTGATTTCTTGGAAAGGACATCTGAGGTACAAGTCTTGCCAAAGTCACACAACTAAGTGAATAGCGAAGTTGCATGTTAGGTCTCTGTTGTCTTGCCCCTGTTTCTGGTATCTTAATCCCTATATTGTGCCATATTTGTTGAATGGATGGTGGATGGATGGATGGTTGGATGGTTGGAGGGATGGATGGATGGATGAATAAATATTAATCAGAGATAAATTTTCTTACATAAAACTTTCCAAGCTATGGAAAAATGTTTCAGAGATAATTCTTTCTGTGTATTTACTAGGAAATAAGTAATTTTGAAGGTTAGGATGTCATTCGCTATAAGTGAAGTCTATTAATTTCATAGGCTATGAGTTAATGTGTTACAACAAACATGACTGTAGTAGGAAAGGGCATCAATTTTTGCATTCAGTACCATTAACCTTCCCATTAACTGTGAGTCCCTTGAGATTCTGATAGGTTCCTCATCTTCCCATCCCTGCCAGCAGAGTATAGGGAGGTTGCCTCATGAAGACTTTCTGTGAATCAGTGAATTAGATCTGTCTCTCATTAAGTAAATACTGCTCAAGTCTCAGGTATATCGAGTTAGGGACTAGATCAAGAGTGGTAAATGAAAGAGACATAATTTTTGTCTTTATGAAACTTAGAACCAAATGATGATGAGGTTCTCCAAAGGAAACTGATGGTATTGTGGCTGAAGATGAAAGCATACTAAGCAAATTGGGCAAGACCTGAAAGAAGTGGTCACAAGAGGCTTCTCCGGGTCAGTCGCTAATGCAGTGTGTGAGGGTGAAAGTGATGCATGTGAAGAAACTGGAGGGAGCCTGACCAGGCGGTGGCACAATGGATAGAGCGTCGGACTGGGATGCAGAGGACCCGGGTTCAAGACCACGAGGTTGCCAGCTTGAGTGCAGGCTCATCTGGTTTGAGGAAAAGCCCACCAGCTTGAACCCAAGGTCGCTGCCTCCAGCAAGGGGTTACTCGGTCTGCTGAAGGCCCGCGGTCAAGGCACATATGAGAAAGCAATCAATGAACAACTAAGGTGTTGCAACGCGCAATGAAAAACTAATGATTGATGCTTCTCATCTCTCTCTGTTCCTGTCTGTCTGTCCCTGTCTATTCCTCTCTCTGACTCAGTCTCTGTAAAAAAAAAAAAAAAGAAAGAAACTGGAGGGATGTGGGCTAGCAGGGGGAAGCGCAGGCCAGGAAGACCAGCTTGTGCAAAGACCCTGAGCTGGGACTGATTTGGCTTAGATGAGAACCTAAAGGGTGGCCACAGTGGCCAGAAGACAGAGAAAAGGGTAATGTAAGAGGATATACTATTTTAAAGGCATGAGAGAGATTTTTTTTTCAGTGTGTGTGTGTGGAAACACCTTTTTAAATTTTGATCTCAGCCTTGTTTAGAAGAATTATTAAAGGCTTTTGCAAGTAATTGGACCCTGTAGATTAATTTACAAAACTAGAAGTTTGTTATCCCTGATATGGGTAGATTTGCTTGATCTTGTTTTTCTATTTTTTGTCCAACCATTAGCTCTGGAATATGCTACATTAAAAATAATGTGCATTGCTCTATATCTGATAACACCATGGTCAGTATTCATGAAGCTGGAGGGAAAGCAAGGTGATCCTCAAACAGCAATCAGGGAGAAATTAACAAGGGTACTAGATGGAGTCAATGCTAAACCTATCTTAGTTTTCTACCTTCCAATTATATTGTTAAATCATGAACTCAAAGTGTTAGAAGCCTTGCAATGATGGCAGGTGAGGGCAAAAACCTTTGTATTGCTCATGGAGAATAGCTGTGTCCTCTGATAAATTAATCAGAGTACAAAAAAGAGGAAAAATTTAATAGCAACACCAGTGATAATGCCTCACATCTCTACAGCACCTTCTTAACTTCAGAGCTCTTTCATGAGTGTCATCCAAGCCATCCAGGTGGAAAGAGCCTGGCCCAGAAAGTCAAATGACATTGTCAGGGTCTCACTCCTATGTCCTGGCAAAGCAAGTTCTCTGTTCATTGTGTCTTCTGCCTCATTCAGTAACTTGTGAATTCCACCTCAAAGGCTCAGAGTTAATGCTCATCAAAGTGAGAGTGACAAACTGTTAAAGGTTTCACACGTTTCTCTTAACGCATTATGTGCTTAGAGTCCTGCAGTTACCCAGGATGACAGGCAAAGCAGATACTGTATTACTTGCCCAATTTAGGGCCAAAGAAAGTGAGGCTTAGAAAGGTAGTGACTTGCCCAATGTGATGTGCTCAGTAAGAGGAAGGGATAGGATACCGCATTCTGACTTCTGAAGATTTTTTTTTTTATTAATCCTTTGAAGGTATAAAAACTGTCACCAGTTATCTGATCTTAGAAATTTGTTGACTTAGCAATGTGGTCTATTTTACGCTGGGATAGGTACTGTTTTCATCTATCCAAAGACTCAATTGAAATATTTTCTCCTATGACTTTTCTCTAGGATATAATTAATTTTAATGAACCTATCATTTTCAGAACTCAAGTAGGAATCTGCTTATCCTTATTGTTGTTATTTTTACAACCAGTAAATCTCTAGGCCTTCTTCTTTTCCCTTCCTCGCTCCGCTCCCCCCAGTAGCCTTCTTTAAAGACCCCTGATCTCGTTGTCTTTGTCTGTACTTCCATTTTAGAGGATTGTGACGTGAAATAACTGTAGGAAAGCAGCTTCAGGAGAGGCTGGGGCCCTTCATTAGGCATAAAATGGAAATAGAAAAGACCAGTGAAAATCTCACAGGTATGAACTAAATCTATGTGCTTTTTAAAGGTTTAGATTGTTTTATCCCTAAATTGCCTTGAACAAGAACTCTCTTCTTGAAGATGTGCACCGTAGGAAATGACTAAAATAATAGGAAGTTTGTAAAGCCTTGACTGCCCCTCTCAGAACTATTTATCGAATGCTGGAGAGAACTTGATTCTTTGGTCTGATAACAGATGAAAAAATAATATAGAAATGAATGAGAACCATTGGTCTGGGACAGCATGGTCTTTTTCAAAAATCCTAATACTAGAGACTATAGAAATATTATTCTTGAGTTCAGAAACTCAGATGGGTTTGCTTAAGACTGAAGTCTGCTTAAGGAGTTCATGATAATAATTCACCGCTCTTCAAGTGAGTCATCTATGTGCTGTTAGCAGATGCGATCTTTTAACTAGTTCATGAAACAAAACAATTTAATACTGGGGTATCTCTTTGCACAATGAAGGATAGTTCCATTTAAAAATTATTACAATACAATTACAAGGCTATATACAGTGTGTCTGTAAAGTCATGGTGCACTTTTGACTGGTTACAGGAAAGCAACAAAAGATGATAGAAATGTGAAATCAGCACCAAATAAAAGGAAAACTCTCCCAGTTTCATACCTATTCAGGGCAGTTTGATGTGGGTGCATGCACAGATTTTTAAGGGCTCCTTAGGTAGCTATCCCGTATAGCAGGGGTCCCCAAACATTTTACACAGGGGGCCAGTTCACTGTCCCTCAGATCATTGGAGGGCCGGACTATAAAAAAAACTATGAACAAATCCCTATGCACACTGCACATATCTTATTTTAAAGTAAAAAACAAAACAAAACAGGAACAAATACAATATTTAAAATAAAGAACAAGTAAATTTAAATCAACAAATTGACCAATATTTCAATGGGAACTAAGCTCCTCTCACTGACCACCAATGAAAAAGGTGTCCTTCTGGAAGTGCAGCAGGGGCCATATAAATGGCCTCAGGGGGCCGCATGTGGCCCGCGGGCCTTGTTTGGGGACCCCTGCCGTATAGCCTCTACAGACTTGTCACTGACTGATGGCCTACCAGAATGGGGTTTCTCCACCAAACTTCCGGTTTCCTTCAACTGCTTATCCCACCGAGTAATGTTATTCCTATGTGGTGGCACTTCGTTATAAACACGCCGATATTCACGTTGCACTTTGGTCACAGATTCGAATTTAGCGAGCCACAGAACACACTGAACTTTCCTCTGTACCGTCCACATCTCTACTGGCATGGCCGTGGGCTGCTCCGCTGTATACACGGTGTTACGTCATCATCTGCACATATGCACATGCTGACACATCATCCTACAGAAACTGGGAGGGTTTTCCTTTTATTTGGTGCAGATTTCACATTTCTATCATCTTTTGTTGCTTTCCTGTGACTGGTCAAAAGTGCACCATGACTTTACGGACACACTGTGTTACAAAGTTGTATTTCTTAATGAAAAATTGAGGACTATGTTGACTATCCTTCAGGAAGAAAATAGATAAAACTAAATTTAACATTTTATTTATTTATACCTTGTTCATTCATTTATTCCTCTGTTATTTTATTTAGTGGCATTTACTAAGCATCTGTTCCAGGAAAGCTTTTGGTACAAATATTTATGTATGATATAACGATAGTAATATTACAAAAGAGAAAAGTCATGTGCATGAAGACTGTTATTATATTTCCAAGGAGGAAGGTACTATTTTTAGTTTCTGGATACTTTTACAAACCAGAAACTCTTTAAGTTGAGAGCCCTTAGTCTTGCAGAGATGATGAGAATACTTTCCCAAACATGGGCCTTCGGATTTGGGAATAGGAATGAGTGGCTATATATGATACCCTAGGCCAAATTTTTACTTAGACTGGTATATAGTATCTCTGGAGGGAACTTATAGGAATGGGAAAACTAACAGGGGCTTTGTATATTAAGAAGAATAATTCAAGCATTTTTATGTGTAGTGAGAATTCAGTCCAGAAAAAAAAAACTGTCATAGTAATAAAACTGCCTACCAATTACTATAGTAATAAGGTCTAAACTAAAGCATTTCCAAATTAGATAAGTCCTTCTTATTGGCATGAACTCATACTTCATTAATTATGTATCAAACACATGGCAGGTTTAAAATTTATTTAATGGTGGCATATAAGCATCCAGCAGTTGAAAGAAAGCAATAGTGATTCAGAAAATGCTTGTATTTATGTTTTTAAGCATGTTTATAAATAATAAATTAACATTGCATTAAGAATAAATTAGATCACGTTGTGACTGAGGAGGGTAAAGGAAAGGAACCGGAGCCTGGATAAATAAAGGCTCGAGCCCTGGCCAGTTGGCTCAGTGGTAGAGCATCAGCCCGGCATGTGGAAGTCTCGGGTTCGATTCCCGGTCAGGGCACACAGGAGAAGCACCCATCTGCTTCTCCACCCCTCCCCCTCTCCTTTCTATCTACCCTCTTCCCCTCCTGCAGCCAAGACTCCATTGGAGCAAAGTTGGCCCAGGCTCTGAGGATGGCTCCATGGCCTCTGCCTCAGGCGCTAGAATGGCTCCTGTTGCAACAGAGCAACAGCCCGCAGAGCATCGCCCCCTTGTGGACTTGCCAGGTAGATCCCGGTCGGGCTCATGCGGGAGTTTGTCTCTCTGCCTCCCTGCTTCTCACTTCAAAAAAATTTTTTTTAAAAAAACCCAAAAACAAAAGACTGGGTAGGATAAAAGAGTCTAAATTGGTTAGGATATAGTAGTTGACATTCTTTTATGAAGAATGTGTAATAAAAATGTTTCCTTGGTCTGTGCCAGCTGCTGAGTTGTCTGGATGAGTCATTATAAAAAATAAATATGACCTTCTTCACTGTGCCCTTGTGTTAGTTCCTAATGCTACATCACAAATTCCTCTACAGCTGAGGGTGAGAAGCAACAAGTGTTTCATGATGTGAATCACGGACTCAGGGAAGGCCCAAGTGGGCAGTCCTCTTGGGGGTTCCTGGCACCGTCGCAGTTGGATGTGGTCTGCGCTGCTGTACTCTGAGGGTTTGAGGGCCACACACCCTGGACAGCTTAGGTGGTTGGCAGTGGATACTGGCTGTCACCTGGCAGCTCAGCTGGTGCTGTTAACCCAAACACCTACATGTGGCCTTTTCAGTTTAATCAGACTCCTTATTTGGCATTTGGCTTCCCCCCTGGCATACAACCCAAGAGAAAGCTGCCTGGCTTTCTCTGACTGGTCCTGGAAACTCACAGTGTCACTGCCTCCCTGCTCTGTTGCTGAAAGCAGCCACGTCCTGGCCAGCCCCAGGGGAGGGCAGTGTGAAGCCCACTTCCCGAGGAGAAGAGGGCTAGAGATTCTGTGGCCATTTCAAAAGCTGCAACAATTTTCATCATTACAAAACATAATCTCATTATTTACTGAATGATTTAGTTTAAATATTTTAAAGTAAAAAGCCAGAAATTAATTTCATTCCAGTGAATGGTTTTTTTGGAATACAGATTTTTCAATAGTTTCTTTGTACAGAGTAGAAAGTAAAATCAGAAATATACAATATTTTGTTGACTCTAAGATGCAATTAATTTTATGACACAAATTATTTTGAATACCACCACTAAGAGATAAAACAACCTCAACTTTATGAAACTAATACCAAAATGATATATACAAAAATATTAGAATTGATGAAACATCTTTTTTTCCATTTTATTTTATTTTTATTTTATTTTATTTTACATGAGTGAAGGGGAGATAGTGAGGCAGACTTGTGTATATGCCCTGACCAGGATCCACCTAGCAATCCCATCTGGGGTTGATACTCTAGTACCCAACTATTTTATTATTATTATTATTATTATTATTATTATTATTTGTATTTTTCTGAAGTTGGAAAAGGGGAGGCAGTCAGACAGACTCCCGCATGCGCCCGACCGGGATCCATCCGGCATGCCCACCAGGGCGTGATGCTCTGCCCATCTGGGGCATTGCTCTGTTGCAACCAGAGCCATTCAAGTGCCTGAGGCAGAGGCCATAGAGCCATCCCCAGTGCCTGGGCCAACTTTACTCCAATGGAGCCTTGGCTGTGGGAGGGGAAGAGAGAGACAGAGAGGAAGGAGAGGGGGAGGGGTGGAGAAGCAGATGGGCACTTCTCCTGTGTGCCCTGGCCGGGAATCGAACCTGGGACTCCTGCACACCAGGCCAATGCTCTACCACTTACCCAGCTATTTTTAGCTCTTGAGTCTGATGTGTTCCAATGCAGCTATCCTCAGTGCCCGAGCCACACTCAAACCAATAGAGCCACTGGCTGCTGGAGGGGAAGAGGGGGAGAAGGGGGAGAAGGAAGGGGGGGGGGAGAAGTAGATGGTTGCTTCTCCTGTGTGCCCTGGCCAGGAATCAACACATGATGTTCATACACTGGGCTGATGCTCTATCCATTGAACCACCAGCCAGGGCCTGAAACAACATTTTTAAGTCTCATAAATTTAGCTGAGAGCTATACCTTTTCATTGTATTAAGATACAATTCATACCTGTCATGGCACAGTGGGTAAAGCGTTGACCTGGAATGCTGAGATTGCTAGTTCAAAACCCTGGGCTTGCCTGGTCAAAGCACATATGGGAGTTGATTTCTGCACCTCTCCCACTTCTCTCTTTGTCTGTCTGTCTGTCTCTCTCTTCTCTCTCTAAAATGAATAAATAAAATCTAAAAAAAGATGCAATTTATATACATAAAACTGACTCTTTTAGAGTACATAATTCAGTGGTTTTAGTATATTCACAAGATTATACAACCTACTAATTCTATAACAAACATTTTTATCAACTTCACAAAAAATAAAAAAAACCTATACCCACTAGCAGCCACTCCCATTTCCCTCCCCTTCCAGCCCCTGGTAACCACTCATCTACTTTCTGCCACTGTGGGTTCACCTATTTTGGACATTTTATATAAGTTGGCTCATATAATATGCAGCCTTTTCTGTTTGATTCCTTTTATATATCATCATGTTTCAGGGTTCATTCATGTTATAGATTGTACCCGTGTACTCTTGGGGTCTTCATTATTAATATCGTCATTAGGGGTAGTGGTCTTCATTACTCAAGTTTAGAATACAGTAATGAATTAAATAATGTACACATGTTCATATTCAGTAACTGCTCACAAAGCTTGATTTGAGTGGAAAGACAAGAAGGAATTAACCCTTATATCTCTTGAACAGAAGGATAGGTTTAGATCAAGTAACAGAGCTGGCGTTTTGAGGGCAGTGATGATTTGGTTTACTGAGCAGAAAAGCTGTGTTATGCTCAAAAACATGATTGGAAGGCATAGGCATCCATACATACATGCAGTCCTATGTGAGGCATGTGAGCTGAGCATCACAGAGAGAAGGGTGAGCCCCACCATGCCTGCATGGGGAGGCTGACACAAGCAAGATTTGGTAGTAGATGCTTCTCAGTGTCTTCAGGCTAGTGATCAAATCAATGTCTGGCATTCAGTGTTTACAGTGGAAAAGGAAGGGAGAGAGAGAAAGAAAGGTAGGGAGGGGGGTAGAGAAAAGAAGGAAAAAAAGTAGAAAAATTGAAGGTGAAGAGGAAGAAGGAAGAAATTATTTTTATCAAATGAAGTCTATTTGGTTCTGCTACCCTAATTTAAAACAAGTGCTTTTTGGGGGAAAAGAGACTGAAGAAGCTATAATAGGAAGTATAATGAGTACTACTGGAATGATGCCAGCTGAGGGACCCTGGGCGTGTCTCTGAGCCTCTGTTGTCCTCAAACATCAAGTGAGGGGCTCAACAACTGCAAGGTCCAGACCAGCTGGTGTCATGTTCTCTCCTCTTCGGCTGTCCTTCTCCCAGAGGAACTCCCTGATATGCAGCTCTCAGCTCCTCTCCCAGAACGGGCATCGCTCATAAGCTCTCGGACATAGGAGTGTTTTGGTGAGTTCTAAGTGAATACCTTTCTTAGGGAATTAATTCTTTATGAAATGGTAAGATTAGGTTTAGGACAAGAAAAAGACTATTTTTCTTTAGATCTTTTAATTCTGATAATTGTTTTTGCCAGATGTTCGGTTACTATGAATAGAGGGAATTCAGTGTCAGTCCTTGGCTCATCAGAAATGTTGTACTTGAGGTTTTATTTTGGGCCTTTTAACATAAAAGCCTAAATTCTGGTGGGGCAGCAGTAAAAAATATAGAGATGCCACAAGGAGAAAGAATACACAGAAATGAAATAAAAAGGATGGATAGTTTTATTAAACAGGAAAAATTGATCCTGTTACTCAAAAGTAAGTCAAGAAGAGAAGCAATTCCAGGGTACACTGGGATGGTGCAGGAACCATGAGCATGATTTTAGGTTTTATATGGATGACCGTTTTCAAAATGTCAGTAGTTGTGTATTAATGCGTGGTAGGGGGAAAAAACTACCACATCAAATGTGTGACTTTATGGTATGTTCCTTAGTAGTAGACAAATAAAAATAGAGAATTGCTTTAAATTGAATTTAAAGAAACTTATCATATTATTAGTATATAGACATGGCCAAAATCATAAAGAAAGGAAGACATAAAACATGGATATATTAGTAACCATTCTTTTAAGAAACAGAACCAGTGGTGTGGGTGTGTGTGTGTATGTGTGTGTGTGTGTACAGAGAGGAGAGAGGGTGTTGTTGTTGTTGTTGTTGTTGTTCAGTGAGAGGAGGGGAGGCAGGGACAGACTCCCACATGTGCACTGACCAGGACCCACCCGGCAACCCCACTAGGGGGTGATGCTCTGCCCATCTGGGGCATTGCTCCCTTGTTCACAGTCAGCAACCGAGCTCTTTTAATGCCTGAGACAGAGGCCATGGAGCCATCCTCAGCACCAGGGGCAAACTTGTTCCAATAGAGCCATGGCTTCAATTGGGGAAGGGGGGAGAGAACGAAGGAGAGGGGGAGGGCTGGAGAAGCAGATGGGTGCTTCTGTGTGCCCTGACAGGGAATCGAACCTGGGACATCCACACACCAGGCCAAGGATCTACCACTGAGCCAGTGGGCCAGGCCTGAAAGAGATATATTTTAAACAATTAGCTGGCAATTTCAAAACCCATAGGGAAGGTCAGCAGGTGGAAATCAAGCAAGCTTCCTGTGTTACAAACTGGGGGCAAAACTTCTCTTTGTGAACCTCAGTTCACTCTCAAGTCCTTCAAGGGACTGGATCGAGGCCTACTCACATTATCAAGGATAATCTCTTTACTTAAGTCAACTGATCATAAATATTAAACACATCTATAAGAAAACCTTCACAGCAACATTTAGACTAGTATTGGACCAAACAACTGGGCGCGGTAGCCTAGCCAAATTGACAGTGAGATTCACTGTCACAACGGGGAGTGCTCATAGGGAGTCTGGGTTACAAATGTTGACTTGCATGTGCTGTTGGGTCATAATGTCAATCATGCTTTGAGAAATGTAAGTGATTTCTGAGCTATCTGCCTTCACATATTTACCTATTTTTTATTCAGAAAATCATTTAGTCTGAGAATTTGTTTGCCCTGTTGTGAAGGGAAGTATTTCAAGGGCTTTCCTGCTAAGTTCGTTTTACATCGCTCTGGTGCACCCTTCCATTATAAGTGTCTACCACAAAGGCTTGATAGCAACCGCCCTTAATTTGTATTCAGATGGAAACAAAGAGAAAGGAAAAATACACAAATAAGAGTCTTGTAATTATGTTACATTAAATCATTAAGCAGTTTAGAAAAATGTTAATGGGAAACTGCCTACCATGCATAAAAAATATAATTTTGATTTTGATGTACAGAGTTTAATGGAAGAATGATTGTAGGGAGACTGCACTAGTATTTTTCCCTTAATTATTCAAACACATTGGAATTTGCTTTAAAGTGTGAGATCTTTATATAAAGATGAGTCTTTCCTCAAAAGAATACTTTTTTTGGCTTTGTGACAAAGTTCATTTGGCAAGGCTTGCTGGGAACTGTAAAATTGTTAGAGCAAGAAAAAACGATAAATTATGTTTCTTTTTTTCCCTTGATCATAACTTTAAAAAGTGAGCTATTTTCCTGCAAATTGAAGTGTATGTATTATAGGTATATTTAGGTGATTGGCAGGCTTATCTATTGTCTTAAATATAGAAATACTCTCAGCGCTTATTTTGGTGCACACAGGTGTTTATTCAGATAATTGTCAACACCCTGATAAATGTGTTTTATTAAAAGATCATGAACATACTGCCTCTTGGTTCCTGTTTCAGATGTTTTCTTGCAAATAAGTTAGAGGCAGTCAGTATTTAAATAGGGCACACCTTCCAAGGGTTCAAAGTTTACTACATTGGCTGTTGAAAGTAGTTTATTTGCATAAGTCTATTACAAATCAATGTTCAGTAGTATTTCAGGAACTGTAAAACATAGCTTTCAGGATAAAGTTCAGGCTCTTTAGTATGGCATGCCTATGTGACCTACTTTGAAAGGCTGTTCTTGCTCATACCGGCCCCACAGGAAAGTTAGTTCCACCAATGAATTCCTCCTGTTTGCCTTGCGTGATTCTGTACCCTCTAGCACAGCAGAAGATCAGGAAGGGTAGCACCCTCAAACACATTCCCTCTCACAATTTCCAACTTGGAACCAAGAAAGTGCAGTCAGTTTGTGTAGGGTGCCAACCTGTGAGGGTTGGCAGGCACGTCAGTTAAAGTGTAAGTATGGGAAGGGTGGGCAGAGTGGGCAGAGAAAGGGAGAAAGGTGAGGGCCATCCTGGTTTACAGAGAAAGTGAGCCTAGTCTCTGTCAGGCCCAAATTATATGACACCTACCCTTTGTTTGACTTGATGAGAGTCTTTGCTTTCTTTGGGAAACAGACAAAGCTCTTGATGTTTTAGTCTTGATCTGTCTTCTCAATCTCTATCGATACATCTCTCAGCCTTCCTCCATACACCCTGATCCCTCCATATTCTTGAATGAATCTTGTTCTTTCACTCCTATATCCCATTACATATGTGAGAATGCCTTCAGTGCAAGGATGATGTAGGAAAATCAGATCTAACTCTATCTTCAGACCCTGTCTGTAGTTGGCTATAGGATCTCACACACATCATGTCAATGCTCAGATTTGTCATATCTGATGTGGAGAAAATAGCACTTGAAGGGTTCTCAAGATAATTAAATGTGATAGAATACTCATAAGTGTACTGAATGCTTTGATCATCAATGACTTCTAGTCCTATTTTTGCCTTTATTGAGGCAAATTCTAATTCATCTTTTAAGACCCTAATTTAGTCTACAGAGTAATGCATTCTGTCCCCTCGGCTCTGTAAAATGCAATCATAAATATTTTATACACTTAGTCACATTATAGTTATCTGTTTATAGATCACTGAAAAATTAAAGTAGCAACCTTTCTGGCTCTCTGAAAGTATGGGTAAAGGGCAGAGGCAGATTTAATGGTGGGCGCACTGGGCATGCATCCTGTGCCCCAACTTTTAAAGGACCCTACAAAACCCCAACTTTTCACTTTTTTCTAATGTAAGGGGCCCGATATTTTCTTCTGCACCCCAGGCCTCAATCGAACTTAGTCCTCCTCTGGTAAAGGGAGCTTATACACCTGCAGCGTCCAGAAGTCGATCAGGTTCAATCAGAGAAAGATGTCGCAAGAAAGTTAGCCAACGATTGAGTAGCAGCAAAGGAAAAAGAGAACAATGTTTCAGGCAAAATATAGGGAAATACATTTCAGGGGAAAACACAAAGAAGGAGCATAGTGAAATAAGTCTATAAAATAAGCCTCGCAATGCGAGTACACAGAGCTAGGTGGTGGCATGAACTTGTAAGGCACATTGAACAATGTTTGTTTCACATGACAAATCATGCTAATAGTACCACTTGAGTACTTACATAGTAAGACACTCTTTTAAATCTTCAATACATTAACAATGCAATGATTAACAACCCTCTATGATGGATGCTATCATAATCCCAGTTTTACAGAAGGGGAAACTGAGGCAACAATGGGTAAAGTAAATTTCCATAATGTTTATAGACAACAAATGGTAGAAATTGGATGCAAACTAACACACTCTGACTTCAGTCTGGCTCCGAGCAGAAAACCTCTTGGGAAGAGGCCGGAGGGATGCTAGTAGACCAGTTAAAGTGCAGAAGTCTGAGTGAGTGATTATGGTAGTTTGGACTAGAAGACTTAGAATGTGTTATTTTGTAAAAGGAAATTTCAATTTAACTAGAGCACCTTGAAATGAAGTCTTTGAATTAGAAAGAAGGTTTTACACTGCTATCAGAATTTGTCATTTTAGTGATTGAAACATTTCAGGGCAAAATATGCCATGTCACCCCATTATGAAAGGGACTATTTGTGGAAAATAACTGCCAGCTTCTACAGTAATAAGTGTCTAAAATATGGGTTTAAAGGAAGAAGGAATTCCCCTTACCTCCAGGTGGGACCTATTCAGGTAATGGACAGCCACAAGTTTTGAGGGTCTTTCTAATTTAATTAGCTGCCACATGTGCACTAGTTAGATCTTATCATTCCCATGTTAGATATTTGGGAAACATTGTATTCATATGGAAAATATGAATCCATATTCAAAGATATAGTGGACATAAAAACAAAAAGTTATTAATTTATGCAAGTAAAAAGAGAGTATGTAAGAAGCTAGGCTTGTATCATTCACTGGGACTATTTGTGTTTGGCGGATTAATGCTGTTGATGGAACAAGTTATAATATTGCCAGTGTGCTTTATGCTTGTACCTCTAATTATCTTTAATTTATGATGTTTTTTGAAGAAAGCTCAAGTGTAGAGACTTTTTAATGCAGTCAGATGTTTAAGCCTAACAAGCTTTCCTCAGAGATTTACTGAGCTGCTTCTTCAGGTGCAAAGGAGTTTTTGTAATCAATGGTCTCTGAAAATTCAAACCAAAATACTGTGCATTTTTATGGATATAATTCAGCAGACAACACATTCCTAAACTTGATATTATAGGGATAAATTGTGACCATTGAAAACATCAACGACATGTACAAGTATTATGTCTGATGTAGACTATTTCTCATTGTTGGACTATCCCGAATTCAATGAAATAATCTATTTTGACTAAATGGAAGTCAACTGACTTAACATCATACTTCTAGAGAAAGATCTATAGATTTTTATTTCCTCCCTAAGTTTAAGGTAAACTAGGCCACCAAGAAATTAAAAAGAGTGTCTTTAGATAATTAAAGTAGAGTTTAAGTGTTCCAGAAACACCTAACTTCATTTTAAGATGTAGAGCCTGGTTGGCTTTGGAACAATGCATTTCCTTTGATCAAATGCCTAAAACAGGAACTGAAAGCCACAGAGCACAGTTGCATTTTTTTTTTTAATATTGACGTTGAGGCTCAGAAAAGCTAAATAATTTTTCTGTACTTATACAAATTGCTAGTCAATATTCTTTTAGTTAAATAACTTGGTTTTATTATTATTTTTCTCCTGCACACAACAGCACCAATCAGCATTCAATAAGTTATGATTTGTTAACCAAAATTCTTTATTGTGGACTTACATGGTCTTAAAGAAGTATAATATTTTGTGGAAGTAGATATATTTGAAATTATATATTTTTATATACCTGTCTCATCAATGAAAGAAAATTATTTACAGATAAAATGTGGAAGTAAAAATTTGAAACACAAAAAAATCGGTTAAAAATGTTCTACCACTCAAGCACAGCAGCACAATGTTGTATTTCCAGCTTTTACATGTTTGTCCCAAGATTTTTTCACTATATTTTGTATTATTTTAGGTTTGTTAAAAGAGATGTCACAAAACACCTGTATGGGATTAGTGTGTTTGTCAAGTGACAAAAACTCAGTTGAAACCAACTAATGTACTTTCAGGAACTATTGAACTAACATTGTCCTTCTGGCAAGGTTTGATCCAGCAACTCAAATGAAGTCACCATGGACTCAGTTTCTCTCCGTATTTTTCTTCTAAACAAGTGGCTTGCAAACCTGTTTCACAATTCTACCTCTCCCCCTGAACATATCAGCAGAGAACTTACCCATTGCAGTACCTGGCTGCAGTCAACTTATGACCCAGCCTTAGTTTCTATCTTGTTCTGTGGATTTGTTTCCATGCTGACTTGGTCCTCTTTGTCACTGTGTCCTAGTAATCAGAGGAAACAATTCCCAGTTATTCTGACTTGCTGAGTCTTTTGCACAATTTAACAACATTCAGTCTTACCAGCTGTTCTGAACAGAACAAAAGTCATAATTAGGGATGCAATGCTTTTACACTAAACTGTAGTTATTCAATACATAACTACAGTTTAGTGTTCATCAATTTTTATTTTATACAGCATTTATCCTCAGGAAACAAATGAACCAAGTGAATTGGGTTTAAGATACACAGAGCTGAGTACATTTAATATATGCCTTCTCATCTTTTCTGTAAAAAAAGAAATGCCCCATCTTCCGTAAACAACCATGAGGAAACATTTCCTGCCCAATACTAGAGCTTTGCCTGTTTCTTCAAATCCACAGGACGCGGAACGGTACAGCCACTGGAAACCTTGGCAATTGTTCCCCAAATTAAACATGCAATTGCCATGTGGTCTCACAATCTTACTTTTAGGAAATTACTCTAAAGAAGGAAAGTGTTTGTTTATGTAAATACCTGCATGATAATATTTACAGCAGCACTGTTTCCCCAAACTGGAAACAACCCCAATGTGCTTCAGTGTGTGAATGGCTGCACAGGCTGTAGTGTATGCATACAGTGGAATGTCAGTGATAAAAAGGCAAAGCTATTGATAGAAACAATAGCATTATTCTAAGTGACAGTAACCCAGTTATATACTTTATGACTCCATTTATGACATTAAAAATGCAAGGAACAGATAGAACATTTCTAAGGGTGGGCAGTGGCGGGAAGGTGTGGTTATTACATGAGCAGCATGAGGGAATTTTTTTGATGTTGGGATTTTGTACCATGTTTGTGGTGGTAGCTAAAAAAAAAAAACCTTTCCATGTGTCATAACTCAAAAAACTATACAACAAAATAGTGAATACTACTGAGTATTTAAAAATCCAAGTTATCAGTGGGTAGTGGGTAAACTTCCACTAGTTCTATCACAGGTAAATAAAATTAGCAAATGATAACACCTGCAACTCCTATCCTCTGCCATTCCCCATCATAATTCATTTTCGATTTAAATGGTGCTCTTGATTCTTATGTAGCACATAGGGAAGATTTGGCAACCAATTAAGGAAAGGCAAAATCAGTTCAACGCTCTATCAGGATAAGTCAATATTTATGCTGTTAAGTGTTACGTAGGAGGAAAAGAGAGGCTATGTGGCAATTATGATGTCATCTTTGCGTGAAATATGGAGGCTTATGGGACAACCCAAATGGAAAATTATTAAAGTGTTTATAGTCAGCGAAAAAGTAAAGATTATTATTTAAGATATCTAGATCACCCCCAGAGATTAGAGGACTAAAATGTTGGATGCTCTCCAACCATAAAAAGTGGATTTCCCAAATGCTTCTAGAGTGCTTATTCAGCTCTGCTTAGTGAGGTTTTATCATGCCAATTTTTTTTCCTTTTATGGCCAAGGCTAGGACAGTAATGTATTAAGGGCAGTGCTGCACCCCAGTTCTGTGTCCCCTTGCTCTTTCAGTTAGTGAGAACATGCCTCTTCCTCAGCAGTCCCCAGTACCCGTGAGCAATACTTTGTGGCACTAGCTTGGTTTACAAACAGACTGTTTTTCTCCCTTTGGGACACCTTTAATCTACCTGGAAAAGAACATGTAGCTCTCTCTTGGCACCTGAGTCCCTTCCGGGTATGTCACTTCACTCCCATCAGCTTAACTTCAAACTTACCCAGTGAAAACATTAACCACATCCATCAAGCAGCAGCTGCATGGCAGCCTGTGCTCTGGAAGGAATTGCAGCCACGTTTGCTGTGGTGCAGAATCATGTACAAGTTGTTCATGTCTCCCTGGCGACACAGCCATGCTGCAGAAGGGCTGCTGCTTGGCCTCATCCTTTAAGTGGTTCCACGCACTCGCTTCAGCATTGTGGAAGTGGTGTTTATTCAATCAGCATATGTTTATACTTGCTTATCCTGAAACAGACCTAACTTAAGATTGTCAAAGATACTTTGTTTTAGGGTAGGATACAAGAAAAAATATAGGAAAAAAAGAGAAATGTTGATATCACATATGTTGGATAAAAACTGGGTTAAGCACAGTGGTGGGATTCAAATAATTTAACAACCATTCTCTTTCCTAATGACCGTTCTAAGTATAAAAAAACGATATACAGAAAGGTAGTTTATTATTTCATGCATTTAATGCTTAAGAACAATAAGAGATATACAAAACTAGATTATGTTATAAGAAAAACTTTTAAAATACTAATGAAAAAAATATTAAATAATACCTGACAAAAATAATAAAACTGTTATTTAAGATATTTCCATATTGCTTCTTGATTGGCATCCTCAGTTGCAATTGTTGTCACCTATGGACGAAATGAATATTACTATAGTCATTTAGAATACATATGCTGTTGTGCAGATGAACGTTAAAAAAGAGTAAGGAATGTCAATTTGTCATTTTGTTGTAAAGTATCCGTACCTCAATTCCGTGGGTTTACGTAGAGACACCAAGTCCAGATTAATTTTGAAGAGTTTTATTAAAGAAGGAGATTTATTAAATATGCTGGCTGCATATAGCTTACATGGGGCACTCTGGAAGCCCAAATCATGTGCAAGCCAAAAATATTTCAGGGCTATTTATATACCTTTGATCACACATGGGCGGGGGAAAGCAGGACATCTTGGCACAAGCTGAAGACATTTGTTTAGGGGATGTACAGAAACATTAAGATTCTCAAGTTAACACAATCAAAGATGTTTACAAATCTTTTAGGGTTCCTCTTCCCTCACTAGCCTAGAGGTATTTTACTCTCAAGATTCCAGGAAAGGGAGTAACTACAATCAATGTAAGGTGGTATGTAAATCTGTCTCCTATCAAAAGAGAAGAATTTTCTTGGTTAACCTTTATTTGAGATTTAAAACTAAATGACCCATTGTTCTTGCAAGCTAGAAACTTCTACATTCTTCTCCCTCCCCTCCCTAAAGGAGGGACTGGACAGGAAAGCCTGACCTTTCCTCCTAGAATAGCTGTAAGGTATTTTTCTCCGCCCAGAAGGAAGGAAGGGGCCAGAGCCACAAAGTGTGGAATAATAAAAGGCTTTATTGTGTACAATGTGCATCCCGCCCTATGAGGTTCCCTGGCCCAGAGAAAAGATGGAGGCCAGGGAAGTCGCAAGGAGTAACCCATGTGGGAGATATTTAAAGGGTCCCTAGGGTGGTCAAGTTAATATGACGTAGTGAAATCTCACTGGCTGGCAGACAGTCGCTGTTTTCCAAAGGGTTCCTGGGAAGTTTCTTTTGGCGCTTAGTTGTGGGAAGTCCTAGCCAAAGTTCCTGGGCCTTTACCCCTTTATTCACCGACCTTACATTCTGACCTTTTGTGTTAAATAGAAAAGGGGCGCTGTTTATTCATCTGGCTACTTCTTGCTGATTAGGGGCATCATGGAGAGGGGAGATTGGCCGGTGGTGGTTTTGAGGGGTGTCGGGAGGAACATCTGTATGGCTGTGACTGGAGAAACTTCGCGGATGTGGTCCTGTAAGGATTTTTTTAAAAAAGAGGAGTAATATGGGGATTTGTAGGGTCCAGCCTGTTGGTGAGCTGGAGATGGATGGAGTCCAGTGGTTTCAACTGCCAGTGGTCCTGTATGGAGGCAAGCTTGAGGCAAAACTGCATGTCAGGAGTGGCGTAAAAGGAAAAAGGAAGGGGTCCCATCCATTCCTATAACTGAGACCTGTGAGGGAACCGGAGGTCCAGAGTGTGATGGTGTAAGGCCAGGAGCCGCCATCGTGACCAATCACATGCAGGTTCCCATTGGATTCGGGCAGACGATAAAGAAATGGCGGAGTCAGAGGACGGGGGGCCATCCTATTTATTGGTGTCTCACCAAGACAGGCAAACCACAAAAGAAGACAAGGGAAAAGCAGAAAACCAGCTCTTCCCATGAAGGGCAAGGGATCAGGGAAGCCCCTGCAATTGTGATAGCAGGAACTGTGTGTCCAAGCTCCTGGTCTGTCCCACTTTATAGTGTAGAAAACCAAAATCCCTTAATCCAATATACAAACAAGGAAGTCTCTGATACAAAGTCACTTATCTAAGGCATAATTGGATTCCTCATGAGAGTGCACCACCCAGATCATACAATCAGTCAAGGGTGTGGGGAAAAGCTTAGTCCCAAAACCAAACCTTAGGCTACAACGACCTGGCCTGCTTATAGCCTGTCCCCCACACCCAATATAAGTCACAAGCGAGCAAACATATATATCATATTTATAAACTTATTTGACCAACAGATGGCAAAAGAGAGAAGGTAGGCCCTGGCCGGTTGGCTCAGTAGTAGAGCATCGGCCTGACGTGCAGAAGTCCCGGGTTCGATTCCCGGCCAGGGCACACAGGAGAAGCACTCATCTGCTTCTCCACCCCTCCCCCTCTCCTTCCTCTCTGTCTCTCTCTTCCCCTCCCGCAACTGAGGCTCCATTGGAGCAAAGATAGCCCGGGCGCTGAGGATGGCTCCTTGGCCTCTGCCCCAGGAGCTAGAGTGGCTCTGGTTGCAACAGAGCAACGCCCTGGAGGGGCAGAGCGTCGCCCCCTGGTGGGCGTGCCAGGTGGATCCCGGTCGGGCGCATGCAGGAGTCTGTCTCTCCCCCTTTCCAGCTTCAGAAAAAAAAAAAGAGAGAGAGAGAGAAGGTAGCCCCTGTGTCCACAAGAAATGAGATACACTTACCCACTAGTTGCAGCATACCCTGGGTTCTCTGAGTCCAGGCCGTGTCCTAGGAGTTTGAGTGATGCGCCCACCTGGCTGGATTGGCTTCCCATTCGGGCAGCTTGTCCTCCACGTAGAGGTGCTGAGGAAAAACCTATTGCCCAAAAGGGCAATTGCTCCACCAGTGACCAGACTGCTTGTAGTCAGGGCAGGGTTTAGTGGGCAGCCACAGGTAGGGGCCCTGCTAAGACCAGTGGTCCTGCTTGCCACACTTAAAGCAAGCTGCTGGTGGGGTTTCTCTTTGTGGCTTGGATTTGGGTCGGGCACTTCCTGTGCCTTGTGTCTGTTGCTGTGCCAGCCTCAGGGCTGATACAAGAGTCTGGGTTAGGAGTGTTACCTTCTGCTGCATGCGAGCCTGGCGAACAGCCTTGGCCTGTTTCTACTAGTTGGGACCATTAAAAACTTTCAATGCCATGTTAATAGTTTCAGATAGCGGTTTGGGGGTTGAGAAGAAGAGGAAGGGGGCTTGTGGGGAGCCTGGCCCCAGATCCGGCAGAAAATGCTGGAGCCAAAGGCAGGACAGGGCCAGAACTTCCTGCAAGAAAATTGGGGTTGGGCTTTGGGGTCCTGCAAACAGGTGTAAGAGCCAATAGACAGAGGAGGGACTTAAGAACACAGTAGAGAAGGGAAGGGCCCCTGGCCAGCAGAGGAGGAGAAAGAGAATGGTAGTAGTGAATAAGAAACAGGATTTTGTGAAGGGTGGGGAGGGGGCTCTCAGAGGGAAGAGACCCAAGCCGAAAGAGGTCCACAGAGGGACCAGAGAGAAGTCCCAAGAGAGGGGTGCCCCCAGGGGGTCAAGCAGGAGGGGAAGAGAGTTGAGAGTCCACGGAGAATGAAAGATTAGGATTGGAGGTTTTAGGTGAGGTTTCTCTGGCCAAAAAAGGCCTGCATGGTGGAACAGGTGGCACAGAGGTTAAGGACAGGCACGTGAATAATTAGAAGCCGTGAATGTAAGGGATCTCCAGTCAATTCCCTTACAATAGTTAAATTGGTGAGGGTGTTAAAACCAAAAGTCCCTTCAAGAGGCTAATTCAGTGGGTTCTGTGGCCTGGCCACAGCAGAGAAGAACAGTTTCTTCTTCTTTAGGAAGGGAGATTCCTGTGCCCCCACAGCCGCCCTCAGTCCTCGGAGTGGTCAGATTTCAGTATCAGCATCCCAAAACTCAAGCTCTGGCCACAGAGAGATAAGGTAAAGTGGATGTGCTCTGGACGTCTCCGAAGCCCATGCACTCAGAACGAAAACACTTCCCTGATGTAGCTGCGGTTTCTGGACAGGGAATCTTGGCGGAAAGAACTCAAGGGTGGCTGGAGGCAGGGGACTTACCACACTGTGTGCTGAAATGGGTGGAAAGTCAGAGAACGTGATTCTTTCTCGGAGGAAAAGGGGAGAGGAGTGGTCCTTGCTGACTTCAAACTCCTCCCAGGTTTTGGCACCAAAATGTAAGTTATTTTTCCCTGCCGATAAAGAAGGAAGGGGCCGGAGCCACGAAGTGTGGAAAAATAAAAGGCTTTATTGAGTACAGAGCACGCATCCTGCCTGATGAGGTTCCCTGGCCCCGAGGAAAGATAGAGGCCAGGGAAGTCACAGGGAGTGACCCGTGTGGGAGATATTTAAAGGGTCCCTAGGGTGGTCGAGTTAATATGACGTGGTGAAATCTCACTGGCTGGCAGGCGGTCGCTGTTTTCCAAAGGGTTCCTGGGAAGTTTCTTTTGGCGCGCTTGGTTGTGGGCAGTCCTAGCCAAAGTTCCCGGGCCTTTCCCCCATTATCTACCGACCTTACAATATCAATATTAATTTTTCAGCTTTCTGGTACCTTACACCAATTTCCACATTGGGTGGCTGCCCAGGGGCCTATGTTAGAACTCTGATAGAGCCAATAGACAGAGGAGGGACTTAAGAACACAGTAGAGTGCCATTTTAACAACCAGTTCACTGAACTCAACAAAAAATTAGGTATCGGTTCTGCTGAATGGGCGGGAACTGCCTGAATCCCACCACTAGTTAAGCACACTTAAACAGGATTCCTCCTAGAGTGAATTTCTAGAACTTAAAATGGACTTATAAGCACTCTGACCGTGCAAGGATGGGATGTAATAGGTGGTGGTTCCTGAACCTCTGTGACTGTGGAAACCTCTGTTAATTTTCCCCAGACAACTTTATCATCCTACTGTTCTGCTTTATACACCTTGCTGCATAGACCACAGCAAAAAGATCATCTTCTATATCTTCAATATTTAGTATTGATTATATCAACCATGTTGCATACTGCCTCAAGCCAGGGACATTGCATGCAGTGACCCAAGTGCTGTTTACCAAGCTGCTGGAAACAAATGGCCTTGTTTTCCAGAATTATTCTTTTCAGACTGGAATTTAGCAGTGCCAGTGGTAATCCCCAGAGCATGCTAGAATTCTGGAAATAGTATAGACACCAATTTGTTTTAATTTTTGCAGAAACTAGATGATTAAGTCAGGTTTGCTATGTAGTAAATTATCCTCTATGCTTGGGCAAAACTTATTAATTAAGAATGGCAGATTTGCAGCCTGAATTTGGTGAGAATGGCACGTGCACTGCATATGTATGTTCCCTGTCCTAGTTAACTGAGCGGATGGATCCTATAAATTAAACATGGGTTTTAGCAATTGGAAGAGATATCTTCAATGTAAATATGTAAATACAATTTTCTTTCTGTAAGTACAGTTTTCTTCCTGTCACCTTGGTTGATGTATTTGGGCTACATTTAGTTTTAGACATATAGTGGCTGCTTTCTGATGAGAAAATAAATTTTTAAAATTCTACCTAAAGAGTTTGTATACAGCAATATAATTGTGTTCAACTAAAATAGATCATAAACTAAGAATTAATTTATAGAAAGAGATGTTGACTTATCAATTAATATCGTTTTTCCTTAAAAAAAGGTTTTTATTTACAAAATTAAATTTAATGGGATGACTGATCAATAAGAGTACATAGGTTTCAGGTAAATATTTTTATATCATTTGAACTGTTGACTATGTTGTATACCCATCACCCACAGTCAGATTATTACCGTAGCTATATATTGGTGCCTCTTTACTTCCTTTCCCCGAAACCCCCTCCACCTGGACACCTCTTCACTTTTATCTTTGTCCACGAGTCTCAGTTTCATATCTTACCTATTGTGAAAGCATATAGTTCTTAGCTTTTTCTGATTTACTTATTTCACTTAATATAATGTTCTCATTGTCCATCCATGTTGTAGTACATGGCAATAATATGTCATCACTTCTTATGGCTGAGTAGTATTCCATTGTATATATGCACCACATCTTCTTTATCCAGTCCTCTATCAAAGAAGACTGTGGTTCTTTCCTTAATTTGGCCACTGTGAATAATGCTGCAGTGAACATGGTGGTGCATGTGTCTTTGTGTTCTATTGTTTTCAAGTTTTGGGGGTAGATAACCAGTAGAGAGATTGTTGGGTCATATGGTAGTTCTATTCTTAATTTTTTAAGGTACCACAAACTGTCTTTCATAATGGCTGGACCAGTTTACATTCCCACCAGCAATGAATGAGGGTTTCTTTTTCTCCACAGCCTCTCCAACACTTGTTATTACCTGTCTTGTTGATAATAGCCAATCTAACAGTTGTGGGGTAGTATCTCATTGTAGTTTTGATTTGCATTTTTCTAATAGCTAGTGAAGATGAGCATTGCTTCTGCTATCTGTTGGCCATCTGTATGCCTTCTTGGGAGAAGTGTCTGTTCAGGTCCTCTCCTCATTTTTTAATTGGATTGTTTGCTTACTTGTTGCTGAATTTTCTAGAAAGAACTGTTGACTTATCAATAATATAGTTTTTCCTTATTTTAATTTTTATTGAATGTATTGGGGTGACATTGGTTAGTAAAATTATGTTTCAAGTGTACAATTCTATAATGTATCATATATATTATATTGTTATTGCCCAAATCAAGTCTCCTTTCATTACTATTTATTCCTTCTTTACTTTCCTCAAATCTCCATACCTCATGTTCACTGGTAATCACCATACTATTCTCTGTGTCTATGAGTTGTTTTTTTATGCCTAATACCTTTGCCTTTTTTATCCAGACCCCTATGCCGCCTCCCCCCAACAGCTATGAGTCTGTGTTTTGCATCTATGAGTCTATTTCAATTTTGTTTGTTTATTTTGCTCATTAGATTCCACATATAATAAAATCATATGGTATTTGTCTTTCCCTGACTAGCTTATCTTACTTAGAATATTTTCTGGGTCCATCTATGCTGTCTCAAATTCTAAGATTTACTTCATTTTTATGGCCTAGTAGTTTTCCACTGTGTAAATATACCAAAGTTTTTTTGTCCACTCATCTTCTGATGGGCACTTGGGCTGCTCCCAAAGCTTGGCTATTGTAAATGATGCTGCAGTGAACATAGGGGCGCACATATTCTTCCCAGTCAATGTTTTGGGTTTCATTGGATAAATAACCAAAAGTGAAATCAGTGGGTCATAAGGCAGTTCCATTCTTTATTTTTTAAGGTAATGCCATACTGCTTTCCACAGTGACTGTACCAGTCTGCATTCCCAGAAAGAGTGCAGGAGGGTTTCTTTTTCTCTACATCCTCACGACACTTTTTCATTGACTTATTGATGATAGTCATTTTCACAAGTGTAATGTGATATGTCATTGTGGTTTAAATTTGCATTTCTCTGATGATTACTTGTAGTACTCCAGCCTGCTGGGAACTACCAGTATCATATGGAAGAAATCTACCCAACACAAACTTATGCCAAGAGGAAGAGGGGGAGCCTGCCAAAGGAGGCAAAGAAGACCTCCTGAATCTCCTTCCCCCTTATCTTATTAATCAGAGGTAACAGGATTACAAGGGAAGAAAGCCAGGTGATAAGAAGAAAGAATGACTTGCTGACAAGGAGAAAGGGCTAACTTGGGTCAGTACATTCTTTTTCTTTTGCTAATTAACAAGCACAAAGGAAGGGGCAATCTAGAACCTCTAGGCTAATTTTCTAAAGCCCATTCATATGCATTCTTTTGTGTCTGCACAAAGATCACTTACACAGTTTCTTGGTGTTTGCATCCAAGAGACATTCACTCAGGGCTTTTAACTAAAGTTCCCCAGTCCAAGTCATTGAGGGTTCAAGGTTAGATGGGTGATTCTTTACATCTCCCCCTTTTTTGTTTTAGTAAAGATTAACAGAGAGGAAGATTGTTAAGTGGCTGTAGTGGAAGGTAAAGAGCAAGCATAGAGAGAAATAGGTTTTTAGGGGTTCAAAGGTGTTTTTGTATTTTGTAAAAAGTTCTTTTGCACCCCTGTTTCAATGTTTCAAAGTGTCCCCGGTGATGTTCTTTTAAAGTGCCAAAAGCTACAGAATTAATATTAATATTTTAGGAAGCTTAAAGAACATTTTATTAATTTGGGCTAGGGGTGCAGAAGGATTTTGTGAGTGTGATTTCTATGCTTGTGTGATTAGCATCAAAACTAAGATGGCCAATGGCATTGTGTTGTGAATACAGAAGAGGAAGAAGACTTGGATTCCCTGACCTTCCCCCATACCTCTGGGGGAAAGGTGAATAGCTAGCCAGGTACAGGAAGAAAAAGATTAAATTAAAATCTTTTCTTATACTGATGAGCCATTTTCAGGCATTTGTCCCTATGGAAACTACCCCTCCCCTCCTGAAAGCATGTGATTAATGTATGTATGTCTAAATAAAAGGTATAAACTTATGCCCTGATGTCAGGTTTTCTCCCCTCCCATGTATAATTAGGAGTATATAAATAGCCCCTGAACTGTTTTTGGCTGCTGCACAATTTGAGTCTGTTGCCCTGTGTCAGCCATATGTGGCCAGCATATTGAATAAATTTCCTCCTTTAATAAAACTTTTCAAAAACTTATTTGGACTACATGCCTCTATGAACACCCACAAAATTGTGGGTTTAGTTACTTTACAACAATGTCAGGCACTTCCTGAGTTCTTGGAAGCAAGTTAAGTGTCTCTCTTTTCTGATTTTTTTTCTGGAGATGGATTTATTATCCGTTTCTGGATCTCAGGAACTGGGTTCCATTCTACAGGCTAATGCCAATTCATGATGAGACTTCACATTTCTTGTTTCTTGATGGTATTCAAAGAGGAACTGTTGATGACAAAATTGAAACATTCCCTTCCCCTAAGTTAGAATTTGATTGGATTCTGTCACTCAGGGCCACTAATATACCAGTACAACATGAGAGGCTTAGGCCATTGCTTGGCTGGTATAAAATGCCCCTTGGCTGCAGTAAATCCAGAGGAGGAAATGTTCAGAAAATTAAGGGTAAAATAAGCCTTATACAATTGTGTTGGAATCCATGGGAGTCCGAAAAGAACAGAGTAAAAGACTTTATTGAAAGGAAGAAAGGAACCCTGCCAAGCACTTCTCTGAGGAGAAGTGCACCAGTACAAACTAGGGGACGAATTTTATATGGTAAAAGGAGAATCTTGAGCAAAGTGGGTATTGAATCAAAAGTCCTGGTATGTCCGGAATGCTCCTCCTTGGGGGGCTTGCCAGCTTCTTGGAATTACTCTGTCTCGGGGCGATAGTCCAGTAAGGGGTGAGGTCTGACAGATAAGTAGAACATCAAAAGGGCAGTTTGGAATTCCTGGTAAATTTACGTATCTATCATTTCTCAACTTTGTGGTTACATATAAAAGAAAGGAAGCTATTAATTTTATAATATATGGTGAGGGGTGATGAGGAGAAAGAGGAGAAAAAATTGGAAAATTATTGCTTCTTCTGGAGAGAAATCAAGAAAAGAACCTTGCCAAGCCAAGTCCCTCATCCAGTTAAGGAGGTCATCAATTTCCATGCTGTGAGGTCTGAACCAGGCGATGTCTTCGTAAACCTCAGTGAAGAAGTAAAAAAAAATTGCAAGATAATAATTGTGAATTGCTTGCTGCGAGTGCTGAGTGGACAGAGTGACATGGTGATACATGGTCTCCTGGATGAGCCTCATGAGACGTGCTGGTCTGGTTCCTCTCTAATGGGAGGACATCTGGAGATTTTTAGAGACAGGGAACCTGTTGGTGTAAGTTTTTGAAGGACTGAGTATGTGTGGTTTAAAAGGAAGGGGGTTTGCAGAACATTCAGGAGGGAACTTCTTGGGCTGAGGGGCGGCTTCTTCCTGCTGTCATCCCTACCTATTTGATATTTCCCTTGTGAAGTTCTCTTTGGGGTATTGGGGAACAGGGGTGTAGGAGCATTTGATTGTAGGTAATCTGAGAGATTTTTCTCATCCGGGCCTGTAGGAACTTGATAAAAAAAGGGGGCAAGTATTTGAATAAGAAGGGTTGTATAGTGGGGGATGAAAGTTCTTCCATGGTAAAGTTAAAGATATTTTTTCCTGGCAGCCCTGGAGAGAGAAGTTAGCTTGAGCTAAAAGAAATGTTTTGTGTCTGTTTGTAGGCTCTTCTTCAGCCAAGAATACCCAGCGATCTTGTCCCCTTACTATGTGAAGGATAAAAAGACTGAGAAGCGTTAAGAGGTGAATGCTATTCATTCCCCTAGTTCTTCAGGGATATGGGAGAGCTTAACGGTTAGGGGACCTATAGGGGTTGAAAGATAAGACTTAGGAGATTTGCTGATATAGGCTTTCAGGTTATTCTGTTTCATGAGGGCAGGTGTGTAGGGTTAGGTAGATTTTTTCAATTTTCTGATTGGCAAAGGTCTGCATGCGGTTCTGTAAGAAACTAGTGAACAAACGTAAGAGGCTGGGTTCAAAAGTTAGAAAAATAAAAGGAGAGTGAGTGGACTAATGAAAGGCAATAGTCAAGACACCCAGTTTGTGTGAAACCACTGATTCCATAACTCGGTATGTCTTTTACAAATTTGATGGGCTTCAGAGAGAGAGAGAGAGAGAGAGAGAGAATAAGACAGGGCAGTGACAAGTCCCCCTGCCCCTATACCTATTTTTATAGAAATTCTTAAAGCAACAAGAAGAGAAATTACCTGTATAGCTCATTTGGTCCTTAGATTGATGGGTAGTGTACTAGAAATTGAAAGAGGCTCATGGAGTGAGATTAGGTTGATATTTGGGGTGAGATAGACTAGGGTACAGGTTTATGTCCAATTAGTAGGGAGATACATATAGATGTTGCTCCCACACAAGTAGAAAGCCCCTGATTGAGTGAGGCAGGTTGAGAGAAGAATAGAAGACAAGAGGTTGGTTTTGTTTCTCTGTTTCTGAGCTCCAGATGGTCAGGGTGGAGGAAAGAGCCGCCCTTAGCAGCAGTGGGAGTTGTCAGGATCATGGTGTGTGGACCTGTCCATGTGAAAGTCAGTCCTTGGGTGATGTAATGCTGGAAGTGCCTCTTGGACAGTCTTTGAACAATTTGCTGAGTAACCTGTAAATTCTGCAAGTGCTTAGGGAAAGGGTGGTTACATTTCTACTCTTTGCAGTTAGAGTTTAAGTCCTAGTGACCACTGCTTCTAGTTGGAATTAGCAGCAGGTCCCAGCCTATAATAGGCATGGGGCATTGAGACAAGAGGAATAAAGGAGATACTATACATTAAATAAAGTAACAAAATCAGACTGTCAATATCCACAGTAGAGATCTTTGAGGGATAAATAAAACCCAAATATTCACGGTTTTATTGTGTTTACAAGAAATGAGATCAGTTTATCTTCTACTTGGAAGAAATACCTTAGGATCGTGAACAATGTTCTTGGGCCTTCAGTGGCAATTCCCAGCATGCTGGACAAGGTCAGGTCACAGGTAGCTGGAGCAGGGCTAGAAGAGACTGAACCCTCCCTCCATGGAGCAAGGGGGCAGCTTACCTTCTCGTGTCCCTCTTTCCACAGCAATGATGTGTCCCTTGATAGGGCCAGGAAGCCTGGCAGGCTTCAGTTCAATGACCTTTCTTTCCATTCTTGAAGCAGGACCCTGATGGAATCCTATGAAGCCCGTTAGGGTGCTGGAGCCTTTAAGAGCATATGCCAAAAGCTGGTATTTCCTGACTTCTTTTGGGACTTATTTGCCTTTTCTGTTACTTCCTTGGCCATTATAGACCTTAAAAGCCATGCTCAGAAGATCTTACTGAGGGGCTTGACTAAGAGCGCTAAAAGGGGAATTCAGTGTTTAAAGAAGCCTATTAGACCAAAGAAAGAAAAGATTTGATATGTGGTGGTAGGTGGTTGGAAACTGCGGAGGGTCTGAGTTTGATTTAGGATGAGACTTCAGGTGGTGGGGCTTACAGTGATGCCTAGATAGACTACGGACTGAGAGTTAAGTTGAGTCTTAGCAGAGAAAACATGATATCCCTTTACAGCGAGGAAGTTAAGAAGGATGGTGGTGTGTCTCCTTGAGGCAGGCAGGGAGGGGCTGCAGACGAGTAGGTTATTTACATATTGTAAGAGAGTACTAGTTTTGAGATTGCATGCTGCTAAATCCTGAGCTAGTGCCTGCCCAAACAGGTGTGGGTTGTTTTTGATCCCCTGGGGTAAGACAGTAAGTTGCTGGGCTGCATTAGTGTCTAGGTCAGTCCCCCCCCCCAAAAAAAAAAAAAAAAAGCAAACAGGAAGTAAGAGTCAGGGTGTAGAGGAATGGTAAAGAAGGCATTCTTTAGGTCTAGGACCCTAAAGTGAGTGGTGTTTGAGGGAATGTGTGACAGTAACCTGTAGAGATTAGGGACTACTGGATGGAGGGGAACTACTGCCTCATTGATTAGGTTTATGTCTTATATGAGGCGTTAAGCCCCTGAAGGTTTTTGAACAGGAAGGATGGGGGTATTGCAGGGAGAGTCCATGGGGATGAGTAAGCCTGTTTTAAGAGACAGGTTAATTATTGGTTTAAGGCCTTAGAAACAGACACAGTTACACATTAAACAAAGATTTTACATATAAGTTATAAATTGAGAAATTTAAATGAGCGTGCTTTACTTATTTCAATTCAAATTATACTAGAGATATTTCTGACAAAGAAGACAAAACAGATTACTCACACAGCTCAATAGACAACTCTGTTTTTTTAAGCTTTTTGAGATGGCAGGGAGTTGTCAGCATAGAGGGGGGAAGAAAGAAAGCAGATAGATGGACAGTGTGAGCAGCTGGATGGAAAAGAAGGAAGGTTAGAGTCTGCAGGAGGAGGAGGAAGAGATTAAAGTATTTGGTGTGGCACCATGTGGTCAGAGGAGTCAAAAAGATTTAGAGCTCTGAGGAGAGGGGAGAAGATGAGGGGTAGTGGAAGGCACAGTCAGTCTCTGAAGAGGGGGAAGGATGGGTCAAAGAATAAAAAGAGACAGAGCCGCCCTTCTGTAAGGAGGGATGAGGGGTTTAAGAACACGGTGGAGGCCTGACCTGTAGTGGCGCAGTGGATAAAGCATCAACCTGGAATGCTGAGGTCACCGGTTTGAAACCCTGGGCTTGCCTGGTCAAGGCACATATGGGAGTTGATGCTTCCAGCTCCTCCCCCCTTCTCTCTCTGTCTCTCCTCTCTCTTTCTCTGTCTCTCCCTCTCCTCTCTAAAATGAATAAATTAAAAAAAAATTAAAAAAAAAGAACACAGTGGAGAAGGGAGGGGCCCCTGGCCAGCACGGCAGAAGATACTGGTATTTACAAGTGAATGAGAAACAGGATTCAGCGGAGAGGGGAGGGGGCTTTCTGGAGGGAAGAGACTCAAGTGAAAGAGATTTGCAGAGGGAGCCGAGAGAGGTCCCAAGACAGGGGTATGCCCACGGGTCAGGCAGGAGGAAGAAAGAGTTGGGAGTCGCAGAGAAGGAAAGATTAGGAGCAGAGGTTTTAGGTGAGGTTTCTTTGGCCAAAAACAGCCTGCATGTAGAACAGGTGGCCTAGAGATTAAGGACAGGAGTGAAGGGATAAGAAAGTGTGCTTGTAAGGAATTTCTGATGCCCTCCTCAGTCTGGCGGTAAAAATTTTCTAGGTCCCTCAGAATATTGTAATCAATTGTCCAATTTTCAGGCCAATGGGAGTCATTGTTTAATTTGTATTGGGGCCATGCCGTGTCACAGAAGAAAATGAGTTTCTTTTGGCTTAAGGTCAAAGAGGCCCAACTTAGGCCCAACTGATCATTTGGTATTAGTCCGCAGAGAAAGAATAAATAACTTACATTATTTCCATTTTATTTATATTTAAGTCTGAATGATGTTTTATTTTTAAAAAAATGACCAGATTTCCTCTGTTACATCCGTCTAAGATTCACTCTTGATACTTGTCTCGGTCACATGATACATTTATTCATCCCACCCTAAAGGCCGGTCTGTGAAAATATTTTCTGATATTAAACCGGTCTGTGGCCCAAAAAAGGTTGGGGACCACTGTCCTAGAGGGGTCTTGTCGGAAGGCTTAGACTCTCAAGAGCCTATAGTGGAGACAGGTGAGCAAGAGGAGGCGTCCCCGCCTTTTGTCACTGTCCCAAGAGGAGAGAATCTCCATGTGGGGGAGTCGTCCCTGATAGAGGTCGTCACCACCTGTCAGGGAGCTCTAAGGATAAGAAGTCTGAGAGGGTGGAGAGGTTTGGCTAGGTGCCTAGTCTTCCGTGCAGTCCACTGAGACTGAAAGTCAAACCCCTCAAAACATGAAGCGTGTCAGAGAAAACCATCTGACCAGAGAAAATTTTGTAGAAAAAAGAAGCCGACCGGGGAAGGGGAAGGGAGAAAGCTCCTTTCCTTCTGGTCCAGCAGGGGTTTGGGACAGGGTAAGACTGCTGGCCAATCAACCTACAATTACACGTCCAAACAGAATCAGGGAGTAAGCCCAGGACGAGCTGCTGCTGCCCATTGCTTCCCTGGTTGTAAGTTTGGATGACAAAGAGGTATCTTCCAGGCAGTTAGCACCCTGTCCTGGGTTTCAGCACCAAATGTTGGAATGCATGAGAGTTCTAAAAGACAAGAGTAACAGGCTTTATTGAAAGGAGGAAAGGAACCCTGCAGGGCACTTTTTCAGGGAGAAGTGCACCAGTACAAACTAGGGGACAAATTTTATATGGTAAGGGAGAATTTCGAGCAAAGTGGGTGTTGAATCAAAAGTCCTGGTATGTCCAGAATGCTCCTCCTTGGGGCGGCTTGCCAGCTTCTTGGAATTCCTCTGTCTCAAGGGCAATAGTCCAGTAAGTAAGGGAGATAAGCGGAACATCAAGAGGGCAGTTTGGAATTTCTGGTAAATTTACATATCTATCAAATTGTTCTTGTGGGGTGAGTCTATCCTCCTGACTTCCCTTTTTTTATTTGTTAAGATAGGTTTATAGTGCGATGAGCAAGTTCAATACAGGCCTGTCTTATTGGATTATAAGGGATACCTGTAACATTTTTAATATTCCAGTTTTGTAAAACTATTTGGAATGTCTTAGAAATATAGTAAGGGCCATTATCTGTTTTAATTACTTCAGGGCATCCAGGAATGGAGATGGAGTTTAAGAGTTGAGAAAAAGCATGACATGCTGCTTCCCTGGTAGCAGGCTGTAAAGCCAGTAGCCATGGCCACCATCACAGCCGCCTGGTCCATGCAGGTTCTTATAGGATTCGGACAGACGGTAATGAAACAAGGGAGCCAAGAACTGGTGGGCCATCATTTTTAATCTTAGCTTGCACCTGGCGGGCAAGAAGTACACACAATGGGAAAACACTTCCCTTTCCATTCAAGGCTCCTAAAGCCACTGACTTATCCAAGTTTTCCTAGGATCAAAAGTTTCTACCTCACCAGCCTTATTCACCTCTGTTC
Source organism: Saccopteryx leptura (assembly GCF_036850995.1). NCBI lineage: Eukaryota > Metazoa > Chordata > Mammalia > Chiroptera > Emballonuridae > Saccopteryx > Saccopteryx leptura. Next base: position 84,175,573 of record NC_089511.1, read on the forward strand.
CCCATCTCCTTCTCTCTGCACAAACTTCTCCCTCAGCACTCCACCGTCTTGGCTGCTTCTCCTCTTCTCCACATGCCCCTTCTCTGCTCTCCTTTCTCTAATGTTAATCTCAGGAACTGAGAGAGAGCAAGCTCCCGGTCTGCCCCACTTTATAGTGTAGAAACCAAAACCTTTAATTCAATATACAAACAAGGAAGTCTCTGATACAGTCACTTATCTGAGTCATAATGGGATTCCTCATGAGAGTGCACCACCCTACATCATGCAATCAGTCAAGGGTGTGGGGAAAAGTTTAGTCTTAAAACTAAGCCTTAGGTTATAACCATCCTGCCTGCTTACAACCTGTCCCCACATTCAATGCAAACTATAAGCAAGCAAACATATATATCATATTTACAAACTTACTTGACCAACACAGGCCTAGCGTGGATCATGCCTGAATGGGACTCTATACAATATAGAAGAGTCTACAACTATTTCTTCTGCTTGTTTACATCACATGACTGTGGTAGAGATAGCCCATATAATGTAGAGAGCCCTTTTGTTACTGAAATCAAGTTACTGACTATAACATTTTATAGGTCTTTAATGATCTTCATGTTCTTTATATAAACTTGATTTTAGTAATAAAAACTAGGAACCTAATGAGACAGTATCCATTGAAACCCAGAAATCCTTTAAGCTACTTTGTTTTTGAAAGATGGGATTCCTCTGAGTTTTCAGGGTTAATTAGTAGGCAGTTTTTAAGTGTGAGATATCCCAAGTTTTTCACTAAAGTAATCAGAACTTGTCCTACAGCATCAAGTATTTTATTTATGAATTGAAATAGAGTGAAATCTCTGAAAAATACAGCACTATTCAAATTAGCTTTTAGCATCTAAGACAATAGGTGGGACTCTTAGTATATCCTTGGGGCATTACTGTGTAAATAAATTTGTAACCTTCCAAGGTAAAAGCAAAGAGATATTCCTCTCCTTTTATTTTACAGACATACTCAAACAGCCTAAATACATGACTTTACTATCATTGAAAAATAGTCAATCCATAGAAATAACTGGTAATAGATTATGTGGATTTGGAACCACAGGATGTCTGGGAGTAACTATCTTATTTATAGATTTGAGATTTTGTATAAATCTGTGTTACTGGAAAGCTAGAATTACAAGGGCCTGTACATAGAATTATAGATGCCTTTTTTTATAAATAATTTTTTATTAATTTTAATGGGCTGACATCAATAAATCAGGGTACATATATTCAAAGAAAACACGTCCAGGTTATCTTGTCATTCAGTTATGTTGCTTACCCATCACCCAAAGTCAGATTGTCCTCCGTCACCTTCTATCTAGTTTTCTTTGTGCCCCTCCCCCTTCCCCTCCTTCCCTCCCCCCACACCCTGTAACCACCACACTCTTGTCCATGTCTCTTAGTCTCGTTTTTATGTCCCACCAATGTATGGAATCCTGCAGTTCTTGTTTTTTTTCTGATTTACTTATTTCACTCCGTATAATGTTATCAAGATCCCACCATTTTGTTATAAATGATCCAATGTCATTTCTTATGGCTGAATAGTATACCATGGTGTATATGTGCCACATCTTCTTTATCCAGTCTTCTACTTTTTTTTTTTTTTACAGTAATTAAAGCCTTTAAGCAAACTCTTGGCCAATACAGCAAGAATCCATAAAAGAGTAGTGTCCTTAACATGTTCACCAAGTCCAAGTTGGCACCATCATCATGCCAAATCCCTGAAAAATGAAACCCAACCCCAGTTCAGTCTGTTAGGAGCTGTCACAAGGAGCAGGAGTCCAGGAAAAGTCCACATCCAGGAAAAGTCCGCATGGCAAGAATTATAGATGCCTTTTTAAGTAATTGTTGGGCAGATAAAATATATTATGCTCACTTTGTTAAAGATGATGCTGCCCACATGGAAGCCCATCGCCCAGATGATATTAATGTGTGTTGGGGGTGGGCTGTGGGCTGGCAGGATCCTTGTAGCCTGGGGCTTGGTTTTAGGACTAAGCCTTTCCCACCCTTTTTGATGTAGGGTGGTGTACTCTCATGAGGAATCCCATTATGCCTCAGATAAGTGACTTTGTATCAGAGACTTCCTTATTTGTATATTGGGTTAAAGGTTTTGATTTCTACACTATAAAATGGGGGCAGACTGGAAGCTTGCTCTCTGGGTTCCTGAGATTAGCATTAGAGAAGAGAGTAGACAAGGCCATGTGGAGGAGGCCAGGAGAAGCAGCCAAGAGGTGGAGTGCTGAGGGAGAATCCAGTTTGTGTAGAATTTGTGCAGGAGGAAGGAAGGAGATGGCGAACAGAGGTGAATAAGTCTGGTGAGCTGGAAACCTTTGATTCTAGGAAATTCAGATAAGTCAGTAGCTTTGTGAGCACTGAATGAGTGGGTTTTGGAGCCCCGTGTGTGTTTTTGCTTGCCTGCGGGTGCAAGCTAGGATTAAAGATGATGGCCCACCAGTTTTTGGCTCCGTTGTTTCTTTACCAACTGTCCGAATTCAATGCGAACCTACATGGGCCAGGCAGCTGTGATGGTGGCCCTGGCTACTGGCTTAACAGTAATCTTGTATAATGGTCTTAATTTTAGTTACTAGTGCTTCAGATCTTAAAGGATATTGGTGAATCTTTCCAATATCTGTGCTGAGAAAGGCCCAAAGTTGTATTGGAATGTCCCACAACAAACCTTCAGTCTCAAGATTATTTTCCTTTCATGGAAACTTTTTTAAAATTATACTTTTCTCAATTGGTGCCATATTTGATTTACTTTTAAATACATTTTACCCTTCTAGAAGGTATGTGAGCAATCATTGGTTTTAAGAAAAGTTTACCCTGTTAGGTTAATTGGGGAAAACTTGATTAACAAAATATGTATCTCCCCTTAATACTCCTTATTGGAAAGGGAGAGGTTTTGATTTAACAATCATTGGTTGATTACATATTCCTACCATTTGTACATAAGCTTTACTCTGCAGTAGGATACAATTTAAGAATAGATCAAGTACCCCCCAGTATTTGTAAGGGCCTTAGCAATTTCTATTTGTAATGGTAATTTTAATTTCTCCTAAATTGTTAGCAAGGAGAAAGGGAAATGCCCTTCCATAGTTTTTGGTACAGCTATAAGCTTACTACATATGTATATTTTTAAATCTCATTTCAGTTTCCTCTAATTTTTTAAGGTGGCCTGGCTTTTTACATGGAAAGACTCCTACTTGGGTGCTCTACAATCCTTAGCCATATTTCCAGGCTTCCCACAGTTAAAACAGCATGACCCAGTCATCATTGCTATAAAAGTTTGAGCTCAGTAAATTCTGTTGTTTGGTCCTAGAAACCAGTAAATATATTATTTGGAATTGGTCTGAATAGCCAGGATCGAATATTCTAACAGTTAAATTTTAAATTTCTTTATGAACCCATCAGGATTCTAGATAAAGTCAGGTAAATCTTTCATTTAGGTTAAGTTTATTCTACTCTGAGGAACATACACAATTGCTGATTCCTCTCTATCTGAAACCAGCGTTTCTTAAAAGGGAGCTGCTAGATTTCCTGGGCTATTGCTTGAATTCCTATTCTTATTTTCCCCTAGGTCAGTAGTGAGTGGAGGTACAGGAGGCAGAGATAGAAGAGAAAGGAAGAAGGGAGAAGGAGGAGGGGGAGTCCGGACAAGGAAGCTCAGACAGCACATAGTGGAGAGGCTGTAGAGGAGAGGAATGAGGGCTTAGCATTCATTAATTTCAAAGGCCTTCATTACTTCAGAGACAGTCTCTAAAAAAATTTTTTTCCAAAGAATTTCTATGTTTTTCCCAGAACTTCTATTCCCAATCAATGTCTGCTTTACAGTCATTTTATATTAACTTTAGAGCTGGCATTTTCTAATTAAGTGCACAGAAAAAATCACTTAGGAGGAATCACAAGGTTCCCACTTTTGGCCACTTCAAGCTGAAATTTTTCCACCTCATTAAATACTTGCAAGTTAACCTGCAGGATTATTAATGGGGGTCTAGTGTCCTTGAGCCTCATTGGACTTAAAGGTATGATTTCCCAAAATGGTTTTCTTTGTATATCAGCAGAGTCTGAACAAATTTCTAGGGATATAATGTAATGGGTTCAGTGTGCTGTTTGTGGGTTGAGCTCCAAGGGAATTTTACCTCCCAAGTCATCTCAAACCCTCTGACTTGTCTCACTTTTCCGCCCTGGCTGCTAATGCAGCTGTGAGAACTTGGAGCAGTAGGTAACCAGCCTTTATATGCACATCCCTGGACAAGTCAATTTTTAAATTATAGTTGAATTTGGAACTTCCTATGGGGTGACCTACAAGTCATGAGGAATGCCCTCTGGACACTTCCACAGAGATTCTTAGTCACCTAAGAACACCTAAGATTCGGGCTGGCGGGAAGAAGTGTCCCTTATCTCTGGAGGTGAACGAGTCCAGGCTCTCGTTTATCCAGCAAAGGTTATCTTTGTTCAGACTTGTAGTTTTTTCAATTGAAAAAGGCCAAAATTAAAAACCAGCCATCCATTATTTATCCGTTTCACAACCCTGAGTAGTTTTACACACAAGACAATTACAATACAGAACCACAAGCAGGACACATAAATAAAATCCAATCAATTCCCAATAGCAGAATTGCTACTTGGTCCCCAGCTCCGAAGACAATGACACGAAGCACAGCAGTCAGCATGGCAGACCTCACAGAGTACAAACCAAAGAAACAAGTTTTGAATCCAAAATTCAATTCTATTTAAATTTAAATGAGTGCTTGTAAAGCCAGAAGCCGCCGCCAGGGCCAGGGTTACCATCACAGCAGCCTGGCCCATGCAGGTTCGCATTGGATTCGGACAGTCGGTAAAGAAACAATGGAGCCAAAAACTGATAGGCCATTTTCTTTAATTCTAGCTTGCACCCGGAGGGCAAGTAAAAATACACACTGAGCTCCAAAACCCACTCACATTCAGTGCTCACAAAGCCACTGACTTATCCGAGTTTCCTAGAATCAAAGGTTTCTAGCTCACCAGCCTTATTCTCCTCAGTTCCCCATCTCCTTCCTTATCCCAGATACAAACTCTGCACAAACTGGCATCTCACTCAGCACTCTGCCATCTTGGCTGCTTCTCCTGGCCACATGGCCTCTTTCTGCTCTCTGCTCTGCTCCGCTCCCTCTGCTCTCTCATGCTAATCATCTCAGGAACCAAGAGAGCAAGCTCCCGCTCTGTCCCCATTTTATAGTGTAGAAATCCAAACCCTTAATCCAATATACAAAATAGGGAAGTCTCTAATACAGTCACCCTCTGAGGCATGATAGGATTGTACCAACCCACATCAAAAATGGGTGGGAAAGGCTTAATCCCAAAACCAAGCCCCAGGCTACAAGGATTCTCAACACATATTAATATCACCTGGGCAATGGCCTCTTTAACAAAGTGAGCATAATACATTTTATCTGCCCAACAGTGCTCCTTACATATTCCAATTTTAAAGCAACAATGTAGGAATGAAACTATTTTATTTAGTTCAGTATTAGAGCCAGAATTTCCAATTTGTGCAGGCAAGAACTTAATTCAGTCCTCAAAAGAGTCACATTTTGGCTATATTCAGTTGATATTATTTTATAGATTTATAAGCAAAGGTCAACCAATTAGTCAGAATTCAGCCTAGGGGGACTATTCTTAGGGATGGACAATATCAGACAAAAACTAAACAGAAACCAGAATCAGACAAACCGGAGAGGAACCCGGGATTTCAGTGCACAACCAGACCACAAAGACACTGGACCAATCTCAGTCAGGGCGTTTGTAACAGAGGCACTGGAGGATAGAACTAGCTGAACCTCCCCAAGCAAATGTACACTCACCAGCTGCTTGGTAAGTACTGTAGTCAGATCTTCCAGGGTCCTCTAGTATGGGACTAATTTCAAGGCAAACAACAGGGAAGAAACAAAATGATAGTTCAGAGAATTGTAGCTAAAACATTAAAGAAAATCAGAAAAATTCAGTATTATATAATAACAGGGAAAGCTGTATCTTTAATAGTGTCTGGGTCTCCTAATATTAAGGTAACCAAGTTTTTACAATGAAAAGGACAAAAATATACTAAAGAAAACAATATCATAAATAAAAGAAACATTCATTGCAACAATAATACACTATAATATGATAAATGCATAATACCATTTGTAATATTTTATATTGTAATTATTCTTACATGCCTATTAATTTTTAATAATAATTGTAAGAAAAAAGTACTTATTTAGATACCGATACGTCACATCACATGCAATGGATCAACTCTGCCTCAATCAAATACGAACATTTACAGATTAGTCTTTGTATGTTTAGTAGCCACGGCCACCATCACAGCTACCTGACCCATGCAGGTTCACATTTGATTTGGACAGACAGTAATGAAACAAGGGAGCCAAGAACTGGTGGGCCAATACCTTTTAATCCTAGCTTGCACCCAGTATGCAAGAAATATACACAATGGGAAAACACTTCCCTTTCCATTCAGGGCTCCCAAAGCTACTGATTCATTTGAGTATTCCTAGAATCAAAGGTTTTTACCTCACCAGCCTTATTCTCCTTTGTTCTCCATCTCCTTCTCTCTGCACAAACTCTGCACAAACTGGCTTCTCCTTCAGCACTCCACCATCTTGGCTGCTTCTCCTCTGCAATGCTAATTTCAGGAACCCAGAGAGCATGCCTCCAGGTCTGCCTCATTTTATAGTGTAGAAATTAAAGCCTTTAATCCAATATACAAATAAGGAAGTCTCTGATACAAAGCCACTTATCTGAGGCATAAATGGGATTCCTCGTAAGAGTGCACCACCCGGCATCATGCAACAGTCAAGGGTGTGGGGAAAAGCTTAGTTTTGAAAAGATCTTAGTATTAGAAGGGAGGGAAAGGCTTAGTCTTAAAACTAAGCCTTAGGCTATAATGACTTTGCCAGTTTACAGCCTGTCTCCCACACCCCATGCAAACTATAAGCGAGCAAACATATATATTGTATTTACAAACTTATTTGACCTACAGTCTTCCAATATTAGTAAGGTGAACAATCATTTTCCTTTAAGGAGGACAGTCCTTCACTTGTAAATTTGTCCTCCTTCGAAAAGTGTCCTCCTATATGTCCTCCTTTCATTGTAGTGTCCTTATCTGGTTTTGGAAGTAGAATAATGCTGGTCTCATAAAATCAGTTTAGGCGTCTTTCTTCTCCTTGAATTTTTTGGGATAGTTTGAGAAGGATGGGTATTAGTTCATTTTGAATGTTTGGTAAAATTTTGCTGTGAAGCCATCTAGTCTAGGTGTTTTGTTTGTTGGGAGTTTTTTTTTTGTTGTTGTTTTTTCTTGTTGTTGTTTTGTTATTAGTGCTTCGATTTCACTATCTGTAATCTGTCTATTCAGATTCTCTGATTCTTCCTGATCAGTTTTGGAAGATTGTATGTTTCGCCCTGGCTGGTTTGCTCAGCTGATAGAGCATCAGCCAGCCTGTGGAAGTCCCAGCTTCAATCCCCAGTCATGAGAAGCAACCATCTGCTTCTCTCTCTCTCCCCCTCCCCCTTCTCTCTCTCCCTCTCCTGCTCCTCTCCATCTCTCTCCCCCTGCTTTCCTTCCTTCTCTCCTTTCCTCTTTCCCTCCAGCAGCCAGTAGCTTGGTTATTACCACATCATTGGCCCAAAATGAGTGGTTGCCAGGTGGATCCTGGTCAGGAAGCTTGAAGGAGTCTATCTCACTATCTCCCTCCTCTCACTTAAAAAAAACATGTGTATATGTGTATATATATTTATAATTGTCATTTATTCCTGATTGAAGGTTTATCATTATACATTTTATTATTTTGAGTAATATGTTTTTAGAATTCCTCTTGACTGATATTATTATGTGTTTAGTTATTTTTTAGCAGTTACTCTGGAAATTACAATTAACACCTTAATTTAAAACAATCTCATTTGGACTGGTATCGATTTAATGTCAAACCTCAAGCTCTCACTGCCAAAGTGATCACACAGTGACAGTTCTAGAAGGGATGAAGGCCTTTGTGGGGTTCCAAACCCTTTCAACTCCCTCCATGTCCAGGTAGGTGATATTTTCATAGGTACCACAGTTAAAAAAAACTGCTTATTTTCAAAGTTATATGGAACTAAAGAGTTTAAACACCAAAAAACTCTTCTTACCAACATGTGTTCATTTTTTAAATAAATTATCCTTTCATTTTTTTTAAAGTTTAGTGAATTTCCAGGGTTATGATAAAGTATATTTTGAATATTATTTGCCAGTGTTCTCATAGCTTTTAGATAGGAGTGGATTTTCAAGTGTTCTTCTCCACTATACTAGAAATGCTTCCAAGACTTTACTGCCTTAATATCAGCAATCAAGATGTATTTTTAAAAGTTAAATAGTTTTTGCCTCACCATGTGGTGGTGCAGTGGATAGAGCGTTGGACTGGGGCACAGAGGACCCAGAGTCAAAACCCTAAAGTCTACAGCTTGAGCACAGGGTCATCTGGGTTGAGTGTGGGCACACCAACTTGAATGCTCGGTCACTGGCTTGAGCGTGGGATCATAGACATGACCCCATGGTCGCTGCATTCAGACCAAAGCTCACTGCCTTGAAGCCCAAGGTCACTGACTTGAGCCCATCATTTACTCTAGGTTTACATAAAAAAAGCAAAAACAAAAAAAAACCCCCAACAACTCATACATTTGCTTCCCATGTTTTCTTTTGTTTTTTTAAATGGTATAATATATTTAGAATTTATTCATTTGCTTTGTGGTGAGGTTCTATCTTTATTTAAGGTTAAATGTGCCTTTCCATTTATTTCTAAATTTTTTATTTGTTTCTTCAGGCTAATTTTGCAAATTTCTATGTCAATAAATTACTTTGATTGTAGTAACTGTCTAATGTTTTAAAATCCAGAAAGAAATGGGTCCCTCATTTTGTTTCCTCCTTACACTTTTACACTTTTCTTCCCTTCTCGCAGGTACTTCTTCTTCTATATACATGCTAAAGTCATTTGTTGGATTTCTTTTTAAATTTAGATTTTGTTTAAATTTCTATTCTATTTTTTATATTAATATTGGAAAATTATTTGTGATGTGTATGCTAGCTCCTTTAGGAACTTGGAATATTCTCTATTTGCTCTTTTTTTTTTTTTTTTTTTTTACAGTTTTCAGTACATTTTATAGTTTAAAAAAGTTTTATGTCCTTCAACATTCTTATTAAATTTATTTGCCCTTTTATTTCCACATGAGATCACTGTTTTAGATAAAATTTTTTCTCAATATTCTCAGAGCAATATTTAAACAGGTTAGTAATTTTTAGGGCTTTTTAGGGGAATAATTTTATTATCAGTAAATAAAATTTACTTTTATTCATTTTATGGGATATTTAGATGTATTATTTAGTTTACTTTTCTTATTGTATCAGTCAAAATTTCTAAAACAATGCTAATTTGAAGGGCATAACTCTTTCCTATTTATCATTTTATAATTTTAATACATTTAATTTTTGCTGTTTAAATAGGAAAAACTGCTCACTTTATCAATTACCTATTGGTTGATATTTAATATGTTTAAGTACTTAATTGTGGCTTTAGACTTTGTGAGGTTGAATTATTCTTGTGAGGTAGGAATACAATCTATGTATTTAGTTATGGTGTTTTTTAATTTGAAGATATGACTAGATTCATTTTGTCAGTATTTCATTTTGATTTTTGTGTTCATGTATCCAAGTATTTGATATGCAGGGTCTTGTGTGTTTTTTTATGCTTTTTAGATTTGGATGTTGTGGGAGAGTTTACCTCTTTCATTATTTCTCAAAGAGCCTGTTGGGCAGATAAAATATATTATGCTCACTTTGTTAAAGATGGTGCTGCCCACATGGATGCCCATTGCCCAGGTGATATTAATGTGTGTTGGGGGCGGGCTGTGGGTAGGCAGGATCCTTGTAGCTGGGGGCTTAGTTTTCAGACTAAGCTTTTCCCTACAGCCTTTACTGATTGCATAATGTGGGGTGGTGCACTCTCATGAGGAATCTCATTATGCCTCAGATAAGTGACTTTGTATCAGAGACTTTCTTGTTTGTATATTGGATTAAAGTTTTTTATTTCTATACTATAAAGTGGGGCAGACCGGGAGCTTGCTCTCTCTCAGTTCCTGCTATCACCATTGCAGGGGTCTCCCTGATCCCTTGCCCTTCATGGGAAAAACTGGTTTTCTGCTTTTCCCTTTTCTTCTCTTGTGATTTGCCTATCTTGGTGAGAGACCAATAAACAGAATGGCCCACGATCCTCCGACTCCGCCGTTTCTTTACTGTCTGCCCGAATCCAATGGGAACCTGCATGTGAATGGCCACAATGGCGGCTCCTGGCCATACAGAGCCCCATTTTAATTTTATTTAACTTTATGTTATAATGTTGGCTTTTTGTTTAATCAGTGGTAGGTTTTTACTTCTTTAATATTTCCTCCTGTTTATTCTGGTTTATATGAATGCTTGCTGTGTCTTAGAGGTTTTGAAGTAAGATATATTTTTTAAACCAATTGGGATTCAGGGGCAATTACATGTGACCAATATATTGGTCTATAATCTTTCTTAAAAATAACTTTGTAGAACCTTGCTACCTTATTCCCTGAATGTTTGAATCAGCTTTAAACCAATAGAATGGATTTACTTGTAATCCAAATGGCTCCAAAAAGATAGATCCGTTGGTAAATGATTTCAATTACTGCATCTACAGTTAAAAAATTAATGGGCTAAACACAACACAAAATATCACATTTTAGCTTACAATAAGCACTTTGCTTTACCAGATTGACTTCTTCTAATTATTAAGCCTCTATTTCAAATATATTTTAAATTTCAAGAGTGATTAAACGGCATTTTTATTGTTTACTGTAGTCATTGCTGACTATAGTAAAATGCTTGCTGACTCAGCTTAAATATACAAAATACACACATATTCTGAATTCCTTCCCAGAAAGGAATGTGACTTCAGGTGATATAAATGCCAATTAAATTCCATTGAATTTAGAAATATGTGAATTTCCTTAGGCACAGCAGATTAACAATTACTCTGTATTCATTTGCTAAGTTTAGATCCTGGAGCAGTTTCATAGACTCTCAGAAGTTATATTAGTATCTGGACACTGGTTATTTTGTTAGTGACTGAGAAATAAAACCATAAAGAGAATACTTGGCTGGATATAAGGAGATGAATAGATGGTAACCTTAAAAATCAAAATAATAAATCATATGAAGTTTATCACATTAAAGAATTCACCATTTGCATATCTGGTGTTCAGAGGGAAAGAATGCATCATTAATACACATGCAAAGGATTTCAAAGGTAATGGTGTTGGTAACAGGTTCTTGTCTTTGTACCTGTAGTTAAGGAAGGATGATTTGTTTAATCAACTGGACTGCAGTAGATACAACACTGGATCTGGTGTCAAATAGAGGCCCTGCTGTTTACTATTTCTATGAGCTTGATAGTCATTTAACCTCTCTTAAACTCATGTTCACAGATATAAAAAGTTCTATAATGTCAATAATTTCTAAAAGAGGACAGTTCACTGACTCTCCTGGTTTTGAAATAAATAAGCAGTTCTGCAACGAGATGAAACAGGTGGCATAATATCATGGGTGTTGGGGGAGGATCCTGTCAAGTCTTCATTAGGAAGAGATGATTGGAAGAATAAATATTGTTTAAATGTTCATTAACCCTAAATGATTGACATAGTCAATGCAATTCCTATGAAAATATCAGTGTCACTTTTAAAGAAAGAGAAAAAGAGCAATCCTAAAATACACATGGAACCACAGAAGACCCTAGTAACCTAAACAATGGCATAAGAAGAACAAGCTGAAGCCATTACTCTTGCTGATTTCAGAAAATATTATAAAACTAATATGATTGAAGCAAAATGGTACTGGCATAACCATAAAGCAAACATGCAGGTCTATGGAACAAAATAGAGAAGTCAGATTTAAAAGATCTAGTTAAAGTCAACCAATCTTTGACAAGGGTGCCATGAATACACCATGAAGAAAGGTTAATCTCTTCAGTAAATGGTGCTGGAAAAACTAGACATCCACATGCAAAAGAATGAAATTGAACTTTTATCTGACACCATACATAAAAATGAACATAAAAAATGATATAAGACTTAATTATAAGACCTGAAACAGTAAAACCAGTAGAAAAAACAAATAAGGAAACTTCTTAATGATAGTGTTTGCAGTGATATTTTTGCATATGACACAAAAGACCTGGGCAGCAAAATAAAAGAAAAAACACAAACTAAAAAGCCTTCTGTATAGCAAATAAAACAATTAACAGAGTGAAAAGGAGCCCATGTAATGGAGGAAACTCAGCCAATCATATATCTGATAAGGGATATATATCCACAGCATATAAAGAACTCATATAACCCAACAGCAAGGAAACAAACCAAAAATAAAGATTAAAAGTTGGCAAAGAAAATATAGATATTTCCAAAAGAGGACATACCATTGGCCAATAGTTATATAAATAGAGATATTAGCATCACTAATCATCAAGGGAATGGAAATCAAAATCACACTGAGATATTACCTCACACATGTTAGAATAACTGTTATTAAAACAAAAGCGCTGACTAGTATGTGGCAGGAGATAAGGGAACCCTGTACATTATTAGTAGGAATAAAATTTAATACAGACATAATGGAAAAACAGTATGGAGGTTCCTCAAAAATTAGAACTTTTAACTATCATATAAGTATATTGTTGATACACTTATTCAACAAATGTCTTCTGATGTAGACTCTGATAGAGACAGTGCTAACTTCTGCAGTATCAGACAAGATTCTCAGTCTCAGTGGTGGAGCTTGAAGATGAGGGAGGAAGGTAGGCGTGAATCGGTCATGTGAGTAAATATAATTGCAAACTGTAATATAGGTCCTGAAGGTGCTATGGCCTGGGCTGAGGAGATAAGGATGTCTTCATGGAGTCATAGTTTTTAGCTAGGACTTCAAGTACCAGTAAGATATTTAGGCAAAGGATGAGTATGACATACATACAGATGGGGGGTTCCCTATCAGGTCATCAGCACGGGCAAAGGAATTGATTCAGGAGGGATCGTGATAAGTTCAAGCTGCTGAGGAAACACCAAGGTGGCTGGCACTTACAGAGAGAAATTTGCAGGATGTGGTGGCACAGACTCCATGCTCTTTGGTCTAACCTAAGTTTCAAAGCTCAGTGTTATCTGTAGAGAAAAAAAATAATGTCAGAGTCTCCACTCTGAGGCTCAGTAGCCAGCAACCATCTTAGTAGAAACAGAAGGTAAAAGCATCAGATGAGGAGCATTGAGTATGAAAGATCTTATTTCTATGTGAATTTCCTATGAAATGAGACACTTCTAGAAAGAATGTGCATAGAAGTTGTTTCACAGTGACGTCTGACAGGCCTGCTTCTGTCTGCTGTGTTTAGTGTTCTAGGCTGAACCAGAAGTTAGTATGATTGGGCTCAGTATGTGTCTTTCCTTAAAGGTAGATGAGTCGCTGGAATAGTAAGTCACCTGAGGAGCTTTCAATAGATAATGTTGGGGTCTCTTTGACTTTTATGTATTTCTGTGACATTCACATTTGAATATGATACTCAGAATAGTAAGGGTTATAGATCACAGCCTGAACTTTAAACAGCATATTTATGGGTTTGAGAGGAATAAGAAAGAAAGGATGACAGAGAGAGTGAGTGAGCAAGAGGGAGAGAATGGAGAACATACTAGCCCTGGGACAACTTCTGTGATGTCATGATCTGGTCAGTGCTCTTGGGTTTTCCCATCACCATTATATCCCACTTGGCATACCACTGTGTTCAGTGGAGCCTAGTTTAGGATGAAACCTCCAGCCTGAATAAATTGGGTTGTCATTCATGTAATAAATATTTATTGGGCACTTATATTGTTAAAAAACGAGCAATTATGTGTATCATCTTTAAGGAGTTCATAAGCTCTTGGAATGCTAGACACATGAACAATTATAATCGTGTGGATTGACATTTTCTGTGAACATACAATGTCATGCACTTTGATGAGTGATTTATACCAATTATTTTATCTGTCCTTCAACAACCATTTTCTTTATAGGTAGGATAACCAAGACTCTAAGAACTTTAGTCACTTAGTCAAAAACCTGCAGTTTATAAGTGACAAACCTAGGATTAAATTCAGTTTTCTCTTCCACCACAACTTAAGCTTTTGACCAGATTATTCAAAAAAGAAAAATTATCTATAGAAATATGTGCTAAAAGCTAAGGGAGCATCTGGGAAAGACTGCGTGATTCCAACTGAAACAACTGAAGAGGCTTCAAGGAAGAGGCAATGCCTGAATTCTGGCTCACTGCTCTTGATCTGAGCCAATTATCTTTAGCCCCTGGAAGATCCTATGTCATAAATAGAGACTCTGTCTGGGGTGGATTCATTATGAAGGAATGTAAAGAGTGAATTGGTCATCTTTGGAAGTTAACAGACAACACATTCATTCATTATCTTGAAAACTAGTAAGTAAAATAAAAAAAATCAAACATCTATCCTTTTTGATATGAAAGCCTTCTAGCTAATGAAAGAAGAAATAAAAGAATATCACTATGTTGCCACTCCCACTAAATTATATTCTTTTTCTCAGAAAAGCTACTTCTGATATGGTTGAAGAAATAGGAAGCTCAGAAGAAGTAATGAGCTATAGTCTGGGTCATGAGGCATTTTGTCAAACAACTACTACATCATTTTAAATTGTGCCAAGTACTGCAGAGAAGATATACTGATAGAAAATAATAAGATTCAGAGTGTGGCAGAGGTGAAGGGAGAGCATTCTTGGAGAAGGTGTCTGGGCTGAACTTCTGATTAAAGTAAGCAATGAGAAGGCATCAGCTGGGTAAAGAGCTATGGAGAAGTTTCCAAGTCAGAAGGAAGGACAGGTGTGAAAGTTCCAAGATGTGGGCCTTTCAGAACATGGAAGCAGAAATGTTTTTATCGAGAAGATGCTATCAATTATGAACAAAAGATAACTGGAAGATCATCTTTGTTTTATGTATCTTAGTTCATTTTTCCTTCCAAAGGATTAGAATGAAGAGTGCTATAGGTCAAGTTCTTGACTGATGTTATTATTGGATTCTTTGTAAAGTTACTTAATGCAAAACCAACAAGGATAGATTTGCATAAGAACTGATCTGAATGCATGTAACATGTGAAATAATAAATGCTATGTAGGCTGATCAAATATTTAAGGAGAATTAAGGGCTTAATTTAGTTTCAAAAGCCATGCTATGGAGGCAGTTGAGAAGGTAATCAACATCTTCTATCCACTCGAACATGCAACAATACTTGGAAAGTTTAGGTTTCTTCTTTTCTTTAGCACATTCTTCATATGGACTGCCTCAAGGCTCGCTCTTCCCTCTTTCCTTCCCTTTTTCTTTCTCTCCCTCCCTCCCTTCTTTCCTTCTTCCTTCCTTCTTTCTCTCTCTCTCTTTCTACAAAATCTCCCAGATTTCCATAATAACTTCCGTTATTTGAACTGCCTTGGTAAATGACTCTTAAACCTCATATATGCCTCCCAGATACACAAACGAGTGTCAACCAGGGTGGCCATTGCAAGTACCCTTAAGGATCTAAATATTTGAAGGAGACGTGAAAAAATCACATGGTGTATATATGTGTACCTCACTTAAAGGCATTTAGAATGTTCTAGTTTGTATAGCTTTATCCTTTGCTAGACAAATAAGATTCAGCTTTGAGCTCTGCTTGACAACATATATTAGTTTGACATTTCTATTGTAGATCCACCTAGAGAAGTTGCAATAGGCTTGCCTTCTTAAGGATCTCACTGTGTCTGAAGTAGAAGTGTTTTTCTCACTGAAAACTTTCCTTTTGCCATGTCCTTTGGCTCAGAGGTTGGGGTGGCCATCCAAGTAGTTTCTCCAGATAAAAATGTGGAAAATATTCTGTATTCTTCTCTCCTACCTATCTGAATATAACTCAAATATCAAGACTTCCTGAGCGTATCCCATAAACATACACTTGACAGCTACATCTTCTTCCAATCATCTGTTTCACTCCAGCCAAATCAGCTCTGAGTGGCTCTTAACATCTGTTTCAACAATTTAAGTCTCCCCAATTCATTCTCCATATGGCTTCCAGGGTGAACTTACTAGAAAGTTTCATGTCACTCAAAAGGGGAGTGGTTTCTAATGAGTGTAGAATAAGCCCATTCTTAGCTTTGTAGTCAAGCTACTTCACTCTGTCCTCACCATACCTAAATATGCATTTTTAAACCATCAACACCCAGACACTTAAGATTAAAATAGTAGCTCAAATGATCAGCATTCTTGAGGCTACATTCTCATTTTGGGTGCCGAGCCTTTTCAGTCCTGTCCTTTTCCCTGGGACGTCACATTTTCCCCAGCTCCATCCTATTCATTTGTTCATGACCCAGCTTAATGTCAGAACGTCTGAGAAAATGCCTTCCACCTTCCAGGCTCATAAAGTCACTTCCCTGCCTGTGTTTCAAGTGCTCTTTATTAATAATTCTACTGTAACATTTACTGAACTGAACTCCAATTATCTGCTTGGGCATCTTTCTCATTGACAGAATCCTGAACCTCCTTCCCTTAGGGCAGTATCGTTGATTTTAAACTAGCACCATGTTGGCACAATGTGAATATTTAATAATTACCTATAGAATGAATGAATGAATGAATTAATTGGTACACTGATGGATTCCAAATGTGGCAGTCGTGTTTTTAAATGTCAGTTTTTTAAGTCATTCCAGTCTTCAGGTTTCATAGGTCTTTGTTCTTCTTTCCCACGCCTCTCACTGCCCTCCCCCCCCCCACACACACACAGTATTAAGACACTCGCCTCATCTTTGTATTATGTGTGACAGGAAGCGGAGTTACAGTGTTCTCTAAATAATGTTGGGTTGAAAATAACAAAAATGTGATTGAACTTTGAAGATGTCTTGAGAATGGATATGTCAGGAGAGCTTAGGGTCCCTCTACATGTGGTGCTCTATCTAGTCTAGTGGACAGAGAATTGTTTGATGAATATCAGAAAACTCCAAGGCCTTCTCTTCTGCAAAATGTGAGTTACTGGTCTTCTTGTCACACTCATCATATACACCCTCATTTGGTGAAAGACATAGCCTTTTAGTAGATAAAATTCTTTCATGTCTTTTAAGTGTTGGTTGATGATAAGATACAGTTTACTTCATAGATAAATGATGTGTGATACTGATAATAGCATTTCTTTTAACCCAAATTAGAGGAAACATCCAAAGATGGTCCAGTTTATCTGAGAAATGAGCTGTAGAGAGATTGCAGTCAGTGTTTGGGGGTATCCACAGCCATCATCATCATGATCTACTATTGAAAAGGTTTATAACTTGGCAAGGGAAATGTATAATGTATATTGCAAATTTCCTAGAGAAGAATATAGATCTTCATATTTTCCAAGTAAGACTTGCCCACAGTAGCCCCTCTAAAAAAAGCTGCTGTTGAACTAGGAAGAAAACATGGGGAAAAGAAACCCTGCTTGGACTGGGTTATGACATGCGCATTTAAAAAAGTTTGGTTTAATTGCACATATTCAGTGTTCACATACATTTTCAGGGTATTTTCTGTGAATCAGAAACTGAAAATGCAGAGGGGAGTTAAACATGGTCCTTGCCTTCAAGGGACTCACATCTTTGGGTGTTAATATAATATTGTAGCTGTAATAAATATAATTTTTAAAGAAAATTAGCATAAAGGGAATTAATATTTATGTTCAAAACACTAAAAATTTTGCTTCTCCCCTGTAGATGGTGCTTCTTTCCGAGTTAGCCTGGAGTAGAATGATTAGACATCCATTATGAAAATGATTTTATTCTGGGTCCTGTTACTAATGACTTTCTTCTTTAATTGAGATACAATTGTCATCAACATTGTATAAGTTTAAGATGTACAACATGTTAATTCCATATATTGCAATATGACTTCAATTACCATTGTAACACTAGCTAATACCTCTGTCACATTGAATTATTTTCATTTTTTATGGTCAAAATGATAAACTTTAGCAAGTTTGATGCAATATTGTCTATAATCAACATACTGTGCATCAGCTCTCCAGTAGTTATTTATCTACTAGCTATAAGTTTGTACTCTTAAACAAAATATCTCCTATTTCTCCACCCCCCAGCCTCTGGTAACCACTAGCCTACTTTGTTTTCCCCAGTTTGACAATTTTAGATTCTACATATAAGTGATATCATATATTTTATTGAAAATGTTTTTAAAAAAAGTTTTGTTCAACTTGTGCTTTATTACTGACTTGATGAATTTGTGTGTGTGTGTGTGTGTGTGTGTGTGTATATATATATATATATATCCATATCCATTCTAATTGTCCCATCAAAGGAATTAAACATTCTATTAAACTCTGTATCTCCCCTGAAAGTCAGCTGTCAAGCCTTAGCTCTGATGCTTCTCAAGAGTAATACAACCATACTCTGTGATTCAGTGAAAATAGTTCTTGCCTTGAATCAACAGGTAGGGTAGCAAAATGATGAGGCCTGGAAAGCTGCAGCCAGAGCACCCTTTATACTGTTCCCAAGTACAGATTCCTTTCAAGGCTGGGGCGGCACAGAAGGAGATGACCTGTACCTGGACCATGCAGGGCTGTTTGGAGCAGCACTCCTGGATGGTGTTGTGAGTTGAAGGCCTGTAGTAGCTAAGTGCCCTGCAAGTAGAGGCTGCTTTCTTTGAGGAGAGTTGAGTTGAACTGGGGTCCATGAAGTGAGGAGTGCTATCTAGTGGACATTTAGCAGGGTCAGTAAAGGACGTGACATAGCAAAAAGAGCCTTTGAGATCTTGAGCAAGGCCAGGTTTTTGGTTCTTCTTGCACTCTGTTCTGGGCCCAGCAAACAGCAACCCTTCCTTTCTGCAGGCCACCTGAATGAGGGAGAGAGAACCGGAATGGATGGAAGAGTAACCTCAGTTTCCAAGATAAGATTATCTTTGCATTTTCCCGGGCTTGGGGCTAGTGTAGCTTGTTAGATTTCTATGGATACTGAGGAATAATAGAAAGAAATCAGTGAATGCAATTGATAACAAAGAGTGAATGATTTGGACTCAACGATGAGTCAGTCTGTGAATTCATTTGTGCCTTCTTAATGGCATCTCAGCTGTGACAGACTTAAGTGGCCCCAAAAGACCCAGTCCCAGGGAGTCACATCTTCAGCGTGTTAGGACCTCCTCACAAAAGGCCACGTCAGTGGGGGGTCTGGTCCTGGGCTCTCATTCCCTACTTAGATTCTTTCAGGTTAAAACCTGCCACACTCAGTCAATTTATTTGTTTATTCATATACATGTTTAGAACAGCTTCTCTATATCAAATAACATAAATGATGGAGGTAAAAGTAATAAATAAGTCAGGGTTGTAAGAATTTGTTGAAAGACAACAGGATAGTCCTGGGGCATGATATAATAGGACTCTCCAGGCCAGTTAGAGCCCAAACGAGCTTGTGATCTCTAGGGTGGTGTGCTAAGGATGAGTTTGGAAAGAAAGAAGCTCTAGGAAAGTAATTTCTGTGTCTGGGTTCTAAAGCCAACATAGTACATTAAAAATATATTAGCATATTACAAGTCCTCCGAAATCCTGCAGTAAAGAAATCTACTTGTTCAGTTACCTTCATAAATCTTTCTTTGGGGACTGCTACTCTGTCTCCCCATGAAGGCTTTTCTTAGCTATTGTGGGTACATCACAGGCATAGTGGGAACAAAAAAGGCTTTAAAGAGAACTTGTTAAGTCAGAGCCTCTCCAGGATGGAACCAACCTCAGATATCATTTTGACCAATCTTCTAGACCAGGAATTTCAACTGGTATGCTGTGGTACGCTGGTGTGCTGTAAGAATTTTTAAAACATGTAATACTTGAGTATTTACTCATTGACCTCTTTGCCCTTAACTTGTCAAGTAAAAAAAAAAAAAAAATGACAGTAGCTAACACAGTAGCTATCCAGTGTGAATGCATCAAAATTATACCTCTTTTTTGGTCAGATCAATAGAACATGTATATATTTTTTGGTGTGCTGCAGAATTTTAGTAATTAGTGCATGTGTGCCATGAGATGAAATGTTTAGAATCACTGTTGTTGACAAGTAGTCCATTAAAGACTCCAGAGTGGCATGGCGGCTGGCTACCCAGCTTCTCTTTGGTGGGAATCTTGGTTCATTATACATTAGGCTGAAATTTATAACCTCTGATTTTTCTCTTGTTTGCTGTCTTCTGAAGAAATCTGCTCCAACCCTTCTCCAGAGATCTGAGAGCAATAAAGACTCTTCCTTCCAAGTCTTCTCAGAACCTTGACTCCTTAGACCCAGTGCAGCCATGGAGTTCAATTTTTCTCATCATCAGTTTAGGTAGATTTTTAAAATGAACATTGAATACATTCTTTATTAAATAATTAGTGTTGCCTAATTCAGTCAATGAATAATCATTTGCCTATATTGACATCTTTTTTTTATTTAATTAATTGTGTTTACATGGATTCTAGGGTCACCCCGAATGCATCCCCCCTCCCCCTATTCACCTCAACATCTCCCTTTTTTACCTTTTTGATAAAAAGGTCCCAATGTAATGGCAGCCTAATAAAGTGCTCACCAGGTGCCCTTATGCCGCTGAGGGTTTTGTGTGCGACAGTTGCAGTCTCTCAGTGAATGTGACTGTTTATATGTGTTTCCCTAGTGTTCAACTTAATGTTATCTTCACTTTGATACAAAGGCACTCTTTTCTATTTATAAGCCTTATCAGCCATGTTAACTCCCAGCTACTCATGACCTCTTTCTTCCTGGAGCAAAAAGAATCCCAATATGATAGTGAGCCATTCTTCACCAGGTACCATGTACCAGACAGTGTTCTGCATGCTAAAAACAATTTAACCCATACAATTCTCAAGACAACCCTATTGGAAGATGCAATTAGTATCCCCGTTTCAGAATTGAGAGACTAAATAACTTTCTCGATGACTCAAGAGCAGGGTTCGGAGCTTGGACTTGAACAAGAGCAGTCTTGCTCCAGAGTCCAAGTTCCTAAAATAATTACAGTATTTGTCTTAGCTGAATTCATAAAGACTATCCTAGAAGGGCCCCAGCACATTTTATTTAGCTGTTAAGCACTTAAACAAAGGAAAAACTTTTTGTGAAAGTAAGATGCATTCATGTAGACAAATATTAACATTAGAATATGTACCCGATAGATGCAAAACCCAAGAGTGATGGCCTGGGAAGCTGCGGTGTTTCCCATTTCAGCAAACAAAGCAGTCAGGCTCACATTTGTCTCAACAAGTAGTTTGTTTAGTTTCTCAGAGGAATGGCAGCAAAGGTAAATAAAATCAATAACAACGGCTGAATAATCCTAACAGGTGATGTTAGCTTTCTTCTGTGTGCCTCAGCTTGTCTGTTTTATTTCAGGATACTGTGTATATGAGTTCTCATTTGAATTTCTGAGCTATAGTGTTTCAGCAATATATGCATCAAACATTTTGAAAGTCTCCCCAAAAGGCAACGAAAACTTCAATTATACATTGCTTTGCAAAGTGATGATAGCTTAGACTTACCTGCATGATTGTCTTTGAAGAATTCCATCCGGGAAGAAACCAGAAATATAATTTCAAGAGAGTTCTGTGTTTGGTAATTCAGAACAAAAATGTGAGGCCCATGAGATGTCCTAGTGGGTAGGTTGGTCCACACCACCTCCATTCAGTATTCAGCATGGCTTCTTCTAGTGTTCTGCCCACCAGACCTCCGAGCATCCCCAGATCTCAGATATTTTGTGAAACCACTGTTGTTATCCTTGCTGATGTCTAGTAATCCTACTTTTTGGACCAGCCAGAATGGAAGTAATTATTAGTTAGTATTCATAGCCTTGTTCTATAAACTCATAATGGTGTGTTTCATTGTTTGTGGCATTAGTCTCAGGCTGTTAGACATAATTCTGTTTACAGCGATGAAGTCAGGCTGTCTGTCCAGAACATGATGGATTATATCCTCACTGCATCTGCTGAATCAGCTGGGTGTGTGCTGTGAATACCACATACTCATTTTCACAACTCGATGGACTCTAAGTGAATATCTATAGGTTTTGACTTGTAATGTTTAGAAGACAATTCATTTCATTTTCCTCAGTTAAATTGATCCCTATGGTTTCTGTTATCTGTAACTTATGTTTTGCTTTACAAGTTGAAATTTCAACTTTTTTTTTGCCATAGTATGATATCTGTGTGAGAATCCATTTTTTTTTTTTCACCTGGGAGTGGGGAATTTAAACAACCACCTTATCTATCCACTGAGACACTGAGATAACACACTCAGTTTTTCATAAAGCTGAACCAAGAGGTGCTTCTGGTCTGGTCAGCTGTCTGCTGCTCATGTGTGTATATGTGTGTGTGTGTGTGTGTGTGTGTGTGTGTGTGTGTGTGTGTGTGGTGTGTGTGTGTGTATGTGTGTGTGTGTGTGTGTGTTTTGCCACAATCAGAGGTCTAAACCCCTAATAATTAGCACATATATTACTTATGGTGGTGTCTTGATTCAAAGACCAGATTATTTTATTTATTTATTTATTTACTTTTTAGATTTTATTTACTGACTTTAGAGGGAAGAGGAAATGAGTGCAAGAGAGAGAGAAATGAGGGGAGGAGCAGGAAGCGTCGACTCATAGCAGTTTTTCTTCTATGTGCCTTGACGGGGTAAGCCCAGGGTTTCACACTGGCGACGTCAGCATTCCAAGTCAATGCTCTATCCACTATGCTACCGCAGACAAAGACCAGATTTTTTCTATCATTGGTGCTATCACATTCATGATAGAGATTTCAAGTCTCCCAAAGTATCAACATCCATTGGTAAATTAGTAGACAAGGTAGAGGTTTTATGGGCCAAGTTTGGAGAGAGTGTCTATCCTTCCTATCTGTATTCTACTGTCCAGAAGTCAGTCTCATGTTCCTATTAGAATCAAGGGTTTCTAAGGTATGTAGTCCCTGGCTTAAGGGATGGCCAAGCAAACATTTTATACTATGGCAGAGAGGTATAACTCTTTGGTAGACAGCTATCTCTACAGTATCATGTGGTATTAAAAAGCCTCTCTGTGCCTCAGTTTTTCGTATTTAAAATGAACAAAATCAAACTGCCTCACATTATATTAGATGGATTATGTGTTTAAAATGTGAACTGTAAGATTTTTCACATTTAAAATATTTAACATTATAATAATAGTAATAATTACTGACATTAGTGTAAAATAGATGCATTTTTCTTACCCCCTAGCCTAGAGAACAAATATAGTGCTGAGAAGCTAGGCCGTGGGAAGAGCAAGGCGTCTGTGTGCAGAATTGTCCTTGACCTTGAGAGCTCCTTTCCTGTCTCTGGACAGGCCAGCACGGCTCAGGGAATCCAATGTTATAGTTAAGAACAAAGAGTCTGGCCAAACCAGATGTATGGCCACTGTACCTACACATAAATTTGTATCACTTCTTAAGATGCTCTTCTATGATCATTGTATTAATTCCATGGTAAAAGTCACCCACCAAAAAATAATCTAAATTAAGCATTGCATAAAATCATCTCATATAACAATAGTTTCATGTGGAATTAAACCAGTGTGCAGTGTCGAAAGGGCACCTGGTGTTTGTTTTTTTTTACTGTGGGAATAGATGTAGGAAAAACAATGCATGGGTTAAAGCGAGAAGCTTTGAGGTCGGAGAAACCTAGTTTAACCTTGGCATGACTTGCAGGAAGTTAACTGTTTTGTTAACTGTTTTCTTATTTATTAATCAGAGAGAGGGTTCTAAGCTCAAAGAGTTTTAAGAGTTGAATTTGATGATTCTTCTAAAGTATTGGTTGTAGGGGATGTCTTCTGCCGAGATTTAGCTAAGAGTTCTTCCTGTGTCATACCCTTACCCAGCACAGAGATGTTGTAGTGCTCTACAGCCATACAGCTAGTGAGGAATAAAACTGGGACTGGAGCCTAGTACTGTCTGACTCCAAAGCTTACTCTCATAACATTTATATTTTATTGCCTTCTCAGGCTTGGCTTTGTGCCTGGCCCATGATACTTGCTCAATAAATCACAATGATTGCTGTTACCTTTCATATCGTCCTAGGTCAAGTGCTAGGTGGTAGTGGGTCTTCCATTCTCCAGTGAACTAGAAATTAGGTATTTATGAACAGCTTTGGAGAAGAAGATAATAAATCAGGTTTTGAGCATATAGAGTGAGAAGTATCACTATGCAAATCTGGAATTGACCTTGTAGGGTAGATAAGCTTAGCACTGTCTTTTCTTTTTTAAATTTTTGTTTTGTTTTCCTATTTGATTGATGTAGGAACTATGTTTCAGGGGAGTTGCTTGAAAGGCCAGAATGGGGGAAAAAAAGACCAGAAAGAAATAAGGCTGGTCTTCAACCCAGAATTACTACACTCTTTAATATCTTCATTATCTGTCCGACTTCTAGAAAATTGTAATGCAAGTGATAGATGCCCCTCCGCAGCCATTCTCGTCCTCCTCAGCATTGCACACACTCAGAAACTGACTAGCGAGCACTACTTTAAGATTTTAATTAGGCATTAACTGCCGTGTCCTCTGAATACTTTTGCTCTTGCTCTTAATTTTTAGACAGATGGCAGGCAGTTATGTCCACAGCCTTGTCATCTATTCACATGGCAGCTGAACTATCAAGTGCAAACTTGGAGAGAGATCATAATTCATTATAATTAGTCTTCTTTGATCACTGTCCTTTGTCCTAACCACAGCAGCAACATTGAATTGTGACATATTTGTCAAGAACAGCATTCAGACTGTTCTCCTCCTCTATAAACACCCAAGGACTCTACTGCTGTGGACAAGCCACATTCCCAATGGTGTTCTGAGAGAGCTACCAAGCAGTAGAGGGAAGACTGGCTTTAGAAGCAAAGACCCGCAATTTGGGTTGTTTCTTGACCATATCAGTTTTAATTCAGCAGTGCTGTGGGGGTGTGGAAAAAAAAGGAGCTAATGTTCAATGAGAGCCCATTGTGTGCTTGATAATTTGCTGATAAGCTCCCACTTGATCTTCAGAGCATTCCAGGGCTGATTGGCTGGGTGAGTCCATCCAGCTATCACCTGGCGCAAGGCAGAGCCAGGAGGTGAAAGCTCTCATCTGCCTGAAGCAGAGCTCAGGGGTGCACCCGCTGGCTCTGCTGCTCCCACTCAGAGTGGATTCATTTATGTGGCCAAATGAATTAGTTAATAAAAGAAAATTGATACCATCACATCACTGAGTGAATCTTGTAAAGGATTTCCCTGAGAGAGGCAGATGCTGGGTGATGTGTTTTGGCAAATGAATCCTGTTCTGCTAGTGAACAATATTTTATAAGTAAAGTGTCTGTGCTATCTTATGTCTGTAGTGTGATTTAGATTTTCATACTTAATTATATGATGTTGGGCAAATGAGTTTGTTAAATTTGTATTTTTGAGTTTGCTCACTTTTATTGTTAGAAAATGGTGCTGGGCAGCGCCAGGTATATGTGGTCTGTGAGATGGCAAACTGCGGGTTGTATTCCTGCTTGGGAGGGGCCATTGTTTTGCTGATGTTTGCTGGTAGAGACGTTTTCAAGCCAGAAAGTTTTGAAAAGAGCAGAGGAGAAGAGGCAGAAAGAAGCCATGTTTGCAGAGTGAGAGCAGAGAAAATGCAGAGTGCAGAAGAAGAAGCCAGTTTTGCAGAGAGAGAAGGTGTGCAGATGGGGAACCAGAGCTGAGGGGCTTTGGGAGCCCTGCTGAGACTGGTGGGGCCTTTGATTCTAGGAGGAACTGGAGAAGATTCTCCTGATTGTGGAACCAGAGAATGCGTCAGGGCTTTGGGAGCCCTGAACGAAAGGGAAATGTCTTTCCTATTAGCTTGTTAGCTCATTGGCTGGTGCGAAACTTTAATAAAGGAATGGCCCACCATTTTTTGGCTTCACTGTTTTTTTACTGTCTTCTTGAATCCAATGGGAACATGCATGTGCATGGCCATGACGATGGCAGCCCCTGGCCTTACATATGACAACTATTGTTCTTTATGCTCACTCATCTGAGTCTTGTGGATTAGTTGAGGAAAGGGTTATTCATCCCATTTTATAGAGAACATTGAGACTGAGAGGAAACCCCTTTCATAAAGGGTTGGTTGACTTTTAAAACATCAAATTCTAGATGAGTTGTTTTACTTAGATGCTTTCTCCAACATCAGATCCAAGCAGAAGCAAATATACATGACTACTTAAGCTCAGAAACTCTTTCTTAGAGGCTGACATTCACCTCCAAGTCATATGGTTGGGCTTTGCTTCTTTCCACTTTTCAGTTTTTGATGCTAAGTGATAATTATAGAGCCTGTGAAGCACACAGTGCATTCACAGTGACTAATTGACTTGACAGAGGGAAGGCCGAGTGTGCTGCGGAATTAAAACTACCAATTAGAAGAGAAGGGATCCATATGCACATGATACCCAGGATATTTGTGTCACTGTGAACTGAAGGAGGCACCTTCCCCGTCACTGGAGACAGCCTGTGAGTCAAAGGGCCTGGCCCCAGGGCGGTCTGCTTGAGGCACGGACTCCGCCGGAAACTGGACAGGGCTCTCTCAGGAGTCTTCCAGCCTTTCAGCAGTGCTGAGTCTCCGCAAAGGGAAGGGCCGAATTCAATGCACAATGAGACAAGCAATCAAGCAAACAAGAGCACATCAATCATCAGAAAATGAAGCTCATGCGAGAATAATACTAACTGGTGTGCAGTGTTCTGGATTTTGCAATTTCTAACCCACACAAAAGCAACCGCTTCCAAAGAAGGGTATGACCCTACACTTGCAAGGGGTGAGTGCTCGACCAGGTTTCCCACATGTCCTGCACTAGAGGAGCCAGGACATGGGTCAGGTTTCTTACTCCTGTCCACAGACCCACAGGCTACCCATGTTGATGGGATTTGGAGACAGTGGTAGGGAGTGTCCTGTTTGTGACTGATTGCCTTGCGAACCTTTTTTAAAATCTCCACTTACTGGAGGGGCTCTCCAGTGGCATGGGAAAGCGGCTGCAAGGCTCTCAGTGATGGGCCATTAACTGAAGGATGGTGCTGGCACAAGTGACAGCTATGCCAGGGTCCTAATTAGACCCTGGCTCAAGCAAGGCAGTAACACATTTGAGGGAATTTCTCGTTGATTAATATGGTGTCGCGTTAGGAGTTTTCCCTTTGGGGTGTTGCAGGTCAGTTATCATGTGATTAAAAAATTGTTCCAGTTGGGGGTTTCAAGTGGGCTCATTTCTCAGTAGGAGAGAGGGCTGGCTGCCCCGGGGGCTCACTCCATAGAGGTGTTAGCCCAGGACCCCTCAGCCGCCCAGACGAACAGTTTAACTTCAGAGACGTCTCCACCGTAAGTGCTGTGTGTCTGTCCCGCTGACTACAGCAGCTGGCCATCGTGTACCTTGGTGCCCAGGGCTCACAAGCAGTCAGCAGTCCCATTTGGCTATTTCAATAGTCCCCGTGGGCTATTTCAGCAACAGGAATTAAATGGTGCTAGGAAAAGAATTAGAATCAAAGACAAGCCTGAGACCCAGGCTCCAGACCTGGGAGCAGAGGTGTCAGTGGGGACAGCACTGAAATCATATGGACATTGTATTAACTGTGACCTCTGCTTCCTACCAGCTATGGTGGCAGGGCCATCATAGTAATATCATTTAGCCCTCTTCAGTACCTTTAAAATGAGCATAGACATTTTTAAATCTAGGAGGAGTCGTGCCAAATAGATGAGGCGGAGTGAGTGACAGACAACACCATGCGTACAGGAAGTACTCAGAGAATATGAGCTTTTTCTGAATCTCTCCAGCCTGGGAAGCTTCTGGAAGTGCCAGTCCTACCCACCAAGATGTACCTCTCTGCATCTCATGACTGCCCAAGCCCCAGGCCTCGCTCAGTCTGAGTCCCCACCAGCCTAACTCCACTGGCCCCCACCACTCCCTTGACATCCTCTGTTTTGTTTTCTCTGCCAGTCGCCTGCCTCTGGCTTTTCTGTTTGGTTCATGAACCAGTCCCTCTCATTCTCTGATGGCCTATCTCTGCTCTTCTCCTCTGACTCTCCTTTCTGGGATAGCAACACTGACTACCTTTGGAATAACACCCTTCCCAGCTCAACCCCCACCCCTCAGGATCATGGACTCCAGGGAAAGAACCCACTAGTCCTTTCTCTCTGAAGAGACTTGTAGCATGCGGGGCACTTGGTAGAGAAATGCAATCCTTGAAGCAATGTCCTGGCCCCTTTGGATCCTTGGCAGAGTCTGTTGAGATGGAATCAACCCCAACATCCATCTACTTTTGAAAGCATATTCATCTGATGTAACCAGCTAACAGGGGTCAAATGAAACAAAGAATCGCTGGATTAATCAAGCCAGGGCCAAAAAATAGACTTCTTCTAAGAGGAAACAGGCAGGCAGCCTGACCTGTGGTGGCGCAGTGGATAAAGCGTTGACCTGGAACGCTGAGGTCGCCGGTTCGAAACCCTGTACTTCTCTGGTCAAGGCACATATGGGAGTTGATGCTTCCTGCTCCTCCCCCCTTCTCTCTCTCTGTCTCTCTCTCTCCTATCTAAAATGAATAAATTAAAAAAAAACTTAAAAAAAAACAGAGAAAGAATGTTATTAAAAACAGGCAGTCAGGGAGGCCAGGAAACTGAAAGAAGTACACACAGGCCCTGGCCGGTTGGCTCAGTGGTAGAGCGTCGGCCTGGCGTGCAGGAGTCCGGGGTTCGATTCCTGGCCAGGGCACACAGGAGAAGCGCCCATCTGCTTCTCCACCCCTCCCCCTCTCCTTCCTCTCTGTCTCTCTCTTCCCCTCCTGCAGCCAAGGCTCCATTGGAGCAAAGATGGCCCAGGCGCTGGGGATGGCTCTGTGGCTTCTGCCTCAGGCACTAGAATGGCTCTGGATGCAACAGAGCCATGCCCCAGAGGGGCAGAACATCGCCCCTTGGTGGGCGTGCCAGGTGGATCCAGGTCGGGCACATGCGGGAATCTGTCTGACTGCCTCCCCGTTTCCAGCTTCGGAAAAATGAAAAAAAAAAAAAAAGAAGAAGTACACACACAGGATACTGACTGTAGAAAGGTGACCAGTGGTAACCCCGTAGGAAGATGGGGTGAGGCAACCCCAGATCAGAGGCCTGAGTTCAGTACTGGGCTCTGGAAACAAGGAGGAAACAGTAAGGAGCAGGCAGCTTCTCAAGAAGTCAGACAGCAGTGTTCTTCTGGAAAGAGAGTCGGAGTCTACAAGTTTAGTTCCTCAAGGCTGCCCCTGGAAGAATGTAGTCTAGTCCCAGTCCTGAAAGGAGTTGAAGCTCGAGCAGGGGGCTGGTGCATCAGTGTAGGCATAGGGCTCAGAAGCTGTGTACCTGAGCAGCACACACAGTGAGGATGGGAGGCAGGGACGGGAGGGTATCAGGATGGGCTCCAGGACTCCGGCTCTCACCCTGACTGCGGGCGAGGGGCTGCACACCCCACGGCAGAGGAAGCCATTATGAGGAGGTAACTGCAAAGGGCTGCACGTGGGCAAGTCCACAGACTGACTCTGCACAGCTTCAGAAACTTACCCACAGGACTATTGTCACATCTTTCCTGCCCCTCCCCCCCCCCAGGAGATAGGATCAACTGAGCTGTCACATGAATGAGCCCAAACAGTAAAGCTCTGGGCTTTATGTACAAGTTTATTCTTTGATTATAGAATTGGTATTTTTTTTTAACTAATCATAATGCTTACTAAGTGTTAGCAGGGCAAATATTTGCAATTATTATTGGAGCAGGGGAAATTCTGAGATGGTGATTTATGGTGTATACATTGCTTCTTTTCCCCATTCAAAGTGGCTGGCTCTAGGCTTCCTGACCTACAAGATGTTTTTATTCCTAATTTTGCTTTACTCCAGGTTGCCAAATTCATAGTGAATCTGTAAGGGAGAGCGCACCTCTTAGGGAAACAAGCGGAGACAGGAGAGATTCTCCCTGATCCAAAGGCAATCTGCAGTGCTGGGAGTGGAGGAAGGAGTGTGGCACCTGGGGAAGAGCGAACTTGCGGCCCTTTCCCTGGAAGTGTCCTAGGAAGGTGCCTGCTTTCAGAGCAGGAAGCCTGTGCCTGAAGCCCAGGGTCCCAGGGCCGTGACTGCTGGACCTGAGAGGACCAGGAAGACAGGGCTAGCTCGGGGATTGGTGCACTGTGACCCGTGAGCCAGTGTTACCTGCTGCTGGAGAGCTCATGATGGTCAGACCACCAGGGGCCTTGAGGGGCACCTCAGAGGAAGGAATTTAACCACAATTACAGTGTGTTTGATTGACTTTTCTTCTTGGCAGGGAAGAATAATTAGACTTGAACTTAAGTCTATTTTAAGGAAACAATATGAGTATTTTTGTGCACTTGTGTGTGTCTTTAATATTCTACCTTTTGTATTATTGTCTATGATAACTTTTCAAGAAAATGGAGAAAAAACATTTTCCTAGCACCTACTATATATGCCGCTGCTGTTTCCGGCGAGTCTCACTAAGTCAGGCATATTCCATCCTCAGAAGTGTCCCCTTTGTTTCTATATGAAAACTAAGCTAAATAATATTTAGGTGGTCTTGTACCAGGATTGGTGGCTAGTATCACAACTGGGATTTGAACCCATGTTGTACGATTCCAAGGCCCAACCTCCCTTTGCCACATCACACTGGTTGCTGAGAAGGAGAGGATAAATGTGGCAGTGTCCCTCCCTTGGGGGGGGGGGGGCTGGCAGCTGCAGTGGCAGGTTTGATAACTATGAACCGTGACATAAACTAGTTCTCTTGAATTTATATGGAAGTGCTGAACTTTAGGAGACAGCACAGGTGAGAGGCTGAATCATTGAGGTGACATCTTAGAGACCTTCAGTACGACCTAGACCTGCTTTATTTTGAAAAACAGTTATCATTTTCTGCCCCCTTCTTTTTTAAATCTCAGGTTGAGGAGGGAATGTCTACGGATCTGCTGGCATTGTCCAGGAGACAGGTGATACAAAAAGACCTGACAGGTTTCTTGCAGGTGGAGAATTATGTGAGGAGGGTGCTGAGTTACAGCCAAGAGGAGATGGCCTCAGGTGCTGCAGGTGTGGGGAATGCCTCGCTGAGCACCAGCTGCGGCTTTGGGGCTGCAGCATCTGCTCTTCAGCATGACTAAGAGAAGGAGCTTTTCTGATCACTATTATTCTGATGGAACTACAAGGGCATGGGGAAGGATGAGGGATGGATGGATGGATAGACAGATGCATAGATAGATAGATAGATAGATAGATAGATAGATAGATAGATAGATAGATAGATATAGATGAAAGATGGAGAGAGAGAGAATAGCTATGCATTAAAATTGATGACAGTGTAAGAGTGGGAGAAAAACTAGCCAGGTTCCTGGCTTATAATATAAGTAAGGTTTCTTATTGCTCAGGAGGACAAGCTCCAAGGTCAACCAGTCTTGAGCTTCTTTGTGAAATGAATGATCTACCTGTGACTCATCACATCTATTCATAAGGCAAGCATAGTCATTCACTTGCCCTGTTCCATTCTTTTTTTGTTTTGCTTTTCAAAATTAGTACTTTGGTGGAAGGAGACATGCCCCATTCCTCCCTCCCTCCCTCGCTTGCTCCTCCCCATTTTTTCTTGTCTTCCATTCTGCCCTTCTTCTTTTTCTGCTGCACATATTCATTGAGCACCAGTGTGGACCACATGCTGAGATAAGTTCAAGGGAGAGAGCCATCACAACACACAAAGCACTCATGGCCAATGCTGTGAAGAAGCCATTGCCCACAGAGTACGTCAAAAAGGATCCACAGAGTCAGAAGCATTTAAAATAGACCTTGAAAGATGAGTAGCATTTCAGGAATCAAAGACTGCCTCTTTGGGGGAGCAGGCAGGACATTCCCAATGAGGAAGCTGGGTAATCATACTGATAAAGAGGTAGACTTTGTGGTGTGATAATCATTTCTAGTCCATAGTAGTTAGAACAGCAGTGAGTATACGAGCCATGTCATGGGCTGGTTGTGAGGGTGGAGGGTGTGGTCTGAATGTGTAAGAGTTTGGTTACCACCTCTGAGCACCAAGCTTTGCTGAAGCTTTCTGAATGGGTGAGAAGCATGGCCACCTCAAGCATGGGGACTTGTGCTCATGTGTGCCAGAATGAACATTAGTCCCAGATACTTCTTGGATACTGCAGTTTATGTTAGAAGGTAAAAGAGGCTGTGCACCATCACTTTATTATTCCCTCCTGATTAACTTCCTTGGTTATGGTCACAACGGAGCCAGGAGGGATCATTTTTTCCTTGTATCTTTGTGAATCTAAGAATTCAATATAATAGCAAGCTTATTATTTTTATCCCATCCTATATAATCAGTTGTACAAAACTGGGCTTGAGTCCTGCCCTTTCAGACTGTTGTAGAGGAGCCCCTGGGGCTGATGTGCATTCTGTCATTCGGTGAGAACCTCCCTCTCGCTTGTTTATAACCTGAGTTGTAGGCCTTAAATGTCATGCTATGTCAAGGAACTACGAGGGCATGGGGAAGCCCTTTTACAGCATAAAAGAAGTTTCCATGGGTTTCTGAGCCCCCTTCTAAAAATCCCTCTTTAATTGTATATTAAGATAAATTGATTATTACTATTTTCAATAAAAGTATCTTACAATGAGAGCCAGGTTGCTCCACGGGAACCACTGAAACCATGGAGTCAGACCTGAAGCTGGTGGAGCTCCGGCTCCGCTGCGCATGGCCTCGGGGACTCCGAGCAAGTGGCTAACCCACTCCAGGCTTCCATTTTCTCTCATGAGAATGTGTTAAAAGGATATGAGCGAGAATGGGTAAAACATAAAATATACTCAGTTATTGAGAACAGCCATTATTTGGCAATGGTACCTAAAAACACAGAAATAATGCAGAGCTCAACGGTGCTTTTGTAAGACTAGAAGAACACTGCATCTTCATTAGAGGCCTGTGAGCACCAAATAGTACTTTACAGAGAAAGCTCATAACCCAGAGTCAGGTACAGACAGCTGGGCGAAGTCATAGTCACAGGGCTCTGTGTGCTGCAGCCATGGTCACATTCTACCCTCAGCCCCAAACCTCTTGGCCACTACTGCTTGACCTCAGCTTCTACAACCCTTCTTGTTTCCATGGTTATGAAATTGAGTCTCGGCTCCATTTCCTAGATACAGCCTTTAGCTGAGATGAGAAATTTTTGGCTTCCTCTTTGGGTCCTTCTTTCTTACTCAGCCCCTCAGGTGCCTGTATTTGAATAGCCAGGTTCTGCACCATTCCAAAGACTGCTGTCCACATAGTTTTCTGTATCCCAGTGCTCTGCTTCTGCAGCTCTCTCTCTTCCATTGTGGTCCTCAAGCCTGTCTGCTTAGGAGCTGCCAGGGACTCGAGGCTCATTCTTGGATCAGAACTCTGACCTTACCCTTTTTGACCATTTCTGCTCAGCCCTACCAAAAGTTCTCTCTGGTACCTGAGTGCATGCTAGCTACCACTACACTTGAACTGTTCAGAGAGCATGGCACATTCTATAGGCATTTCTTAATGTTATTTCTCTTACCCAATTCAAATAACATCTCTTTAAGATATCTATCTCTCATCTCTCTCTTTCTCTCCCCTTGTTACCAATAGGTCTAATTCCCCCCCCCCCAAAAAAAGTTGGTAACATAACTTCAGGGAAAATTAAAACAGAAAGATTTTATTAATAATTAAGCTTTGCGTATTTCTTAAAGTTTAGAGCCAAATTATAATTGATTCATTCACTAAACTACTGAGCATCTGCTATGTAAAGGATTACATGTGTGACAAATAGGGCAAATTACTAAATAATAGTGGATTGTGAAGATAAAATCATACTTGAAATTTAAAATATATATTTACTAGAGCAAATATAATCAGTCACTTATTTATAACTGTAATCCTTTAAATCTTCAAATTAATCTTGGTCAAATGCTTTATATATTTTTGTTACCTATAGAAAAGAATTTCTAAATAGGTAGAAAGTCAAGCGGATAATCGGGCTGTAAAACTTGGGCCTTAGACCCTGGCTGGTTGGCTCAGTGGTAGAACATGGACCCGGCGTGTAGAAGTCCCGGTTTGATTCCTGATCAGGGCACACAGGAGAAGTAACCATCTGCTTCTCCACCCCTCCTGCTCCCTTCTCTCTCTCTCTCTTTCTCTTCCAATCCTGCAGCCATGACTCAACTGATGTGAGCACATTGGTCATGGGCACTGAGGATGCTCTGTGGAGCCTCTGCCTCAGGTGCTAAAATAATTCAGTTGCTAGCAATCCCAAATGGGTAGAGCATTGGCTCCAGATGGGGGTTGCCGGGTGGATCCTGGTCAGGGCACATGTGGGAGTCTACATCTGTATCTCCCTTACTCTCACAAGAAAAAACAAACAAACAAACAAACAAAACAAAAGGAAAACTTGGGCCTTGGAAAACATTTTATTCAAAATATGTTTATTATAGTGATGTGCCTGTCACATACATAGTGTACATAACAAGATTGATATACAACATGGGAGACTCTTAAATACATCAGTTTAATGATGCATTTATGCAAAAAAAAAAAGATCCAAAATATATGTTACAATTATCACTCCAGTTATTGTGTTTTCTGAAAGAGAAAAATTGATTGATTTAGAGAATTTGTGCTGACTTTCAGTAAGTATTCTCCTTAATTTAAAAATATCACTTTGTAATAGAGACTACTTAATACAATATTTTCTAATGGGTTATCAAACATCTCCATTTTATGGTAATTCTCCATGAGGTATCCCTGTCCAAATAATGTACATTTCTGTTTGACCAAAGTCATTTAGGAAGAAAACAGACACATCGGAGAGACATTTAATGTCTCTCTTCAGAGGAGCTCCTGTGGGCGGTAATGAGCCAACAGTGTTTCCCCTTTTCTTTCTTCTTTCCCCATCATCTTAATAAACAGGAATTAATTAGCATCCTGCTGTCTTTTTCTTGGAACTACCTTGAGATACTCATATACTTAGTGATTTTTCTGTTTGTTTTTGTTTTTTTTTCCTTAATCTTGAAAATGTCATTGCTTCTAAAATCACTTGAATAAGCCACATAAATAAGAGGAACAATGCTACCTTTTTTTTTTTTAAGGCTAAATTCTGGTTGTCTTCTTTTTTTTTAAGATTTTATTTATTCATTTTAGAGAGGAGAGAGAGAGAGAGAGAGAGAGAGAGAGAAGGGGGGAGGAGCAGGAAGCATCAACTCCCATATGTGCCTTGACCAGGCAAGCCCAGGGTTTTGAACCGGCAACCTCAGCATTTCCAGGTTGACTCTTTATCCATTGCACCACCACAGGTCAGGCTGCCTTTTTGATTAAATATACACTTTTCACAGAGGGTAGGGGTGTGTGGTGTAGGCATTATAGAGAAGTGGTGCTCTTTTCCATCTGGGTGATACACGGTCCTGCTGCAGTTCTCACATACAGCCTACTAACTTCACATGTACCAACTACAGGATTTCAACAAAATCAGTGAGGGTTTTCTGTGAACATACACATTCTAAGGCAGTGCTGTGACTGTACAGTTAGGAGAAAATAGTGATGATTCTCACGAGGCTACATGATGTGATATCCACACTCATAGGCTTGCTTTTCTATAGTGTTTAATTTATCAAGCTAAAATTGGGTACCTACCCTAGCTGGATAGCTCAGTTGGAAAATAAAATAAATTTGAGTGCCTTCTCAGAGCTGGGCACTGAGCTATGTGTTGTAAAAGAACAGGAACTTTTCTGTATTGAGGAGTTTAGAGGGTGACAAGTGTAACAAGGAAAGTCAAAGATAATTATAAAACAAAATGTAACCAGAGTCATGGGAAGGTGCATCAAATGTGTTAGGGGTAAAACATTATCTATATTTTTAGTATATTATAGTCAAGAAATAGAATCACATTAGTAAGATTACCCCATGGAGTTAAAAGAAACAAAAACATAAAACTAGAAACTGAATAAAATAACTATAGAGGCTCTGGAAATGAGTCAGAGATCAACAGCAACCGACTAAATACCCAATCAAGAAAAAGCCACAGTCAAAATTTTAGGAAATTCTGTAGCATTTTAACTCACCCTTGCCCCACCCTCTTCCCAGTGCGGTGCAACCCAGTTTGAAGAAAATGATAGCTCACTCACCCCATTTCCCTTAGTGAACCGGAGAGAGCAGAGAGGACTGAATTTGCAACATTCAAACCTATCTGTGGACCACCTAACGATCTGGTTTTTGTATCACCTACATTGAAGTTTAGATAACCAAAAGCACCTTAGATCTCAGGTTGGGGAAATCATGGGAAGCAGTAAGCATGACTCTTTTTTTTTTTTTTTAAGTTTTTATTCAGTGAGAGGAGGGGAGGCAGAGAGATAGACTCCCACTTGAGCCCTGACCGAGATTCACCTGGCAAACCCACCAGGGGGCAATGCTTCATTGCTCAGTGACTGAGCTCTTCTTAGCACCTGAGGCAGAAGCCATGGAAACATCCTCAGCACTTGGGGAAAACTTGCACCAGTTGAGCCATGGCTGCAGGAAGGAAAGACAGAGAGACAGAGAGAAGTGAGAGGGGGAGAGGTAGAGAAGCAGATGGGCATTTCTCCTGTGTGCCCTGACCGGGAATTGAACTCAGGACAGCCATATGCTAGGCCCACACTCTATCACTGAGCCAACAGGGCATGGCCAGGCATGACTCTTGAAAATTGCAAGGAACCTATAGATTTGCAGATGCCTGTGACAAGAGATTACTGACTGCAGTATACAAAGGGCAGCTAAAGCGCACAGAAGAAACAGAGATGAACTCTTAGAGACAGTATGACATTTAAAAATAGAAAATGCAGTTAATATTCAAAAGTCACATATTATATTAGATGAAAACTATAGAAACATTGATTTAAATTATGTTTTTCTAAGAATTATAAAATGAGAAGCTTATATACTTCTTTAATATAAAATTTATTTTTTTTCTTGGAACTATGGGGTTACAGGTAAGCAGGAAAACAGATTGTAATTTAAAGGAATCAAATTCCTTATTCACACAAATATACTACTAAACCAAAAAGAAAACAACTCCAATTTAAAGAAGCTGCTAGAACACAAACCCTGTTCTTTTCTGTAAATACTTTATGTTCCCTATCAACTTCTTACATTTACTCATTTTGTACACTGTAGAGAAACATAGAATTACCTGGTAGATGACCCAAATTGGCCTTTTGAACTTGCTTGTTAACAAACCAGCTGGAACCAAAGATCCAGCATGCATCTTTCCTCATCCAGAGAGATTGCACACAGACCTCTCGCCCTTTCACAGAAATGAGGATTCCCAAGGTCTAGGTTTGGAGTCGTTGTTTTATCCCAAGGTCCACCTGAATTATCTGGCACAAAATCTCAGACAGCCTGGTGCCTGAGTCCAGATGTATATTTCCCTTCATACAAGGCCAGTTTTCTTTTAGAGCCATACAAAGGAAGAGCAGAGAGACAGGGTCACTCTGATGGTACACAGCCCAAGAATTTATCCACAGGATGATAATGATAGAAGGACCCTTGTAAACAGGAACTGTTCTGCCTGTGAATTCCAGTCTGTATCCAGTAATGTTCCTCATTTATGCCAATAATTAATCAGGTTCAGACCCTTCCAGTCATTCATGTGAAATTCAAATGAAAATCCAGAATAATATATACAGAATAAAAAACAAAATTGCTCTCTCACTAAAAATAAAATAAAATAAAAATAGTTGTGTAGTGGGGGAATAGTATAAAAGCATATTCACAAACACAGGAGATACATTTATCCAGAAAAGGGCAGAGAAGACGTTAAGCTTTCATACCAGGTTGATGAGTAATTATCTTCTGCATGATGCCAACTTGCAAAGATTGAGGAAGGTAGCCATTTTCTCAAGTGCCCAATTTTCAATAAATTAATACACAGAATATAGAGAAACAGGAATGTATGGCACATTAAAAGAAACAGATAATCTCCAGAAACAGTCCCTAAAGAAATATAGGAATTGCCTGATCAGGCAGTGGTGCAGTGAATAGATTATAGGCCAGAGGTGCTTAGGATCCAGGTTCAAAGCTCTGAGGTCACTGGCTTGAGTATGGGCTCATCTGGCTCGAGTGTAGGCTCACCAGTTTGAACATAGGATCACCGCTTGAGCATGGGATCATAGATATGACCCCATGGTCTCTGGCTTGAGCCCAAGGTCACTGCTTGAGGCCAAGGTTGCTAGCTTGAGCAAGGGTTCACTGACTCAGTTGGAGCCCTCCAGTCAAGGCACATATGAGAAAGCAATCAATGAACAACTAAGATGCCATAACCAGGAGTTAATGCTCCTTATCTCTCTACCTTCATGTCCGTCTGTCCCTATCTCTCACTAAAAAGGAAAAAGAAACATAGGCAAAGATGTTTTTAAAAAGTTGTCTTAAATATGCTAAAAGGACTAAAGGAAAGTGTGGACAAAGATGTAAAATAAACCAGAAAATGATATATTAACAACCAAAAAACAGAAGTTATAAAAAAAAAATAAAGAAGGACCTAACAGGAATTATGGAGGTGAGACTACAGTTACTGGACTGAAAAATTCACTAGAGGGGTTCAACAAAACACCTGAACAGGCTGAAGAAAGAATAAGCAAACTTGAAGTTAAGTAATTTTAAATGATTAAGTCTGAGGAGGAAAAAAGAAAAGGAAGAAAATGTGAACAGAATCTGAGACATAAAGGACACCATCAAGAAGATTAATATATGCATAACAGGAGGTCCAGAAGGATCAGAGAGAGAATGGGACAGAGAGCTTAGTTAAGAAATAATGGCTGAAACTTCCCCAATTTCTGTAAAAACGGACAAAAAATGCAAGGAGCTTAATGAACTTCATGTTGGATAAATCCAAAGAGACCCAGACTGAGGTATATTGCAATTAAATTCTCAAAGGTCAAATACAAACTTGAAAGGAGCAATAAAAAAGCAACTTTGCATGTACAGGAGAGCCTCTAGAACAGGGGTCCCCAAACTATGACCCGCGGGCCACATGGGGCCCCCTTAGGCCATTTATCTAGCCCCCCGCCGCACATCTGGAAGGGTACCTCTTTCATTGGTGGTCAGTGAGAGGAGCATAGTTCCCATTTAAATATTGGTCAGTTTGTTGATTTAAATTTACTTGTTCTTTATTTTAAATATTGTATTTGTTCCCATTTTGGTTTTTTACTTTAAAATAAGATATGTGCAGTGTGCATAGGAATTTGTTCATAGTTTTTTTTTATAGTCTGGCCCTCCAATGGTCTGAGGGACAGTGAACTGACCCCTGTGTAAAAATTTTGGAGACTCCTGCTCTAGAAGAATATCAGCCAATTTTTCAGGAGAAACATTGCAGACCAAAGACAGTGGGATATCTTTAAATTGCTAAAAGAAAACAAAAACAAAAAAACTTATCAACAGATTTCAAATAACAACCTAACTTTACACCTTAAGGAACTAGACAAAGAAAAATAAGTAAACCCAGAAGGAAAGGGAAAACAAAGATTAGAGCAAATGCAAACCAAGTAGAAAATAGAAAACAATATGAAAATATAAGACAGAGTTGTTCAAAAAGATCAACACATATGGCATGTCACTTAGTTAGACTGACTAAGAAAAAATAAGAAAGCCTGACCAGGCGGTGGTGCAGTGGATAAAGCATCGGACAAGGATGCGGAGGACCCAGGTTTGAAACCTTGAGGTCACTGGCTTGAGCACGGGCTCATCTGGCTTGAGTGGGGAGTCTTCAGCTTGAGTGTGGGGTTGCTGACTTGAGCATAGGATCATAGACATGATCCCATGGTTGCTGGCTTGAGCCCAAGGTCACTGGCTTGAAGTCCAAGGTTGCTGACTTGAACCCATTATTGCTGGCTTGAGCAAGGGGTCACTCTCTCTACTATAGCCCTTCAGTCAAGGAACATATGAGAAAATAATCAATGAATGACTGAGGAGACTAAAGACCTGCAACGAAAAATTGATGCTTCTCATCTCTCTTCCTTCCTGCCTGTCTGTCCCTATCTGTCTCTCTCTCTGTCTTTTTCACAAAATAATAATAATAATATTAATAATAATAGAAAAAAAATAAGAGAAAGAAAAGACCCAAATAGCTAAATTTAGAAATTGAGAAGGGACATTACTATTCATTTTATATAAATACAAAGGAATACAAGGAAAGTACTATGAATAATTATACATCAACAAATTAGATAAACTAGATATAATAGAAAAATTCTTAGAAACAAAACCACCAAGAATTAATAGTGAATATATAAAAAAAAAATAAGTAGAAAACTATTAAGGAATTTGAATGAATTGTCTAACTCCTCCCAACAAAAACAAGCCCAGGAACAGATGGCTTCACTAGTAAATAAAATGAAAGATGAGCAGTAAATTCTCATATAGATGGTCAAATGATTTTCAACAAAGGTGTCAATGTGCAATGGACAATCATGACAACAAATGGTACTGGGAAAACTGCATAATTCACATGCAAAACAATGACATTAATCTCTAACCTTATTCTGTATAGAAATTAACTAAAATAAATCAAAGACCTGAATATAAGAAGTAAAACTGCAAAACTCTCAGAAGAAAGATAGGGGAAAATCTTTATAACATTAGATTTGGCAATGATTTTTTTTGAATAGGATTTCAAAGGCATAGGCAAGAAAAGAAGAAGTAAAGAATTTGGACTACACAAAATTTTAAACTTTGTTCATCTAAAAAATTATACATATATACTATGGAATACTACTCAGCCATAAGAAATGATGACATCGGATCATTTACAATAACATAGATGGACCTTGATAACATTATACGGAGTGAGATAAGTAAATCAGATAAAACTAAGAACTATATGAATCCATATATAGATGGGACATAAAAATGAGACTCAGAGACATGAACAAGAATGTGATGGCAATGGGGGTGGGAGGGTGGGGGGAGGGGGGAGGGGGTGAAGAAGGAGAGAGGGGGTGGAGGAGGGGAGGGGCACAAAGAAAACCAGATAGAAGGTGACAGAAGACAATTTGATTTTGGGTGAGGGGTATACAGCACAATCAAATGTCAAAATAATCTGGAGATGTTTTCTCTCAACATATGTACCCTGATTTATCAATGACACTGCATTAAATTTAATAATAAAAAAATAAAAATATATAAATTAAAATTTTATGCATCGAAGTACACTATCAACAGAGACAAATCTTTTTTTTTTTTAATTATAATTTTATTTTTTTAATGGGGTGACATCAATAAATCAGGATACATATATTCAAAGATAACATGTCCAGGTTATCTTGTCGTTCAATTATGTTGCATACCCATCACCCAAAGTCAGATTGTCCTCTGTCACCTTCTATCTAGTTTTCTTTGTGCCCCTCCCCCTCCCCCTTTCCCTCTCCCTTTCTCCCCTCCCCCCCCTCCCCCCCCCGTAACCACCACACTCTTATCAATGTCTCATTTTTATGTCCCACCTATGTATGGAATAATGCAGTTCCTGGTTTTTTCTGATTTACTTATTTCACTTCGTATAATGTTATCAAGATCCCACCATTTTGCTGTAAATGATCCGATGT
Organism: Saccopteryx leptura; assembly: GCF_036850995.1. Taxonomy (NCBI): domain Eukaryota; kingdom Metazoa; phylum Chordata; class Mammalia; order Chiroptera; family Emballonuridae; genus Saccopteryx; species Saccopteryx leptura. The sequence goes on from NC_089511.1 coordinate 84,217,270, forward strand.
CATCATTTCTTATGGCTGAGTATTATTCCATAGTGTATATGTGCCACATCTTCTTTATCCAGTCATATATTGATGGGCTTTATGGTTGTTTCCATGTCCTGGCCACTGTGAACAATGCTGCAATGAACATGGGGCTGCATGTGTCTTTGTGTATCAATGTTTCAGAGTTTTGGGGGTATATACCCAGTAGAGGGATTGCTGGGTCATAAGGTAGTTCTATTTTCAGTTTTTTGAGGAACCATCATACTTTCTTCCATAATGGTTGTACTACTTTACATTCCCACCAACAGTGGATGAGGGTTCCTTTTTCTCCACAGCCTCTCCAACATTTGCTATTACCTTCTTGTTAATAATAGATAATCTAACAGGTGTGAGGTGGTATCTCATTGTAGTTTTGATTTGCATTTCTCTAATAACTAACGAAGATGAGCATCTTTTCATATATCTGTTGGCCATTTGTATTTCTTCCTGGGAGAAGTGTCTGTTCATGTCCTCTTCCCATTTTTTTATTGGATTGTTTGTTTGTTTGTTGTTGAGTTTTATGAGTTCTTTGTATATTTTGGATATTAGGCCCTTATCTGAGCTGTTGTTTGAAAATATCATTTCCCATTTAGTTGGCTGTCTGTTTATCTTGTTATCAGTTTCTCTTGCTGAGAAAAAACTTCTTAGTCTGATGTAGTCCCATTCATTAATTTTTGCTTTCACTTCTCTTGCCTGTGGAGTCAAATTCATAAAATGCTCTTTAAAACCCAGGTCCATGAGTTTAGTACCTATGTCTTCTTCTATGTACTTAATTGTTTAAGGTCTTATGTTTAGATCTTTGATCCATTTTGAGTTGATTTTAGTACAGGGGGACAAACTGTAGTCCAGTTTCATTCTTTTGCATGTGGCTTTCCAGTTTTCCCAGCACCATTTATTGAAGAGGCTTTCTTTTCTCCATTGTGTGTTGTTGGCCCCTTTATCAAAAATTATTTGACTATATATATGTGGTTTTATTTCTGGACTTTCTATTCTGTTCCATTGGTCTGAGTGTCTATTTTTCTGTCAATACCATGCTGTTTTGATTGTCGTGGCCCTATAATATAGTTTGAAGTCAAGTATTGTAATGCCTCCAGCTTCATTTTTTTTCTTTAGGATTGCTTTGGCTATTCGGGGTTTTTTATAGTTCCATATAAATCTGATGATTTTTTGCTCTATTTCTTTAAAAAATGTCATTGGAATTTTTATGGGAATTGCATTAAATTTGTATATTGCTTTGGGTAATATGGCCATTTTGATTATATTTATTCTTCCTAACCAAGAACAAGGAATATTCTTCCATCTTATTATATCTTTTTCGATTTCCCTTAACAATGGTTTATAGTTTTCATTATATAAGTCCTTTACATTCTTTGTTATGTTTATTCCTAAGTATTTTATTTTTTTTGTTGCAATCGTGAAGAGGATTATTCTTTTGAGTTCATTCTCAAATGTTTCATTGTTGGCATATAGAAAGGCTATTGACTTCTGTATGTTAATTTTGTATCCTGCGACCTTACTGTATTGGCTTATTGTTTCTAGTAGTCTTTTTGTGGATTCTTTGGGGTTTTCGATGTATAGGATCATATCATCTGCAAAAAGTGATACCTTTACTTCTTCTTTTCCGATATGGATGCCTTTTATTTCTTTGTCTTGTCTGATTGCTCTGGCTAGAACCTCTAGTACCACATTAAATAAGAGTGGAGAGAGTGGCCAATCCTGTCTTGTTCCTGATTTAAGGGGGAAAGCCTTCAGTTTTGTGCCATTTAATATGATGTTAGCTGATGGTTTATCATATATGGCCTTTATCATGTTGAGATATTTTCCTTCTATACCCATTTTGTTGAGTGTCTTAAACATAAAATTGTGTTGTATTTTATCGAAAGCCTTTTCTGCGTCTATTGATAAGATCATGTGGTTTTTGTTCTTTGTTTTGTTGATATGGTGTATTACGTTAACCGTTTTACGTATGTTGAACCATCCTTGAGATTCTGGGATATGAATCCCACTTGATCATGATGTATTATTTTTTTAATATGTTGTTGTATTTGATTTGCTAGTATTTTGTTTAGTATTTTAGCATCTGTATTCATTAGAGATATTGGTCTGTAGTTCTCTTTTTTTGTGCCATCCTTGCCTGGTTTTGGTATGAGGGTTATGTTGGTCGCATAAAAATGTGTTTGGTAGTATTGCTTCTTCTTCAATTTTTTGGAAAACTTTGAGTAGAATAGGAACCAAGTCTTCTTTGAATGTTTGATAAAGTTCACAGGTATAGCCATCTGGGCCTGGACTTTTATTTTTGGGGAGGTTTTAATGGTTTTTTTTATTTCTTCTCTATTAATAGGTCTGTTTAGGCTTTCTGCTTCGTCTTGACTCAGTCTAGGAAGGTTGTATTGTTCTAAGAATTTATCCATTTCTTTTAGGTTGTTGAATTTAGTGGCATAAAGTTTTTCATAGTATTCTACAATAATTCTTTGTATATCTTCGGTGTCCGTGGTGATTTCTCCTCTTTCATTTTGGATTTTGTTTATATGAATTCTTTCTCTTTTTTCCTTGGTAAGTCTTGCCAAGGGTTTGTCAATTTTGTTGATCTTTTCAAAGAACCAGCTCCTTGTTTTATTAATTTTTTCTATAGTTTTTCTGTTCTCTATTTCATTTATTTCTGCTCTGATTTTTATTATCTCCTTTCTTTGTCTGGTTTTGGGTTGTCTTTGTTCTTCTTTTTCTAGTTCCTTAAGATGTGAAGTTAAGTGGTTCACTTGGGCTCTCTCTTGTTTGTTCATATATGCCTGAAGTGATATGAACTTCCCTCTTATCACTGTTTTTGCTGCATCCCATAGATTCTGATATGTCGTATTGTCATTTTCATTTGTCTGTATATATCTTTTGATCTATGCGCTTATTTCTTCTTTGACCCATTCATTTTTTAAAAGTATGTTGTTTAGTTTCCACATGTTTGTGGGGTTTTTTTCCTCCTTTTTTCAGTTGAATTCTAGTTTCAAGGCTTTATGATCAGAAAATATGCTTGGTACAACTTCGATTTTTCTGAATTTGCTGATGTTGTTTTTGTGGCCCAACATATGGTCAATTCTTGAGAATGATCCATGTACACTGGAGAAAAATGTATACTCAGTCACTTTGGGATGAAATGTCCTGTAGATGTCTATCATATCCAGGTGTTCCAGTGTTTTGTTTAAAGCCACTATATCTTTGTTGATTCTCTGTTTGGATGACTGATCTAGAGCCGTCAGCAGTGTATTGAGGTCTCCAAGTATGATTGTATTTTTGTCAGTTTTTGTTTTAAGGTCAATAAGTAGCTGTCTTATATATTTTGGTGCTCCTTGGTTTGGTGCATATATATTAAGAATTGTTATGTCTTCTTGATTCAGTGTCCCCTTGGCCATTATGAAATGGCCATTTTTGTCAACAGAGACAAATCTTAACACATGCAATTAGAAAAAATACTTGTAAGTTATATATCTTATAAATGGTCAATATTCAGAATATTTAAGGAATTCCTACAATTCAACAAAAATAAATTAAAAATATGATTATAAAAATGGGCAAAGGACTTGAAAAGACATTTCTACAAAGACAAATGAATGGCGAGTCAGCACATGGGAAAATGTTAAGCATTAGTAATTGTTAGGGAAAGCAAACCCAAAACCACAATGAGATAACCACCGCACACCCATTATGATGGCTACTTTTATAAACCAAACCAAATCATAGAATAAGAAGTGTTTGTAAGGAGGTAGAGAAGTGGAACTCTTGTGTACTGCTGGTAAGAATGTAAAATATTGCAGCTGCTATGGAAAATAGTGTGGCAATTCTTCAAAAAATTAAAAACAGAATTACCATATGACCAGCAATTACAGTTTTAGGTACATTCCCAGAAGAATTGAAAGCTGGAATGACACGAGATATTTGTACACTCATGTTCATAGCAGCATTACTTACAGTAGCAAAAGGTGGAATTAAACCAAAAGTCAGATATAACAGACTACTGGATGAATGAAACATGGTATATACATACAATAGGGTATTTATTATTTAGCCTTAACAAAGAAGGGAATTCTGACACCACCTACAGCATGGATGAAGCTTCAAGACACTATCTTAAGTGAAATCATCCAGTCACAAAAGGCCAAATATTTCATGATTCTAGTTGTATTAGGTATCTAGAGTATTAACAGAGAACGTAGAATGTTGATTACCAGGAGCTGGGTATGCAGGGTTACTGTAGGGTGATTTGTTTTATGCTTACAGAGAATTAACTTTACAAGATGAAACAGTTCTACAGGTGGATGATGATGGTTGCATGACAGTGTGGATGCACATAATGCTACTGAACGTACTCTTAAAAATAATTTTAAAAGCCTGATCTGTGGTGATATAGTGGATAAAGCATTGACCTGGAATGCTGAGGTTTCCAGTTTGAAAGCCAGGGCTTGCCGAGTTGAAGTACATGCAAGAAGCAACTGTGAGTTGATAGCTCCCACTCTTCCCCCTGCCTTTCTCTCTCTATCCTCTCTCCTTAAAATCAATAAAGAAAATCTTTAAAAAGTAGTTAAAAGAGTAAATTTTATGTATATTGTATCAAAATAAAAAATGTAACCTAAAAAAATAGTCAAAAGGAGCTTTACAGAAGAAATTCATTTGAGGTGAGCCCCATGGAATGTGTAAGTTGGTTCATCTAGTTTTCCTCTGATAGAATGGATGTCAAATCTGGTGGAGTCCCAGGCCTGAGTGGGTCTCAGAATCTGAGTATAAAACCACAGAGGAGAGCCCATTGGGCAGGTGCTAAAGAAGCTGATGTTCAAAAAGGACTGCAGAATCTAATTTAAAAGTGTGTGTGTGTGGGGGGAGACTTTTATGTGGAGCTCCATGGGAAATGACAGCAAAGCTTTCTGGATGCAACTGGAGTAGAGGAGCAAGGTGGTGCGTATGGTTGCAGACTTAGAATGTCAGGTCCCTATAAAGAATTAAGTGTGGACATGTCATGTAGGGGCTTGTAAGGCTGGTGGCACAGTGCAGGTTCTCATAGGATTCGGGCAGTCAGTAAAGGAACTGTGGAGTCATAAAATGGTGGGCCATTCTGTTTATTAAAGTCTCGGGAAAGGCATACGAGCAAACAGGCTGGGAAGACTGCTTCCCTCTCACTCAGCGCTCCTGAAAGCCTAGATTCATTTTCTGGCTTTACGTGACTCACAGGCCCCCACCAGCCTCAGCAGGGCTTTTGAGCCTTTCAGAGCTCTCACTCACTCTCCTGTTCTCCCCCCACCCATATTCTCTGCACTCCAGCAAAATAGGCTGTGGGGGGAGGAACCCCTTCTCCAGCAAACAATGGCCCCTACCAAGCAGGAAGGCAATCTGCAATTTGCAATCTGTCACCCTTAGGGCAAGCACCACAGCCTTCCATAGACTACACACCCATGGCGCTGCCCCAGTACAGGTGAGCAAACCTAAAAAAAAAAACACTTGTTTACCCAACAGATCTCAAGAACAGAGGTGGAACAAAGTGGGTTCCAGAAAAACGAACATGATGACAGCATTAAGATAAGAAACAGCTGTATTGAGCTGCATAATGGTAATAATAATAACATATGGTATTAAGTATTTAACATGTATAAGCATAGAGACCATTAGTTGGATTATATTGTTTTCCCTTTTTCCATGGGTGGCATGCCTATTGTGTGTCAGAACAAGTATTTGAATCCTCCAAAACTCCAGTCGATGACCTTGACCGCTTACACTATATAGAGTTAGTTGAGTGTAATACAGAGCGTGTAATATTCTAGATCACAGGATAAAGGGTTGACCTTCAGTTTGCAGTGTTTATAGGGCATTATGGAACCTTGAACGTGTTTAACAAGCAAGAGATGAGACTAGAAATTGCTCTGGAAAGACAATTTTGCAACACATGGTGAAACAAGATGATGAAATTAGGAAGATCTGTTAGGGAGCAGAGAGGAACAAGCCCAAGCTAAGATGAGAAGGCAGTAAAGGAGTGTGTGGAATAATTTGAAAAACTTTGAGAAAGTTGAATCCATTGAATCTAACTACTAATAGGCTAAGGGGGTCAAAACCTCACGTGGAGGTTATAATGACTCAGGGGCTTTTGAAACTATGTTGAAGCTAAGAACTCAAGAGATGGGAGGGGTACTGAAATGGACCCTTCTGAATTGATTAGAATTAATCGCAGACATCCCCAATCAAATCACCTTTGGGATTTGAAGAATATATTTATACAATAAGAAGCATTTTTAATCTGAAAGTATTAACACGAATTCTAAATACTTAGGAGGCTCTGTGCTCCTAAGACGCTAAACTCTTTAATAGGGCACATCAGCCTCTGGTGACTGAGTGGGATTGTAGGTGTTGAGCGATTCTGGTGCTGCTCCAGCATGTGAGATCAGATCTAATGCTGGTTTGTGCCTCCTGAAAATTAGTGTTAGATCCTTTAGACTTATCCTATTATGCCCTTTTATGTTGTTCCTGTGTAAACTCAGAAATAATTAAAAACAAAAGACAAGAACCTTCTAATCTTTTTTTAGTATTCTTTTATGTTGGGGATAATTGATTGGGCAAAGTGGATTACATTTCAATATTCAGAAAGCTCCTTTGTTATTCCTTTGGAATTTTTATCTGATTTTCAAATTACGTTGTGGATTTTGAAAGCAGGGTGCACTTTTTTTCTGTTTCTTTCTTGGTGCAAGACAATGTAGAATGGCTCAGGGCATATAGTTGAAGGGTATCCACTCTCCACTTTACCATCCTTAGATAACTGACATTTTTTGAGGCATTGTGCTTTGGAATTCAATGAGATGATGTGATGGAGTAGAAAGGGTTGTGGAAGCAGGAGTCAGACTGACTTGATTTTCTGTGCAGATTCTGGTGCCTAAGAGCAGTGCGACTCTGGGAACTGAATTAAATCATTAAGCCTTGGATTTTTATTTATTTATTTATTTTTGTCTGAAATACAGGAATAATAGTAACTCTGATTTAGGGTTATTATGAGGGTTAAATTATATACATACGGAGATATGCCTGACAGTAGAAAAGGGCCTGCCACTCAAAAGAGGTACTTCTGTCCTGCACTAAAAAGGAATGCCTAATGTTTATGAGGTCCATCTATTATGATGAATGAAAGGACCCAGACATAGAAGGCCATAGACCGGTGTTTCCCAACGTGGGGCCCACGCCCCACAGGGGGGCAATTCGATAGTTAAGGGGGGCAATTTGAAAATGGACTCGACATGACTTTAACTCTTTAGCCCCGGGCCATTTAAATGCAATGCTAGATATCGGTGCCAAATTTAACAAAAAATGCAATTCTTAAATAATTGTGGTAAATAATTATTAAGTATAATTTCGTTTGACGAGACTAAAATATCAAATGGGTGATTGGCATCGTCAAGTAAACTTCGTCCTGGGTTCACCGCGTGCCGTCTGCCGCGGGGAACCCTGGACATTTTAAGAACTCGCTAAACAACGCAGTTATTCTCACCTAATTGGCCCATCACAACTTCTGTAGTGTTTCACATCATTCAGTTGGTGTTAATTTGAAATAAGTGTCAGTCAAAACTGTTGTAAAAGCTCGTTGATTTAATAAATATACATATATATATTGTATAGATATAATTGGTAAGTATTTGATTTTATTTTTATCAATATTAAACTCTTTATTAAGTACTTGCATCGGGGCTAGAAAGCAATAATATTTTATAAATATTATTGGGGCTATAATAGTGCATGCACGACAATTTTAATTTTAGAAGCATAATTTTCCAGAAAATTTTGTCAAGTGGAAAAAATATAGATACCTTTTGATTTGCGGTGGTAGTGTAGTAAATGTGATATATACATTTAAATAAATATGAATTTTTAGTATACGTTTACTCTATGTCACATTGAATATATTTTAACACATATTTTAATATTAGTTTTTAATTGATCTTATTGTTATTATAGCCCATAGTAAAATGAGTGGTGCAAGCAAGAAAAAAACTCGTCAATATTCAGAGGAATATTTAAAATTTGGGTTCATACTCGTTGTTCACGATGAGTGGATTCATTTTTGTCTTTTATGCCAGCAATGCTTGACCAACGAATCAATGAAATGAGGTAATCTTGAGGCGCATTTGAAGGCGAAACATAGTGTTCATATTAATTCAGATTTGAGTTACTTTAAAACTTTAAAGAAAAATTTTGAAAAAAGAACAACATTAAAGTCTCTATTTACTGCTCATACTTCAACTAATAATCGTGTTCTTGAGGCTAGTTATCAAATTTCTTTATTCATCGCTAAAACTGGAGAAAATCACAGTATAGGAGAGAATTTAATAAAACCGTCAATATCAGCATTTCTTAAAACAGTTCTTGAAAAAGATGACAAAGATGTAAAAGCTATGCCACTCAGTAACAATTCTGTTAGCAGAAGAATAGACGAAATGAGTGAGGATATTGAAAAACAACTTATTGAAAAGCTGAAAACAAGAAAATTCTCCTTGCAAATGGATGAATCAACTTTGAGAGACAGTGAGGCAGTATTGATAACTTACGTAAGATATATTGATAAAGGACATTTTGCTGAAGAAATGTTGTTCTGTAAAAGATTAGAAAGCACCACTACCTCCAAAGATATATATATAATAAGCTAAAAAACTACTTAGATGTCAATGATATACCAATGAAAAATATAACATCTTGTGCTGCAGATGGTGCTCCCAATATGATGGGCAAGAAAAATGGCTGCTTAAAATTGATGAAAGATGCGAATGCAGAAATGATTCTTGTGTTATTCATAGGGAAAACTTGGTAGCTAAAAACATCTCGCCTGTTCTGAATGAAGTATTACATACAGTAATAAAGTGTGTTAATGCTATTAAAGCTAGTGCCAAATGTGAGCGTCTTTTCAAGCTATTTTGTGAAGAACAAAATGAAGACCATGTGAGACTTTTACTTCATACTGAAGTCAGATGGCTATCTAAAGGAAACTGTTTGAAAAGATTTATGGAACTGTTTGATACTCTTAGTGATTTTTTAAGCGACAAATCTGAAATGAAGTATCTGTTAACAATAGATGGTAAAGCATTTGTGAGTTATTTAGCCGATATCTTTGAAAAACTAAATATATTAAATAAGCAACTTCAAGGAACAAATAAAACTCTTGTCGATGCAAAAGCAAAGATATTTGGTTTCATTACCAATATTGAGTTATGTCAGAAACATATTAACAACAAAAACTTTAAACAGTTTCATTGGCTCCAAAAATGTGAAGTAACTGATACCGCTTTACTTGTTATTGTCAATCACTTGAATATTCTGTCGGCTGATTTAAAAGAAAGATTTTCTGATTTAAAACAAATTGATTTCCCAACATGGATGATGCAGCCAATGTTAGTGGATTTGTCGGATATATCAAATATGCAGTATCAAGAAGAACTCGCAGAATTGCAAAATGATGAGTCAGTTAAAGCTTTATTTAATATCAAAGGAGCGATGGCATGGCTTTGTGAGGAAACAGAAATCAAATACCCAAATTCAACCAAATGTGCAAGAAAACTATTGCTACCGTTTCCATCTTCATTTTTAGCTGAATGTGGATTTAGTGCTGTAAATGATTTACTGGTAAAAAAAAAAAGAAATCGGCTGGATATAACACAACGTGCAGACTTGAGACTAAAGCTAACCAAATTGGAACCTAATATAAAATCTCTGTGCAGCAAGCATCAAGCGCAAGGATCACACTAAATTAAAATAATAAATTAATATAGAAAAATCTGTATTAAAATTATTTGGAATTTAAATTTGTTTTTCATTATATGTTTTGAAATTTTACTTACTGTGTTTTAACAATTTCATAGTGATTTCTTCCTAAAACCTATCATTTATGTTTATTAAGTGAACAAATCAATTTTTTAATGTTAAAAATTATGTATGTTACATAGGGGGGGACATAAAAATTTTAGAAAGGTTAAGGTGGGGCATGGCACAAAAAAGGTTGGGAAACACTGCCATAGACTGTGTGAGGCCATTTGTCAAGAATAGGCAAATCTACAAAGGCAAATATGTTAGTGATTGCCCAGGACTAGGTGCAGAGTGTGAAATGGTGATTTATGAGGGTAAACTTCCTTTGGGGATAATAGGAATATTTTAAAATTTAGTAATGATAATTGTGCCACTCTGTAAATGTACTAAAAACCATTGAATTGTATACTTTCAACAGGTGAATTTTATATTAAATTATATGTTAATAAAGCCATTTAAAAAAAACATTTGTATCTGTGCCTATGGAAAAATGGGGAATGTTATTTATGTCTGTGGGGAGGGGAAATGGGGAAGGATCACTTGTATTTCTCTCTAAATATCTGCCTTTGTGTTTGTGTATTGATCTTTTTTATCCCTAAAGTACAATGACTTAGTCATTTTTTTTTCTTATTTCTATTACATATTGGCATCTCTACAGATCTGTTTTTTTCTTGTCTGCTCTTCTCAGCTCTGCTTAGCTCTGGTCCACATGCTTCCTATTCCTGAAGAGCTGCTATAGGGGCCATGATAATTCTTAAGCCACAGGGGAGGAGAAGATTGAGTCAAACCTATTAGCTCTTAACGCTTTTTCTAAAATATAGAATATTTCAGAGATGTTCGAATATAATTGGCCAAAGTAACTTACACGGTCAACACTGTCAATCCAAGTGCCAATGGAAATAGATACCTCTTTCATGGAATGTGGTGATTATGAATATTTGTGAACTCTTAATACAATAAGACGATACACTAGTTTTGGAAGATATGTCTAGAATACTTAGGAGCTTAAACTGCTACCAGTGCCTTTGATCCATTCTGTTTACTCTCTTAACATCAAAGTGTGTATCTTGTTTTCCTTATTCCACACTGAAATCTTTTCCTTGTTTTACATCAAGGGTAAATTTAAAAACCAGTAGACATTTCTCCTGTACCATGAAAATCTCTTCTAAGAGCCTGCTAACATCCTTAGTTATCATCTTGTGCCTCCAAGTCCTCGTGCTGTCAGCCTTCTAAGTCACCAGTTAACGCACTACTGTTTCTCTCTCAAATTTAACTTGAAATTCTGGCTTGTGCCCTCAATGCATTGAAATTACTCTCTCCAAAGCCTTAATTGCAAAAATCAATGATATTTTCTTCAGCCATTATTTATTTTGAACGTTGTGACATTTGTATTGTAAACTTCTAAAATGCACAATTTCTGACCCCCTTTCCCTACCAAATTTCAAGTTTCTTGTGTCCCTTCCTGTGTGACCTCATAGTTTCAGGTCTTTAGTTTTTACTTCTGAGAGCATGACTCCTGTATTGACTTGTTTGTTTCAGCTTTCTTGCATTAAAAAAAAAATAAGGGTCAAAGTGATTGCTTTATTTAATTTATCACATTTTTTAATGTATTAATGCCACTATTTTTCCAGTGCATAGAAAAATAAAGCATTTTAGCTAAGAAATTTAGAAATAATCTTTGACAATGATTTTATTCATAAATATTAGCCTCTGTTGCTGAAAATTGTTTGCAAATTGTAAAGTACCATTCAAGGGTAGAAATATAACATTATATTTAGAAGTATAACTTTACTTTATGCCTGTGTCTTGAATAAGCATGTAGGAGTCAAGGATTAAGTTGATGAAGTACCAGTATTTGTGGACATATTTTATGACACACATTAATCAGGGATAGAAGGGAAAACAAGGGCTTAGTATTGCTGAACCTTTATTCTTCTGCCAGGAACTTTATAAAACTTTATTATTTATTCCTGTTATCAACACCATGAGCAAGTTAATATGACCTTTATCTTCTTACAAGGAAATAGAGATTTTGAGAACTTGAAGAATAAAGTGATATGGATGTAATTGACGGAGTTCATGTCCTCATTACCAGGGCTGTGCAGCTTGCTGTCTCTGTGGGCCTGTGTCTGTGTGAGCTGGGTGGGCCACTTCTGGCATTGTAATTGTCTCATTAGCAAAGAGACTTCTTCACAAATAAAGAAAAATCCAGTATATATGGAAAGTTGTGAGATCATAGCTAATATGAGAAATTGGGAAAATCTTTTAATAGAAACCGGAACTGGGTGATAAAATCATGTAACTTGGTTAAGAGCATAGTCATCCTCAGGGACTTCTGGAGCTGAGCTGGGCTCCTTAAACACACTCTGTACCCTCTCTGCTGGTAGCCTCTCAGCTACCACCATGGAGCTGCCAAGGTGCTCTCACTCATATGACCAAACCAATGCTTGGTTAATCCTTCAGACAAAGCTTCCACAAGGGTGGACTGTAGCATCGTGTTCTGGCCAGTCTGCAAGGAGGTCCCATAGCAGGTGAGCGAAGCTTGACAGGTCTACCCTTCTGTCCCAACTGCCCACACAGTGGCCACTGCCAGTGGTAACAGAACAGCCTGCCTGCTTCTCAGGGTGTCTACATTAGTTAGGAAAAACATGATTTACAGTGACATAACAGCACGCTTTGATGTCTGTCCTGCTTCTGTCTGATGTCAGCTCTTGCCTCCTGCTCCCAGGATCCCAGTGAATGGAAGCAGTGCCCTCTTTATTCCTCTCTCCAAGAACTCTTTCCTGACTTCCCTATACACATGCCTCTCCTCCCTATTTATGTCTTTTTAATCAATATATTACATTGATTACTTATACTATTCCTTCTTTTGGGAACTGATGGCATTTGGTAATTATGAACTTAGACTCTGTTGTCAGAAAGACTAGGCTTGGCCATATTTCTCCACCTCTGTTCCAGTAAACACTACCAGATCAGGTGGTTGTAAACCTCAGTCCTTTCTGCAAATATAGGGATAAAGTAAGATCACAGTGTTACAGGCATAGTGAGTTGTCAGTAAGTGTTAACTTTTATTGTATTTATTATTGTTAGGATTGCATGCATGTCTGTGTTCTTTTCTGTCTTCAAAAAAAGCTACTAGCTATTTCTTTTGTGTTTACTTCCAACAATTACATTTTTTGCCTGAGGCACTCTCCTGTCTCTGCCTTACAGTAGATTGATTTTTTTCAGTCCTTTTCACCTCTCACATCCAATTCTGTCCATTTTACTCCTAAATATTTTACTCTTGAACATTTCTTCTTCTCACTGTCACTGTGACTTTGGCAAATAATTTAAGTGTTTTTTACCAGCATGTAATGTGACCTCCCTGCATGGTGTGAAGAAAAAGTGGGTCACAGATTCGTAATGTTCTCTGAAAACTCCTAAGTGCTATTTGGTTAAATGAATGACAGATTGAAAACATTCGCCTCCAGAAATATTGTGTACTGATCTTTGTTTTCATTTTTGCCTATAGTGCCAAAGTTATCATTCCTGGCCCCAACCATGGAAATAAAAAAATAATAATTATCATAGATGAATGTGAACACACTGAAAAGATTAGTTATTCAATATTGATTATTCCTCTCTAAGGATCTAATTAATATTGGTGCCACTGGTAATTGGTTAGTGTGTTCTGTTTATTGAAATGGGCATTACAATTTCCACTCTTGGCAGTGAATTTGCTATCGTATTTCTATTCTTGTGTCCTTGAAGCTTTTGATGTGATGACTCCCAGGAGGAGAACTTGTGAACACAATGGAAAATGAATAAATAAAATTTGGGCATCTCTTCATGCAGTGGCTTGCTTTCCATTATTAAAGTCAAAAACATAAAGCTAAGAAATATTTACAGATTATAAACAAAAATAATTTGTTGATAAGTAATGCACATACAGAAAGAAGGATTAGATATATGTATATATGATTTTTTTTGTTTTTCAGTTATAGTTACATTCAATATTCTTTTCAAGTGGATAGCATAGTGATTAGATATTTATATAATTTACAAAGTGATCTCCCATAAGTCACTGAGACTTTATGAGCATTAATCTTTATGACATTAATCTTGCTTGGTATGAAGGCAGCAACAACAAGCCCAACTTTGCCATTCTGTGCCAAGGGTTTTATTCCTGAGTAGTCTGATACCAAGCCCAATCCTGCAGTACCTTGCTCTGAATTTCCTGTGTCTGATCACAGGTCTGGTGTCCTGATGTGAACAGAAAGTGTTCCTTTTTTGCCATCTCTTATCATTTAGCTGAAACCATGAAAACTTGTGATATAGTGGTAATAGTTTGGAAGCCTGAGTTGTTAGCCCTGGTACTGACTTTGAACAGACAGACTTGGGAGAAATTAGGGGAAGAGAAACAGTCTCTGTGAGAGTTATACAAAGTGTGGTCCTCAGATGGGCAACAGCAATGACACCAGGGAGCCTGGCGTGTTGCTACACCTTGCTCACTCTTTAAAACTGAATCAGTGTGGGGCGGCAGGGGCAGCTCCAAAGTTTGGAAAGCATCGGGCTAGTCACCCCTTACTGGGCAGTGAGGTTTAGTTAATCTTCCTGAAGATGCAGTCATGGAGGGAAAGTGGGTAGTAAGAGGGAGATTGTGGTGCATAATGCAGTATCCAGAGTGAGAATGAGGGGCAAGTGTGAGCAAGTCTCAATTCTAGGGTCCGGGTGACCTCTCGTAACTCCTTGAGGCAGCGGATCTTCACCAGACAGCACAGGTCCTATCAGCTTCAGGTGCTCAAGGATTTTCTTAAATGAATTAATAAGTTTAGTTCAGATCTATTCCAACATTCACCATTTCTATTCATTAAGGGCAGGGCAGAAGGGCACTGACACATGAAAATGAAATAAGTTGGTGTGAGGGATTTCCAGGAGTGTCTGGACTCCTCCCTGGGTGTGCAGAGCCTGGGCCAGGGGTCAGCACAGCCTTTACTAGGGACCTGGATGTCAGAGTCGGAAGAGGCTAAGGAAAACTGCTTCTAATCATGTACACAAAATGAGCTTGCAGCGCTGAGTCAGAGCAGGTAGCGCAGTGATGATTCAGTCCCCAGGTGGAGGGCAGCTCTTTGCCCCACCTTGCAAAGGATTCAGCAGCTTCTGACACCAAACTGTCAAGACTGCATGGAGCTTTCTGACAGGAAGTGAACCATCTCTGCTGCTCAGATGAGGACCTTTGTGAGCATTCATAAAAATGAGGGTGGTGTTCGCATGATGATGCCCATGATGTAAAGCAGGTGACAAGGGAAGTAGATGATTCTCTATTTTTTTTTCTTTTGAGACAGAGAGAGAGACAGAGGGACAGATAGGGACAGACTGACAGGAAGGGAAAGAGATGAGAAGCATCAGTTCTTCATTGTGGCACCTTAGTTGTTAATTGATTGCTTTCTCATATGTACCTTGACCGGGAGACTACAGCAGAGCAAGTGACCCCTTGCTCAAGCCAGTGACCTTGGACTCAAGCCAGCGACCTTTGGGCTCAAGCCAGTGACCATAGGGTCATGTCAATGATCCCATGCTCAAGCCAGCGACCCCGCGCTCAAGAGCCTGCGCTCAAGCCGGGGACTGTAGAGTTTCAAATCTGGGACTTCCGCATCCCAGACTGATGCTTTGTCTACTGCACCACTGCCTCGTAAGGCTTTTTCTTTTTTTAATATAGATGGCTTCCCCCCAAAATTACAATGAAGTTGCAGCTTTTTATAAAAATTAGGCCCTTTCCCTTTTGTAATGGGTTTCCTTCCCTGTTACTATGTATTATAATAGATATTTCCTAGAATAATATCTTGGGCTGTACAGCATGGGCAGCTCCTCTCATTCACGGTCAGTGAATGGCCAGTCACCTGTGTACCTTAGCGCATGGACCACCTGGTGGGACAGAAGTAAACATGACTTGCCTGTTAGCATTTGTGCACAGGAAGCACTTAGGAATTTAGAAACAGGATCAAATCTTGCCTTTTAACTCCCATGAATACTTCTGGGAAAATTAAGGAAAATACTATAAGCAATAGATTTTAATTTGTTTTTCATATGTAAAGATTATTTGAAAATGTAATTATACTTTAAACTTTCAATCTCTAGCATCTAGTTTTTTCTTTTTTTTTTTTTTTATCAAATTTGAATATATGAGCACCCATGTTAGTTGTTTGTAATGGCTTTATGGTCCACAAACAACAATGTAGTAACATGAAAGAGGGCTACATCCTTGTCCCTTTCTACCTGGATTGACACTTTGGCTCTTGGGAATAGTTTGGTATTTAGTAAATGGTTCACTAGAGTTTTTCCTTCCAGATTTTCAAGAAAAAGCTGTGTAGGAAACTGAGTTTGCGAGTCAATTGAAGATGTTTCCAAATGCAGGCACCACCACCCTTTGGCTTAGTGCCCTGGCCAAATTGGTTAACCTCACAGAGCCTTAATTTTGTCATGTGTAAATTGAGAATTACAACCATTCTATGCAAGGATTGTTTCGAAAATTAAACAAAATGATGCCTGTAAAGAATTTGGCCAGTATCTGGAACACATCAAACAATAACTGTTAACTTTTGTTGTAATTACTGTTAATACTTTTAAAATTGTATCTATTTATTATAATTGTAGTTGTCACTTTTATCTTTAAATTCTTGCATTTTTGTATCTCAGATAGGTCACCCATGGTGTTGCTCCCTTGTACTGTTTCCCAGTTTTCACTGATTTTTCTTGCTTTCAATCACAGCAGTCCCTGGTCTGGGACAGCCAGGACCTCGTTTGTCAGTGGTGTCCTTATGCCCAGCCAGAGTGTAATATGACATCGTGTCATAAGAGCTGCCTGCCCAGTAGCAGCACAGTGTTGGCCAGGGATAGAGCTGGAGTGAAAGACTTTTCAGCCATTTCCACATTTGGGATTCTCGGGCACTCTAAGCTCTCAGGAGAGTGGCCATGTCATCTCCTGGATTTGATATCTACGTGTGCCATATGTTGGTCTGCCAACTTTTCTCAGAATACTTTCTGCTAGTGACCTCATCTTTGTTTTAGCCTTAATCATTTAAAATTTGGAGATAATGTCAGTTCTCATAGTTCTAAATGAGAGTGATATCGCTGAAGGATTTCCTGCAGAACAAACTAGATAATGTGGGTATAGCATCTTTCACAATTCATCTTGCATCTAGCAAGCACACTCAGATGAATATGCTTTTGTGATGCTTGAATGCTATTGTGATGCTTGTCTCTTCTGATCCCAGTGCAAGGCCAAGAAAAGCTCAAATTCATCCACACCCATGTCCCCATTATAACCCTGCTTTTTCCAAATGACCTTACAAGGCTCTGATACCTAATCTGAATACAAAGATGGCTAATTTTTAGAGAAATCTGAAAAATGATGTATCTTTAAATGAATTACCTGTTTATCATTTATAAAACACCTTTATACAAATTGATAATAATGTCTATTTGAATAATTTAAGAACAGGATGTCAATAGCTTTTAGCATCAGATACCAAGAGAGATTCTGCTCTTGAATATTAATTTGCCTAATTTCCGATGAGGCCTTCTAGTATGGGAAGCACGTAGGCAGATAGTAGGCTTCTTGAAGGGCAATCTAATCAGAAAGGCGCATGCAGTATATCTTTAAAATGTAATAATTATCCTGAAGTCTCATAAGGCGTGTGCTGCTACTGATTCAGAGCAAGGTACCCTAAGTAAAACTGAAATGAGCACGAAGTGATTTATTGGGAATAATTCTGGAAAGACTCAGTACAGTCTACATCAGTTCGTTTGTATTTTCTTAGGGTTTTTCCTTCATTTTCAATAATTTTGTTAGTCAGTATGAAAGTCCAGGATTTTCATCTTTGTGTAAATATGTAAATGCATTCAAGGTGAATTCAGAAAGTGGATTTGTAGATTGAAAGTTTTCAGTGACTAATTTATGACCATGTCAGATTGAGTATAGGAATCTAGTACATGCTTTCCACCATACACTTGTTTATTCTAATTCTCAACATTAACACGGGTGGTGCTGTTTTTATTTTTATGGATAAGCAAGCAGAGGGTCAGAGGCATTAAGCAACTTTTTCCCAGTCACACAGCTCCTCATGAGGGGAGCTGGCATGTCCGGCCAGCCTCTAACAGCACGGACATGTGTTCTGTGGACCAATACTGGATCAGCTTTACAACCTTGAGGACGGAGATTTGTACATGCTAACAAAATAGGCATACAATGAATGCATACAGAATCTAGAATTCAACTGAAGTATGTCTAGATGCCACTACTAATTTGGTTGTTCATATGAACCCTTATTTTGAGCCTTCTATATCCAGGGGTAATTATTTGAAAATGACCGAGACTGCAATAATTTTTTTAAGATTTTATTTATTGATTTTAGAGAGAACAGAGAGAGAGAGAGAGAGAGAGAGAGATGGTAGTGGGGGAGGGCGGGGGAGCAGGAAGCATCAACTTATAGTAGTTGCTTCTTGTATGTGCCTTGACTGGGCACACTCAAGGTTTCAAACCAGTGACCTCAGGTTTCCAAATTGACATTTTAGCCTCTGCACCGCCACAGGTCAGGCAAGATTGCAATTATTATACACAGATTATTACAAAAAGAAAAGACATTTGCCTTTATCTACTGATTTATCTACTTGTGTTAGTTGTAAGAAAAGATAAACAGATAAAGTATAGAACCAAATCAATGCTATTTCCTTTCAGATTTCTCTGACTGTCTCATGAAAATCCTGCACACTGAATTTTTAAGTCCAATTTGTAGAGTCCAGAATGACATTTCAGTATCTTTTGGGTTGTGGTCAATATACTGTATTGATTGCAGCCTCTTGGGCTTGCAATAATGAAGACTATCACATGGCTACAGTATTTGTTTAGCAGAGAATTCTCAAGATTTTTGTATGTAATGAGAAAGACCTAACTATTGTATTGCATGTATATCAAATCTATTTCAAATCTAGTGAAAATAGAAAATTCAGTTGAATGTTGCGGACTCTTTTAACTCCATGTGAGGAGAATCAGGGACATAACAATGGCTTTTTACAGGATCAGGCTGGCCATTTGATAATTTTGAACCCAAGGTAGATAGGGTTATTTAGAAGTTATAAAAGTGTGACAAACAATAAATCACATTGGAGAAGAACTTCTAATTCTGGGATATTTTATATATATGTCTGATTTGTTATACATTTAATCTTTACCACAGATCTGTTCCTATAAAGACTCACATGAACAGAGATGTCACATGTGGAGACCAGACTATAGAGGATACATGTCTTTAAAGGTCATACCAGTAGTAATAGGACTGTCTTACAGTAATGTTCCCCAAACTCCAAATAAAATTTAAGCACACACAAGATAAATTACCTTGATTAAATATGGAAAACATTGAGAAAACACCCTTATTTTTATCACATAGCTCACATGCAATTATTATTTTTTTTGGCCTTAACGTATGGTATGTATAAAATGTTATCTCTATCTTTAAATAGATAGCTGTTGAGGGACTTCTTTCCAAAAACACTGTTTCATGGAAGCAGGGATGGTTCTCCATGGCACCTGGAGCACCTCCATCCAGAGAGATGCTGGTAAGAAGGACTGGCCTTCACAGAACTGCCTCCTAGGGCAGGGTTGTTCACTGGGCCTGAGGCTGCAAAACCATCACCAGGGACAGTATGACCCGCTGTGTCTTGGGTGGAGAATTATATAAAACCTCAGGAACTAATGCTTTTGTGCCATATTTATTTTATTTTATTGGCTTTTCATGAAGAGCTTCATACAGTAGGGTCTCTAACATTTGGAAAAATACTTGATTTAAAGCCTCTGTACTATTACTCTTGTCCTGAATTGTGAATTTTAAAGATTTCAGTGTGAAACTCTTCTGTGTCCAAGTACCTCATATGTAGGCAGGCCTAACTAAAAATATAAAAACACAGCTATTACTTACTTTTGTCAGGTTCTCTGCTAAGAGCTTTTGCTTACATTATCTCAGTTTACACTCACCAAAATCATGAGATAAGTACTGTAAACACGCCTGACTGGCGGTGGCGCAGTGGACAGAGCACTGGCCTGTGCTGCTGTGGTTCCAAGTTCGAAACCGGAGACTGCTGGTTGGCTTCAGCACAGGCTCACCCGTTTGAGTGCAGGTTTGCCAGTTTGAGCATAGGATCATCAACATGATCCCATGGTCACTGGCTTGAGCTCAGAAGGTGCTGGCTTGAAGCCCAAGGTCACTGGCTTGAGCCCAAGGTTGCCGGCCTGAGTACAGCGTCACTGACTACTTGAGGCCCTTGGTCAAGGCACCTATGAAAAAGCAATCAATGAACAATTGAAGTGACACAACTATGAATGCTTCTCATCTCTCTCCCTTCCTGTCTCTCTCTCTTTCTTTCTCTCTTACAACAACAACAACAACAACAACAACACAAAAGCCAAAAGTATTGTAAGCACTATTTACATGGGAGATAACTGAGGTTTAGAAAAGCCAGCTTGCCCAAGTTCACCCAACTAGTGTAATTGAAATAGAATTTGAGTTCAGATCTGTTTGACTCAGACACTGTACTTTTAGAACTCTCTTTAGTCACTGCACTTCTTCAGATATTCTTACATGGATTTAACATGTTCTTAGAGAGATGAAAATTTCTCCAAGAAAATGGTCTGAAGTCTATACCAGGGAACATTTAGAGTATTTATGATTTAAGTCTACTTGATGTTTATGTTGGTAGCTTTCTGAAATAACCTTCCCTGTGCTGGCACTGCTTTGACAGCAGAATCAATGAGGAACAGCCTGTGTGTCAGGAACCCAAGGGACTCAGACCCCAGGTAGTGAGGGGGAGGGCAGATATTGAGGCAGCAAACTTATTGCTAGGCAATAATCTAAGCCAAATAAATAGTCATAGGAGAACCTCAAGGTAAGGTAGCATGAGAAATGGACTAGAAACAAGATTCATCAATCAATGAGTAAAATTGAAAGTGATCATGCAGTTAACATTCAGAGAATTTGGATCTGCATTTGAGAAATGATAGAGCAAACACCGGAAGCAAATCACATTTATCTGGCCCTTTGTGCCAGATATTTTCCTGGGCAATTCATCTGCACAACTTTGTTCAGTTCTCACCAAATTCCAGTGGGATAGATATTGTTATTCTATTTCAAGACTAAGATGCTAAGTAACCAAAAAGAAGTTTCTTGCCCAAGGTCATACAGCTTCTACCTAAGAAACGTAGAATATAAACTTTTGTCTCTCTGAATCTTTCCATAACCCAGTGCTGTCTTTCTAGAGATTCCTAACCAAAGTCAATACACTCTCATATCTGGTAAGATACAGAAACTGAGGCCCAGAGAAGTTAAATACCTTGTCTGAGGTCATAATACTATTAAATGACAGAACCACATTTTACATGCCACCTATCTGATTTTAAAACTCTTTAAATTAGATAATTTCTATCTCTATATTAATATGCTGGGGGTTTTTTCTCATGGAAAAAAATTTCATCATTTGACCCAAACTTTTACTTCTTTGCTGCCATTTGCTGCAAAACTTAGAAGATGTGGCTACAGTCAAGCAGCCAAATCTTTACTTGCATTCTCCTAACTTTGTCCAGTTTGCTTTCACCCTCACATTCATACAGAGATGAGGCATCAACATACCGCTCAATGCCATGGTCATTTTCCTGTCCTGAATGATGTGTCATCTCCTGTTGAGTAAACATTTCTTAAAATTTTTTCCATTGATTTGAGAGAGAGCAAGAAAGAGGAAGGAGGAAAGGGAGAGAGAGAGAAGAGAGTAAAACATTAACTCACTGTTCTACTGAGTTGTTCACTCTATGCCCTGACCTGAGGTTGGGGGCATTGAATCTGTGACCTGGGTGCTGAGTCAACCGTCTAACCACTGAGCCACCTGGCCAGAGCTAAGTAAGCTTTCTTCACTTAACTCTCAACATTATAGACACTCTCTTGATTTTTCTTCTATTGGTCACTTATTTTCAGTTCTCTTCAATCTCTTTACAAGGGAGCATCACAGTCCTTGAGGATCTTGTCTCTCTTTCTCTCCTCATGACATTAAAGCTATTCCAGGTTCATGGCTTTAAGTACTACTTAAAATTCAACAGCTTCCATAATTACAGCTTCAGCTCAATCCTCCTCGCCAACACAAGACTTATATTTCCAAATGTCTACTTAATATTTCTACTTGGATGTTTAATAGATATTTCACCTTAACATTTCCAAAATTTAATTTCTGATTTTCTCTTCAAAACCTGATTCACTAGCTATCTTCCCTGTTGGGCAAATGAGTTTATAAAATTTGTGTTTTTTGAGCCTACTCACTTTTATGGTTAAAAATGGCACTGATCTGTGAAATTGCTAATTACCTTCCTGCTTGGAAGGGCCCTTGTTATGCTAATGCTGCCAGAGGAGGGGTTTTCCAGCCAAAAGAGTTTTAAAAGGAGAGAAAGAAGAGGAAAGAAGGAAGCCATTTTTGGAAAGTGAGAGCAGAGAGAAGGCAGGCAGAGTGCTAGAAAAGAAAGAATCCAGATGGCAGGTGCTGAAGGAGAAGCCAGTTTGTGCAGACAGGAGAAGGGAGAAAGTGTGTAGATGGGGAACCAGAGGTGACCGAGACCTTTGATTCTAGGAAAAACCGGAGAACATTCTCCTGGTTGTGGAACCAAAGACTGTGTCAGGGTTTTGGAGCCCTGTGTGTGTTTACTCTCCGGCCAGTGTGAGGATAGAATAAAAGAATGGCCCACCATTTTTTGGCTCCGCTGTTTCTTTGCCATCCACCTGAATCTAATGTGCACCTGCATGTGAAGGGCTGCGATGGCCGCGGCTGCTGGCCTTACATTCCCCATCCTCAAAAGTGCTCATTTCTCATTGTTGTTACTGCTATTGTGCTGATCTAAACCACTAGCATTTCTTGTTTGGGTTATTTATAACAAATAATAAGTATTCAAAAAGTGTTCCTGCTTTGAATTTTGTTCATCTATTGTCTATTTTTAACATGCAGCCAGAGTGACCAGCATGGGTCAGAGCACACTATTCCCGTGCATAAAATCCAGCTCACCACTTCTCAGAGAAAGGTTGGAAAGATTACATGGTCTGTCTCTTATCTCCTCTCTCCTGTCCCCTTGTTTGCTGTTGTCTTGTCGAACATCACACTTGAGCTGTGGGCTTTGGGTGTCCCTCTGGAAGGAGTGCTCTTCTCCTAGGTAGCAGCTTTGCTGACGATCTCATCAGTGTCAAGCCCGCACTCACGTTTTACACTCTCACTGATCCCTTCCCAGAGCTATCTAGTTAACACCACGACCTGCCTCTCATCTCACTCAGTGCTCCTGATCCTGTTGTCCTGTTTTTATTTCAAAACAAAACAAAACAGAACATATATACATATCTATACCATAGGATATATTACCACATGTGTAGGGCCAGCAGCCACCGCCATGGCCATGCAGGATCACTGGATTCAGGCAGAGGGTAAAGGAACTGTGGAGCCAGAAAATGTGGGCCATTCTGTTTATTAAAGTCTCCAAATGGCAGACGAGCAAACAGGCAGGGAAGACCTCTTCCCTCTCTCTCAGGGCTCCCAAAGCCCCAACCCCCTCTGGATTCACAGCCCTGACTCACAGCCCCCACCAGCCTCAGCACTCTCCAGCCAAACAGGCCTGGCAGAAATACCCCTTCTCCGGCAAACAATGGCCCCTCCCCATGGGGCTGTGCAGCAGGTAATCCGCAATTTGCAATCTGCCACCCTGAGGGTAAGTACCCATAGCCTTCCACAGACTACATACACATGGAGCTGCCCCAATACAAGGAGGAAACCCAAATAAATTCTACTTGTTTGCCCAACAACATGATTATTGTTATCTATTGTCTGAGTTTCCCCACTGAAATGTAAGCTCCACAAGGACAGTGGTTCCTATGCCCACTAGTATATTCTAAGCATCTAAAACAGTGTCTGAGACATCATAGATCCTCAGAAAATATTTGTTGAATGAAAAGAAGTTTAAAGCAGACTGTTGGTCAAATAAGTTTGTAAATATGATGTATGTTTGCCCGCTTATAGTTTGCATTAGGTATGGGAGACAGGCTGTAAGCAGGCCTGAGGCTTAGTTTTAAGACTAAGCATTTCCCACCCTTTTAATACTAAGATCTTTTCAAAACTAAGCTTTTCCCCACACCTTTGACTGTTGCAGGATGTGGGGTGGTGCACTCTCATGAGGAATCCCATTATGCCTCAGATAAGTGACTTTGTATCAGAGACTTCCTTGTTTGTATATTGGATTAAAAGTTTTGATTTCTACACTATAAGAGAGAGCAGAGAAAGGCCACATTGAGGAGAGGAGAAGCAGCCAAGATGGCAGAGTGCTGAAGGAGAAGCCAGTTTGTGCAAAGTTTGTGCAGACAGAAGGAGATGGGGAACAGAGGTGAATAAGGCTGGTGAGCTAGAAACCTTTGATTCTAGGAAACTCGGATAAGTCAGTGGCTTTGGGAGCCCTGAATGGAAAGGGAAGTGTTTTCACACTGTGTGTATTTCTTGCCCACCGAGTGCAAGCTAGGATTAAATGTAATGGCCCACCAGTTCTTGGCTCTGTTGTTTCATTACCGGCTGTACGAATCAAATGCGAACCTGCATGGGCCAGACGGCTGTGATGGTGGCTGTGGCTACTGGCTTTACAGTAGACCTTTATTTTAGTTGTCTTCACTTGGCAAAACTTTGGGTTGTTCTCTGAAAATTCTAGGGTACAATCATTTTTCCCTGTTGTTTACACATACATTGTATCTAACATTTTAACTGGAGTCTCATTTTCTACCTATTAGTCATAGGTTTATGCAAATTTATGTCAGGCTGCATATAGATCACCAGGTATAGTTCCATAGTGTTGAGCTTTGCAGCAATTTGGTTGATGATCAACTCCAAGAGAGGCTCTGATCAGCTTTGGCTTTTGTGCCCTCTGGCTCATAAATAAATGGAAGAATGGCCTTTTGGCTTTGCTTCTGCAAACTTGGAAGGCTTCTTCTTTCCCTAAAATATCCTTAGATGAATATTTAGGCTCTCTTTGTTTTGTTTGAAAAAAATAAAGGAGATTTAAAATCAAGATAGGAAGAATCAGAATCATTTGTGAGTATTTTCTTGAAATTTATACTAATTGCCCTGAGATGAATCTCGTATCAGGACAGCAGAGCCCAGTCCTTCTAGGGTTCTTTGCACCCTGTATTTTTTCAGTCATTTGATCTTCATGCACATTGAATCTGTCACAGTCAGCTGTCCTTTCACTCTTTGAATTGACTGTCATTTACCTGTATCAAAATCTATTTTTCCATCACTTCTAAATCTCTTGATAATTTCCAGTTGCTCATGGATCTGAATTTGAAGGTTGACATGGATCATCCATTCTTTCCAGGATGACAAATAGCTTGACAGTGGTGATCCTCATATTTTATCTTAATTTCTTGGTAAACGTTAATTTAATTTTCTGCTAAATGGTTTCAGTCGCATGCCAGAACCAAACTGAACCTATCTCAGAAATAGTTTTTGTCTTGTCAGAAGTCTTTCTTTCATTTTAATGAAAATTAAGTAACACTTGGTAATTCTAAAAAAATCAACGTAATTACTAATGTCATTGTAAACCTCTGAGATACCATAAGCTTAAATTTCCCAAGTGGCTCAGAGGTGTTAAATAAAAGTATGTCCTCAGTACTTATTGGATAAAAACATAATGCAGACTGAACATATCTCGGAGCTGGAAATGGTCTTTAGATATTGTTGTGCCTCATCATCACAGAGTTTACAAGCAGAGAAATTGAGACTCAGAAAGAGAAGGTGAATATGTAAGTTCGTATTTTGTCCTATTGGACAGATGAACTGTGCACGTTGTTCTTTGGATTTAGTTTAGTGAAGCTGAAATTATATATGAACTTTTATGAGCATTTATAGAAAGACATTTGATTGAAGACAGAGACCATCACAATTATCAAAAAGATTGGTCATCTATCAGAAGTTAAGCACCAGGATCCACCTGGCCATTCCACAGACATAACTGATTCCTTTTCTGCAATTAATTTTGGGATTCATGGAGAACTGAAATGAGCTGTGTGTTCGGTTTCAGAGGCAAACCTTTTTCTTCCCCACTGGGAAGCATCTGTGTATAGTTAGGTGTTTGCCCAGGGCCTTGGGTTGCTGTGGCTTTAGCATTCTCTGAGCTCAAGCACAGTCCTTGAAATGAGTGCTAAATGCATTTCTGGGTGAATGTGTGATACGGGGATCTGAGGATACCCCTGAAGTTTAGTATTTCTAAATAGGAAAGGGAATTAGTTTATATCTGCGGCTGCCTTCTACCTCTCCTCTGTAAATTTGCAAGTAATGAAAAGAGAGTAAAGACATAGATAGGTAAGAAAATTAAAGTACAGTCTCATTTTCAACAACTTTTATTATGAGATTTTGAAATAATAAGACATATGATAAAATATCATTTTCTTCCATTGTGGTTGCATGTGTGTGTGTGCGTGCACATGTATATGAGGGAATCCAATATTAACATTAGAAGATTTTTATTTTTTTCTTAACATATCAGAAAACTGTGATATATATACACATACAAACACACACACCTATCATCCAATCTGCAGATATGTTATATGGACAAGAGCATTGATATCCCTGCTTTGTAGCTAAATCCATCACCCCTGGCATGCCATTTCTCCTTTCTAAGCTCCTTTTCCATCTATAAATGAAGACCTTGAGCTAGCTTGTTAAGGACCCTTGTTGACACACCGTGTCTCTGGTGATTGTTAGTAAACTCAAACTACAAGTCCCATTCACCATTTTCTAAAATGGAAATTTAATAAATTGGTTTTTGTGTGGCCCAAAATAACATATTCATCTAATATCTTACAAAAAATAAAAACATTTGGCTATTAGAAGCATATCAGATAAAGATGATCTTTTTATTTCTGAGTTTTAAAGAAGAATAGTCCCAAGATCATTCCTCTATGGCTCCTGGGTTGATTCCCTGGGTATGATAGTAAATCAGAAACACTAGGTTTTCTCTGTTGGGAAAAGAACAAGACATGATTTCAATCTCTGTTCTTAAAGATCCGCAGAGAGTGTTTTGTCACAATTGATATTTTCTGTCTCTCATCCCTTTCCCCTCCATTTCTCTTCAGCTTCTCTCCAGTGTTTTTGTCCCTTCCATTTGACCAACTATGTCTCACATCACATAAGTCAAAGTCAGAAAAACAGAGCTTTATGTTCTCCTCTAAGTGCTAGTGAGAACAATCTGGCAAAACTGGCCATGTGCAGTGACACATTTCACCTTTGAGGGACATTTGTCTTATACAACTTGAGGGGCCCTTCTAAAGTCCCCTCAGGTTGTGTAAGGGTTTTGGAAGAAACCTCCTGCAAGTGGGATTCATGAGCTTACTGGGAAATCTACGTGGCCACCTCTGGCCAACTGCGTCTACCCTTGTCGCAATCTTTCAGCCCAGAGAAGAAGATACAGGATGTGAGGCCCTGCCACTTCCCCTTGGAGGAATGTGAGAATAAAAACATCCTCAATGAGCTCTTTCTTAAAGGATGCAGGACTATTTTGAAGGATCCAGGGAGCAATTGATAAGATTTTATTCCCTTCATTAGAATTTATTCTTATTAACCTCATAGGGAGTTGAGAGCTATTTAGAATGCAGACTCAGATTCCGTCTCCCTGACAAGTTGCCCTCATGGACAAAATGTTGGCATAACCATTATGCCCACAAATTTTTTGTAGCACATTCAGAATTATTGTAAGACAAAGTAGAAAATGTTACATAAAGAAGGAGACTGACTTGTTCAAACAAGTTTTAGACTTGTGGAGTGGTCGTTAGTGATAAAATGTGGAACAGAATTGAAGGTGAGAGAAAAAATAATTGTTCTCCGGTAAATACCACTTGATGTCAGTAGTCACAAGGACACAAGGTCAGCATTCATATTTCATAAGCCCGGTAAAAAACACCACTGCAATCTCACAGCTGCTTTGGATGTGAGATGATATTCTATTTCTGAAGGAGTCAGCTTTTCTTTATGTAAGGTATCCTTCTCTTTCCATTTAAAAGTTATTTATATTCATTGTGAAAAAAAAAAGAATTCCAAAACTATCGCCCATACTCCTAGCACTCCCTATTGACATGATTGTTCATTTTCTTCAAGTATTTATTATCATTTTGGTGATTGTTTAACATATAGGAGAGCCTACTACCCATATATTTTTATCCTGTTGTACTCTCTTTACATATCCCCACACTACAGTAATCTCATTTTAAATAACTAATTTTTTGCAGATGCTTACTTTTTTTTTTTTTTTTAAATTCTTTTTTTTTTTTTTTTTTAATTTTTCTTTATTTTATTTATTCATTTTAGAAAGGAGAGAGAGAGACAGAGGGGGGGGGGGGAGGAGCAGGAAGCATCAACTCCCACATGTGCCTTGACCAGGCAAGCCCAGGGTTTCGAACCGGCGACCTCAGCATTTCCAGGTTGACGCTTTATCCACTGCGCCACCACAGGTCAGGCCGAGATGCTTACTTTTAATACCTAACACCAAATACAGTTTATTTACCCTTACCTTCAATGATTGGTTATTTAGGTTCATTTCAGTTTCCCTATTAAACATACACTTTAGTGAATATTTTGTGCACGAACTGTTCCTCTGTTTCAGATTATGTTCCTAGAATAAATTCCCAAAAGTGGAGTTAAAAACTCCAACTGTTTGAATCTTTTTGTTGTTGTTGTTTCTTTTGGTTTTTAATGTTTTTTTTAAATGCATGATGCCAAATAGCATACCAAATAGGATGCATTGATTTTTAAATTTAAAATCTAAATTTACAAAAGCTTCTGCTAAATAAACTTTTAAAATTACCCCCATAAAGCTCTGGTTAAAGTATGCCCTTGCTCTCAGTTAATGGCCAGCTAACTGATTTGAACTGACTGCCAGTCACTCTGGAAAAGATCACAAGGTTTTTCCTAGTTCTTTTGAATGAATATTACATGTAATATCCTGAGTGCTGCACGGGGCAAATAAATAACATAAAATACATGCTAGCTGTCCCCAACCTTCCCATCAGATCTTGCATATCATTTTGTGGTGATTATGTTTTTCTTTCTAATCCTTAAAAGGCAAAATAAACACGCAAATAAAAGTCAAAGGAACAATCTTTTATCAGAGTTTAATATTTCACTATGATTACCATTTTGGCATGGTGCATACACTTGAGCAGAATGAAATTTAAAAATCTCATCCTTAAGATGAAATAAATATGAGTTGTTCTTTTTCTCACTTTGTGTTGATTTTTCTTTTTGATGAAAAAATCCTGGCTGTGCAACACTAATAAAATTTTTTTCTTTTGGCAAATTTTTTTTTATAATAATTTTATCTTTTTAATGGGGTGACATCAATAAATCAGGATACATATATTCAAAGATAACAAGTCCAGGTTATCTTGTCATTCAATTATGTTGCATACCCATCACCCAAAGTCAGATTGTCCTCTGTCACCTTCTATCTTGTTTTCTTTGTGACCCTTCCCCTCCCCCTTTCCCTCTCCCATTCTCCCGTCCCCCCTGTAACCACCACACTCTTATCAATGTCTCTTAGTTTCACTTTTATGTCGCACCTACGTATGGAATAATACAGTTCCTGGTTTTTTCTGATTTACTTATTTCACTTCGTATCATGTTATCAAGATCCCACCATTTTGCTGTACATGTTCCGATGTCATCATTTCTTATGGCTGAGTAGTATTCCATAGTGTATATGTGTCACATCTTCTTTATCCAGTCATCTATTGACGGGCTTTTTGGTTGTTTCCATGTCCAGGCCACTGTGAACAATGCTGCAGTAAACATGGGGCTGCATGTGTCTTTACGTATCAATGTTTCTGAGTTTTTGGGGTATATACCCAGTAGAGGGATTGCTGGGTCATAAGGTAGTTCTATTTTCAGTTTTTGGAGGAACCACCATACTTTCTTCCATAATGGTTGTACTACTTTACATTCCCACCAACAGTGGATGAGGGTTCCTTTTTCTCCACAGCCTCTCCAACATTTGCTATTACCTGTCTTGCTAATAATAGCTAATCTAACAGGTGTGAGGTGGTATCTCATTGCAGTTTTGATTTGCATTTCTCTAATAACTAAAGAAGATGAGCATCTTTTCATATATCTGTTGGCCATTTGTATTTCTTCCTGGGAGAAGTGTCTGTTCATATCCTCTTCCCATTTTTTTATTGGATTGTTTGTTTGTTTGTTGTTGAGTTTTATGAGTTCTTTGTATATTTTGGATATTAGGCCCTTATCTGAGCTGTTGTTTGAAAATATCATTTCCCATTTAGTTGGCTTTCTGTTTATTTTGTTATCAGTTTCTCTTGCTGAGCAAAAACTTCTTAGTCTGATGTAGTCCCATTCATTAATTTTTGCCTTCACTTCTCTTGCATGTGGAGTCAAATTCATAAAATGCTCTTTAAAACCCAGGTCCATGAGTTGAGTACCTATGTCTCCTTCTATGTACTTAATTGTTTCAGGTCTTATATTTAGATCTTTGATCCATTTTGAGGTAATTTTTGTACAGGGGGACAAACTGTAGTCCAGTTTCATTCTTTTGCATGTGGCTTTCCAGTTTTCCCAGCACCATTTATTGAAGAGGCTTTCTTTTCTCCATTGTGTGTTGTTGGCCCCTTTATCAAAAATTATTTGACTATATATATGTGGTTTTATTTCTGGACTTTCTATTCTGTTCCATTGGTCTGAGTGTCTATTTTTCTGCCAATACCATGCTGTTTTGATTGTCGTGGCCCTATAATAGAGTTTGAAGTCAGGTATTGTAATGCCCCAGCTTCATTCTTTTTCTTTAGGATTGCTTTGGCTATTTGGGGTTTTTTATAGTTCCATATAAATCCGATGATTTTTTGTTCTATTTCTTTAAAAAATGTCATTGGAATTTTGATGGGAATTGCATTAAATTTGTATATTGCTTTGGGTAATATGGCCATTTTGATTATATTTATTCTTCCTAACCAAGAACAAGGAATATTCTTCCATCTCATAATATCTTTTTCGATTTCCCTTAACAGTGGTTTATAGTTTTCATTATATAAGTCCTTTACATTCTTTGTTATGTTCCTAAGTATTTTATTTTTTTTGTTGCAATCATGAAGGGGATTATTCTTTTGAGTTCGTTCTCAAATGTTTCATTGTTGGCATATAGAAAGGCTATTGACTTCTGTATGTTAATTTTGTATCCTGCGATCTTACTGTATTGGCTTATTGTTTCTAGTAGTCTTTTTGTGGATTCTTTGGGGTTTTCGATGTATAGGATCATATCATCTGCAAAAAGTGATACCTTTACTTCTTCTTTTCCGATATGGATGCCTTTTATTTCTTTCTCTTGTCTGATTGCTCTGGCTAGAACCTCTAGTACCACATTAAATAAGAGTGGAGAGAGTGGACAACCCTGTCTTGTTCCTGATTTAAGGGGGAAAGCCTTCAGTTTAGTGCCATTTAATATGATGTTAGCTGATGGTTTATCATATATGGCCTTTATCATGTTGAGATATTTTCCTTCTATACACATTTTGTTGAGAGTCTTAAACATAAAATTGTGTTATATTTTATCAAAAGCCTTTTCTGCGTCTATTGATAAGATCATGTGGTTTTTGTTCTTTGTTTTGTTGATATGGTGTATTACGTTAACCGTTTTACGTATGTTGAACCATCCTTGAGATTCTGGGATGAATCCTACTTGATCATGATGTATTATTTTTTTAATATGTTGTTGTATTCGATTTGCTAGTATTTTGTTTGGTATTTTAGCATCTGTATTCATTAGAGATATTGGTCTGTAGTTTTCTTTTTTTGTGCCATCCTTGCCTGGTTTTGGTATGAGTGTTATGTTGGCCTCATAAAATGTGTTTGGAAGTATTGCTTCTTCTTCAATTTTTTGGAAGACTTTGAGTAGAATAGGAACCAAGTCTTCTTTGAATGTTTGATAAAATTCGCTGGTATAGCCGTCAGGGCCTGGACACTAATAAAATTTTAGAGAAAAAAACAGAAAACATCTTCATTTACTTCACCTTTGTTATGAATTCTTGGGCAGGAGTAGTGTGCAAAAGTTAGAGGAGGAATGTTTTAGCTCAAAATGAAGAAACATTGGCTTGTGACCAAGGCTGTATCTTCATCAGAAACCAAACAACCCCTGAAAAGGATATTGTAATGGGGTTTACCATTGGTGCTTGGCTGGATTTTATGACTTTAAAAATGTCCTTCACTTCGGAGATGCAGTGACTCATAGCTCTAAGACTAGCTTATTTGGATTGACAATTGGATGAGACAAAGATAATGGGAGTTCTTGGGAGAGAAGAATCGCTCACATAGGTTTGGCTAAGGATGGAGCTTTTATTCTCAGTGAACAGGGATAATTAATTTATTTTATTATTATTTTTTTGTGTGGATGTGTGACAGAGACAGAGAGAGGAACAGAAAGAGGGACAAATAGGGATAGACAGACAGGAAGGGAGAGAGATGAGAAGCATCAGTTCTTCATTGTGGCACCTTAGTTGTTCATTGATTGCTGTCTCATATGTGCCTTGATTGGGGGGGGGGGGCTACAGCAGAACAAGTGACCCCTTACTCAAGCCAGTGACCTTGGGTTCAAGCTAGCGACCTTGGGCTTCAAGCCAGTGACTTTTGGGCTCAAGCCAGCCACCATGGGGTCATGTCTATGACCCATGGTCAAGCCAGGACCTTGCACTCAAGCCAGCAACCTTGGGGTTTTGAACCTGTGTCCTCTGCATCCCAGGCCAACGCTCTATCCACTGTGCTACTGCCTGGTCAGGCTGACCAGGGATAATTTATAGAATTACTTGTTGCCTGTCATTCGAGTTGTCTGAGCCCAAGTATCCATAAGGCAGTCTGTGGGTTCTTGATAAACAGAAGTGAGTTAAAAACTTGAACAACAATTTTCAGGAAAACCCTATAAGACATTCAGCTGCAAGATGTTCACATTGAGGTAGTCTGTGTCATGGACCACAGCTCAGTTTGTGGAGCCTGAAGACGCCAGATGAGGCTCTCTGGCATCAACCAAGAATGGATGTGACAAGCAGCCCATTGCCCAGCAGAGATGGGAACCTGGTGATTAAGAGGGGGGATAAAGCCTACATGGAATGGAAAAGCCAGTAAACACTAATGGTTCTCAGGAGTAAAACAAAGGTGCCCCAAGCAGGAGAAAGGCCTGGCTTCGTGATGTTTAAATGGGAAACAAACCTGTGGATATGTTTCTGAACAGCAGTCATATAGAAAGTGTTGAAATCAACTGGGAAAAGATCTCTCTTCTTGGGAAAACCCCATACCACTAAGAAGCAAAGAGCCAACATTATCAACTCCCTGCACTGCTGAGCTGTCATTCAGTTTGATTTATTTTTACAAACAGTTAAAAAGAGGCCTGGAAATAGAGGCATTATAAAGTTCTGGAGAAGGAATATTGCATGTGTCAGGTTCATTTGCTAGTACTGCCCACCAAGCTAATTACAAACAAACCTTCCTTGCTTTTCTAGAATATAACAAAAATGATAATTAACAATCTGCGCTTTCATTTAATCACATTTTGGCCTTCCCTTGGTGTTTAGGACTTATCATTTTACAGATGATTTTTGGAAAGAATGTATTTGATTTCTTTGTGGAAGCATCATTTACTTAAATATAAATGTTTTCTCTGATGTTCACTAAACAGGAGATTAGAAAATGTTCCCATTATTTTCAGTACTTTATATTCCAGGGTGTTCTATAAGATGAGTTTTTTAAATTGAAAATATGTATTTGAGATATTTATTGGACACTTACAAAAAATAAACATATCCTTTTGTACTTAAACTTATTTCACTTGTAAAATGATGGCCAGGGCGGAAACACCGTGTTTGTTGTCCGACCCTTCCGTGGGTGACTCTTGTTCCATGATGCACACACTGAGCCTCAGCTTTTCCTGGGAACTGGCGGGCCGTAACAGAGGGTCCTGGCGAAGATGAAATATAATGAGGGTAGGAGCAAACATCTTGCACAGAGCTCTCTGATTTCAAAAAGCCTGCATTATAAGACTGAAACAAATGGCCTTAGAAATGACACATAAGGGCTAGAGTGTCTGTCCAGACGGTAAATCCTGGAAAAGGACAAGAGAAGGGAGCAACCTTGAACACCCTGGGGAATATTGGAGAGAGGGGCATGAGCTGGAGCGTGGAAGAGGGTAGGGAAGTAGTAGGTCCTTCAGATCCCTCACTCAAGTCCTAAAGTCTCCATCTGCTGCTTAGAATGACTGGTATTCTGAAGTCTTGTAAATAATCCCCTAGTTTCCTCCCAGGGCACATTTCATAGTAACCAGCTCTGTAAGAGTTATAGCAATCTGGGAACTCAGCCGAGCCATACTAAACATAAGCCTAGCACTCACCTTGAGGACTCTTTCTTCCTGAACATCCACACTGCACACCCTTGACAAGTTCACCTGAACCTATTTGTTTACTACTCGTTGAATGAATCCACTACTTATCATATAAACTTTCCTCACCTGTGTTTAATGTTAGCTTTTCTTGAGCTTGAATTATTTCAGCTGTTTCATTTGGTTTCCTTGATCCACTCTAGTGCTTTTTTTCCCACAAAGGGAAGATAATACTTTCAAATTTGCATCTAATCTGCTAACATCTTTCTAGGCGTCTTCAGAATGGGTGGCCCTGGGCAATAAGGAGTGCACACAGATCTTGTCCAAATAATGACTTTGTTACCTGGGGTGGGAATAATTGGGTCTTTTGAGGACCTAACCTGAACTTTTGTATCTGTGTATGTACCTCCGACTCTGGCCGTGCTGTTTCTCCCTGTGGCTCCCTCTCATAAGTTCTCAGCACAGCAACCTAGGAGAACCTTTAAAACATAAGTTAGGTATCTCAAATCCTGCTCCAAACCTTCCTGGGCTCTCCATTTTACTGGAGTTAAAAGCCAGTGAACAACAGATCCTTTGTGACCTCTGGGCTCCCTCCCATGTGCTCTCTCGCCCCTGCTCTTCCCACCCCTCCTCCATCCCTCCACTCCAGCGTGCTGTCTGCCTTGCTCTCTATCAGCATGCCCGGGACACTCTTGTCCTGGAATCGTTTAAGTGGCTATTTTTTTTCTGCTTAGAATATTATGTTCCCAGAGAGCAGCGTATCTGGCTATTTATTCTTTCAGATCGCTGCTCAAATGTCACCTTTTCCCCTAACCACTAAAATGGGAGTCCCTAGCCTTATTTGCTGATTAATTTTACTCTAGAACTGATATGATTGGCTTTTATCCTGCACCTTTAATTATTTTATTGTGCATTGTCTGTCTTTCCTCATCAAACTATAAGCTTGAAAGGACAGGGATTATGTCTCTTTCTCTCACTTGCAATATTTATAAGAACCCAACAGTTCCTGGTACATTGTGGCAATCAATAAATCATTGCAGCAAGTCCCAGAGGGAAGAGGGGAGGGAGTTAGGGGGAAGGGGGCAAACGGGGTGTAGTGGGGAACAAGGGGGTGGAGGTGAGGGAGGTATATTGAGTGGGACACTTGAATCCATGTTAACACAATAAATAAAAATTAATAAAAATTAAGAAAGAAAGAAATAAACTCAGACTGACCTGGGTCTGAACCCCAGCTTTACCAACAGGAGGCATGGAGAAGTCAATTAGCCTGTCTATGCTTTGCTTTGTTTCATCTAGAACAGCGTTT
The DNA here is from genome assembly GCF_036850995.1 of Saccopteryx leptura. Taxonomy (NCBI): domain Eukaryota; kingdom Metazoa; phylum Chordata; class Mammalia; order Chiroptera; family Emballonuridae; genus Saccopteryx; species Saccopteryx leptura. The sequence continues at coordinate 84,252,861 of NC_089511.1, forward strand.
GTATAATAAATATGTATTTTCTGATGGCTTTAGGCGACCCCTGTGTTTTGGTCGTTCGACCTCCGCTGGGGTCGCGACCCACAGGTTGAGAACCACTGATCTAGAATGTGAGGAGGATGATATCAAACTGTCATGAGGATTAAATAAGACAATGTAAATAAAATAATAAATAAATAAATGGCTGCAGAAGGACAGAATGGAGAAAGGAATGAATGAAATCTGAAGATAGCCAATGTCCTAAATGACAGGCAGAGGGGAGGTACTCATTTGAATGAAATGGGGAAAAAGAATATGTCAGAAAATATCTTGGCAGGAGTTGACATAACTATGATCACTTTCTTCAATTTTATTTTCTCCATTTTATTGGTCATCTATTGCGTTCTTGAATCCTGCCCCTCATGTACTGAGTAATGGTATCTGGATGGCCACCAGTGTCCTTTACTTGCTCTGATAATTCTAGACTCATGAAAAAATCAATTTAGTTATATTCCTTTCCAGGTTCTCTTAATGTCGGTGTGGTCCCTCAGCTAAATTGTCATTGTAGAGACAAAGTATTTTCCTTCTCTTTATAACCTCTGGTTTTAGGCACATAAACAATGATGGGTTGGCTAAAAATTTGTAGATTTCTTTTGTAATAAATGTGTCCCTTGTGATATTTCAATGAAAACTTTATAATAAAAAGTAATTATATGTCTGTGTTTTGTCAAGAGCACTGGAATCAAAGTCAGAAAACCTTACTTTCAATCTCCATTCAGCTCCTTTTTAAGAAAGTGTGACTTTGGAAAAAGCACAGATGTCTTCGTGCCTCAGTTTCCTCACTTATTCCCTATGGCCATACTATCAGTCCTAGCTGACTTCACACAACTGGAGTGGAACGTAATGAAGTAATTTTGAAATTAAGTTCGAATGTGTAAAACTTGATAAAAGTTCATTTATTATATAACTGTCTACAAAAAAACTATTTTCTCCTGGGATTTCTTTTCAGATCCTCTAAATCAGACAATTCCAGGCAGTCTGTGAAACATACAGATATTAAATATCCAACCTATTAAAACTTAATTCTGTCCCTGAGTTGGCCTTTTTTTTAATGTCTTTCAATTTGATCTGCCTGTTATGTTGTGAAGACTTGGTGACTCAATGGTAAAAAGGGTATATTTGGAATTATTAAAAGACAGTCACTTGTCTCAGTGGAGATAACAGTTTCATTTTCCAACTTGCCACCTCTGCTGGGAGAAAGCCTAGAAATGAATCAGAGTATATCTCTCTTCTCTACTTCCTAACTGATTTGGAAAATGATGTTCTTAGTTATATCTGAGTAAAACAGAAGAGGTGATTTAAATATGAAACTGGGTAAGTCTATCAAGGGGAATGTGAACTTTAGCAGAGGAAGGAGAAATGAGTTTCCCAGGCATGACCAACATGAATAATGAAGGAGCAAGTACTATGGACCCTCGTGGGCTCAATCTCTAGGTTAGAGCTCTGAGGAAGTCTAGTGAGTAGGCTCTTCTAAGAGAAGGGACTTTGGCACTTCAAAAGGATATGCTTTTAGGAGAGAGTTGATAAATTCAACTGATCTTCAGAGGACCTATGAGTATTCTAATGAAGAAGAGTACAGCTAAAACCAAGCCCTCCATCCACCCTCTATTTATTCACAAAACCATCAACACTCTCTTTCATTAAAAGTTCTGTAAAATTTCTAATACATGCTTTGCTTCTTACTGTGTAGCTATATTCTATTTCTTCTCAGAATGAGCCAAATGCTTCTCACACATTATGTGACAGAGAAGCCATTTTGGGGACACTGCCGATCTCTCAGTGGCATGGCACCACAATGAGTCAGCACATTTCCTGGTCTGGGTCTTTGCCTTGGAGTTCCAGCGATGTCATCAGGTGACTGAACTCAAATTCCAGAAAACTAGCTCACATCTTCAAACACATAAGGAATGACTAAGATGCCAGTGCTAATCTTTGGTTGAGAAATGAAACTGCCAAGGAGAAAAGGTTTTGACAGTAGCTGGTCTGAAGCAGACCTAGCTGGGACACCATAATCAGCAGTTGGTTCCCCAGGCAACTTGGATTTAGAGTCAAGAGAGTGAGGAGGAGAAGTCAGATCTATGGAGCTAGGACATCTGATGCAACAAACAGTCACTAGGTCAGAGTGTTTGTATCAGGATGTCAGTGTCCCACTGCCACGGACTTAGCTGGGGATTGATGACTCATTCACATGTATTCATTGAGTGCCATGAACTGGGCTAAGTGTGGGGACTTTAGTGAACAAACATCATGGCAGTAGTTTCTCATGGGGGTCTTGGTGTATTCAGAAAGGACATTTCCAGCCCTGGCCAGTTGGCTCAGTGGTAGAGTATCAGCCTGGCATGCAGGAGTCCCGGGTTCAATTTCCGGCCAGAGCACACAGTAGAAGCACCCATCTGCTTCTCCACCCCCTCCCTCTCTCCTTCCTCTCTGTCTCTCTCTTCCCTTCCCGCAGCCAAGGCTCCGTTGGAGCAAAAAGTTGGCCTGGGCGCTGAGGATGGCTCTATGGCCTCTGCCTCAGGCACTAGAATGGCTCTGGTTGCAACAGAGCAACGCCCCAGATGGGCAGAGCATCGCCCCCTGGTGGGCGTGCCGGGTGGATCCCGGTCGGGCGCATGCGGGAGTCTGTCTGACTGCCTCCCCATTTCCAACTTCAGAAAAATATAAAAAAAATACACACACAAAAAAAGGACATTTCCAGACAAATGATTGTGATATCATTGAGTGTATGGTAGAAAACTATGGGAAACTGCAGGATTTGCCAGTAAGGGTATCTAATCCTGGATTAAGGGCTCAAGAAAGATATTGTGACAAAACCAGTACTTAAAATTCCGGGGTTTATGCAACCTTAGTCTGTACACTCCTCAGATAGAGCTATAAGCTGGATGAGACAAGGCCAGTCATTTGCATTTGGACAAGCTTTGGGATATTGTCAGAACTTTCTTGCTTTTGAACTAACGTAGTGGGATAAATGTTTAGAAGACACATACAGCTTGTCAGGAGCTGTGTGTAATACAACCTCTGCAAGAGCAGTGTATAATATAACCTCTGGACTCATCTGTTAAGTGGAGAACATGTCATCCCTACTGCCCAGTTTGCTGTAAATATGACCAAAATACTGTCTGTAGATGACAGAAGTAGGGCTGGCACTATTAATGTTATTTCTGATTTGCTGAGACCTCTGCTGTGACACTGTTATAAGCCCTTATCTGTGGAATTTCTTGGCTCACTCTTTAGAGAAACCTAGTTTCCTCCCTTCCGTGCCCTCCATGAAGGACCAGTCAGAGGACTGTTAATGAGCTTCTCATTGAGTCCTCTTTGGGTTCCCAGGCTGAATGTTCTCACTGGGAAGAGCCTTCCAAAGCCTCCCAGACAGAGCAATGGGGATGCATTGTGATGCGCTGTGCTGACATAAGCACATCTGTAAATAGCACTTTCCCCCAGTGTGACATTTTTTCCTGGGTTTATGGATGAGCCCTCATACTGTGGTGTAGCCAAAGTTGCCCTACTAATGAGAGGCACAGCACTTTGGATAGCAAGGCATGACAGTGCAATTCTGAACAGGATTTTTAATGTCTGAAAGATAAAAAATGGTAACCCTGAGAGCAGATTGATAATTGTGGCAAGTTTAGTGCTTCCCACCAATGTACAAAGATAGATTAATTTCTGTTTCACCACAAGTGTTTGTCTGATGTTAGGCAGGAAAAAAAAAAAATCTGTATTTAAATGAGTGTATTCTAACATGGAAAAGTAGTGCTAGAATAAAAAGTAAGCATATCATGTTTGGGGATATAACAAAGTACAGTATCTTAGAGTCTTCTGGGAAATCTGTGGCCTGTGATTTACGGCATTCTTGGTGAATGGCTATTGTAGACCCGCCCGGAGCCTGACTAATGAGTAAAGAGTAATTTTACCCCACCATTCACTAAACACTTTTTTTTTTACTATGGCACAGACACACATTCCCACTAGATTAATGTTTTAATAAATTAAGAAGAATGCTAAGTAAGAAAGGGTACCAAAATGGAAAATTCAGTGAAGCACAGACTCTATGGGCCAAGGGGTAAATTACTTTTATTAGTTTTTCTCTTTTTCTTTAAGGCTTTAGTGAAAGTAATGACCTAGCTATTTTTATTTGAGTAGTACACAGTTAATTTTGGGATCTAAAGTAGACCTCTTATTCAAAGTACTTATCTTTTTCCCTGAGACCTAAATAGAAACAGTGGTAAAATGAAATGTATTTTGGTATGAAATGGGCAGCAAGTAACCAGAGAAGATGCCAGGCATGGTAGACTAGCAGCATCCTGGCGGTCCCTATATGCCCAGTGTTAACTCTTCAAGTTGTTGGACGTGGGGGAAATCTGAGGACCCAGGGAAAGGGCCAGGGAAGCTAGAGTGGTGGTCTTGTAGCATCCAGAGAGCCTGTGGTTATTTACCTACTGGTTGGGAAGTAGTTCAGTGTTTCAACAACTGGTGCACTGTGCCGTGTGATATGAAAACTCATTGAATTCTATTTTCCTTTCAAATGAGGAAACAGGAAGTTTTAGGCAAGTCCTCAGATTCGATTAAGACAAAAGCCATGACAGAGTCTCATCTGGGCTCTGCCTCTTACTCGAGGACTCTGTGCAAGTCAGTTAATCTCCCTGGTTGTCTGTTTCCTAAGCACTGGTGTGGGGATATTACCACCTACCTGGTAAGGCTGTTGGAAGGACAAGATTAGATCATTGCATGGGATGCTGCAACTCCAAGTCTGGAGCAGGACGCACCTCTAGTACAAAGTATGGAGACTGTGAGGGCCCCTCCTGGTTTGGCTGTCTCCAGGATTCTTTGCCCGTTCTTACTTTGAAACATTCCTGGGGACTGAGTGTCTGGATGTGCTACCTTCTCTGGCCAAGATGCGGTTAGGAAAATGAAGCAAGGACAAACCCACACTCTGTCCTTGTATTTTTCATGAGAAGAATACCACAAGGATATGTAATGGTAATAGTTCATTTATCTTGATAAGAGTGACACTAAGAGACTGTGCAAGACATTTTATGGCCTACACCCCAGTGCTGCCTTGGTTTTTCTTTTTGGAAACAAGGAACTCCAACTTTTTAGCATTTCTGTCAGTCTTTCCAAGCAATTTCTTCGGTGTATTTTTTCCCCTTAGATCTGCCAGCATGAGTTTGGTTGCCTGCAATCACAGAACCTTACTGACACAATAATTGATTACTGCTTTGCAGAGACATGACCCCTTAATATTCAGAGGAACACCAATATGGCTGTGTGAGTCCTTTCTCTCTCTGATTGGAATTTATCCTCTCTCCCCCTCCCGTTCTTCTTTCCTCGTTTCCTCTCTATTTTCAACCATAACATCAATCAGTTCTGTCTTCAAACAAATGAACTGAGAAGCCCCACAGTTTCATGGAATTTACCTATTTTGGGGGACAGATTTGAGGAGATAATCTGTAACAATTTTGTGTTCCTCTATAAAGCAGGAAATGTTTCCAGAATAAATACATTACTTACAGAAACTCTGGGTAAAAACTCACATTCTGTGCAATGGTTTACCGGACTGAATGATATCTGCTCCTACCAAAGTAATTGCGTTGATCCAAGCTGCGATGGTGCCCAGGGCTTTTATCTGGCCTCTCGAGTGGTGCTGCCTCCTGACCAGTGTTGCTCCCTTTTGTGAGATTCTCAGTGAAACCACACACAGAGGTACAGGTTAGGTATGCTGTACGGATTGCTGTTCATGTCCAATGTAATTGTGAGGTGGAAATTGTGTTCAGAACAATGATGTCCCAAGACTATTAGGATAAAAAGAGAATAAAAGGGAACAATGTGCTGTCACAAAACGTTGTAGAATAATTTCAAGTCATGTTGGGCTCTGACAACTGATTGGGGAACAAGGATTCAGTTGGGACCACCCTTCCTAGACTTGTTGAGTTACTTTAGTGGTAGGGATAGTGCTTGTCTATGACGGGGTTATCAGTGCAAGTTACCTAGTCTGAGGGGGGTGGTACAGTCTGACCAAGGGCTAACAGAGAGCAGTGTGACGAGAGAGAGGGGATGTGGGAAAGTGGGCTGTCAGTGAACTTTGCCTTGAACGGAAGGTTTTAGACATCAAAACCTCATTCTGAGAAGAAGGAGTGTATCAGATTCCTAATCAAACAAGATTAGGACATGTTCAACCTCCAGTTCTGAAGAGAGCAGGTATGGGATGACCACAGCTAATCAGAACAGAGTTGCAATGAAGGGCCAGTTTGCCAAGTAGCTAGGATGTGTCCATAGGTGCTATGATTTCCTGCTTCTAATCAGAGGCTGGGTGGCCACTGACTTTATTAACTAGGCTTCTGTCCTGCATAGTTCTGAGCCTCCAAGTGACCACGAGGCCAGCCTAGAACAGGTAATGACCTCAGGGGAAATATTTGGGACTTAGCTTCTAGAATGTTACTTACATATTCCAGATACATGCTGTGTCTCCATTATGCAGAAAATAACTCAGATGAAAGGAAGGACAGTACATATAGAAATAGCAATTTTTTTTACTGCATTTCTCTGCCCACCTACTGGTAGAAAACATATAAGGTCTTTAAGGGCAATTTAGATTGTGATAAAGGATTTTACTAGAGAAAGCACTGTCAGATTGAAATACTTTCCTGTTCAATAGTGTTTCTCTAGTGGAATATTTTTTCAACATGGTTATTTTGCAAACCAATTAATCAGAAGCCTGTGTAATTAAATGCTCTAAGGTTTAAATTGGGTTCCTATGGGGTTTCATGTGCATTTAGTAGTTTGAGTGTTTTCCCACAAGAAATCAATATTTTCCTAAAACCCAGGGAATGTACTGTTCATTCAGATAAAGTAGATTAAAGTATTGACATTACACACTGCAGACCCAGCCTGGGCAGCATGACTTTCATATATGGTGTGAGGATCAGAATCTCAGACTGGCGGTCAGTGAAGGGGAGGGGAGGTATGTTAGAAAGGACAGATTTATAACTCTCCTTTGATCAAATTAACTTTAGTTTGTTGACGGCAAAACTATCAGCGACCTCAATTTAAATGTGAAGGATATATAATAATAGAAGCTAAACTATCATCACCCCAAAACAACTGTGGTAAAATTAACACTGAAAAAAAATGAGTGAAACACCAAAATCCAAATAGGCTGAATTACTCCAAAGAGCCACTCAGTATCCAAGATAATAATTAAAAAACCATTGAGAATGAATCTCCGGGAATAACATTTGAAGTTTACTCCCTAGGAAAGTGACAAGTGCAGGCTCCTCAGAAGCTTGTCAGCGGGAGGGTCTGCACACTCCTGTGGCCAGTGCTCATGCACTCTCTCCTGAAATGTTCCTGTCACTTAAATTCAAACCGTGGACTTTGTGTTCAAACCGGACCCTTTTGTCCAGGTCCTATTCTGAACCAGCAGTCCGCTGGAACAGCAGGCAGAAACCACATCTATTCCATGCAGTCTGAACGGTGGGCACCCTAGTGACCAGCCTTTCCTGGGTGCCCTCTCCTCAGGACCACCCTCCTCAGTGCCTTACCCATGGGTCTCTCCTCGGGCTACCTGTCAAATGGGGGGTTTTCTGTGTGTTCCATTTCTCATTGATGTAGTATTTCTGGTGCTCCTATATACTCACAAGTCGACTCTCCACCTCATTTCTGATGGCATTCTAAAAACACACCTCTATCCAAAGACGCACCTCTGTCCTTGCCTCTCTTGGAGCTCCGGGCCTGCAGGTGTGCTCGTTCCTCTCCCAGAGGTCCCAGACTCCAACTCATTGTCCTTCTGCCCAGAACTCTTCACCTTTGTCGACTGCCTAACTCACTGCAGCACTCCTCATCACACTTTATTGCCACCATCTATCCACTTTCTCTTCTCCTTATCACACTTCCAATATGCAGTAAATGACAAGACAATCAGACCTTTGCAGTGTGGAGACTGATGGCTTCTTAGAATATTTTGAAATTATTGTGATGCTAAAAGCATCTAGGTCTACATTTTCTGTTGTGAGTTACAAGAAAAAAAAACATTTAGCCATCCTAGCTTGCCATAATTTTATCCTAGAAGAAAAGCCACAAAATGCTGTTTTTTCAAGGGTAAAAGCATGGGCACCAGCTAGTCAGAATGGATGCCACAGCAAGTTACAGTCAAAGCTGACCACAAACAATTAGTATACCTTTATGGTCCGTAACAGTTAACTATTATCCTTGCAGGTGTTGAGGCCTGTGGCCCAGAAGAGGTATGAGGAGGGAGGGAGCATGCTGAGGTACTACTCAGTTATCAGGCCAACTGATTTTCCAATCTTGGCCACTGAATAACATTCCTAAAATGCATATTGGATTATTTAATTCCCAATGGAATAATTATTACATCTATTTATGGCTCCAACAAAAAAGAAATCCTGACCTTGACCTTCAGAACCCTTCAGAGCCAGGCCCTGCTGCCTCCTCAGCTCACACCCTTGCAGCGGCCCCAGCTCTGCCCCGGTCACTCCCGATGGCGGCCCTGCAGGTGCCGTTGGTCCAGAACCCTTGCTCCTTCTACCCTGGACCCATGGTTGATTCCCCCCCCCCCCCCCTGCTCAGCACATGCCCCCGATCCTGCATCCCCTTCTTATGTAGTAAATTCCAGCTCATCCTTCAAGTCTCAGTTCACAATACCCTGTTAATTTAAATATATTTTTACCCTCAGCCTGTTCCCTTTCTTATCGGGGTTAATCACCTGCTTCCATTATTCTCTATGGGCACCCCTCTTCTAGCCTTCATTGTACGGTGGTCCCGCAATACCTGCGGCTCCCCCCTCACGGGCAGTGCACTTCCAGAAGGCAGCAGTCTAGTCTGTCATTCTCCCTGTTATGCATTGAGTAGATATTGACTGGCATTTGTTATCTAACTTTTAAACCTCACACGTGTGATGCTGAGGGCCTGGTGCGTGGGCTGACACCGAGGAAGGCCCTGCTGGGGAGACATGCATGGTTTTTGCTCATTTTGCCAGAGGACTGCGTATTCTGCTCCGTCTCTCAATGGCTAATCCAGTGCAGGTCTTAGGACTGATATATTCTTAAATGGAACTTTTGGAGAGGCTTACTGACGGGGATCCTTTACCCTATAGTGCGGGGCAGTTAAATAAGCAGAGATTTGGCCACAGTAGGGTAGAAGGCCAGTGAGCAGTGAGATGGGTCCCCAGGTTCCCCATGCGGGGGGACGAGGGGGAACAAGAAAAGCAAGGGGAGAGATGAAGTAGACCCTGGCCGCCCTCTCTCCTCCCTCTGTCTTCCTGTCCTCGGGTCCTTTTATCTCTCCCTGCTGCCTCCCATTTACCAGAGGCAACCTAAAACCAGAGTGCCAGGAAACCTCAGTAATTCATGCCAATGAGGCCAGCTTCCTGGGCACAGAACAGGGCAGCAAGAACTATGGTAAATACAGGTAACAACTAACAAAGAAGGAGAGTCCCAGCTTACCCATGATGTTCTGGTAGAGACCTAACTCCTGAGGGGCTGTGTGTCCTCACTGTGTAAGAAAGTCCTTAAGTCGTCCCAGCACTGCCGCTGTTTAGCGGGGAGGTGCTGCGCTGCTAGAACCAGGTCTGAAGCTTCCTGAGGGAAAGGACCCTGACTGCCTGGTTCAGCCTTAGATGTCTTTAACACCTAGGACAGGGCTGGGCCATAGAGAAAAGAAGTACTTATTAGATGCCTGGCCTGACCGGTAGTGACACAGTGGGTAGAGTGTCAACCTGGGATGCTGAGGTCACAGGTTTGAGCGCGGGCACATCCAGCTTCACTGCAGGTTCACCAGCTTGAGCGCAGGGTCTCTGGCTTGAAGCCCAAGGTCACTGGCTTGAGCAAGAGGTCACTGGCTCATCTGGATCCCCCTGGTCAAGGCACATATGGGAAATAATCAATGAACAACTAAAGTGACACAACTCTGAGTTGATGCTTCTCATTTCTCTCTCTTCCTGTTTCTCTGTATATATATATTATATATATAATGAGTGAATGCATATAAGTAGATATGTCTCATGACCCTCAGTTTTTCCAAAGACTTTTCTATCCTAGCATTCTCTTCCTGTTAGCCTGTTGCAAAACCAAAACTCTGCTGTCACAGACTTGCGTACAGTTTTCTACAGTGGCTCATTTATCCCAGCTTACGACCTAAAATCAATGACCTACTTTCTGACTCTTGCCCATGTATTCTCTACATGATGCCCTCGGGAAGGTGTAACTCCATCCCTGAACAATATCAACAGCAACCTGAGTGCAGCCTCTCTCCTTATCCCCTAGGAAATGAAGGTCCAGTGAAGAAGCCGTGGGCTGGTGAACAAACCCAACAGAGATGTGCTGGGGAGGGGCAGCCCAGATAGCCCGGAAACAGGCCATTTTATTTCTCTTCAAAAGTGCAGAAAATAAGAAGCAGGAAAGAGCCAGGGATTTGTTACTAAAACACCAGTGTAGTAGAAAGGAAGACAGAACAAATGCTTCTGGTGGCCTCGGCTGTTCTGGTCCTGGGAGTGTCACAGATAAACCCAACCTACCAATATGCTAAGAATAATAAACAAAATTAGAAGCATTTCAAAAGTTATTATTCATAGAACACATAATGACCTTATAGGTGAATTAAATGAATGAAAATGTAAAGCTCACAAACAACTTGTGTCATTCATGGTTGTCAATGAAAGATTTTCTTTAACCACAAATTTGCATTTTCTTTATCCATCAAATTTATTACCGTTACACCGAAATGGTTCTTTCCTCTTTACTCTTTTGGCTCAGAAATTACAGTGCCATGTGGACAAGTCCTGCCGGGGGTGAGGACGATGGAGACGCAAAGACCCGACTCCGGGGACCAGGTTCAGTGACGCAGATCCACTTTATTCAGGAAGTAAGCTAGCTTATATACATGGGTTCAGCCTATAGGGTGTTACAGCGTGTCCTTCATAGCCAATGGCTGAAAAGATCAGAGAGCTGCATGATTGGCACTAAGTCACTTCCTTATAGCAGGCAAGCTCCCTTCCTGGGTATGCCCTGAAGGATTCTGGGAGCTGGAGTATTCTCACAGCATTGCATCAGCCACAGCTGCTAGGAATGTGCTCTGCGCCCCACCCACAGTGCCATGTCCAAATTTCATGCACTGTTTTTAGGATGTTTCAAATAATCATGAGTAAAAGTTATTCTCAAATGCTTTGTGCAAGGGTGACCAAAAGGCCAATGTTATCTCAAAGGAAAAATATCAGTGACAATCATGACCCACCAAATGCTAAAAATGACAAAGCCTCCATCAATGAAACCCATTCATACAGACAGAAAAAAGTATCCATGAGAATAAAAATTGTCAATAAGGTATATACAAAGCAACACCCTCTCTTAGTCATTTTATTTTTTGATGATTTTCTTAAACTCAAAAATCTCATGATATTCTATAGTGCCTCCTACGCAAATAGTTTCAGACCAATTAATTTGGGAGTAAAGCCTTTGGTTTATCCCAGAATCATCATACTCTATCTGACAGATTTTTCAAACAGAACTTTGGAGTGAAATTGCCTGGTTATTCTTCTTAGGCCTCCATGGAAATTTCTTCCGTTTATAGATACCATCTGGCCTAATGAGATTATAACAGCTTCCACACACTCTGTCTTCCTTGGCATTTGGATATTTCATTGAAGTCCTTATTAGGAGTGAAAATATAAGAAATAAGGAGGGGTAAGTTTTCGTGTTAAATAAGCTTGGCTCTTTTACTCTGTTATTGAAAGTAAGTAATCAGGACTATAAATTAGATTTACTGACTGTAAGTGTTCAGTTTGAACATTGTCCACAGGATGTTGACTTACCTAAGTATCTAGTGATCTCTAAATGAAAATTGGTGCCCTAGTCGCTGCTGGTTTTAGCCAAGGGATATATAATCTTGTGGTAGCCCAAGTGTGTATCCATAATGTTAACAAAAAGATCTTTGTAGGTGAGGTGTGATTATGTGTCCAAAAACATTACTAATCTTCATTGCTTATTAATGTGGGTGCATGTAGGAGTGTGGAAGTGGCAAGATTGACTCCATTTTTCAACAGTGATGGAGAGGCTAGATAAACAAATTCAAGGCAATTATTCTAGGATTCAAATTTTTAGCCTGTCATTGACCAAATGTATAAATTTGGCTCATAACAGATAATCATTCTTTTATGCAAAACTTTATATAAGATTCATACTGGGCAATGAAAAAAAAATAGTATTATGCTATAACTTATGTCTTGACAAATTCTGTCTCATTTCCCAGGGGCCCTCCCACGGGATAGCTCTGTGTGTGTGCACTTACACACACACACATAGACATATACACACATATGCATGTACGTGCATATATGCATATGGAGAGGCACTTTAGACAGAGGGTAAGAGCACGGTTCTGGGGCGAGATAAACCTGCATTCATGTTCAGACTTTCAGTTTGCCTGTGACTTACGATATATTTCTTAAATTCCATCAGTCTATAAAATGAAGGGAGTAGGAAAAATGAGATAATATACCTAAAAATATACCTGGTTCATAGGGAACCATAAACATTAGTCACTATTGCTTTTAATTACATTTTTAGATTTTTGTGCATTGCTCTGAGTTGTTTATGTGTGACAAAGGAAATGACCAATAGAGTAATTTTCATGGTGACATACTTTTCTAACTCATTCATTTGACCATGGTTATTTTTGTGCCATCTATGATGACCAGTGCTGGGGCATGCCAGACCACGTGAGACCCCTGCCACCATGGTGTTTTAATCTGGTGATCAATGAGTGAAGCACAACCTGGACAAATAGCATTTTCATTAGAAATAATGTCCCCCCCAACACACACACATTATTCATCTGTGAATGTTTGGACTGATTAACATTAAAAGTTACCTTTTCCTTTTAAAACATTTCATTTAGACTGGCACATGGAAGTAATTTTTTTGTGATGAGGCTTGTGGTTTTATTCTGATATGTGAAGAAATTTACACAGCACAAATTAACACTGGTAAAGGTTTTATCTTCAAGGGCATCTGGCGACAGGGCGTGAAGGTCTGGAGGGAGAGGTAGATAGAAGGTTTGTCTGAATGGCCAATTTTCCATTTGTTGAAATGATTCTTGACTTTATCAGCAAGCTCACGTTCAAAAAAATCCCATTGTGAGGTATAATAGATGACACCTGATACTAAAAATCCACATACCAGCCTGAACAGTTCAGAAATTAATGCCTTCCATAACGCCAAGAGATTTGATAATGAAGCCAGCTCAGTAGAGGTCAAGGGGAAATGATATTATGTGTGCTCCCCTATGAATCAGTGTAATCCTATTGCTTTTCCCAGATGTTCACTCCTGGCTCAGGCAGCTACAATGTGATCTCAGTGACTTTCATAGGAATCCTTTGAACAATTCTGTCCTACCTTGAGGCTCTATAAACTGTTTATGGTCTAATGGGCATACATCCCTTATCAGGACCCTCTGCCCCTTGCATTTGGATAAATGGCCTCATGTTCCCCATCCCATGCTCCTTGATTGTACAAAGTACCCCCTGTGTTCTGAGAGTTTGTAGGCAGATTTATAATATCAAGGTCCCTTCTGTTTCCCTTTGGCTTCCTCTAAATATGAGTCGTCCTGTCATCTGCAATTATTTTCTTTGCTCCTCATTGTACTGATTCAGGTGTGAATGTTCACTGCTTCCTCAGTTTCCCCACCCTCCAATCTCAACAACCATTTGTATTCAGTAGGTTGTACTAAAGAGTTAGCAATGTGGGGGTTAGGAGGTGGAAGTGAGAGCAGGGATTTGTGGTAACAGTGCAAGCACATTGTGTTTATGAAAAATTTTTCCTTTGTTAAAATGTATTTGCCACTACCTCCACTGAGAATAGACCACAGTGGCTTATTTTCATGTCCTCTATTTCTATCCTTGCATGGTCTCTCTTATGGGCCTTCTTTTATATATGCAAATCCATCAGAATGCTGTGAAGAGCAAGAGAGTCTTGCTTAACATAATTCCCATGCTCAAAGGGGATATGTGGCTTTAAATAACCTTGTTACTGTTTGATATTGGAAAAGCTGTGTGCATGCTGAAGCCTAAGGTACCTGGGAGAAATCCAAGAGGTGAGGCTGGAGATGTAGGATGAGGCCAGCTTAGAGAAGGATTAGCTGGCTGTGGTAACACATTAGAACTTGATCCAATTGACAATGTGTAGTCAATGAAGAATTTTAAAGGAAGTGAAGTGATAGCTGAAACTATGGTTTGGAAAGACCGCCATTAGTGAGACCAATAGAATCTCTGGAAGGAAGGTAATTAAAGCCTAAACTAATGTAGTAATGGTTTAAAATGAATATGACAGTGGATACACTATGCTTTGGGACTATTTGTTAGGTTGTATCTTCCAGACTAGTCTGTAAGATCTTTGAAAAGATAGATTTTCTAATTCACTTACAAATCTCCCAAAGCTAGTTAAGGACTTTGCCTCTAGTAGAAGTTTAGTAAAATGCTAAGTAGATAGAATAGAATGGTTTTCTCTCCTCATCCATTATGGGATGTGTTGGTTGAGGTAAATACATAGAAAAGCTCATTGAAAAGCCTTTCAACATTCCCATTCAAATGGGTCTATATCCTCTAGTCTCTTTGGGCTCCGTTTTTAACCCAATAAAATTTCAGGAGTCATTATTCCACAAAACAGAAGATTCTAGACTCTGCACCTCTCTCATCAAAAAATCCTAAAGGAATTGTTTTTATCTAATGTTTTCTTATGACAGTGAAAGGATAATTTTTCTTAAACCCATTTCTCTTATTTCACCCAGCTTCTCATCCCTCAGCTTGTCTCTTACAACTTGCCTCTGAAATGTAGTTCTCAACTCTTTCTCAAGACAACTGGATTTAATATTGTCTATTAAATTTAAATTTTAGATAAACAAAATAAATTTTTAGTATAAGACTTTAACACAAATATACTTACATAAATATGTGAAAAATATTTACTGTTTACTTGAAATTCAGATCTAACAGGATACTATTTTTAACATCTTTATTAAGGTATAATCCACACACCATCTAATTCACCCATTTAAAATGTACATTTCAGTAGATTTTAGTATATTCACAAAGTTATACCTTCATTACCCTGATCAATTTTAGAATATTTTCATTGCTCCAAAAATAAAAACTCGAAAGTGACGTCATAGAAATGGTGCCAGGAGGACACGGACTGAAAAATCTCCCCAAAATTTCAACAAGTTCATCAACCAGAGACAGAAAAATCTATCCTTGGAGCATCCGAGAGTTCCACACCCTGAAGGCAAAGGTAGGATCGAGCAAAAAATTGGCTAAATATATAATCAACCCTGAGGGAAATAAGTCAAAGAAACTCTCTGCCTTCCTCACTAACCTGAGCAAAGGCTGCTTTCACACGGAACTGAGAGTCTGGGGGGGGGGGGGTAAGGGTGTGGAGGAAGCTACGCTGCGGCGCGGATGTTCGTTCAAGCCGAGGAAAGAATGTGCCTGTGGTGGGTCAGCCCATGCGAGCAAACGCCAGTGCGCCACGCCCCGAACATCCCAGCCTCCAGCCCGCACCACGAGCGACCGCCCACAGCCCACGCCACGGGCAGCCCGGCCTCCCGTGTGTGCAGCGCTGTGAGCATCCTGGCCTCCCAAACCACGAGCAGCCCAACGGCCCGCGCACACGGAGAGCAACCACCTGCGTGCGGGTAGTCGCCTGCGCCACAAGTGGCGTCTGCCAGCGGCGCACGGGGAGTGCGCCAAGGTGAACTTCCCTACACCCGAGCCTCTCTAGGCGGGTGGGGGCCTCACCCAGCCATTCAAGCTACAATCAAGCGTTGGGGGAGGGGCACGCACGCAGCTTGCAGTTCATTCTGGAGAAATTCAGTGGATCCAATTGCTGAAATTAGCTTAACCCACAGGTTGCTCACCTCCCAACTGACCTACGTGGCTATAATTGACAAGATTTCTCTCAGTCCAGCGATCCAAGACAAGAGGCGTGATATTTTTTAGTCCCTCTTGCTAAAGGGGTGGGGGCAACTTCTGATTGGAGGAACTATCATACTCAGGGATATATGCTAAAAAGAGGTACTTGGCAGTGTTAAGACCTCCTGTACTGCAGGCAGTTTCTAGGGCATCTTCTTCCCAGCCAAAACAGGCTACAAAGTGCGGAAAGCCTGGGGACAGTGGTCCCACAGAGTGCTAGGTGTGCTGAACAGGCCTGGAAGCTCAGAGAAAGTCACCTAGAGAGCAATTGGCTCCCAGCCCCGCCTGATTACGCTGGCTGCTCTGACTGCCAGAGCCTTACCCAGATCCCTGCATTAAGTGGGGATAGAGTGGGGATTTGCCAGCTCTCTAAGCCTCTTACTCCCCAGGCAGAGGCAGCGGCAGCCTCATAGCTGGATCATCAGGCTGCTAATCCAGGAAGGAGAGGCTCTGGGAAAACAGACTCTCTCATTGTTGGAGCCTGGAAATGCTAACAAGCCTTGACTACCAACGAGACTAAAGCCAAATATATGGCATTGCCGTAGAGTCTCATCAACTGCAAATCCATACCTAAGCATACCACAGGGGCAGAGCCTGGGATACTGAGTCACCGACCAGGAAAAGGGAAAGGAAAGAAAAGGGAAGAAGTAAACCTCTCAAATTCAAAAAAAATCCACAGACTTTATAATTTGTTCCACTATTTTTTTTGTTTGTCTGTTTCTTTCATCTTCTTGCCTTTATTAGTATTATTTCTATTTCCTCCACCTTGGTCCTTTTATTCTCTGCCCATCTTACTCTTTCCTTTTCTTGAACTACACTACCCATAAGTGTTTCATTTTATTTCTCTTCTTCTTCCTTACTCTCCATGAGCATTACACTCCAAAACCCTTAACTCTCTTTCTCTATTTGTTTTTTTTTCTTTTTTCTTTCTTTCCTTTTCCCCTTTTTCTTGTTTCTCCCTTTCTATTAGTTTTTTCTCTTCTCCCTTTAATTTTCCTCTCATTCAATCCTCAATCACAAACAAATTATTTAATTTGGGACTCAAGTTTTTTTGGGTTTATTTGTGGCACCTTGGGTGCTTTTTACTTTGCTTTTTAACTCATTAGCATTCCTCCCAACCCAGGATCTCCATTCTATTCAGTCTTTGCTCCACTTAATACAATAGTTTGTTTTTTTTCCCCCTTTTTCTGGTTTCTCTCTTATCCCTCTCATTATATCTCTTAGTAAACCATCACTTATAAGCAAATCATTTTATACTTAACCAAATTTTTTTTCCTATTTGCATTTTGTGGGTCCCTACTTCCTTTTTTGACCCTTGAACAGTTCCCCCCTACTCAGGCCCTCCGTTATAGGCAGTTTTTGTTCCATTTAGCATAATATAATTCACAGTTTATCACGATATTTTCCTGAGGAGGAGGGAAGAGGAGGGGAAGAGAACAAAGAAAAGGGGAGGGAAATAATAAATTATTATTGTTTTTTTTTCCAAATTTTTTTTACTTTTATTTTTTTTTCATTTTTTTCTACTTTTTATTCTTTATTAATTCTCATTAGTGCTATCAACAAGACCACCCTCAGATGCCATTAAGAAAAAGGAAATCAAATATCATGGATACAAAAGAAAGAGAAGTAACACAGATAGATGTGGAAAAGATCTATGGAGAAAAAATTTAATAAATTGGAAACTTTGGAGCTAAATGACAGAGAATTTAAAATAGAAAACCTAAAAATACTCAGAGATATACAAGAAAACACAAAAAGACAATTTAGGGAGCTCAGAAAACAACGAACACAAAGAATATATTACCAACGAAATTTAAACTATAAAAACAAATCAAACAGAGAAGAAAAACTAAATTCACGAGCTGAAAAACGAGGTAACAAGCTTAGCTAATAGAACAGGCCAGATAGAAGGTAGGATTAGTGACATAGAAGACAAGCAACTTGAGGCACAACAGAGAGAAGAAGAAAGAGACTCAAAAATTTAAAAAAATGAGAAAGCCCTACAGGAATTATCTGACTCCATCAAAAAGAATAACATAAGAATAATAGATATATCAGAGGGAGAAGAGAGAGAAAATGGAATGGAGAATTTATTCAAAAAAATAATAGATGAGAACTTCCCAAGCCTGTGGAAAGAACTAAAGCCTCAAATTCAAGAAGCATACAGAACTCCGAGTTTTCTTAACCACAACAAACCTACTCCAAGGCACATCATAATGAAAATGGCACAAACCAATGACAAAGAAAAAATTCTCAAGGCAGCCAGGGAAAAGAAGAATACAACATATAAAGGAAGGCCTATTAGATCATCATCAGATTTTTCAGCAGAAACTCTATAAGCTAGAAGAGAGTGGACCCCAATATTTAAAGCCCTGAAGGGGAGGAACTTTCAGCCAAGAATACTATACCCATCAAAGTTATCCTTCAAGTACGAAGGAGAAATAAAAACATTCACAAATACATAAAAGATGAGGGAATTTATCATCAGAAAACCTCCACTCCAGGAAATACTAAAGGGGGTTTTCCAACCAGATCCAAAGAACAAAACAAAACAAAACAACAAGTAAAAGCTCCAAAAAGAACACAATAAAACCAAATTTAAACTGTGACAACAAAAGCAAAAAAAAGGGGGGATAGATATTAACAGTAGCAAAAGGCGATGAAGTTCAGAAACACTCGCAAGATAGGGTACTATAATGAATATGGTAGGTACCCTTTTCATTACTTAATGGTAACCACCCTTGAAAAAACCACCACAAAAGCACATGACTTAGAAAAGGTAGCAACAGAGGAAAAAAGTATGGAATACAAACAAAAACAAATGATAGAAAAACAAAAGAGAAGAATCAAACAAGATATAAAACTAACAGAAAGCAATTTAAAAATGGCAATAAGGAATCCACAAGTGTCAATAATTACACTAAATGTAAATGGAATAAATCACCAATAAAAAGACACAGAGTAGCAGAATGGCTTAATAAAGAAAATCCAACTGTATGGTGCCTACAAGAAACACATCTAAGCAACAAGGATAAAAACAGATTCAAAGTGAAAGGCTGGAAAACAACACTCCAAGCAAATAACATCCAAAAAAAAGCAGGCATAGTAATACTCATATCTAATAATGCTTACTACAAGATAGAAAAAGTACTCAGAGACAAAAATGGTCATTTCATAATGATTAAGGGGATGCTGAATCAAGAAGACATAACAATCCTTAATATATATGCACCAAACCAAGGAGCACCAAAATATATAAGACAGCTACTTATTGACCTTAAAACAAAAATAGAATCATACTTGGAGACCTCAATACATCGCTGACGGCTCTAGATCGGTCATCCAAACAGAGAATCAATAAAGATATATTGGCCTTAAATGAAACACTAGAGCACCTGGATATAATAGACATCTCAGGACACTTCATCCCAAAGTGACAGAGTATGCATTTTTCTCTAGTGTATATGGAACATTCTCAAGAATTGACCATATGTTGGGCCATAAAACTAACATCAGCAAATTCAGAAAAATTGAATTTGTACCAAGCATATTTTCTGATCATAAAGCCTTGAAACTATAATTCAACTGCAAAAAAGAGGGAAAAAAACCCACAAAAATGTGGAAACTAAACAACATACTTTTAAAAAATGAATGGGTCAAAGAAGAAATAAGCGCAGAGATCAAAAGATATATACAGACAAATGAAAATGACAAGACGACATATTGGAATCTATGGGATGCAGCAAAAGCAGTGATAAGAGAGAAGTTCATATCACTTCAGGCATATATGAACAAACAAGAGAGAGCCCAAGTGAACCACTTAACTTCGCACCTTCAGGAACTTGAAAAAGAAGAACAAAGACAACCCAAAACCAGCCGAAGAAAGGAGATAATAAAAATCAGAGCAGAAGTAAATGAAATAGAGAACAGAAAAACTATAGAAAAAACTAATAGATAAAGGAGCTGGTTCTTTGAAAAGATCAACAAAATTGCCAAACCCCTGGCAAGACTTACCAAGGAAAAAAGAGAAAGGACTCATATAAACAAAATCCAAAAGGAAAGAGGAGAAATCACCACGGACATTGTAGATATACAAAAAATTATTGTAGAATACTATGAAAAACTTTATGCCACTAAATTCAACAACCTAGAAGAAATGGATAAATTCCTAGAACAATACAATCTTCCTAGACTGAGTCAAGAAGAAGCAGGAAGCCTAAACAGACCTATTAATAGAGAAGAAATAGAAAAAAAAAACATTAAAAACCTCCCCCAAAATAAAAGTCCAGGCCCAGACGGTTATACTAGTGAATTCTATCAAACATTCAAATAACACTTGGTTCCTATTCTACTCAAAGTCTTCCAAAAAATTGAAGAAGAAGCAATACTGCCAAACACATTTTATGAGGCCAACATAACCCTCATACCAAAACCTGGCAAGGATGGCACAAAAAAAGAAAACTACAGACCAATATCTCTAATGAATACAGATGCTAAAATACTAAACAAAATACTGGCAAATTGAATACAACAACATATTAAAAAAAATAATACTTCATGATCAAGTGCGATTCATCCCAGAATCTCAAGGATGATTCAACATATGTAAAACGGTTAACGTAATACACCATATCAACAAAACAAAGAACAAATACCACATGATCTTATCAATAGTTGCAGAAAAGGCATTCTATAAAATATAACACAACTTTATGTTTAAGACACTCAACAAAATGGGTATAGAAGGAAAATATCTCAACATGATAAAGGCCATATATGAGAAACCATCAGCCAACATCATATTAAATGGCATAAAACCGAGGACTTTCCACCTTAAATCAGGAACAAGACAGGGTTGTCCACTCTCTCCACTCTTATTTAACGTGGTGCTAGAAATTCTGGCCAGAGCAATCAGACAAGAGAAAGAAATAAAAGGCATCCATATCGGAAAAGGAGAAGTAAAGGTATCACTTTTTGCAGATGATATGATCCTATACATCGAAAACCCCAAAGACACCACAAAAAGATTACTAGAAACAATAAACCAATACAGTATGGTCGCAGGATACAAAATTAACATACAAAAGTCCTTTCTATATGCCAACAAAGAAATATTAGAAAACAAACTAAAAAAAATAATCCCCTTCATGATTGCAACCAAAAAAATAAAATACCTAGGCATAAACAGGTAAAGGACCTATATAACGAAAACTACAAAGCATTGTTAAGGGAACTCGAAAAAGATACAATGAGATGGAAAAATATTCCTTGTTCGTGAATAGGAAGAATAAATATAATCAAGATGGCCATATTACCCAAGCAATATATAAATTTAATACAATTCTCATCAAAATTCCTATGACATTCTTTAAAAAAATGGAACAAAAAATCATCAGATTTACATGGAACTATAAAAAACCCCGATTAGCCAAAGCAATCCTAAGGAAAAAGAATGAAGCTGGGGGCATTACAATACCTGACTTCAACCTATATTATAGGGCCACGACAATCAAAACAGCATGGTATTGGCAGAAAAATAGACACTCAGACCAATGGAACAGAATAGAAAGTCCAGAAATAAAACCGCATATATATGGTCAAATAATTTTTGATTAAGGGGCCAACAACACACAATGGAGAAAAGAAAGCCTCTTCAACAAATGGTGTTGGGAAAACTGGAAAGCCACATACAAAAGAATGAAACTCGACTACAGCTTGTTTCCTTGTACGAAAATTTATTCAAAATGGATCAAAGACCTAAATATAAGACCTGAAACAATAAAGTACATAGACAAAGATATAAGTACTAAACTCATGGACCTGGGTTTTAAAAAGCATTTTATGAATTTGACTCCAAAGGCAAGAGAAGTGAAGGCAAAGATAAGTACATGGGACTACATCAGACTAAAAAGTTTTTGCTCAGCAAGAGAAACTGACAACAAAATAAACAGACAACCAACTAAATGGGAAATGATATTTTCAAACAACGGCTCAGATAAGGGCCGAATATCCAAAATTTACAGAGAACTTATAAAACTCAACAACAAACAAACAAACAATCCAATAAAAAAATAGGAAGTGGACATGAACAGACACTTCTCTCAGGAAGAAATACAAATGGCCAACAGATATATGAAGAGATGCTCATCTTCTTTAGTTATTAGAGAAATGCAAATCAAAACTGCAATGAGATACCACCTCACACCTGTTAGATTAGCTATTATCAACAAGACAGGTAATAGCAAATGCTGGAGAGGCTGTGGAAAAAAAGGAACCCTCATTCACTGTTGGTGGGACTGTAAAGTAGTGCAACCATTATGGAAGAAAGTATGGTGGTTCCTCAAAAAACTGAAAATAGAACTACCTTATGACCCAGCAATCCCTCTACTGGGTATATACCCCCAAAACTCAGAAACATTGATACGTAAAGACACATGCAGCCCCATGTTCATTGCAGCATTGTTCACAGTGGCTAAGACATGGAAACAACCAAAAAGCCCTTCAATAGAAGACTGGATAAATAAGATGTGGCACATATACTCTATGGAATATTACTCAGCCATAAGAAATGATGACATCGGATCATTTACAGCAAAATGGTGGGATCTTGATAACATTATATGGAGTGAAATTAGTAAATCAGAAAAAAAACAAGAACTACATGATTGCATACATTGGCGGGACGTAAAAACGAGACTAAGTGACATGGACAAGAGTGTGGTGGTTACAGGGTGTGTGGGGGAGAACATGCACAGGAGGGAAGGAGGAGAGGTGGTAGGGGAGGGGGAAGGGCACAAAGAAAACTATCTAGTTTTATCTAAAAGGTGACAGAGGACAATCTGACTTTGGGTAATGGGTATGCAACATAATTGAATGACAAGATAATCTGGAAATGTTTTCTTTGAATAGATGTACCCTGATTTATTAATGTCACCCCATTAACATTAATAAAAATTTATAAAAAAAATTAAAATAAAAATAAAAACTAAATAAATAAATAAATGAAAACTTTGTACTTTTTAGCTATTCCTCCCAATGCCCACCTTCTCCCTACGACCCAGGGAAACACCTCTCTATTAGATAGATACTATCATTTCTAGACTAAAGTGATATTAATAGTCTCAGTAACACATTCAAATTAATTTCAATAGTAATGTTAGAAATGGCCTTAAAGTGAAGAAAAGTCTTCAAAATTTTTGTTCTTTTTAATATAAAAATCCTATATATTGTAACAAATGTTTCCTTTTCCAGATGTCTTCTTGGTTCACCTGTACTGGATGTGTTTTGTTTCTTAACAGAGCTCCCGGCCATTTGCTTGAGCTCTGTCTATGCCCCCAGGCATTTTGCACAGTGTCTCTAGTGATTGGCTTCTTAGCGTTTTCACTGGGAATTGTGTTTCTCCTCCGCTTCTTCTGTGTTCACAGAAGATAGGAGATATAAGTCTTTCATGTAAAAGATTCTTACTATAGGCCCTGGCCGGTTGGCTCAGTGGTAGAGCGTCAGCCTGGTGTGCAGAAGTCCTGGGTTCGATTCCCGGCCAGGGCACACAAGAGAGGCGCCCATCTGCTTCTCCACCCCTCCCCCTCTCCTTCCTCTCTGTCTCTCTCTTCCCCTCCCACAGCGAGGCTCCATTGGAGCAAAGATGGCCCGGGCGCTGGGGATGGCTCCTTGGCCTCTGCCCCAGGAGCTAGAGAGGCTCTGTTTGCAACAGAGCGACGCCCCCGAGGGGCAGAGCATCGCCCCCTGGTGGGCAGAGCGTCACCTCCTGGTGGGCGTGCCGGGTGGATCCTGGTCTGGCGCATGCGGGAGTCTGTCTGACTGTCTCTCCCCGTTTCCAGCTTCAGAAAAATACAAAAAAAAAAAAAAAAGATTCTTACTAAAATTTTTAGAATGAACAATTACAGCATTGGAATTTGATTTACATAAAGCTAGATAAGATTATTTGGATTAAGTAAAAATTTTATCATTGAATTTGATCATTTCAATCCAAGGCTGGATTGGAAACTTCTAAGAAGCATATAACAAGTCTGAAAAATTAGTAAGAAATTAACACTCCAAAAACTGATGAGGGATACCTAGAAAAGTCAGTAGAGCATAGAAGATGTTCTTGCCATGAAAGAATTTACCTATCAAGCCAAATTTGGACTTTTTTTTAATTGCCTAAAAGTCATACTCCAGAACACATTCAAAATTAAAGAGTTCAACAGAAAACCCTCCTAACATAAAAATAGTATCTCAAGTGGCTAATCCTTGAGAATAAATTAATAGAAATCAGCTTTCACACTGATTTCAAACTTGTATGAAATTACTATAAAATGTCAGTAGATTGGCAGGACAAGAAGCCCCAAACCATAGATAAATCCTCTGTTAAGAAATGTGACTTGCCCTGGCCGGTTGGCTCAATGGTAGAGCGTCGGCCTGGCGTGCAAGGGGTCCCGGGTTCAATTCCCGGCCAGGGCACACAGGAGAAGTGCCCATCTGCTTCTCCACCCCTTCCCCTCTCCTTCCTCTCTATCTCTCTCTTCCCCTCCCGCAGCGAGGCTCCATTGGAGCAAAGATGGCCCGGGCGCTGGGGATGGTTTTTTGGCCTCTGCCCCAGGCGCTAGAGTGGCTCTGGTCGCGACAGAGCGACACCCCGGAGGGGCAGAGCATCGCCTCCTGGTGGGCAGAGCGTCGCCCCCTGGTGGGCGTCCCGGGTGGATCCCGGTCGGGCGCATGCGGGAGTCTGACTGTCTCTCCCCGTTTCCAGCTTCAGAAAAATACAAAAAAAAAAAAAAAAGGAAATGTGACTTTATTTTGTGTCTCAACTTATTACTGAAGTTTTGTTTTTTGTTTTTTTTTTAAGTGTAGAGAACATCATCGGAAGATAGTCAAGAATACAAATATAGTGAGCCACAAAGGTAATGAGGCAGCAGCATACGTAAGAATCAGCAGAACTAACAGAAAACAATTACAAGTAGCTTCATCTATGAAGATTATCAGATATAGATAATAAAACATCCATGATTGCTATTTTTAACAAAATAAAAAGTAAATTGACAACATAGTCCAGAAACTGAAAACTTGCAAGCAACAAAGTAGATTTTAAAAGCTTACAAAAATAAAAGTTCTAGATATGAAGACCACGATGACTGAAGTTAAAATTCAATGGATGAATTAAGCAGCAGGTAAGATACACCTGAGTAAAACATCTTGTGTGAATGAAGAAGCAGGGGGAAATACTCACAGGGCAATTCCATTTATGGAGCGTACAAAAAGAGGCATTCATTTTCCTTTCTTCTTTTATTTCTCAAAAAGAGACTTTAGGAAACTTAATTGTTTAGAAATTAATACATAAATAGCAAGACCATAATGAAAATAAAGGAAATATTTATCACAAGAGTAAGGACAGTGGCTTTGTTTGGGGGCATGGGTCACGATGGGAAGGGGCAACATAGGGGCTTCTGAGATGTTAGCAGTATTTTAGTTCTTAACCTGGATGATGGATTATCCAGGAGTTTTTGAAAAATTTGTATCTGTAATTTATACACTTTTGTATTTGAAAAACAAGAGGGTTTCAGAAAGCAATCTGGATAATATTTTAGAGGCTTTAGATATAAAAGGGAGACATTGCTTTCGGCTGAAAGGAGCCCCAACTGTTGCCTGAGTCTCTTGAGGTTTGGGGGGCCGTCTGTGTCCCTTTCTGTAAGCCTTCCAGGCCGTGTGGTGCTGCCCCTCTTTGATATCCACAGTGCACATCAAGGCAGCTGAAAACCATACTTGATTTCGATGAGCTACGTTTTCTATTTCTCACCCTCTGTTCTTCCCCCCTTCCCTCCCACTGTCCCTTCAGTTTGTGTAAATGACAGGTTTTATGATCCTTTTGGAAGTAATTTTATGTGTTCTTTTAACAGTTTTTAATCTAGATACTATAGACATTATGAACTGGATAATATTTTGTTGTGTATGTGGGTGGTAAGAGTGGTGGGAGGAGGGTCTATATACAGAGGTGGGCAAAAGTAGGCTTACTTTTGTGAATATACAAAACACAGAATTTATTCTTGTATTATTTATTCACGGTTGCATTATTTGTATTATAACTATAAACCTACTTTTTCCCACTCCTGTATTGTAGGGTATTTAAGCAGTATCTCTGGTCTCTACTCCCTAGATTCCCATATCCCCCTCCACCTCCCCAGTGTGACAACATAAATGTCTCTGTGTATTGCTAGACATCACCTGGGAAGGCAAAATTGCCCCCATTAGGAACTGATTTAGAGCTGTGTTCTAAACATACCCTCATAACTCTTCTTTGTAAACGAATGAGTGTTCAGGCAGCAAGAGAGGCACAACTCTAAGTTTGAGAGGAGAAGCCTTGAGGGGGTGACTAGATATGAAGGTCTGACAAAGTGAAGGGAGGTTTGCATATTCTGCTAGGTCCAGATGGTAAACTTGGGGTGGAATTTTAGATCAGGTGGATTACAACAGGAATATTTTTAATTCTAGTGATTAGAGTGATTCCCAAATAGAATAATGTTTGTGAACTAGATCTTGCATTATGGTCAGTATCCCAGCAGAAGCTGCACTCAGAACTCAGGAATACTGAAGGGGGCATCCCTAATCCATGCACCTTTCTGCGGTCTTGACATTCTCTATTCTCAGGAGGATGACCCTCAAACAGAGGGAGCATGGACTTAGCAGGGTTGCTAGTGAAAAGCCACCATCTTTCTGTACTATCTTGAAGATGAGTATGTTATTAAGGACTTTTTGTGTGTGTTTTGGATTGCCTGTGTCCTTCAAACCAAGTGCTGAGTGAAAATGCATTTTATTTTCCCCACATTTCTGAGTCATGCAGTTGCTACTCTGTTTAAAAAGAAAATTGGCTTTTTCTAGGAGGTGTGAAAGAGACTATTGCCAATTCCCCTGACATGCATCGACAGACCATCTCTTACCTTCATCAACACAGTTTTCTACTTAAAACATCCCTCTTTGTGTTGAGGGACCACACTTCCCAGACAATCCAGGAGAGACCTGCTTTACTTTCTGCCTGACATCTCATTTGGTTTAGCACCTGTTCTGTTGGGTTTTTTAAACATTTATTGAAATAGTTATAATGATGACATTTAAATAATTTCTTCTTTGACTTTTAGCTTCTGCTATAGTCTAGGAGTCAGACACACATGCAGTGAGCTGAATTTTCATTGTAACATGTACTTAAACAGAAATGATGATCAAGCATTGTCTACCTCTGCTGTCACACTCCGTCCCAGTTACAGCAAGGTTATGTCCCTCTTTGAAGCCTGGAATGCAGTGTGCTTCTGATATAACCAATTCTCCCTGGACACGTGTGACTAGGGGTATCTAACTCCTTAGCTTCAGGTTTCTGTGGGACAAATGTTGGGCAGAATGGCTTCCACTGGACACTCGGTATATGAGCTGTTTCTGTGACATGTGCCAAGTCTGCATGCATGGTGCACGCAGGAAGATGCTAACCACAGGCATGAGAGAGGTTGGAGTGAAGCCCAGGAAAGCATTTGTTAGGAGTTTGTGAGGTAAGTGAGAGTAACAGCAGTTGAGCATTCTAGCTGGTGAATATATAGAACACAGTATGAATGCTGTTGATACAATGCTTTTGTGTGTTTTTTTGTATCACATAAATATATAACTGTTTAGTTAATTTATTTTTTGGTAATGCTTATTTATTAATTAAGTCTGTGAAGCTGCAATTGCCGAAAAGTTCATGTTTAAGGAATTTCCAGATGCTAAGAAAGTTGATAAACATTTCATTTGTACAACATATTGGTCTGCATCCCCTGTGGGAGCCATAGCAATATTACCGACAGCACAGAAGCCCAAAGATGCAAATCTGCTGAAGACATATCAGCATCCACTTCGAAAGAAACTGAGTATTTTTAGGAGATTTTGCTGAAGATGCCAAATTAACATGGTCAGCACTGAAGTGTGACTCTTTATTTAGGTCAAATAATTGTGCTTTTAAATTAATCTAATTCATTTTCTACTGTAAATATTATGCAAGTAAAAATGTGAAGCCATAGTAGTTGTAAATGCCTTGGCTTTATTCACAGAGACAATTTGTAAACAATTCCAGTTTTATATCAGGTCTATTAGATACATTAAAGAGAAAGTTAAGTTATTGCCAATAATGGAATTTCATCCAATTCATGGAATTAAACTAAAAGTTTCAGAAGTTTCTTCTAATGACAGTAAAGCATCTCACAGAAATTTGAGAGCTACAAGAATTTTAGTTTATGAAAGTTCAACATTGAACAAAGGAAAAAAAACTAGACATTACTTTTTATATTATAACACACATAGACATTTTGAAGTATATCATGGCAAAAGAAATGTTTTTATGAAAATAGGAAACCTATGATGCAAAAATAGACTGTTATACACACACACAATTTAAAGTGGGCCCAAATGATATTCAATAATTGACCAATAGAAAGAAAAGCTATAGTTATTCAAAAATACAAATATGTTTAATAAAAGTAAATTTAGAGATGAACCTAAACTTATTATCAGATATATATTTTAGCCTGATGATCTTGTTTCTCTATGCAATGTTCATCATCATTTTTAGAAATATTAAAATTTTAAAGAAATATTTGTAAGTCAACCTAAATATCCAGCAATCTTATTGAAAGTTTTGTTTTTGTTTTTTTTTGATAAAGACATCCTCTAAGTGTTTTCTTACAAGAAAAATAAGTCTTTTGGAATTCACAAAAAAGGAATGATATTGAAATGCATCCCTGCAAAAGTAAGGGAAAACTGAACAAATTAAATAAGAAAGCAAAGGTTGATAGGACTGAATTTTAGCATTGTGCTTTTTTGTTTTTCAGAGTATCTTGATTTTCATGGTATTGTTTTTAATTGCATTAATGTGTGCTGTATACTATGATGGCATAAAGTTGAGAAGGCTTAAAAATTTGTAGTATCTTAATTTACTAAAATTTTTAAAGGAATGATAGACATCACTTATTTGTTGAATTGTAAAAATAATTGACAAAGAACTGTAAACTGAAGCAAAAAATATACTAATGGAAATATCTGAGCTTAAATGCTTACACATTTTATTATGAAAAGAAAAACAGAATTGAGACTGATAGACTGCATATAAAATAATTGACTATGAACTTACAATAGCACCTTCAATAAAGGTATTTTTCTCAATGACAGGTATTATGGTGGTCTATAGAAAAGTCAATTAAAAGTATCAATAATTTTAATTAATTATTTAATAAAATGAAATCTAGAAAAGGAAATATATAGCCTGACCTGTAGTGGGGCAGTGGATGAAGCGTCGATCTTAACGCTGAGGTCACTGGTTCTAAACCCTGCGCTAGCCTCGTCAAGGTACATATGGGAGTTGATGCTTCCTGTTCCTCCCTCCTTCTCTTTCTCTATCTTCTCTTCTCTCTCTCTAAAAATGGATAAATAAAATCTAAAAAAAATGCAATCTATACACACTTATAGGTAATTTAAAAACAATGACATGTTTTTAAAGTTGTATTCTTTAGTATACCAATGACATGATATCGGAGGAAGATATTAACAAAAGCGAAGAATTTTCATGAGGTATATACTGGAAATGTTTATTTACTTGTTTATTTTTTGGTTGAGGGAAGGAGAGAGATGACAAGCATCACCTTGTAGTTGCATCACTTTGGGTGTTCATTAACTGCTACTCATATGTGTCTTGAAGGAGGGGGCGCTCAAGCCAAGCCAGTGACCCCTTGTTCAAGCCAGCAACTTTGGGATCATGCTCAAGCTGGTGAGCCCGCATTCAAGCTAGTGACCTCAGGGTTTTGAACCTGGGATCTCAGCATCCCACGTTGACACTTTATCTCCACTGTGCCCACCCCCTTCCAGGCTAGGGATGATTATTTTGCTATTATTTTTAAATATCCAAATACTACCTAAAAGTTTTATTTATTTTGCTTTTATTTTTATCATATAACAGGAGAAGATATATTGTGCTTATAGGTTATAAAGAATTTTACTCTTGAACATGTTTTTTGAGTAGAAATATTTTAAGTCTACCAATATAATAAATAGATTGGTTAGTTAATAAGTAATGATTATAAAATATGTAATTTATTATTTTTGACACACCATTTCACTCTCAAAAATACCTCAGTGCTCACATTGAATCATGGTCACCCCATGATTACAGGGGAAGCATGGTCTGTGTACACACATATGCGCACACACAGGAGCACGTGCACTCTCAAACAATAGGATTTGTTTTTACAAACTTATGTTTTAATTTTCACCTTTAAATATTTAAAAAAATAATTTTAGCTTTCTATTATCTATGTTTATTTATTTCTATTGACTTTATTGAGATAAAATTGGTTTGCAAGACCAAACAGGTTTCGTGTATAGCTCAATAAAACACCACTTGCACACTGCACTGTGTGCCTGTAGCCCTAACCTCTTTTTCTGTCCTTATTTTCTCCCCTTTTGCCCACCCCCATCACCCCCACCCCTTTCCCTCTGGCTGTCACCACACTGTTGCCTGCATCTGTGTGTTATGTATATGTAATTTTGGTTAATCCCTTCACTTTCTTTCATCCAGTCCCTCTCTTCCCTCTCCTCTTACAGCTATCAGTCTGTTCCACCTTTAGTCCTAACATACAGTGTGTCTGTAAAGTCTGGTGCACTTTTGACCGGTCATAGGAAAGCAACAAAAGATGATAGAAATGTGAAATCTGTACCAAATAAAAGGAAAATCCTCCCAGTTTCATACCTATTCAGTGCAGTTCGATGTGGGCTCACGCAGAGATTTTTTAGGGCTCCTTAGGTAGCTATCCCATATAGCCTCTACAGACTCGTCACTGACTGATGGCCTACCAGAACGGGGTTTCTCCACCAAACTGCCAGTTTCCTTCAACTGCTTATCCCACCAGGTAATGTTATTCCTATGTGGTGGCACTTCGTTATAAATGCATCGATATTCATGTTGCACTTTGGTCACAGATTCGAATTTAGTGAGCCACAGAACACACTGATCTTTCCTCTGTACCGTTCACATCTCGACTGGCATGGCCATGGGCTGCTCCGCTGTATACACAGTGTTACGTCATCATCTGCGCATACACACATGCTGCCACATCATCCTACAGAAACTGGTAGGGTTTTCCTTTTATTTGGTGCAGATTTCACATTTCTATCGTCTTTTGTTGCTTTCCTGTGACCGGTCAAAAGTGCACCATGACTTTACGGACACACTGTATTTCAAGTGCTTCTTTTTCCATTGTCATGAAATTTAAAAATATTAATGGAATGTTCAGGAGGTACCAGGCCTTATTCAAAAAGTCAGAACATGAGATAAGGCCCTTGTTATCAAAGAAAAATTTCCTTGAGAAAAGTATATGTACATAGTACATAACAAATACATATCTATAAAAATATCACAGTGGGTTAAGTGCTGTGTAAGAAATCTGTGTTGGATTTGGGTATCACCCCATAGTAGAATGAACTGTTCCAGGAAAATGAGGAGCCACTTGGGGAGCGTGTGGCTGAGGTGATAGTTAAACTATCCACTCAGTTCCCAGACATGGGACTGTTGGGACTGTCTGTGGTGAGAACAACTGAGTTGTGCAATGACATAATGTATGTAGTGCAATAATATAATGTATCCAGTGCAATGCCATAATGTATCCAGTGCAAGGACATAATGTATCCAGTGCAATTACATAATGTATCCAGTGCAGTGACATAATATATCCAATGCAATGACATAATATATGTAGTGCAATGATATAATGTATCCAGTGCAATGCCATAATGTATCCAGTGCAAGGACATAATGTATCTAGTACAATGACATAATGTATCCAGTGCAGTGATATAATATATCCAGTGCAATGACATAACGTATCCAGTGCAAAGCACTTGGTGTTAGAAGCTCTGGAGATGACAGCAGGAGCTCACATCTTGGAGGGCGCTGTGGAGCTGTGACCCAGCTGCAGAGCAAGTGTTCTGTATGGTCAGGAAGTGTGTTCTCGAAGTGTGCTTTCTAGAAAGGTTAGTTTTATATAGTATAAATAGTCTTTATTATAGAAAGAATATGGTCTGTAGTCAAGTGTGGGCAGAGCGTGGTAATAAAAAGCAAAGGACAGGTTCAGTTCTTGGTTCTTTCCTCCCTCCCCCCACCAGCCCAATCCACCCCCCAAAAAATGTCTCAGAACTTTTAATGCACCGTATTCAATATTATTTGTTTTAGCACAAAATACTTTCTTTAGGTAGCATTTCACGGAACAGAATTCTACCAAAGATTTTATAAGGAATCCCACTCTTAATAGAAGAAAATATTTACAGTATTTTTGGCAAGGGAATATAACCAAAATTTACTTTTTAAGAAGTGTAGGGTTTTAATTGGACGGTTGTAAAATTTCTGAGTTCTCCAACCAAAACTAGACACCATGCAGTTAGAGTAAAATTGCTAACATTGGGAAAGAAGTTATCACTTCTTTATCAAGGAATAAAACTGTTTTTATGTTTAGTTCCACCAATGGGAATAGAGAGGGCACTGGTGAGAACCTGCATGTAGCAAATAACAGATGCCAAAAAGAGATACTGTATGGGGCTGGATTTTTACATAGAGCCAGGTCCCCATGTAAAAATACCTGTTTAAACATAATTTAGGTGGAATTACGTGTATTACGAGATTAATACAGTAGGTCCTCACTTAACATTGTTGATAGGTTCTTGGAAACAGTGACATTTAAGCAAAGCAACATATAACAAAACCAATTTACCATAAACCAGTCGCTATAAACAAGAGTTAAATTCCTACTGCTTATTTCTGATCAAAAAAAAAAAAAAAAATCACCAAACTTCTAAATCAAGACCCCAAACTTTTCTAATATTAAACACTGAAATGAATGTGAGCTATACATATATTGTAAGGAGTTTAACAAAATAAATGAGATAATGATTTTACAACTTGCTTATTTCCATTCTTGGTCACAGGTGCCTAAGAGACTCTCCCAGCAGCTCAGGGCACCAGGCGTTACCCAATCCTGGACGGGACACCCTTCCATTGCAGAGACACAATTTCCTGTAAATAATAAGCTCTCCCACTCTGCATTAACCCAAATGTAATGTACAAGGATTCAGTTTGCAAATATTTTAAATCTATTTCTGAAAATGACATTCACACAAGCTATAGCACTCTTACATTAGCAAGTACAGTTTGAGCTTAAACTGTCCTGGAAATTCCCTGATCTGAGATATTCTATGGGTGGCATTATGCTGGCTTTTATAAATGTTGATCCCAGGCTCAATTTACTTTAGCCACTTAGTAAGGGCTGTCTCAAGATTTTCAGGAGCTTACTCTGCTACACAGTCAGTCACAATCTAACAATTGATTAGCTTTTCTGTATTTCTCACAAAGTAGACCTATCACTGAGGAATATTTTGTAACCCTCTTTTCTTGAAGGTCAGATCTAGTGAGGAATTGATGGATTCAAGAAGACAAAGAAAATGGTTTGTTGGCTACTTCAGGATAGAAAATAGCCATTGGAAAAAGTACTAAAAGTATGAGAAATTGAAGCTTGAAGATGGCTTGCTGAAACTAGCCAGGAAATAAGGGAAAAAATCAGGAATGCAGTTGCTTTCTGTCAGACAAGAAAGACTCAGACCACAGTATTTTTCTCATTAGAAATACATCTGTTATACAGCGGTTAGAGTTGAAATTTCTCTATTGTCCAAACAGTATATTTTTCTTTTTGTTTTTATACTTCTTTAAAACACATATTTGGGGATAGAAGATGGCTTTGACCTATAAGTAGAGAGTCATGGTGAAATTTTGCCTTTTGATATTTTCCGAGTGGTTAAAAATTTGCCAATCTAGTTGAGGATCTGGTTTTCCTCTTGCTTAGATCCAGTGATAACAGACTAGTGATAATTCAACGCCATGAAATTTTGATGGAATAGTGTAATACCTTGTTGAAGCATAAATTTTGTAACCTGGAGACCCTGAGATTATGCAATTCGTAGCAAGTTCATTAGGGTCTGGTCTGGTTTGCCAGTTAATCAGAGGATGGCATCCAGGTTGCCAGGACATTGTTTGGGCTGCAAGGGTTCATAGTTACAGTGAGAATTCTTAAAGAATTTATTATAGATTATTTTATTAAAGTCACTAATTAGAGAACTTATTAAAAAATTAAAGATCAGCCTGGCCGGTTGGCTTAGCAATAGATCATCAGCATGGCGTGGGAAATCTCAAGTTTGATTCCTGGTCAGGGCACACAGGAGAAGTGATTATCAGTTTCTCCCCCCCCCTCCCCCCTCTCTTTCTTCCCCTTGCACAATGATGGCTCGAATGAGCAAGTTGGCCCCAGGTGCTGAGGATGGCTCCATGGCCCTGCCTTAGGCACTAAAATAGCTCAGTTGATGAGCAATGGAACAGTGGTCCCAGAAGGACAAAGCATCAGCCCCAGACAGGGGTTGCTAGGTGGAACCCAGTCAGGGAGCATGCGGGAGTCTGTTTGTCCACCTGCCTACCTCTCACTTAATGGAAAAAAAAAGGATTAAGCATCACTACAGATTTATTATTAAATGATTATAAAACATACTCCAAAAGAAAAAAAAAAAGACAGTTGCCATAAGGAAGCAAGAACTGTAAACTTGGACAAAGATGATTAAAGTAAAAGCTTAAGATTCTACACTGATTGGCATTGTAATCTTGTGAAAATCTTCTTGAAGCCTCTGGTTACTCATTTGTAAAATGCATTCAATCTTTATCTATCTTAGTATGTTCAGGCTGCTGTAACAAAAATACAGAAATTTTAAACAACAGAAATTTCCCATATTCTGAGGCTGGGAAGCCAAGATCAATGTGCTGACCAATCTGGTCTCTGGTGAGAACCTGCTTCCTGGTTCTGATGGTCACCTTTTCCCTGTGTCTTCACATGGTAGAAAGAGGGAGAGAACTCACTGAGGTCTCCTTTAACACAGCACTAATCTGACTCATGGGGGCTCCACCTTCAAGAACTAATAACCTTCTAGAGCAGCGGTTCTCAACCTGTGGGTCGCGACCCTGGCGGGGGTCAAATGACCAAAACACAGGGGTCGCCTAAAGCCATCGGAAAATACATATTTATTATACAATACATTTTTAAATAAAATATGTATTTCCGATGGCTTTAGGCGACCCCTGTGTTTTGGTCGTTCAACCCCCGCTGGGGCTGCGACCCACAGGTTGAGAACCGCTGTTCTAGAGGCTCCATGTCCTAATACCATCACACCAAGGACTCGAATTTCAACATATAAATATCACCTCATTGGATTTCAGTGAAAATTAAGTGATATGCACCATCTAGATGTGATCTGTAAACTACAAATGGCAGTTCAATATAAGGCATCATCATTATTGAAATTACTATCATTATTGCCCTATGTAGAATCCACTTAGGTCATATATCGTGTCATTAAAATGATGGTATGCTTTGTCCACCTTTTTATGGAATAGACAAGGTGTATGAGAATGTTATACGTATCAACACTTTTCAAAAAAAACCCAGTAAATATGACCAAGTATTTATATAGACATTTTAGGTACTTGAAGGAGGAGAGAGACGTTTGCAGCTTTATTTTTATTGTATTGTAAATCGGGACCCCTTTTCTTAATTAGTTGACCACCCATCTTACTATCAAGCCTTGCCTTGCTCCTTTAATAAAGTTAGGTAAAAAAAAAGTTTACTGATGAACAATAATTTGAATCCCAAGAGGACCTGGATTGCTTTGGGAGAAAAAACAACATTTTAAATCACATGGAAATAATGCACATCCTTAAAGTAGACACATAAATATTTCTAAGTTCTTTCAAGATTATTTTT
Organism: Saccopteryx leptura; assembly: GCF_036850995.1. NCBI lineage: Eukaryota > Metazoa > Chordata > Mammalia > Chiroptera > Emballonuridae > Saccopteryx > Saccopteryx leptura. The sequence continues at coordinate 84,288,720 of NC_089511.1, forward strand.
AAACACAATTTAGGTTTGCAGAAAGTTGTATCTCCAATAATATTGATAACATGCTTTTTTCTCCAAAGAATGGAGTTAATATACTGTAGGTATTTTCAACCTTTGTGCCACAAGTTTTTAAAATATCCAATACCTGACCGATACAGTGCCCTTCAGGGGCTCTGACCTATTTTCCCTTAGAATGCCGAATTTAAAAAAAAAATGACAACAGCCAACACAGCAATAGCCATTGCTGTGAATGAATCATAACTATACCTATATTTTTTGTCAGATCAGTGAAAACCATAATGTATTTTGGAGTACCACAGAATTTTAACCATTATGTGTTCCATGAGATGAAAAGGTTGAAAATCGCTGATCTCCTCTATGACTTTGGACTCTGCAGAGGAGCTACCTGCTTCCTGGCTCTGTCCACCAAGAGGTCTCGGGAACATCAACACCCCAATAACAGGAAAACTTGTTCCTAAACATTTAGTCCTTGGTCGCCAATTATCTTTCCCGACTACAAGGAACCAGGCTTTTTGGGTATTGGAACCAGAAATAGCTGATAACTAGACTGGAACAGGGGAAGTATGATATGTGCTTGGAACATTTTGTTTTGCCAAAAAGGAAGGGAGGATGCAAATAATGGTAGGAACACGATGAAAAGGAGACGACCCAGCAGCATCTAACATTGCTACCCAGTGGATAAAAATAAAAACATCTTGACTCTAAACTGATATAAATTAATAAATGAACAAATTAAATGCTTATGAGGAATTCGATGTTTATGTGGTTTCAAAATAACTCCTAGAAAATATTAATTAACTAAATGGTATAAGAAGTGACCAGCTTTACTATGGGAAAGCTCAGCAGAAACGATTTAAACTTGACAACATCAGTAAAGGGAATAAAGCAATACTGCGCAATACCTAAGAGGATGCAACAAGAAAAACATGGCAATCTTGCCAAAAGCATGAAAACGGAATATAATCTTGGGGAAATGTTGGACAATCCTAAATGGAGGAACGTACTGTCACACAAGTGGTGGACAATCTCCCAATGTGGTAAGGCCATGAAAGCCAAAGGAAGAACAGGAAACTCCTCACAGTTGATGAGACTCGTAGGACAGGACAATAAAATGTAATTCATGACCCTGATTTGAATACTTTTATTGTAAAGTTTATTATTGAGACAGTTGGCAAAGCTCGTAGGACATGACAGTAAAATGTAATTCATGACCCTGATTTAGATACTTTTATTGTAAAGTTTATTATTGGGACAGCTGACAAAGCTTGAATGCAGTTGAAGGGTTAAGTAATATAGTAATGCATCAATACTAATCTCCTAATTTTGATAACGTTTTATAGGAAAAATCCATTGAACTATTTAGGGGTGATGGGACATCATGTCAACACATTTTCAGATGGCTCAGAAAAGAGGGTTTTTGTATTGCTTTCACAACTTCTTGCAAGTTTGGAGTTATTTTAATAGGAAACTGAAAAAAAATAAGTAACACTGGTACTGATCATTTAAATCTCTCTCCATCCATCCACCCACCAATCTTTCTGTCATCCTTTAAAAAACTGCAGTCAGAAATGTTCTTCTTGGACTCCGGTTTATTGTTACGTTGTGTTTATGGGCTTTTGGAGGGTATTACATGGGAGTTAAAGAACATAAAATCAGGTCCCTCTATGTTGCAGGGACTGTGATGAGTGTTTTCATCCATATGATATCCTTTACATTTATAATGGCTCCAGGAGGCAAGGTTCTGCATCCACATTTTACAGATTGGGAAGGTGAGGATCTGAGAGGTTGAATGACTTGTCCAAAGACTTGTTTAGCTTCTATGTGTCAGAGCTCAGCATTCAGTGGCTCTTGTGGCCTAGAGGTCTTTCTGTTAAGTCACACTGACTTCACCTGGCTCAGGGGGCTAAAGTTTCAGTCAAGGCATAAGAAGATGCTCTGGAATCTCTTTGCTATCTGAAGATGTGAGAAATAATGAAAGACTTCTAAGAAATTACTCGAGGAGACAATAAATTTCTGTGGACATAGACAGAAGCTGGTCATTCAGGTAAGAGTTCTTGCCTTGATTTTATCAAGTGTTTTCTTTCTTTCTTTCTTTCTTTCTTTCTTTCTTTCTTTCTTTCTTTCTTTCTTTCTTTCTTTCTTTTTCTTTCTTTCTTTCTTTCTTTCTTTCTTTCTTTCTTTCTTTCTTTCTTTCTTTCTTTCTTCCTTCCTTCCTTCCTTCCCTCCCTCCCTCCCTCCCTCCCTCCCTCCCTTCCTTCCTTCCTTCCTTCCCTCATTTATTTATTTATTTATTTTCTTTCTTCTTTTTTTCTCCCTCCCTTCCTTCCCTCCCTCTTTTCCTTCCTTCCTTCCTTCCTTCCTTCCTTCCTTCCTTCCTTCCTTCCTTCCTTCCTTCCTTCCTTCCCTCATTTATTTATTTATTTATTTCTCTCTTTCTCTCTCTCTTTCTTTTCCTTCCTTCCTCCCTCCCTCCCTCCCTCCCTCCCTCCCTCCCTCCCTCCCTCCCTCCCTCCCTCCCTCCCTCCCTCCCTCCCTTTCTTCCTTCCTTCCTTCCTTCCTTCCTTCCTTCCTTCCTTCCTTCCTTCCTTCCTTCCTTCTTTCTCTCTTTTTTTCTTCTTTCTTTCTCCCCCCCCCCCAACCTGTTCACTATGCAAGCCATTCAGAGACAGTTTCATTATTCCTAAAATGGATACAAGCACTTGGCCCACAGTTGCATTAAGTAGTTTAAAGAATACATGAGATGATCTGTTAAAAATTGTTTTACACCTCTAAAAGTACTATATTGACATAATAAATTTTTTCTTCAGGTAGAATTTGTCTTTATAATGTGGGTATACATGAGAACAAAGGGAAAAATCTTTGCTTTTGAGTGGGTCTATGAATAATCTTGTCATGCTCAGTTGCTCTGAGTTGTCCTCCCCTCCACCATTTTACAATGGGAACGCCCAGCTGCGCAGCTAGCTCCAGAAGGAAGATGAGAGATGCAGGGTGGGGCCAGCATGCCCATGTGTGACAGACCAACCACTGCCATCCTTGACGAGCTGACAGAGCTGACCCCAGTATGTGGGTGTGCCCAGAGAAGGTAACACCTTCTAGTTTACTACCCACAGGAAGCTGAGCGGGAAAATGCTTGTTATAGAAAGCCCCTAAACAATACTTTGTTTTTGTATTAAGGCATCCCTATACACTAAGAAGAAAAAGGCAACATTTGCATAACTTTATTATAAAACCAGAGGCTTCAAAATTACTTTTATACCTGCCACTTCCATTTTAACCATTTCCTTTAGATTCTCCTGCTCCTGGAGCAACTTGAGACTATTTCAGAAATAATGGACTAGGAAGCACAGCAGCAACCACTCCAGAAGTGTTAGTACCGAACTTCCACTTGAAATGGGTCCCATTGCACACATTTCTCGGGCTCAGAAGAAAAATAAAGAACTAAGCATACCTGTGACCTAAAATTTCACATTTAAGGGAAAGCAATTAAAGTCAGTTAAGAGCTTTTCTCTGGGATTGAAAACTGAATGCCTTTTATTTTTGGGGGGTGGGAGAAGTGTTTGAGTAGTTTCGTTGTAAATCTTTTCTTACTGTAATTTTTTTTTTTTATGTATTTTTCTGAAGTGAGAAGCGGGGAGGCAGAGAGACAGACTCCTGCATACACCCAACCATGATCCACCCACCATGGCCACCAGGGGACGATGCTCTGTCCATCTGGGGCGTTGCTCTGTTGCAACCAGATTCATTCAAACGCCTGAGGCAGAGGCCATGGAGCCATCCTCAGCGCCAGGGCTAATTTTGCTCCAATTGAGCTTTGGCTGTGGGAGGGGAAGAGAGAGATAAAGAGAAACGAGAGGGAGGAGGGTGGAGAAACAGATGGGTTCTTCTCCTGTGTGTCCTGGCTGGGAATTGAACCCAGGACATCCACATGCTGGGTCGACTCTCTACCACTGAACCAACCAGCCAGGGCTTTGTTGTAATTTTTGTATTTTATTTGCCTCCAATAAGATATGCACTTTAGAATTTCTTAAATTATTGTTGTAATTACAATATATAACGATTTAGTAAATCTTCCTTTCAAATTTTAGGTGTAATTTTGCAAAATTACTTTTTAAATTTCTTTGCCCCTCTATGTAGTGCTGTCTTTCTAGCAGTAAAATAGATGTGTTATTCTGGCATATAAAATGTAACATTAACTTTTAAATTCCATTCCTCAGTATTGGATTTTGAATGGCTGTATCGCAGGTAGAATCAGAGATGTTGCAACCTTTCTTTTCAGAGTAAAAAATCTTGCTTTAAGAGAACAGGTGTTAAGCTTGTATTCTAACCAAACTGCCATTCCTAGCACTTGCATTCTAACTACAGAATTGTTCATACAATTTATTTATTTATTTGTTTGTTTGTTTATTTTTTTTCAGAGACAGATTGAGAGTCAGAGAGAGGGATAGATAGGGACAGACAGGAACAGAGAAAGATGAGAAGCATCAATCATCAGTTTTCCATTGCGACACCTTAGTTGTTCATTGATTGCTTTCTCATATGTGCCTTGACTGTGAGCCTTCAGCAGACTGAGTGACCCCTTACTCGAGCCAGCGACCTCAGGCTCAAGCTGGTGAGCCTTGCTCAATCCAAATGAGCCCGCGCTCAAGCTGGCAACCTCAGGGTCTTGAACCTGGGTCCTCCACATCCCAGTCTGACGCTCTATCCACTGCGCCACTGCTGGTCAGGCTGCTCATACAATTTAGACTGCACCACATTTCTTTGTTTATCGATTCTTGATTAAGAACTGCAAAGTAAAGGAAAAAGAAATTTACATAATTAATACTAAAATAATTAATTTTTAAATTGAATCTTAAGTATATGTGGATTAACTTTTTTAAAAAATGGACAAGAAGTCAGGAGCCTCTTTCTGTCTCTGTCACCAAAAAGCTGTATGAATTTGTCCATGCCTGCTCTGTATGTATGGATATGTAAGAATGTCTATAACCTATATTGAATGACAAAGGTGAAACAATTAATTTATACTCTGATTGTGGGCATCTCATTACTCAAGTCCCTAACTTTAAGAAGATGTATATATAGATAAGTGAGTCTTTATAACATGGAAGTATTCACTAATGTAGTCAGCCTCAACTCAACCATCCATCTCTAGTTAATTTTTCTACTTATTCATCGTTTATGTAAATCATCTCTGATTTTGCCTGACCTGTGGTGGTGCAGTGGATAAAGCATCAACGTGGAACGCTGAGGTTGCTGGTTCAAAGCCCTGGGTTTACCTGGTCAAGGCGCATATGGGAGTTGATACTTCTGGCTCCTCCCCCCTTGTCTCTCTCTCTCTCTCTCTTTCTCTCTCTCTTTCTCTCCCCTTTCTAAAATGAATAAATAAAATCTTAAAAAAATTCATCTCTGATTTCCAGATGTTGCACTCAACAATACAATATAAATGTAAGGTAAATCAACCACAGAATGGAATTGCATCTCTTCCAATATGTGCCATATTTCTTGGATCCTTGACAGTAACATTATGACTCAAATCACACCCAAACCTTTAACAATCAAGCATTAAAAGGAAGGAAGGGAGGAAGGGAGGAAGCAAGGAAGGAAAGAGAGAGGGAGAGAGGGAGGGAGGAAAGAAGGGAGAGAGGAAGACATAAAAAATGATAAAAAATAATGACAGATTTGACATTGCAAAAAATATATACTGAGCAAGACCTTATACAGGGTGTCCTTAGGTTATAACACAGTTCTGTTCCTATGACAGTGACATAACCTGAATTTTGGTGTAAGTCAAATTACACCCTAGCCTAAGTCACTTACCTATCCTAACACAGTTATGAAATCACAATTTAGAACACAAAAACACAACTAAGCCACAGAAAAAGGAAAAGGACATAAGTACACTGTACTGCACACTGCACTGCGTACTCTTCCACTGTGCCCAACCAAACTAGTTCGCCCACCTAGTCCGTAAGTACAACACTAGTGGTGTAAGCTAAAACATTCATGTCTTCATTCTTCTTAAGTTTTTATGGAAGCAGGTGATGTAAACTCAAAACATCATACATCGAGACTGTTGTAACCCAAGGACCCCCTGTAATATAGTATTGTGCTTAGCATATTACTTATGTATTATGTATACTATATGCTTATAGTATTCTTTTTATTAGACCCAGGAAAAAAGTGAGTTTAAGAACAGGTCAACAGCAAGAAATTTCGTAGGGAATCACAGTGTGGTTCTTTTTAATATTTTTTAATGTCTAAATTATAGTTGATGTACATTGTATTAGTTTTGCATATATGACCTTGTGTTTAGACATTTATATAACTTATAAAGTGTTCACCCCTATAAATCTAGTACCCATCTGATATTTATATAGTCATTACAATATCACTAATTATGTTTCCTGTGCTGCACTTTACATACTCACTACTGTTCTGTGACTTTCAATTTGTATTTCTCAATCCCTTCACCTTTTTCACCCAGCCCCAATCCCTCCTCCATCGGGCAACACCAAAATGTTCTCTGTATGTATGAGTCTGTTTCTGCTCTGCTTGTTCATTTATTTTATTTTATTTTTTAGATTCCACATATAGGTGAAAATACCTGGAATTTGCTTTCTTTTATGATTTATTTCAAACAGTACAATACCCTCTAGGGCCTGTCCATGTTGTTGCAAATTATAAGACTTCATTATTTTTTTAAGGTTGAATCATACTCCCTTGGGTATGTATGTATGTATGTATGTATGTATATCCACTTCTTTATCCATTTGTCTATTGCACACAGGTTCTTTCCATATCTTGGCTATTGTAAATAATGCTACAATAAGTGTATGGATGCATATATCTTTTAAATTTAGTTCTTAGAATTTCTTTGAATAAAAACCTAGAAGTGGAATTACTGGATCTTTTGTGTCTTTTCATCTGAAGTGAGTCTCTCACAGACAGCGTGTAAAGGTCTTACTTTGTTATCTACTCAGCCACTGCAAGTCTTTTGATTGGAGCATTTAATCCATTTGCGTTTAATTGTCGACAGATATGTATTTCTTGCCATTTTATTATTTATATTTTATTATTATTTTTTAGGAGAGAGAGACAGACAGACAGGGATAGACAAGCTGGAAGGGAGAAATATGAGAATCATTAATTCTTCATTGCAGCATCTTAGTTTTTCATTGATTGCTTTTTCATATTTGCCTTGGCAGGGAGGGGGCCGGGGGCGGAGGGACTTCAGCAGCTCAAGCCGGCGACCTTGAGCTTCAAGCCAGTGACCTTTGGGCTCAAGCCAGTGACCATGGGGTCATATCTGTGACCCCACACTCAGGTTGGTGAGCCTGTGCTCAGTCCTGATGAGCCCACACTCAAGCTGGTGACCCTAGTATTTCAAACGTGGGTCCTCAGCATCCCAGGCTGATGCTCTATCCACTGTGCTACTGCCTGGTTAGCCTTTTTATTATTCATTTTATTGTTTATAAAGAAGGCCTTTTAACATTTGTTGTAATACTACTTTGGTGGTGATGAACTTCTTTAGTTGTTTTTTTTCTTGTCTGAGAAGCTCTTTGTATATCCTTCAATTATAAATTATAAATTAATCTTCATTGTAGGTCCTTGGTATTGATCACTTTGAATATTATGTGCCAGTCCCTCTGGTCTGCAAAGTTTCTAGTGAGAAATCAGCTGCCAGTCTCATGGGAGCTCCCTTGTAGGGAACTAACTGCTTTTCTCTTGCTCTTTTTCTTTAGCCATTGGTATTTTAATTATGCTGTGTCTTGGTGTGGACCTCTTTGGGTTCGGCTTAATTTGGACTCTCTGTGTTTCCTAGATTTATACGTCTATTTCCTTCACTGTATTAAGGAAGTTTTACATCATTTTTTAAACAATTTTTAAAATTCATTTTAGAGAAGAAAGAGAGGGAGAGAAAGAGAGAGAGAAAAGGGGGAAAAAGCAGGAAGCATTAACTTCCATATGTGCCTTAATCAGGCAAGCCCAAGGCTTCAAACCTCAGCACTCCAGGTCAACACTTTATCTACTGTGCTACCACAGGTCAGGCTTTTTATATCATTTTTTTTTAATGGTTTTTAATTTTTCTGTTTTGTCTCTTTTTTCTTCCAGCACCTTCATCATGAGAATGTTGGTATACTTTAAGTTATCTCAGTAGCTCTTTATATACCCTCATGTTTTTGAATACTTTTTTTTCTTTTTGCTGTTTAATGAGGTGTTTTCTGCTTTCTTATCTCCTGAATTGCTGATTTGATCCTCTGCTTTATCTACTCTACTGTTGATTCCCTGTAATTTATTCTTTATCTCGGAATATTCTTCTTTCTGAATCGTTCTTTTTTATGTGTTCTACTCCACTTTTATGTTTCCCATCTCTTTGCTGAAATTCTCACTAAGTTCCTCTACTATTCTTTTAAGTTAATTGACCGTCCTCCTTATAAGTAGTGTTTTGAACCCTGCATTGGGTAGATTGCTAGTCTCCTTTTCATTTATTTTATTATTATTATTTTAGAGTTTTGTTCTGTGTTTTCATTTGAGACATGTTTCTTTGGTTTCTTTGTCTCCTTATTTCGGCTGCCTCCCTGTGTTTGTTTCTATGTACTAGGTAGAGCTACTAGTCTTCTGGTCTTGGCAGAGTGGCCTTATGTAGTAAATATCCTACAGGGCCCAGTGGCCCAGCCTCCCCAGCTACTCCAGCAGGGTGCTTAGGTGATCTACCCTCTCCGTATAGGCTGTGTGCACCCTCTTATTGTAGGTAAGCCTTGATTGCTGTTGGCTCATTAATGGGAGTAATTTACCCAGAGGCCCATTGGCAGCAAGGACTGGCTCTGACCAGCATGGAAGATCTGCTATACAGGGGCTGACTCCATGGAGCAGAACTCACTTCAGCAGGGCTCAGGTACCAGGCAAGTCTATCCCCTGAGAGTGTCACTCATGGAGGTGGTTGGGTGGTGCTCCAGCATGGTCTGAAGCTGCCCACTGGGTGCCACCTGGGACGTGCAGACCAAAGTCAGCTCCCAACTGTGCTCTTCCTGGAGCCACCTGATACGAGCTCCAAAGAGACCTGCAGATAGCTGCTACTTCTGCTGGGCTAGGAGGTACCTGGGAGAGGCCAGGCTGTGAACCAAACCAGCTGCCACTAATGCCCAGCCTCAGGCCACTTAATCAGAGGTATAGGGTAGGCAGAGGCCAGATGCTGCCTGTTTGAGAAATTTCAGAAAGATTTGGCAGCATGAGCCAAGACAGGCCATTTGTATGGAAAACCATTGGAAAGGACTTTGGTGACCCACTAGGTGGGTTGGGCAAGGTCTCAGGGAATCACAGTGTGAGCCAGATGAATAGAGTCTCAGATATGGCACCTGCCTGCTGATTCTGTGAGGTGAGGGCTCAGAAAAGGATCAGTGCTCTTTGCCAGCACTTCTGTCTGGGAGAAAACTGCCCCTCAGGGTCTAGCCTTGATACCAAACATTCAGTTCTCCTCCCTTTGCCCCTGTTGCCTTTTGAGCTGCTGCCCCAGTGCTGGGCTCAGAGCAAGTGAGTCTGAGTAAGTCTGTTGCATGGGCCATTTAAGGGAAACACCTGGGACTCCAAAAGCCCTCAGTCTCACTCAGCCACAATCCCTGCATGTTTTTACAGCCAGAAGTTAGGGGACTTCTCTTCCTGTCACTGAAATCCTGGATGAGGGGGCCTGATGTGGGGCTCGGACCCCTCTTTCCTCAGAGGAGACCTCTACAGCTGAGATATCACCCCTAAGTTCTATCTACCACTTGTGGGTGTGGGACCAGCCTGTTCCCTGTCTGTGTCCTTCCTACCCATCTTGATTTGGCTTCTTCTTTATGTCATTAGTTACAGGACTTCTGTTCAACTAGATTCAGGGTGGTTCTAAATGATCATTCCATAGTTGTAATTTTGATGTGGTTGAGGTTCTGAGTACCGACTTTACCTAAGCCATCATATTGACTGGGCGCACATGTTGTGGTTCTGAAACGATTTTAAATCCCTCCTGTCTATACTTCTAGAGCAGAAGTTAGAGCTGGTTCTGGTGGACAATAGGTGAGATACTGAATGGTTTCAAGTGTCCCTGAGTTCACATAGGTAGATGAGAAATACAGACAGCAGGGAGCCAGACAGAACATTGAATCTTGTATGGGAAACACAGGCTGATTGATTTTCAAAAGAGAAAGGTTTTTACATTTAAATCCCATTGCACCTGTTCCTCTGCCTGGGCTCCTCTTGTATTCAATTCTAAAATAGTTATTATCACCATTTGTTACAAAACTTGCTATTATCACCATTTGTTGCAAAACTAATGCAGAATAATCAAGTGTATCCCTAGAGAAATCATACAAACAAATTCACTAATTCTGCAAAATTATTCAAAGAGTCCAGAAGGGGATTCCACATGCTCCCTTACTTTCTCATCAATGTTAGACAACTTGTTTTTGGCTCAGGAGGGTCTATGATCTCAATAGAGGTAGGAATGGTCAGTAGGGGATGCCTGGGTGACAGAAATGGGGGAACTTGGAATTTTTCAATGCAATGAAATTCTCCAGGTTGATGGGAAAAGCCAAGAAAACTCAGCAGTTTCTACCATTTTTAGTTTAGTTTAGTTTTGTTTTGTTTCTGACTAGTTCAGTGAGAAATGTTCTAAGGGAGTACAAGTTAGAAGAGCCTGAGGCCCTAGAAGGGGTTAGATGTGGAACAGATGAGTAGATAAGGATTATGTTTCGGGAAGCCCCAAAACATGGTTTCCCTCAACTAAGAAAATTTCCCATGAGATGGATAAACCAGAGTGCAAATAATTCATGCCAGAATCCTCCAATGGTATGTGAGCTACATTAAATGCAAGGATTGTGTCTAATTAAGTTTATGGTATAGGCACCTTGCATAGTGCTTGGGCCATAGAAAACTTTAAAAATATTCTAGTTGTCTTATGAAGGCTGGAGGAAAAAAATGAAAGAGTAAGACAACTTTATTAAAATTTTATTATTTATTTATTTTTCTGAATAATTCACCCAGTGTCCACCTCTTAGGTGAATCCTAATTCCCAGGATGTGTTCACCTACCAATGAGAAAACACTGAAGCCCAAGCAGCCCTCAGGATAATAGTGGTCTGAGTTGCCCCTGACAAAGGGTCTAGTAATGTTAAGTGTTGTGCTACATCTGCCCAGCCCCTGACGCCAGTGACTGAGACTCAGCCCTTTCTTCCCTGGCATTGCCCTGTCCTCCTCAGGTCTCCTTCTTCCCTTCATTCCCAGTGGCTTTGATAAGGAAACAAGGAAGTGACCGAAAGAATGGGAAGAACATAGGTTCTAAGGCAGTGTCGTCTGGTGTTAGATCCCAGCTGCACGCACCTCTCTGCTCACTTCTGTTACCCCAGGTCTCAGTTGTGTTTCAGACCCTTCTATATAAAGATGCTTGTCATGTAAATGAACTGAATTGCAAATGTAATAAATGTATTAATAGCACTGTGCCAGACTGAAACTTGCAAGCATAAGTTAGGGTCGTTAGGCCCATTTAATACCAATGGAAATACCACCCGTATTCGCTAGAAATGGACTAGCATATCTTGAAGAACCTGTACAAGACTAACATTCTAGTATTTGAACATTCTGTTTCAGAAAACCTAGGACCTGACCACAATCACTTTAGTCAAATGCTGTAAAAATACAAAGGAAGTGTATTTTCATACTAGGAACTAATTTGCATGAGACCCTTTGTTTCAACTCAAATCTGGGCCATTCCAAATAAATAAATAAATAAAAATTTTGCATTTTGAAACCTCCTTTTTGTTGCTGTGAAAACCCCAAAGTCTGTTATCTTTAAAGATTCATTGGATATCTCAAGTTATAATATCTGCCTTAGACAACAGTAGAATACGCCACTATATATTGCTTATATCACAAGTTGAACTGCCCACAAGCAATGACACCCATGGGATTAAAATACAGTATTTGCAGAAGTAGTTGGTTTTGATGACAAATGGAGTTCCTTGGGATGCTTGTTAAGAAAGAAACAGAAAGTGCTTAACATGCCATTTTAGGTAATGGAAACACAATCCTTGAAAATAAAGCTGCTTTCTCAAGTATATTTTTAACCTTTGTTACACACATTCTGTGTCTTAAAAAAATATGACATTTTGTGGGTAAAAAGTATCTTGCAAACTCTTTCTCTAATTCTCTGTTAGAGCAAAGAGAAAAAAATTTCTATTTCTGGGAGACAATGCTGTGGTAGTATGACGTGAGATTAAGTTACCCTACTGGTAACAGGAACTTTGTGGAAGCAAATGTCTTTCTGCATTTTTCTGAGTTGGTTATAGATTGGATTAGGTGATGCTGCTGAGGGTACTCAGGTTTTGCTTTTGTTTTAAAATATATATACGTAAAAAAATGCAGATACAGAAAGCCACTTGAAACAAATTTGTACCTTAATGAATTGTTTCAAGTCAAATGCCTTGTAAGAAATAACATTATTTACTATCCAGAAGCTCTTTCCCATTCACCTCATTTCTATCACACTCATCTGTCTCCCCCAACAAACTGCTGATTTTTATGCTTGCTTCCTTGATATACTTGATCATTCAATGTTTTTTTAATCCACCGTTTCTTTTGCACCTGCCTTTAATTAATGAATTAATCTATTTATTTGATAAAGTTTATTTCTCCAGAGACCACTTGAACTGTACAGTATTGTACAGTCTGAAATTTGGGATTGTCACCTCTGAGTAATGCTTAGCATCCATCCCTGTAGTGAGACTGTGGTTGGAGATGCATTTGTTCAGGAGGGACACACAGACTGGCTTTGTCCTTTGATGTCAGCCGCTACTGATGCTTACTGTCTAGGTCCATTCACATGTCGAGGGTTGAAAATGCTGATATTCATATTCTATATTTATTTACATAAGAATTAAATAATTCTATAATGGATTACTCTCCGTAATCTTCTATGTGGTTACCCAACAGAAAAAAATTATATAGAAAACGCAGGACATGAGCTTAATAATTTCTCTTTGTATACCATATTTCCCCATGTATAAGATGCACTCTTTTTCAAAAAATTTTGGGTCTAAAACCTGGGTGTGTCCTATACAGTGTGCTTATTGTTGAAGACAATGATTCGTCCTCAGACACAGATGAGGACAAGTTAAGGAATGTGAGTTTTGACAGTGATGATGAGCTGTATGAATTTTATGATGAATAAAACTTGAATTCAATAACTTTATGTAATACATTTTTTTTCAAATTTCAGGCCCCAAAATTAAGGTACATCTTACACATGGGAGCGTCTTATACATGGGGAAATATGATACTAGTTTCCAAGATAATGGATTTATTTCTTTCATCTTCTAAAGATGACCATTAAAAAAAAAGTCACTGTGAACTAAAGGATTTAAACTTATTGATAGATTTTAACCCATTGCCATTATTAGCTATGTAGAAGATGAACTTGTCCCATCTTTGAGGCTGATATTTTTGATTAAAAAAATGTTGTCTAGTGTTTATTGACTATTGACTTTTTGAGCACTTTATATATTTAATAGGATATTCCCTTAAGTCCTAAAAGTTGTCCTTTCACAGACGAGGAAGATGAGACATGAAAAGTTTATATAATTTGCACAACTTCCCTCAGCTGGAAACAGCAATAAAGCTGCTATTGAACTCAAGGCTATTTTAGTCCATTTTCTTAGACATTGTGTCAGGTAGCAAAACATTTTGGTGAGTTAGCAAATCTCACTCTATCCCCATTGTCCCAGTAGAGCCCAAGCTCTACATTGGTCAGGTGTCCCTGATTTGACTTCCCCATGCAGTGGGACACTCCTGTTTAATGGCAGGGCTGGTGGCCTCTTCGAGATTACTCTTGAGGAGGCTGTGAGGAGTCTGCTTATCAGTACCAAAACCAGTCACCACCGGAAGAAAGACAACTAACACAGAAATTAGTTGCTAAAATCACAGGTAGTGTATTACTCACAGATCCTAATGGTGTACCTGGGTACAGCTTAAGGGGGCCCCATAGGCGTGCTCCTCTAGCAGCATGGAGACGATCCAAGTTCAATGTCGGAATCTGGATGACTGACTGCAGCTGGGCCCCCTCAGTTTAAGTACCCTTTGTGGCATAGGCTTTGTAACAGGTGTTAATCTACAGGATTATCCCATCAAGCCACTTTTTGGGAGTTCCTAGCAGGGAGCCCTTTTTATGTTAATCTACAGAGTTGTCACATCAAGCCACTTTTTTTCTACATATAACTTTACATACACACTAACTGGGCCTCACAAAAGGCATAGTCTGCCTATCATATCTGTACACACTAGCTTAGTTCCCACACAGAGAGCATAGCCTTATTCACTTGCCTCAGTGGAATTTAATATTATATCTTAATTTATTTCTATGTATTTTCTATATATTTTTATATTTCTATATATTTAATTACTCTAACATTAATTATATTACTATAACACCCATTTCATTTCACTGAGGAAGCAGAGACTGCCAGAAGTGAAGTGGCTAATTGAAACTGGTATGCATGTCTCATAAGTGACAAAGCCCAGTCCCTAGCCTCGGGCCTGATGCCTTTTGAAACAGCGCTGTCCCTCCCAGGGTGTGATCACAACAGTGAAAGGGAAGCTATGTGCCACCTTGTGCCTGAATGTCACAACCCTTGTGTTCCAGTTGGCATTCTGTCTCTTTTTTTTGTATTTTTCTGAAGTTGGAAACGGGGAGGCAGTCAGACAGACTCCCGCATGCTCCCGACCAGGATCCACCCGGCATGCCCACCAGGGGGCGTCGCTCTGCTACAACCAGAGCCATTCTAGCACCTGAGGCAGAGGCCACAGAGCCATCCTCAGTGCCCGGGCCAACCTTGCTCCAATGGAGCCCCGGCTGCAGGAGGGGAAGAGAGAGACAGAGAGGAAGGAGACGGGGAGGGGTGGAGAAGCAGATGGGCACTTCTCCTGTGTGCCCTGGCTGGGAATTGAACCTAGGACTCCTGCACACCAGGCTGACGCTCTACCACTGAGCCAACTGGCCAGGGTGACAAATCTGCTTTACATCAGCCTTTTAGGAAGAACAAGAGGGTGTGCTTTACAACAAACAACAGTACTTCAGCACTGTTGGAAATCCAAAGATCAAGGCTGGAAGGAGTCTATCTAAGGTAGAGACCAAGGTGGCTGGGCACGGCTAAGTGTCCACCTGCGGTCAAAGCATCCCAAAGCCTTTCAGAATAAAACATATAATTGTCTACAAAGGTTCATCATTTTCTTCATTTTTCTAAAGAAAGAAAATAGAAGGTGGGTAACTATATCTCTCACAAAAATTAGGGGATATTTCAAAATGAATATGAAGCAATAAAATACCCCCTAATTTTTGTGAACATTATAGTTAATGACCCCCCTCCAACCACTGTCACTGTTTTCTAATGAGTATGTTACAAAATCACACATCTGCCTACCTTTCTCTCCAACCTTCCTCATCTTCCCTTTAACTGCACTGTAAGTCTGTGCTCATTCTGTGCCCTGCGTCACAAACCTTTTTTTATAAACAGAGGTGTTTGCCACAGGGTGTTTTTAAATGCTAAATTCTGCAGTTACCTGTTATTTAAATCAGGAATGTTAGCAGCAGTTCTTGAAGGTATTTTTGGTGAGGTCAGAAGTACACACAGTCTTTAATGTTCTGATAGAACTACCTAGACAACTGAATGTGAAAGCAGCTATAGAAGGTTATTGTACACCCTGGAGTGAAGCCTTGAACCGAAGGACCACAGAGAATGACTCATAATGGTTGAGGGTAGGGTTGGGAGTGAGGGAGGGGTGGGAGAGGAAACTTATAATAATGTTACTTACTTGAAAGAAGTTTTGCAATCACCCAGCTCTAATATTGAGATAAAGCACATTTCCGTACCTTTCACCTCGCGATATTTAAGTATCTTTAAAGCTGCCTAGATATTTTCTGTTTGTTAATCTGCAAGATTTAATTAGGTCTCTTAAAAAAGCAATGGCTAATAAGAAAGTTATAATATTTCAATTTAATGCAAATCTACAGACTTAACTGCCTCCAATAGCAACATAGGCTGTATTTAAAAATCCTCAGGAGTTGAGCTCTTCTGTTAATTGTTAGTGCATTTTTATACAGGGCATCGGGACAGTAGGTTCATACCAAACAAATACAGCAAAATCCTCCACTTCTCAAAGTGTAGAATTAAGTTTTCAAATGAAGGTGAATTAAAATTAAAAAGTAGATGAACGTCTTGATTTTCCAGTCTGTTTGAAGTGGAATTATCTTGGGAATGAAAATTAGTCTAAAAAAATCAACTCGCTACTTCGAAGTGTCTGTAATGACCTCACAGCATGTAATTGGCATGGATTCTCAATCTAGCAAAGTGCAAGTGATCTGTGCTTGTGTCATTCGCAGAACAGGGAGCCTCTTGGAGGCTGTGACATTTTGTGCACATTCCCTTATTTCTAAGACTCTTGTGCTCATACAAAGGAATAATCTGAGGACCCCTGAGAGAACTCACATATGCCCAGTAATACCAGGTGAGATTATCTTTTTTTTTTAATTTATTGTGTTGACATGGTTTCAAGTATCCCACTCAATATAGCACCGCCTTTATACTGCATCATGCCTACCCATGCCCCATGCAAAGTCTCTTCCCCACCCATTTCTTCCTCTTAGGCCTTCCTCCCCTACCCCTGACCCCCCTTTCCTATGGCTATTGTCTGTATATACGTGTTATGTACATATGATTTTAAATAATTCCTTCACCTTCTTTAATCCTGACCCTCTTCCCCCTTTCCTCTGACACTTAACCATCTATTCCCTGTGACCTTCTCTCTGTTTCTATTTTGGTCCTCAGTTTTTCGTATTCACTATATTCCACATGTAAGTGATAGCATATGGCCTGAACAGGCAGTGACACATTGGATGGAGCGTTGGACTGGTATGGGGAGGACCCAGGTTTGAAACCCTGAAGTCACTGGCTTGAGCACAGGCTCATCTGGCTTCAGTGTGGATTCACCAGCTTGAGCACAGGGTTGCTGGCTTGAGCATGGGATCATAGACATGACCCCATGGTCGCTGGCTTGAGTCCAAAGGCCACTGGCTTGAAGCCTAATGTCACTAGCTTGAGCCCAAGGTCACTGGTTTGAGCAAGGGGTTAGTCGCTCTGTTGTAGCCCCACCCCACCCTCCGCCATCAAGGCACATATGAGAAAGCAATCAATGAACAATTAAGATGCCACAACGAAGAGTTGATGCTTCTCATTCTCTCTCTCTTTCTGTCTTTCTGTCCCTATCTGTCCCTCTCTCTGACTCTCTCTGTCTCTGTCAAAAAAAAAAGGAAGAACATACAGTATTTGTCTTTCTGTGAGTCTAACCGCCTACTCCGTCACCATCTTACCTTGAAATTATCTTTCAATATAAATGAATAAGACAGGTTCTCAAAATTTTAGGCATAATTTCACAAGATGATATCAAGCTAGATATTTAACAGTAGAAGAGAAAGTAACTCCAGAGACCTGTATTTATTATCAGGATGAGTCATGAATGGCATATATATCTTTCTTTAAAAGGAGCAATTAGAAAATAGGATTATAACGGTTCAAGTCCTTCCTTACACAGACTGTCCTTATGCTGCGGGCTGTGGCACTTCACATTTGCCACCCACCTGTGATCTGGCCCCCAAGTGTTCTGCTTTCTTCTATTTCCTCACTATGTTTATCATTTCCCTAACACCTCAAATGTCTTAACTTCAAACATTTGGGATCTGCAAATTTATTGAGATATGGCCAGATTTTCTTTAGAGAAGGTATGATGAGATCACCATACTGTTGCTATTACAATTTTTCATTGGAAAAATGACCCTACTTCTCACTATTGTTATTGTTTTGTATATCTCAGTTATATTCTATGATCTGTCATAATTATATCTTTTCAAACACAAAATGCTCCTTCTTTTTTAGTTCTGGAGTGATATATTCTTCATCCTACTCAGTGGTGGGATTTAAATAATTTAACAACGGTCTGCCCTAATGACTGTTTTAAGTATAGAAAATTATATAATGAATGGTAGCTTATTATTTTATTCATTTAATACTTAAGAATAAAAAAAGAGATTTTCAAAACTAGATTGTTATGAGTTTTAAAATATTAATGAAAACATATTAAATAATACCTGACAAAAACAATAAAACTGTTCATATATTTCCATATTGCTTCTTGATCAGCATCCTCACTTGAAATTTTTTTCACCTATGAGCACAATGAACATTACTACAGGTGCTTAGAATACGCTGTTGCTCAGATGAATATTAAAAAAGAGTAAGGAATGTTAATTTGTGATTTCCACATTGGACAGGTACCCAGGCACCTATTTAGAGAGAACCCTGATTACAAGTGACATTTTAACAACCGATTTACCGAACTCAACAAAAAATTAGGTATCAGTTCGTCTGAATCTGTGCAAACCAGCTGAATCCACCACTGATTCTAGTTAAACCCAACTGTCTAGTTTTTCTTTGTCCACACCCCAGAAGCAGAACATTGCAGGACAAAATCTCTTAAACCAGACACTCAACCCTGACTAATAGTCTTACTACAATGATCTACCAACCTCATTTCTATCCTCTCAGAAACAGTTTGCTCCTACCTTCTGTTCTAACACCCACTTGCAATCAAACTCTCACTTCTTTGTTGAGCTTGCTTTATACTTCATTGAGAAAATGGAAGATTGCAAATAGAAACCCCCTCATCTTCTCTATAACAAACCTAAAAATCCACTTGCTCAACAACTGTATTCTCTTTTTTCCCTTTTATTGAAATTAAACCAATGTCCTGCCTCTTATAAATGGCCAACCCCTTCATATTCTGGAATCTAGGCTACTTCTCTGCATACTCTCTGAAGGACTCAGCAATTGTGATTGCCTGTCTTTTGTTAACATTTTAATATGGTTTTTCTAAATAGTCATGGATAACATTTATAAACATAGTTTAGAATTTCTCCTTGTTAAGAAAGAGAAAGGAAAACCATAGTAATTTGCTTCTCATGTATCTCCAGTTCCGTTTTTCCCCTGCCTGTTGTTCTCTCTGCACTGATATTTCTTTAATAAGTCATTTATGTATTCTGCCCCTAACCTTCTCTCTGCATTCTTCAGCCATTGCAGTTGGGATTTCATCTAAACCACTGCATGAAACTGCTCTTGTCAAGGTCACTAAATTCAATTGCCCTGCATTTGTCTTCATCTTCTAACCTCTCAGCTTCAATTGACGCATTTAATGAGTTTCTCTTATTTAAGACATTCTCTAGTCTTGAGTATGTCTTTTCTCCATTCTTCCTATCTCTCAGGCTATTACTTCACAACATAATTTGAATACTACTTTTTCCTTTTCTCAGTCTTAAAATGTGTAGTGCAACAGGCTCCTCTACTTCCTGGCATATTGCCCTGTCCTATGTTATCTCATTACACTCCCGGTCTTTCAATGTTGGAGTTTCAGACACCGAGGATATTTTGGTTCTAGTGCTGCTCAGATTATTCTGGTATACCTGTGCCAGACCTGTTCCCAATGAATGAACTAAATGATTACATTGAATTCAACACTACCACACTTCATATATAATGGACTAAGACAGGGGTCCCCAAACTTTTTACACAGGGGGCCAGTTCACTGTCCCTCAAGACTGTTGGAGGGCCAGACTATAAAAAAAAAAAACTATGAACAAATCCCTATGCACACTGCATATATCTTATTTTAAAGTAAAAAAACAAAACGGGACAAATACAATATTTAAAATAAAGAACAAGTAAATTTAAATCAACAAACTGACCAGTATTTCAATGGAAACTATGGGCCTGCTTTTGGCTAATGAGATGGTCAATGTCCGGTTCCATATTTGTCACTGCTAGCCGTAACAAGTGATATGACGCGTGCATCCCGCGTCACCGGAAATAGTACTGTACGTGAGCGACTCTGCTACATACAGTACTCCAGGAGCACAGGATATGGATGCTGACCACCAATGAAAGAGGTGCCCCTTCCAGAAGTGTGGCGGGGGCCGGATAAATGACCTCAGGGGGCCGCATGTGGCCGGCGGGCTGTAGTTTGGGGACCCCTGGACTAAGACTTGGTAAAATTCAATTAATTTCCTAAGGTCAAAGGGCTGGTAGTGGCTCTGGCCGGTTGGATCAGTGGTAGAGCAGCAGCCCAGCATGTGGAAGTCCTGGGTTTGATTCCTGGTCAGGGCACACAGAAGTGTCCATCTGCTTCTCCACCCTTCTCCCTCTCCTTTCTCTCTATCTCTCTCTTCCCCTCCTGCAGCCAAGGCTCCATTGGAGCAAAAAGTTGGCCCGGGCACTGAGGATGGCTCTATAGCCTCCACCACAGGCACTAGAATGGCTCCGATTGTAGGGTTGTAGTGGAGCAACACCCCCACATGGGCTGAGCATCGCCCCCTGTTGGGCATGCCTGGTGGATCTGGGTCTGGCGTATGCGGGAGGCTGTCTGGCTGCCCCCCCCCCATTTCTCACTTCAGAAAAATAAAAAATAAAAAATTTAAAAAGAAACACACACACACTAAAGGGGCTGGTTGTGACAGAGCTGGCTTTGAACCAAGGAGATCTGGCTCCAGAGTCCTTGAAGTGAGAAGAAACAGAACAGTTGCCACATTGCCCTGTGCTAAGAACTGAAAGAGAAATTTGGAACATGTGGGACCCAAGGGAGGGAGATTCTTCCTCTACCTGGGAAGGATTCCCAGAAATGCTATCATTTGAAATAGATCTTAGAAAAGGATAAGACATTTCTATCAGAGTAGGAACCATCTCACAGGGGAAAAGGATATGTAAATTGAAGAAGCAGGGAAGAGTGTAGCAATCCTAAGGCACTTGGGGAAGTTCAGGGTGGTTAGAGCACACACTTGAACTCCTGAACAGCTGCCAGGAGCTGTATTAACAAAGGTTGGACCCAGAAGGATAACCACTGGTCTGTTTCCTGCAGCGGAAGATATGAGTAGCATATAGCTTTCTCCGTGTTTCTATAGTAATACATAAATGTATATGCATACACACCGAGATTTAGCCATTATTTTTACAAATGCAATATTATTTTATATATACTACTCTGAATCTTACTTTTGTCACTTAACAGTATCATGGACTCCACCTAAGTAAAGCAATATATAACTGATTCCTTTCAAAGGATATCATGTTGCATAATACTTACAAATAGAAAATTACTCAAGCTATTTTATATTTATGTTGTTTCTTAAAAATCTAAAGGTAAAATAATACTGCTCACAAATATTAGGGGATATTTCAAAATGAATATGAAATGATAAAATATCTCCTAATTTTTGTGATCAGTATATAATACACTGGTAAAGATATATGTGTGAGTGTGTGGAGAGGGAGAGAGAAATAAAGACAGTTGTTTTGATGTAAACATTTAATCCATTCATAATATGTTTTGGTATGTGGCAGAAGATTCAGTCTGAAAATTAATTGTTTCTCTTCCATTTTGGCGGAGCTTCCAAAATTTTGTTCACTCATTTGTCCATTGTTATCATCCTTCTTATTATCTTTATATTCATATATTTATGCTTTAAAAGATATCTTTAATATCTTTTTTCTCATTTTGGTTTTGAGCAATAAGTAAAGTGAGTCAGTATATAATATTTTATAATTTATGATGACATATGAATTATTAATTCATTTATTCCATTCAAAAAAGGCAGTATTCTCTTTGGAGTTATATGTTAAGAAAGGAATTAATGTTCAGATAGTCAACAGTACTGTACTTGTGATTGACTTCTGTTTTCCTAACATCATGGTCAGAAAAGATACTTGATATGTTTCAGTCTCTTAAATTTACTTAGACTTGTTATTAGACAATATTATTTGGAAACGTATCATATTCAACCACCTTAACTAGTTTCTCTCTTAATTAGTTTTTATTTAATTTGTCATTTTAAACTTAGATTTTAGCATATATTATTTTGTTTTTCTTTTGGTCTTTACATGAATTTATTAAAAATGTCATCATATTTTAAATAAAAGTGATACAGATGGACATTTCCTTATTCAGATTTGAATGGAAATGGCTTAGTGTTTTACTTTTAAAAAGTTAATTTTTTTGTACGTGTATAAGATGTTTGTCATTCTTATATTACTCTTAATTAAATTATAAAATGAGAAATGGCTAATTATAGTAAATAACTTTTAATGTATTGAATTTGTATGATCTTTCTGCTTTAATTTTTCAGTGAAATATGAGTCCTATTTGCCTGTAATATATTTATCTACTAAATCACAATTGAGTTCTCTTTGGTAGTATTTTATTGAAAATCAATGCATATATGTAACTATATATCTATTTCTAATTATGTAAATATGCCTGGTCTATAATTTTCTTTCTTTGTGCTATCTTTATTCAGATTAGTTCTTAATTTCATTTCTGCTTTATAAAATGAATTGGTGAGGTATCTATCTATTCCTAGAATCTGTAAAATTTTAATTATCTCTGTAATTATTAGTTATTTAAGAGAAGCCTAGACCTAGAATATGAAACAATCTTGTTCCAGTGCCTTTTCGGAGAGGGAAGAGTAAAATCTTTAATCACTATGCCAACATCTTTTATAGTAACTGGTCTATTCAAATTTTCTGCTTTTCCTTTAGTAAATTTCATACTTTTAATTTCGATTACATCATTCTTTTCTTCTGGATTTTCAAATATATTGGTGTAATTGCAATCTCTTAATTCCATCTTTTATCACCAGGTTGAACTAAAGGACAGCTATAACTTAGAAAACATGGATGACCATGATCTGATGTGATTAAGGATTATATAAAGGATTATACAAAGGATTATAGAGGTAAAGATGAAACAATCCAGTAGGAAAAAACCCAGAGGCAAACAATAGAGCAATTATACTTACTCTCTTATAGCATGGCTATTGTTTTCTTTCTTTCTTTCTTTCTTTCTTTCTTTCTTTCTTTCTTTCTTTCTTTCTTTCTTTCTTTCTTTCTTTCTTTCTTTCTTTCTTTCTTTCCCTTTCCTTCCTTCCTTCCTTCCTTCCTCCCTCCCTCCCTCCCTCTCTCTCTCTCTCTCTCTCTTTCTCTCTTTCTCTCTTTCTCTCTTTCTCTCTTTCTTTCTTCTTTCTCTCTTTCTCTCTTTCTCTCTTTCTCTCTTTCTCTCTTTCTCTCTTTCTCTCTTTCTCTCTTTCTCTCTTTCTCTCTTTCTCTCTTTCTCTCTTTCTTTCTTTCTTTCTTTCTTTCTTTCTTTCTTTCTTTCTTTCTTTCAAGACATTGTTAATATGTGTGCCAGTACTTGAATTTCAAATATTGTACTAGATTCCAGCCAAACTTCTCAATTTCACCAGATGAGTCAACCCCATACCCTATCATACTCTGTCTCCTACATACTCACACCTGTAAAGTAACCTTAACTGTTATATTTAGAGAAACTGAGAGGAAAGGCTGGAGAGGTGAGGAAGGATCAGCTCATGAAAGTTCTCTAAACCATGATATGCCTTTGAACATTAATATGAGGGCAATGGAGGTAGAGCACAGAATTATATAGTAAACTAAAATTTACTTTGTTTATTTAAATTTTATAATTGTTTGAGCCCAAGTCTTAGAATTAGATCAGCCTTCCTACATTTATTAACTCTTTGATGTTAAACCTCAGTTTTTATATTTTAAAATGAGAATACTAATTTTGTTTCCACAGGGGACATCTGAAAGAATAAAATGATAGAATATATGTAAAGTGCTTATTACATAGTAAGTGAACACTCAATAAATGGTTGGTATAGTCAGTCAATATCAGGAGCACTGTCTTCATCCTCATCATAATTTCTGTTTTCCTAATGTTAGACATATATGAACATGGTCTTAATAATGAGACATAGATTTTCCCCACAAACTCAACAGTGGTGAGAAATGAGAGTGGTTGGATGGCAGAAATCAAAGTCGGTTCTACCTACTGATGCGGACTCTTCAATTTTTGTTTTAGTTTTCTTTTAAACATGCTTGTTAAAAAGCCCCTGTTTCATAGCTTGCTATAAATACTGAATTCTAATTGCTAAAATTCTAGAATTCCTGATAAAAAGGATTAGTGTAATAGTAATTACAGAGATACAGAAACAAAAAAATTGGCATTAAATTTTCTGAAATGTGGAGGGTCCCTCTGTAATTTACTGATAACATCTCTTAAAATATGGTAGTTGTGTTAGGGTAACTATAGCAGCTATAACAAATGCCCATGAATTCCATGGCTTCACAAAATATGTTTCTGACTCACACTACGATCTCTTGGGTGACTTGGGATCTATTCCTTTCATCATGTAGCTCTCTGCTCTCTTGAAGACCTCTGCTTTCAACTTCAAGGAGGATGGAAACTGTGTGTGAAGGGTGCCTGGCTCTTCACTCCCTTCATCTGAAAATAATGTAATTCATTTCCAACCACAGTTTAGTGGTCAGATCTTAGTCACATGGACACAAATAACTCCATATTTTAGCTTCCTGATACCTGCACTCAGGCTTCTGTTGTGCCCAGGGAAAGGAAAAGAGACAGTATAGATGCAGAGATTCCAACAAGTATATACCTGTTTATATAAAAAGCCAGCAAAAACTGACTAAGGATTTGTTATGACATCCAAATCCATAAATTCTTTTTAAACTGTAATAAACATGAATAGAGAGCAGTTGTACTCCTTCACGGAAACCGACCATGGTTGAAACTGTGATTTTTCTAATCATTTACATTTTTGTCCACATATGTAAGAAAGGAAAAATGAGATAAATATATTTGCATAATAATGGAATACTATTGACCTCTTTCCTCTCAGGATTTAACTTAACATTATTAGTTAAAATGAAATATATCTTCACAAATTAAAATAAAATCTGATTGAACTGGTTAACCTAATTTTCACATCAATAATTATTATCTAGGAGATTTTTATTATGTTTAACAATCCTTGTAATATCACTCTTTCACCTTTGATAGCCTGTTGTCTGAGTCTATTTTTATTTTTTTTAATTCTTGAGATTGTACTAAAATTCTGTTTCCTATATCATCTCTTTGATGTTTGGACAATTTCAATATTTAAAAAAAATATTTAGAAACTGAAGTATTATGTATTTGAATATCTTAATTAAACTGATATGTTTAAATAGAGATCATACAATATGACAGTGTCTTAAACTTTTTTCACAAATGTTCAATGATCTTTAAAATATTATAATGTGCCTCTGCTTCAATATACTTAATAAGGGGTTATTTTTGGACAATTTTTACTTATTTTTCTCAAGTATGTACTTAACAGCTAAAAAGTTCAGATACTGAATGAAGCTTACTAATAACTTTTACATGTGCTCACATTCTTTGGATAAACAACTGATTGATGATATCACATTTTTTCAATCACAAATTCATTTG
Source organism: Saccopteryx leptura (assembly GCF_036850995.1). Classification (NCBI taxonomy): domain Eukaryota; kingdom Metazoa; phylum Chordata; class Mammalia; order Chiroptera; family Emballonuridae; genus Saccopteryx; species Saccopteryx leptura. Next base: position 84,314,147 of record NC_089511.1, read on the forward strand.
GAGAAAAGAAAACATGTTTGTGAATGCTTTCACTGAGCATGTGATATTATTTTGCATAATTATATTATCTGTTGATTCATTTTCCATATTTCTTTGGATGGAGCTTCTTCTGAATTGACTAAAATTTCCATTTTACTGTTAATTTGAATTCAAATTTTGCTTCCAAAATTTTGCTTTGGTTGGTCATGGTGATACACAGTTTCCTACGGGCATTTATAAGAAAGAAAGCATACCAACCAAGTGCAAGGTCTGGTTTTCCTGTGTGCCTGGGTCCCTGGAGCTCCCGTTAGCTAGTTAACAGTTCATACTCTGATGTGCAGTTGGGAGAGGGTTAAAGCCTGATAGTGGATAAATACACTAAAATTGGGAACCTCTTTAAGAGATAATGAACAGAACTAATCTCTGAGCCTTAAGGTTTTCCAGTATAATATTGGCCCAACCTTCATCCAAGTGGAAAGCCTGCTCTGGAACTGTTACCTGCCATTCAGCCTGTATTTCTGACTTGAGCATACAGAATGGAAAGTCTTAGCTTCTGACTCCTCCAGCTAGTTGCTCTGGAGAGTCTGAGTGGATCTAGACGCAGAGTGCCTATTTCCCACAATAGGGTCCTGTTTGCTGAGTGTCTCAGTGCATATCCTGATACCCTAGAGCTACAGGGAAAACACACAGGGATGGATGGCTTCTTGTGAGATGCCGTTCTCTGGGACTCACTGTCTTCATAACTCATTATGGATACTCTCTGTAATACAAAAAGCATGCAAGACAAAAGTCACTTCTTAATTGATGCATTTGTTCTTTCACTCCTGACTGGAGTATTGGGGCCTCCTGGGTGCCTGCTTCTACAGAGACCCTGCAAACGCTGAGAAGAGGAATTCCCACAATGTGTGTTTAGAAGACTGTGATAGTCCTGGACAATTCCGCAGAAAGTCAGTGGTGCCCTGAGAGTTTGCCATGTGGACTGAGTTGGAATAAGTTCCAGGCAGAGGAAGCCTCAGGGAAAGGGGAAGTAGCACAGACTAACAGGAGCACATGGGAAACTATCAATCGTGTGGAAGGCCTGAGTGCGAGGTCTGAGATAGAGTGTCAGGCAGGCAGGGCTGGGAGCCACACCCGACTATGAAGAGTCACTGTTCCTCTTTCCTTACATCTTTGGTCTTTTAAGCATGGAACTTTGAGAACACACAGCGCTAATATGGGTTCTCACTTGGCTGTTCACAGCCAGCAAGTGACTCTCTTAGGCCCTAACTTCACCAGGTTCAGCCTGGAAGCCTACTTAGTAGTTAATAGGAGATATGTTGCAAACAACTTTCTCAGGATTTTCATGCTGGGAGGGCAGGTTATAGTTCCTATGACTTATGGTTAAAAGCCTTGTCTTCTACCCCGCAACCCTTACCAAGACATCAAGCAATACACACATCTGATCTTTATGGAACCAGTGCTGTCCCCACCTGTCTCCCTGCAGCCTCATAGAGCCCTATAGTCTCCATAGGACATCCTCACCCAGGAGGCAGTGCTGGCTTGCAGGCCGCTCCCCAGCGACCACTGTAGGCAGTGCAGCAGACCCCTGCCAGGCTCCCTTTTTCTATTTGTTTGGGGTTTTGATGCATAGTAACACTCTCAGACATGGTATTGGAGACCTGGGGACACCTGTCCTCAATGCCAGAACATAGGAAGAGTCCTTCATTGGGCTTCCTGCAGATGATGTGATCCAGATGTGTGTGACAGTGCTGTTAGCTCTTGAGCCGGGGTTTGAGAGCAAGCCCTGGGTTCGAAGTCCTCCTCTGCTGCTTAGTAGCGTTGGAGCACTGTCAGCAGGTTACTTGCCTGGTGACTTGGCCTTCTAGAATAAGATAATACATAGAAAACTACATTGTATAGTGTCTACTACTTACTGGATGCCTAATAAATCGTTATTTCTACTTTTCTGGCTTGGTTTGTGATTCTGGAAAAAGTTGGTAAACATGTTTCCTTTGGGCTTTTTTGTTTTGTTTTTTAGCCATTCAATAGATCATTATTATTTATTTTTAAAAATTAATGTAATCATTGTTTTTTGGTTAAAACTTTGGAGAGAAATATAGATGTCATATATTTAATTTTTAATATAAATTCTCAGAAAGGATGAAAAGGATTCATAATGGACCAATGAATAGCATATAACTGGTATTGCAAGTGTTGGAATAGTTAAGAAGTGAAGGCTTATCCTCTATAGTTTGAAAAGTTCTGTGAAAAAAGAAGAAAGAGGTATGGCTATAGAGTCTAAAACTAATGGTTTAAGGAAATCTCAAAAATGGAATTTGATTTAGAAAGTTATGAATTACCCATTGATGTAGAAAAGGAAAATGAAATACTTGAAAAGACGTATATTTCCAGACCAAAGTACTCTGATCAACTTAGCTTTTGAAAGCAAAGACAAGGTAGGTAGTAGTCACATGAATGTTGTAGTTTTTGTCTTCTTTGTGGTATGGTATCTGATTGCACCAGAAAACCAGGACTGATGGATTAAGTTCCTGGTAGTAGATATTAAATCAATAAAATAAAGACCTTTCTAAAGAAAAGGTAGCTATCTGAAAACACAATAGTTTCTGTTACTGGGAGGTTGTTCAGGTCAGTACAAGATAATCACTTACAGTGGTGCTTTGCTCTGCTGTGGTAACAAATACATTCCACATTTAGTGGGTCTGACAACACAACAGTTTATTTCCTGTTCCTGTAGAGTTGTTATAGTCTGACGACTCTTCACACCAACTATTCTACAAGCAGTTCCTCAAGGAGCCATGCTGTTTTCATCTCTGACTTCTCCATAGTCACCTCTGAAAAGCAGAGGAAGACAGGAGACCACCAGTTCTTAGATCCTCATACTGGTAGTGAGACATCACTTCCTGCCACATTCCTGTTTCCCAGTGTTTATCTTTATGTGTCCTAACTATAAGGAAGTCTTAGAAATATTATCTTCCTGTGATATAGGGGACATATGTCACTCTCTTGATCATTCAAGAATCAGTGTAATGGTTGAACTAAAGGACAACTCCAAATCTGGTGTCTGAAATGATTAATTGTAGTTTGTGAAATTTACCTAACAAATCTTTCTCTAATCAGTGCCTGCAATAAGGGTGCTTAAACCAAAAAACTATGCAATAAATACAGTTAAACTTTAGTGTCTAGGCAGGTGTAACGAAACTGTTGTGTCATGTAGACATGCATGTCCAGATTCTTATGAGCAGCAGTGTGCTTCTAGAGAAATCTCTGTGAAGACAGCTAGTTACACTTGACATTTGTTTTGCTTGCTCAGAGCCAGCTCTAATAGTTTAGCTAGGAAAATAATATATTGAGACAAATATATGCAAATCAATCTTCTATGCATGGTATTTGTATCTCTATACACGATTCCACACTCCTCTTTGCCATATTTGGAACCTTAACTCTCTTTGCCCCTTTATTGAATCATTCTAACGTCTGTTGATACTGCTTTCAAATGTTTCTTCACGTGTAGTTTTCTGTTTGTTTTTTACTATCTCAAATGGGTTTTTTCTTAACAAAGCCCTTCGTATTTTACTTTTGAAATAATGAATAAACTCACATGTATTCCACCTTCCTCTCGTACCTCTTCTTATGTGGCTACCCAAACTCATCCGCTTAAAGCTGGAGACACTAGAAAACTATAGTTAAGCATTAAGCATTTATCTCTGGAATGAGACAATCTGCAACCTTAGACAATTTTCTTAACCTTTATCATTGATTTTATCATCTGTTAAATGGGAGAGAAAAGACTTCATAGTCTTAAAAGCATGTGATAATGGAAATAATTTACAATTGGTATATCACAAAATGATTGAATTAGAACCAATGCAGGCCATAGCTGGGCTCCTGTTGGGCGAGCCAATAATCTTTAATTGCTAGGTCACAGGAAGTTTCAACAGCGTACCTGAGAATAAACTAAAAAGGCAAAGGCATAGAGGAGGTGCCATTAACTTTGGACAATGACTATTTGTCAATAGTACAGAAACAATTCAATAAACTACCTCAGAGCTGAGTATCAGCTTTAGTTCTGTAAACTAAGTGTGTAATCAGCCTAGGTAAGGTAATACTGAAGTAACAAATAAACTCAGATCTCCAGGTTTTAACAATGTAAAGTTTATTTCTCACCCACACAAAGGATGTCCAGGATGTCCACTTGTGATGGATTTGACTGGGAAGAAAGCTTGGAAATTTGTCCATCAGCTCTAAACCACATATCCCTGGAGGTGACACCCATTACTTTTGCATATATCTTATTGACCAGTGCACATTGCATGGTCATACCTATCTTCAAGAGAGTGGAAAAGTGCTATATTCTTGTGTCATAAAGAAGAGATGACTTGGATATATTGGTGAGCCATAGTAACATCCACAAATGCAGCATCAATCATGTTGTTAAATATTGTAATTATTTTTAAAGCATAATCTGATTATTCCATTTCTCTCTTCTGATTATTTTCCTTGGATCTGCTTTGGTTTCCTAATAGCACCTAAACTCCTCTGTTTAAATTCTAACTAGTTTAAAAATATCTTCTACTTTATCTCTCACAAGAGATAACTCTGGTCTGTCCAAGCAATCTCTAATGTTACTTCAACTTAATTGCCTTATATAATCTTCACATGCCATAACATATTCTCACACTTCTACCCATCAAGTTCTAAATTTATAAATTAATATGAACTTCCATATTAATATTCTATTAACATTTATGACACGATTTGGCCCAACATTATGTTACAGTTATTTATGTACAGGATTATATCCCATTCTATCCTTAAAATTCTCTGAAAGTGGAGTCTATACCTGATTTATATGTGAATGTACTTTGTATAAATTGTCCTCATTATGACCTGAAAAGCTGAACTCTGATTTTATGTTTTCAATTGCTTAATTCTTCAGCAGTATTCAAAAATATTTTTTTAATCCTTTAGTTCTCGTGACTTTTCATACTCCTGGTTCTATGTTTCCCTCTCCTTTAAATAAAAATCTACAAGGCTCATTACCTCCCAGCTTAGTGATTTTCAAGCTGTGACTCTAAGAACTCTGTGAGTTTTAGCTCTTTAATGGGCCATAGCCAATATCAATATTAAAGGGAAAACAACAACAATTTCCTCCTCCTCCTCTTCCTCTTCCCCTCCTCCTCTTCCATCTTCTTTTTTCTTCTCCTCTCTCTCTCTCCCTCTCTCTAAAATCAGTAAATTTTTAAAAAGTAAAAAAAGGGAAAACTTCTAGCCCTATTCCTACAAAATAATAATCCATTGAATTATTTTAAATATTAAATTTTTGGATAAGTCTATCACTTAAGGAAATAGATGTATTGCAAATAAAATTTAAAAATAATAACAGCCAATCAATTCAATTATTTTTGCTGTCAGAGAAGGAAAAATATAAGAATTAGAAACATCAGTATTACTATGATGATTATTCTTTTGGAAATTTTATAACACATTGCGTTACACATATAAATTCTTTTAAACAGGCTTTATTTTCTTATTGATCCATAAAAAGTCTATACGTGTGTGTGTGTGTGTGCGCGCGCGTGCATGCACATTGTGTTGGATTTTTTATTTGTGGTTTGTTTTTGTTTTTTTGTTGTTGTTGTTTTGTTTTTATTTATTTTTTTATTTTTCTGAAGCTGGAAACGGGGAGAGACAGACAGACTCCCGCATGCACCCAACTGGGATCCACCCGGCACACCCACCAGGGAGCGACACTCTGCCCACCAGGGGGCATGCTCTGCCCCTCCAGGGCGTTGCTCTGTCGCGACCAGAGCCACTCTAGCGCCTGGGGCAGAGGCCAAGGAGCCATCCCCAGCACCCGGGCCATCTTTGCTCCGATGGAGCCTCGCTGCGGGAGGGGAAGAGAGAGACAGAGAGGAAGGAGAGGGCGAGGGGTGGAGAAGCAGATGGGCGCTTCTCCTGTGTGCCCTGGCCGGGAATCAAACCCGTGACTTCTGCACGCCAGGCCGATGCTCTACCACTGAGCCAACCGGCCAGGGTGTTTTTGTTTTTTCACTCAGTTTATTGCCATGTATATATATGTGTGTGTTTACTCAAATCCATTAATCTTTTATTATGGCTTCCAGGTTTCAAATTTTATTAAGGGAAATTTTTTCTAAACTCTATTGTTAATTGAAAAACATAAATTTAGGAGAGAACTACCTTAATTTATGAAGAATGTATACTAATGAGTAGAAAATATATAAATAGGTCAATAGAAACTAGAAAGTAGATTGAACAAAAACAGCAACACAAACAATAACTAATCTTAGAGAAAAATATTTTGTCTTCCTCATAATTAAAGAACATAAGAAACATAAATCAGAGTAACATGAAATTTCTTGTTTCTCAGGTTAGAGACAAAAGTTTTATCTAAATTGTTGAGATGGTCCTGGTCAGTTGGCTCACTGGTAGACTATCGGCCCAGAGTGTGGATTTCCTGGGTTCAATTCCTGGTCAGGGAACACAGGAGAAGTGCCCATCTGCTTCTCCATCCCTCCCCCTCTCGTTTCTCTCTCTCTCTCTCTCTCTCTTTCTCTCTTTCCCTCCTTGGAGTAAGTTGGCCCTGGGCACTGAGGATGGCTCCATGGCCTCCACCTTAGGTGCTAAGAAGACCTCAGTTATTGAGCAACGAAGCAACACTCCAGATAGAGCATCAACCCCTAGTGGGTTTGCCGGGTGGATCCTGGTTGGGGTGCATGTGGGAATCTGTCTCTCTTCCTTCCCTCCTCTCTCTGAATTAAAAAAAAATGTTGAGAAATATTTGTTATATTCATCATTATTTAGAAGCAAATTTATATAGAATTTTGAAGACTACATTTAAAATATCCTCAAAATGTAGTAGTGCACTTGCCTTTTGTATCAGCCTTTCTATTATTATGAATTTACCAATAGATATATTTTCAAAAGCATGTCAAGATAAATTTGTAAGAATTACTGTTTTACCACTCTTTGAGCTATCAATTATAAAAAGGTGAGCAACATGCTAAATAAGAATTAATTCAGTCAATGAACAGTATGCGAGATATCAAACAATTGTAATAATTGAGATAGGGAATATGCATTCATGTACAAATCACAAAGAAACAAACATAGGAAAAGCCCATCATAAATAACGTAATTCCTTTCTGTAAGTAAAAAAAAAAAAAGCATATAGATATTTATGTAAATACACATTTGAAACAATTTTTCTCAAAGGATACATTATAGAAATGTGTTGACAATGACTACTTTTTGTGGAGAAGGAAGTGGGTGGAAAATAAGGGAGGAATAACAATTTCTTTTTATTTTGTAACTATCTTTACACAGTTTAAATATTTTTCACAAAGTATATGTATTACTGTAATTTTTTGCAAAAAAAATGACATTAAATATTTTAAATGTTTTTACAAAAACTTAAGCTAAACATTCTTATAATTATTTTATGTAAGTGAACTCTATAATTATACATATTTAGTATTATACAATTTCTCTACTTTTATTTGAATTATTGCCTGTAGCACTTTTTTTCACTTCTTCCTATGTTCACCTGTACTGAGTCCATTCTTATTAGTTGCTAGTTCTGCTATGAGGAAGTTCTTAGTATTTTAAGATTTTTTACCTATAATTGAAGGCAGCAATTTTCATGAAAGGATTATATTATTCTTCAAGGTTTTAGAGTGTACCCAGTTATAGACCCTAACAATGAATAACTGTCCTTATTTTCTGTTGTGATTTTATTTACTATCTGCAGTAATAGTATATCTATATCTCCTTTGAATTTATATTATTGCTTCCTCCACCCTTGACCTTCAAACAAAATAATAGTATTTTTAAGTTGTGATCACTATTTAAGAATAAGGAACCAAATGATAAACAGCCACAAATTAACAATTTAAATACAGGGGGTTATTCCCTATGCTTTTAATTTAAAGTACTCATTAAAAAAACAAACAAACACCTATTTTTCTTTATTTTCATATTTCATTAAGCTTCTTTATCTTTGTCCTCATTCCTCTTTCCTTTCTATTTTTTTCTAGAAATGTCAATAAAATTTATGTAAAAAATGTAGATACCTGCAAAAAGGAGTGGTTTAAGAAATGTCTCAGTGGCCTGACCAGGCGGTGGTGCAGCAGTAGAGCGTTGGACTGGGATGTGGAGGACCCAGGTTCGAGACCTCGAGGGTGCCAGCTTGAGCGTGGGCTCATCTGGTTTGAGCAAAGCTCACTACCTTGGACCCAAAGTCGCTGGCTCGAGCAAGGGTTTACTCGGTCTACTGAAGGCCCATGGACAAGGCACATATGAGAAAGCAATCAATGAACAACAAAGGTGTTGCAACAACAACAAAAAAAACTGATGATTGATGCTTCTCATCTCTCTCCCTTCCTGTCTTCTTGGCCCTATCTGTCCCTCTTTCTGAGAAAAAAAAAAAAGAGAAAGAAAAGAAAAAGAAGAAATGTCTCAGCTAACAACACTTGATTGTGAGTGCTAGCTTAGCAAGTCAATAGTGTGAGTAGCTATGAATAAAGAGAGAACATTTTGCCGTGAATTATTCAGCTAAGGATGGGATGCTGTTATCTTCACTCCAGTGGCTTTTAATTGCACATGTAAGAAAGAATTCTGCTTATCTGGCATTCAATTTGATGCCAAAATACAGCTTTCCTAAGCAGGGTGGGAGGTGGGAAATGAGGATGTCATCAGAAGAGCTGCTGCCACTCATGAATGCATTGAGGAGTATGGGGTGGGATTGTCACACGCAGGCTAGAAAGCAGGCAGAGACATCGACTATGGAAGGAAATGTCAATACTTGACATGAGATGGTGTTTTGTTTTTGTTGTTGTTGTTTGTTTGTTTGATCTTGGTATATGTTGCTGAATCTTGAATGAACTATAGAATCGTGTGTGTGTGTGCTCTCTAAACAGACTGCATCTTTTTTGTTAAAAAAGCAAGGTTTATCCCTGGGGCAAAAAGGACACTTTGTTCTTTAAGCAAGATTCTCAGAGGGCATAATATTTTTTTATCCTCAATGGAGTCTTGGCTCAATTTTGAGAAGCTACAGGTTTTAATTTTTGAAATTCTGTTTAAAATAGGTTTGGGAATAAAGCTTAATAATTTTTCTGAAACTTTTTCCTCATCCCAGATTCCCAGAGGAGATGACTTTTGTCATCTGTATTAAAATTTTCTATGACAATTTACTTGTAAAATACCATTTTAAATATTTGGGAATATTTAATTTGGAACCCCTGCCCAAATTACATCTCTCACTATAATCAATGGATCTTTTGTATTATTTTATATATCCATTTCCAGATTCAACTTCATATATATACACTCATACTTTGCCTCACTTACCATTTGTCATAAGCAGGGGTCCCCGAACTTTTTACACAGGGGGCCAGTTCACTGTCCCACAGATCGTTGGAGGGCTGCCACATACAGTGCTCCTCTCACCACCAATGAAAGAGGTGCCCCTTCTGGAAGTGTGGTAGGGGCCGGATAAATGGCTTCAGGGGGCCGCAGTTTGGGAATGCTTGGTATAGAGCATAGAGGATGTAGAAGTTATAAACACCTTTACATTATGGAGCTCAAAGACTGGAGCTAATGCAGACACACAATAAAACCTAATGGTACTGTTCTTAAATACCCAATCCACAATTCTGCAGGTTTTCATAGAGGCACATAGTCCAAATAAGTTTTTGAAAAGTTTTATTAAAGGAGGAAATTTATTAAATATGCTGGCCACATATATCTTACATGAGCAGTTCCAAATCGTGTGTATTATTAATATTCTAGGAGTTGGTTATATACCATTAATTATACATGGGCAGGAAATAACCTGATATTACAGTATAAGCCTATATTTTTGTCCAGAGATACATACATTAACTACATGCTTTTAGGAGGGGAGAGTTTCCATGGGGACAAATGCCTATAAATGGTCCATTAGTATAAGAAAAGGTTTAATTTAATTTTTTTCTCTCTCTGCACCTGGCTAGCTATTCACCCATTTACCCACAGGTATGAGGAAAGGTCAGAGAATCCAAGTCTCCTTCTTCTTCTGCATTTACAGCACAATGTCATCGGCCATCTTGGTTTTATGCTAATTACAAGTACAGAGATTATCTACAAAATCCCTCTGTACACCTAGCCCAAGTTAACAAAATGTTCTTTAAGCTTCCTAAAATATTAATATTATTTCTGTAGCCTTTGATACTTTACAACAGTACTACATGTTTATCTCACATAGGAAGCTTGTGCCAGACACAATGGAAACAGTGTTGAGAATGGAGTACCCAAGGCTTCCTGAGATAAGAAGTTAGAACAAGTAGCAGAGAAGTAAAAAAATGCTTCCCTGAGAGGACAGCACTTGTGGTGAAACTTGTTGGGCACTTATGCAATTTGTCAAGTTGGCAAGAGAAGGTGGGTAGGCTTTCCAATCAGAAGAAAAAATGTGGGAAAGGATTCAGAGATATGTCAGGCTTAGGAGGAGTTAGGAGAATAGCAAGTCTTAAATTGATTTCTGGGAGAACAGCAAACAATAAGTGTGATTAGTAAATACTCCATCAGGTGCCAATTTATGAAATACTGTGTACTTAGATGCTGTTCAGAAGGAAGCAGAAAGCCACTGTAGAATTTTCAGCAGTGTTGTAATTTGATTTCTGGTATAAAAAATTGCTCTGATGACACTGTTCCTTTGAAAAGTCCTTTATGGGTCCCTATAAAACTTCATATCAATGAATCCAATGGGGCCCAAATCAAAAGAGTTAATTGATGGTTAACTGGCAGATCAGAGAGTTGGCAGTCAGAGGAATTGGGTATTCTTTTATGCTCTCCTTTTAAAGTACATGATTTTGGACAATGCACTTCTTTTTTCTCTTTAGATGTACGCTTCAGATATGCCTAAAGCCTAAAATAATTGATTATGCACAGGTATCACTCAATAAATGTTTATGGGACCTATTGATACATTTTTGTGTTATTTTTCTATGTTAATTTTACTAAAGTAAGGAGGGTTGTAAATTGTTGTAATTGGAATCTCTCACTCCAGTGGTATGAAGAGAATCACATGATTCTAATTTAAGTGCATGGCTATATTGTACTTTAAAGAGAAATGATTGTTTTGAACCAATATCACCAGTCTGAAGAAAGTATTGCCAATGTAAGAAATTTCCAAACCTATAAGAATTTTTTATGAGTTTATTTGAGCCAAATGGTTAACCATTGCCAAGAAGCCAAGTTTCAGTGAATTGAGAAAGTGCTCTGGAAAATGGGTTTACTGCTTATTTTATACATCAGAATCAAAGGGGAAGATGTAAGGGGGTACTGAAAATGATTCCTGATAACTTAGGGAGGCAGGAGAAGGCAAAGAGGCGAGGGAAATCTCTGGGATTGGATAAAAAAGAAAAATGTATACACTGCAACCTCTTTTACATAGCCAGGCATAAGATAGTTAAGTTAATTATCATGATAATAATAAGGAGAAGGTTTGTTGGTTCCTGCTCTGGAGGGATGCCTGTCCTGCTGTGGGGGCAGGAAAAGAAGATGGCCCTTACCTTTCAAAGGCCCATTATTAGATACTTTATTGTAGATGCAAAAGACAATAGACAGGCTCCATTAAGGCAAGCATGGACCTTTGTTAGAGAAAAATACCTCCCTAGAACACGACTACCCACCATGAACTGCTTTTGGTTAGAAAGTTGTAATTTCAGACCATCCTCTGTGGTTACTGTAGGTCTCTGAGTGTGCACGGCCCCCACGCAGACTGCCCTGAGCTTGTCAGCTTCAGCACGTGGCCCCTTCCTGTCCACAGAACCGCAGGGGAGAAAACTGTGGGTCAGCTTCAGGGCACTTTCTTCCGTGTTTTGTGGTCTTCATTTTGATGGACTCTTCCTCACTGTCCTTTGCTGGATACGTTTTCTTTCCCGCATTTTAAATGTCTTGGTTCCCAAAGAGTCAGTTCTAGGGCCTCCTTTTACCTCTTGCTTTCTCCTGTGAGTACCTGTAAGGCCCATGGCCACTGCCATGGCCGTCCTCGTGGCCAGGCAGGCTCACATTGGATTTGGGCAGGCGGTAGAGGAGCTGTGGAGCCAGAAAATGGTTGGCCATTCCATTTATTAGAGTCTCGTAACAGTGACGAACAAACAGGCAGGGAAGAACACTTCCCTTTCTCTCAGGGCTCCCAAGCCTGGACTCACCTCTCCAGACTCACAGGCCTCAGAGGCCCCCACAATCCTCAGCACTCCCTAGCAAACAGGCTGGGCAGAAATACCCCTTCTCTGGCAAACAATAGCAAACAACCACCCCTCCCCAAGGAGGCAGGCAATCATCAATTTGCAATCTGCCGCCCTGAGGGCAAGCACTGCAGCCTTCCATAGACTATAAGCCCATGGTCCTGCCCCGCTCCAATGCAAAACACAAGCAAGCAAGCTTAACTCACTTGTTTCCCACTTGAAACCCATTTCTTTGCCCAACAGTACCTAACGAACCTATTTGTATTTCAAGTTCAGATATGTCGTCTATACCCAAGACTAAAGATCCCACTGTGTACTGGGCATCTCTGTGTTTCTACCCCAGTCATTTGCTTGTCTGCCCAACTATTCTACTGCCCTTTTCCTGCTTTGGTGCCTCAAAGAAATCACCCCTATTCTCCTGCCCTCTTAGACATCTAATATAATCCTTAATATGGGTTGGGGCTTTTCTAAAAGGCAAGCAAAACCATTTAACTGAGTTTCTATCTGGCACAAGTCCCTGAAGAAAGGAATGCATGGCAAATGTCACCTTGAAATTCATTAGGGACCATAGTAGGGGAAACATAGAAAAAAGGAAAAGATTATAAATTATCTCAAAAATAACTTAATCACATTTTTCCATGTTATTATGAAGAATTTGATGTGGCAAATCTTTTTTGTTCAGGGTCCATCAAGTTTTATTTTCTATATTGTAATTGATAAAAATTCTAGGCCACTGGGAAAGTGGCACATTTCCTGAGATCTTTATCTTGTAAACTGTTACAACATCAGTATCTTGTGGTTCTGGCCAGTTGGCTCTGTGGAAGAGCGGTGGACTGCGTGTGGATGCCCCAGGTTCGATTCCTGGTCAGGGCACACAGGAGAAGCTATCATCTGCCTCTCCACCCCACACCCTCTCCTTTCTCTCTCTATTCCACTCCCACAGCCATGGCTTGATTGGAATGAGTTGGCCTCAGGCACTGAGGGTGGCTTTGTGGCCTCTGCCTCAGGCACTAAGAAAAGTTCTGTTGTTGAGCAGTGGAGCAACACCCCAGATGGGCAAAGCATTGCCCTGTAGTGGGCTTGCAAGGTGGATCCCAGTCAGGGTTCATGAAGGAGTCTGTCTCTGCCTCCCTGCCTCTCACTTAATAAAAAAAAGAAAACATCAGTATCTTGTAACATAATGGGTTTATTTTTATTTTTTTATTTAATTAATTGTATTTACATAGATTCTAGGGTCACCCCAAATGCATCCCCCCTCCCCCATACTCCCCTCAACATCTCCCTTGCTCCCCTCCCTATAGCATCTTCCCCTCTTCCCTTCAGGTTTATCCCATCCTATCATCCCCTTTCCCTCTGTCCTCTTTTCCTCTGGTCCCTTTGATCCCTCCTCTGTCTCCATTCCGTTCCTCAGTATCATTGCTCCTTAGATTCCTCAAATGAGTGAGGTCATATGATATTTTTCTTTCTCTGCCTGGTTTATTTCATTTAACATAATAGTTTCCAGGTCCATCCATGTTGTTGCAAAAGGTAATATTTCCTTTTTTTCATGACCCTATAGTATTCCATTGTGTATATGTACCACAGCTTTTTAATCCACTCGTCCACTGCAGACACTTGGGTTGTTTCCAGATCTTTGTCATTGTGAACAATGCCATAAACATGGGGGTGCATTTCTTTTTTTCTGTTGGTGATATGGTGTTCTTGGGATATATTCCTAAAAGTGGAATGGCTGGATCAAAAGGCAGATCCATTTTTAATTTTTTGAGGAATCTCCATACTGTTTTCCATAGTGGCTGCACCAGTCTGCATTCTCACCAGTGGTGCAGGAAGGTTCCCTTTTCTACACATCCCTGCCAGCACCTATCCTGTGTTGTTTTATTGATGAGCGCCATTCTGACTGGTGTGAGGTGATATCTCATTGTGGTTTTAATTTGCATTTCTCTAATGATTAGTGATGTTGAACATTTTCTGATCTGTCTATTGGCCATCTGTATGTCCTCTTTGGAGAAGTGTATATTCATTTCTTTTGCTCATTTTTAAATTGGATTGTTTATCTTTCTGGTGTTGAGTTTTACAAGTTCTTTATAAATTTTGGTTATTAACCTCTTATCAGACATATTGTTGAATATGTTCTCCCATTGTGTGGTTTGTCTTTTTTTCTGTTCATATTGTCTTTAGCTATACAAAAACTTTTTCTTCTTTTATTTTTTATATTTTTTATTTAATTAATTGTGTTTACATAGATTCTAGAGTCACCCCTCCCCCATATTATGCTCAACATCTCCATTATCCCCCTCCCCAGAGCGCCCTCCCCCCTCCCCTTCAGGTTTATCCCATCCTATCATCCCCCTTCCCTCTGTCCTCTTTTCCTCTGGTCCCTTTGATCCCTCCTCTGTCTCAATTCCGTTTGTACAAAAGCTTTTTAGTCTGATATAGTCCATTTGTTTATCTTGTCTTTTATTTCACTTGCTCGTGCAGATAAATCAGTAAATATATTGCTGTGAGAGATATCGGTGAGCTTACTGCCTATGTTTTCTTCTAAGATGTTTATGGTTTCACGACTTACATTTAAGTCTTTTATCCATTTTGAGTTTATTTTTGTGACTGGTGTAAGTTGATGGTCTAGTTTCATTTGTTTTGCAAGTAGCTGTCCAATTTTCACAACACCATTTGTTAAAGAGACTATCTTTACTCCATTGTATGCTCTTAACTCCATTGCCAAATATTAATTGTCCATAAAGGTGTGGATATATTTCTGAGTTCTCTGTTCTGTTCCATTGATCTCAATGCCTGTTCTTATGTCATTACCAAGCAGTTTTGAGTACAATGGCCTTGTAGTATAACTTGATATCAGGAAGTGTGATACCACCCACTTTATTTTCTTTTTCTAAATTGCTGAGGCTATTCATGTTCTTTTTTGGTTCCATGTAAATTTTTAGAATATGTGTTCTATAACTTTGAAGTATGTCATTGGTATTTTAATTGGTATTGCATTGAATTTATAAATTGCTTTGGGTAATATAGATAGTTTAATGATGTTTATTCTTCCTAACCACGAGCACAGTATATGCTTGCACTTGTTTGTATCTTCCTTGATTTCTTTTATTAATGTTTTATGATTTTCCGAGTACAAGTCTTTAACCTCCTTGGTTAAATTTACTCCTAGGTACTTTTTTTTTTGCAATAGTAAAGGGGATTGATTCCTTAATTTCTCTTTCTGACAGTTCATTGTTTGTGTATAAAAATGCCTCTGATTTCTGTGTATTAATTTTATATCCTGCCACCTTGCTGAATTCATTTATGAGGTCGAGTAGTTTTTTGACTGAGACTTTAAGGTTTTCTATATACAGTATCATATCATCTGCAAATAATGATAGTTTTACTTCTTCTTTTCCAATTTGAATGCCTTTTATTTCTTCTTCTTGTCTGATTGCTGTAGTTAGGACTTCCAGAACTATGTTGAATAAGAGTGGTGAAAGGGGGCACCCTGCGTTGTTTCTGATCTTAAAGGGATTGCTTTTAATTTTTGCCCATTGAGTATGATGTTGGCTTTGGGTTTGTCATAGATGGCCTTTATCATGTTAAGGTATGTTCCCTGTATTCCCACTTTGCTGAGAGTTTTGATCATAAATGGGTGCTATATTTTATCAAATGCTTTTTTTGCATCTATTGAAATTATTGTGTGGTTTTTCTCCTTCCTTTTGTTTATGTGATGAATCACATTGATTGATTTACAAATATTGTACCATCCTTGCCTCTCCAGAATGAATCCCGCTTGATCCTAATATATGATTTTTTTCATGTATTGCTGGATCCAATTTGCTAATATTTTGTTGAGGATTTTGGCATCTACATTCATCAGGGCTATTGGCCTATAATTTTCTTTTTTGTGTTGTCTTTGCCTGGTTTTGGAATCAGAATTATGCTTGCCTCATAAAAGGAGCTTGGAAGTCTTCCTTTCTCTTGAATTTTTTGAAATAGCTTAAGAAGGATAGGAGTTAGTTCTTCTTTGAATATTTGGTAGAAATCCCCTGTGAAGACATTTAGTCCAGGCTTTTGTTTTTTGGGAGTTTTTGGATAACTGTTTTGATCTCATTTGCTGTAATCAGTCTGTTTAGGTTTTCTGATTCTTCCAGATTAATTTTTGAAAGATTATATGTTTCAAGCAATTTGTCCATTTTTCCTAGATTGTCTAACTTTTTGGCATATATTTCTTCATAATATTTTTCTACAATATTTTGTATTTCTGTGGTATCGATTTTTATTTCTCCACTCTCATTTCTAATTTTATTTATTTGAGTCCTCTCTCTTTTTTTCTTGGTGAGTCTGGTTAAGAGTTCATCAATCTTGTTTACCCTTTCAAAGAACTAGCTCTTGGTTTCATTGATCCTCTGTATTGTTTCTTTAGCCTCTATGTCATTTATTTCTGCTCTAATCTTTATTATATTCTTTCTTCTACTACCTCTAGGCTTTATTTGCTATTCTTTTTCTAGTTCTTTTAGATGCAGGGTTAAGTTGTTTATTTGAGTTTTTCCTAGCTTCTTAAAGTATGACTGTAGTGCTATAAACTTCCCTCTCAGTACTGCTTTTGCTGTGTCCCATAAATTTTGAGTTGTATGCTCATTATCATTCGTTTCTAGGATTTTTTTTTATTTCTTCTTTGATCTCATTGTTAATTCATTCGTTATTTAAAAACCTGTTATTTAATTTCCATGTGTTTGAGAATTTTTTGAGTTTTTCTGTTGTGGTTGATTTCTAGTTTCATGCCATTTATGATCAGAGAAAATGCTTGATATATTTCAATCTTCTTAAATTTGTTGAGACCACTTTTGTGCCCTAACATGTGGTCTATCCTAGAGAATGTACCGTGAGCACTTGAGAAGAATGTATGTTCTGCTACTTTAAGGTGAAAGGTTCTGAGGATATCTATTAAATCCAGTTGATGTAGTGTATCCTCCAAGTCTGCTGTTTCTTTGTTAATTTTTTCTTGAGGATCTATCTAGTAATGTTAGTGGGGTATTGAAATTCCCTACTATTATAGTATTGCTGTTGATCTCGCCCTTTATTGCCATCGAAATCTGCTTTATATATTTAAGTGCTCCTATGTTAAGTGCATAGATATTTATAATGGTTATATCTTCCTGTTGTATTGCTCCCTTTATCATTATGTAGTGATCTTCTTTATCTCTTACTATAGCCTTTGTTTTAAAGTCCGTTTTGTCTGATATAAGTATTGGTACCCCAGCTTTTTTTCATTTCCATTTGCATGAAATATTTTTTTTTCTATTCTTTTACCTTCAGTCTATGTGCATCTTTTGTTTTAAGGTGTGTATCTTGTAGACAGCATATGTATGGGTCCTGTTTTCTTATCCATGCAGCTACCCTATGTCTTTTGATTGGATCGTTTAATCCATTTACATTTAAGGTTATTATTGATATGTAGTTGTTTTTTGCCATTTTATTCTTTAAGCTGTATTTCTCTTTTGCTATATTCTTTTCCCACTTTGATCTGTTACAACCGGTCCCTTAACATTTCCCGTAGCATTGGTTTGGTTGTAATGAATTCCTTGAGTTTTTGTTTTGTTTTGTTTTTGTCTGGGAAGCTTTTAATTTCTCCTTCAATTTTAAATCATAGCCTCACTGAATAAAGTAGTCTTGGTAAGGCTCTTGTTCTGCATTACTTTGAATATTTCTTGTCATTCCCTTCTGGCCTCAAGTGTTTCTCTTGAAAGGTCGGAAGTCATCTTTATGGGAGCTTCTCTGTAGGTGATAGCCTTTTCCTCTCTAACAGCTTTTGATATTTTTCTCTTTATTGCTTAACTTTGGTATTTTAATTATGATGTGTCTTGGTGTAGGGTTCTTTGGGTTTCTCTTTAATGGAGTTCTCTGTGCTTCTTGAACTTGTGTGACTTTTTCCTGCATCAATTTAGGAAAGTTTTTAGCTATGATTTGATTTAATAAAGTTTCTGTCCCTTGTTTTTTCTCGTCTTCTTCTTCTTCAGGAATCCCTATGATGTAGATGTTATTTCTCCTCATGTTATCACAGAGCTCTCTTAGAGTATCCTCAGACTTTTTGAGTCTCCTTTTTCTTTTCTGCTCTGCTTCTATGCCTTTATTCATCTTGTCCTCCAACTTGCTGATTCAGTGCTCAGCTTCATCCATCTTTCTTTTAATTCCTTTCATTGTGGTCTTCATTTCTGATATTGTATTTGTCATCTCCGACTGATTCTTTTTTAATATTTCAATGTTCTTTTTTATTCTTTCTATCTCTTTATTTAGGTGATGATCTATTGTTGTTCTAAGATCCCTAAGCATCCTATCAATCATTATTTTAAACTCTGCATCTGGTAGTTCGGTTATTTCCATATTATTCATTTTATTTTCTGGAGGTTTATCTTGTGGTTTCATTTGTATTTCACTTCTCTGTCTTCTTATTATGTCTGTTTGTTTGGGTGTATTGTTTGTAGAGCTGGTTGAGTCTAGGCTTGGTGTTGTCTGCCTCCAATTTTCAGTTGTGTTATTTCTAGGTCTTCTTGGGTTGGCATCAGCTGTTGTTTGTAATCCACTGTCGGGTTTGACTTTTCTAGTAGAGTCACTTTGAAGTCTTGATTTGTTTTCTTCTCAGTTTTCATAACATGGTGGTAGTCTTGTTTACTGATCTCAGCAGGGGGCTTATTTGAAACTGTATCCAGGAACGCGGTGGTTGTAACCTGAGACTCTGAAGGCCTGATCTGCCAGTTACTCTCTCTGGGGGCAGGGTGCTTTCTCCAGTTCATTAGGGGGAGGTGTATCTCAGATCTCCATGGAGACCTGAGTTACTACCCCTCCTCCTCACTTCTTGTTTTCAGCTGTGTCTTGTTGTGCTCATTGAAGCTGGAAAGATATCTGGAGATGGATCATCCAGAACCACTTTAGTGTTCTGTTGTGTGGAAAGGTCAATCCCTCCCACAGCTATGGCCGCCTCCAGCATTGGATGAGTCAGATTTTCAGATCATCCCATGCATTCCTCTGCCCATCACCATCTGTCTCTCTCTCTCCCCCCTTTCCTTTTGAAAGATAAGCCAGCCCTTTCAACACACCTTGTTCCCAGGTCAGCCTCATACTCCCCTTCATTCCTATAAGCACGGGAGACCCACTTCCCTGGCACTCCCTACCAGGCTTGATATGGCTTCTTCTTTGCTCCTTGGTTTTTTGTTTTTGTTTTTGTTTTTTCACTCCTTGGTTTTTGAGAGCTGTTCTTGTAGTCCAGAGTTGGTTTTTCACACTGACTGTTCCTAAATTAATTTGTAATCCAGTTTGGTGGTGTGAACTGGGAGTCTGTGCATCTGCCTACCCCGCTGCCATCTTCAGGTCCTCCTCAGTTGTCGCTGTTATTATGATGACACTCCATAGTGGATTTATTAATTAACAAACAAACAAGTGGCTCTTAGCACCTGTCTATGCCTTATTTTTGTAGGAGACTGAAACCATTGATTATGGACTCCCTTAATTCTCTTCTCTCCAATGTTACTGATATATAAAGTCTTTCTGGCCTCTCCATCACAATAGACTGAGTCTCTTATATCTCCTGACTCTGCTTGGTTTACTGGTTCTCCAATTTTCTCTTTTATCAATATGCCAGTTTCTACTTTGTTGGTTATAATCATTCAAGAGTCTGATTAAGTGCTATATCCTTACTGAATTCTTCCTTGAATCACCCTTGAATTTGAAATGCAATACACCATTTTTCATACACGAGATCACCTTTTTATTATTCTGGCTAGACTTTAATAGTATTCCTTCTTCAAAATGGTGAAGATGACCATTGGAGTTGAGGACAGGCAACATGGTGAAATCTTTTTATCCTAAGGTCTAGCACAGGGCCTAGTAGATATCCTTAATATGTATTTTAACTAAATTTAATTGAACTAAAGGGAATTTCTATTCAAAAATTATACAGTGATAAGAATAAGAACAAATTTTACTGAAGTCATTGTAAATTAGAAGTTTATCTAAGAGCTACATCAATATACCCACCAGAAGAATTTAGATAAACTCTATGGAAACAAAAGTAACATTGTATACAGTATCAGTACTTACTGGTAGATGTTTATTTTCTGAGAAAAGAAGCTTAATCATATCAGAGTGCCATCATAATTATGAGATTATAAGTCAACTGACCTGTGATAGTCTAAACAGTGCCTCCATAGTCTTGAACTTTGAGAACCAAGAAAATGGAAAATATTTTCTCTCAAAAGGATTAGGGCTTTTCATAAATATCTGGGATACTAATGTTCATATAAGTGTTAATGGATTAGAAGAAGGAAGATTTTGGGCTCCTCTCTTGAATATAAATCATCTTAAGCACCATTGTTCTCAAGCAAAACCAGTAAAAGAGAAAAAGAAAAGAAGAAAAAAAAACAACAATGCCTGATAACATTAGTATTGACCTAAAACGTCTGTCATACTTGGAGCTTGTTTTCCTTCAAAATTTTTTATTTGGACCTTTTTCTAACATGGTTCAGTTAAATTAGATATTTTATTACACTATCTCTTTGCGTAGCTTCTTAAAAACAGTTACAGTGAATTGATCACAGCAGACTCTAGGGAAAGTTTCTATTTCCATGGCAACCATAAGATTTATGCATATTCTCTACCACCAAAACAGATGGCCAGTAAGGGGTTAACATACAAACAAACATTTATTATAGTGAAGGTGATCAGGGCAGCAGCAATCCTGCATTAAAAAGTTAATTCATTAATGTAAGCAGATTTTTTATACCAAATATTTTAAAAAGCAAATAAAAATACAAGCTGTACAGTAATTTGATTATTGGTGTAGAAATAAATGTTAAATGTTCATTAGTGTAAACTCTTTTGAGGAAGTTTTCTCTGAGTATAATCAATATTTTAGTCTAAGTGTCTGAATATTTTCTATTATAGAACAGTAAGTAAATATGTTTATAGGCCATATGGTCTGTCTTGTAACTACTTAGCATAAGTAAACAAATGAGTGTTGCTCTGGTATAATAAAACTTTATTTAAAAACCAGGAAATGTAACAAAATTGCTCTGCAGTCTGTAGTTTGCCAACCCTGTTTCAGACAACTGGAAATTTACACATGTTATTCAATTTCATTTTTACAATAATAATGTGAGGTAAAGTAGTATTCATTCTACAGATGAGCAAATTGAGGTCCTGAGAATTTATGTAGCTCACGGTCAGATAGAATCAGAACACAAGCCCAGTCTAATTTTAAAGTGTAACTCCTAATTGCTACACCTATTTAATGACAATAACTAGCATATATCGATGCTTATTGCAACAGCAGTGTGCTAAATTGTCTGTGTCTGTTACTTCCTTTAACTTACAAGATCTGTATGGAGTCAATATTTAGCATTTCCTGTTTGCAAATAAGAAGCCAGCACCTGGGAAACCTGGAAACGTTTTCCAAAGACAACAAAAAAGTGAATCTATCTTTGTTTAACTTATTCTATTTAGTTCAGTGACTGAAATAATGAAGTCATTATTTAAATGTGACCTAAATGACTTTGCAAATATATAAAAGATCATGCTTGCTTAAAGAGCTCCTGAAATCTAGTAGATGCTTTGAGATTTGCAATGCTTATTTCTTAATCTACAGTTTTACTTTGATTGTAACTTGATTTCCATTCACTCTGCTTTATGAGGAGGCAAAAAGAGTGATTGTGGTGTGCAGTTAATTAGAATTTCTAATTAAAATCATCCTAAAAAAAGCCAGTGCCAATAGAAGAGTAATTACTAATCTATAAATTAAGGAAACTGTATACTAAAGGATTTTTTTTTCTTATTGGATCAAAAACACTCACTTTAAATGAACATAGCATTAATAAAAGCACTTACTTTCAATAAAGGTAGAATGTGTATGGCAATAAGGTTAAATTTAATTTGACCAAATGTAATGCAGTTAAGCCCCGGAGATTCTGTGACAGACAATTGATCTTGCTTCATTCCCACCCTGCCTTAATATTTTCTTTTCAATTTGAGGAGAAAGATTTGATTCTCTCAAATGAGTGCTCCATGAACCTGCCAAGCATTTACATTTGTATTCGTATCTATATGAAAGAGCACGTCTGTATGTTTGTGAGTGTATGCGTGTATGTGTGCATGAATACCTACCTGTAGGTGTGTGTGTGTGTGTGTGTGTGTGTGTGTGTGTGTGTGTGTGTCTGTGCTCTATGAAATACAGATGAAAACCTTAGTGTGGTGCCTGGTAGTTAAGCATTAAATTCTTGCTCCTTACTTGTGTTTTAGTGACAGTGGTTTTCCCTATAATCTTATATTGTTGGCGTAGGAAAGGCTTGGAATTTCACTTCGGGGAGAGAAGACCTCCTTTAGGAGCACATTTCTCCCTAGATCCAAACCGAACACTGCATTTGCAGAAGTTTTGGCCACTCAACACCGGCAGTCCCAGGTGCCTCTCTTATAACCTCAAACTTACTTTAATAACTTCGGCATTTTTTGGAATTTTTCTGTGTGCTAATTCTGTATTCATGGATGTGGCTATTAAAGAAACAATCTTTGCTTCATCTGTACTGGGTCCAGCTGTCTCTAAGAATATTGCTAAGCACAAGTACCGTATTTACTTTTAAATGCACTAAATAGAAACACTTTTTTAAAATTAATAGACTATATTTTAAGAGAGTTCTAGGGTTACAGAAAAACTGAGCAGAAAGTAAAGAGTTTCTATATAATTTACCCTCCCCCCACATACGGTTTCTCCTATTAACATCTATTAAAATGGATAAGTCAATATTGAATTGTTAAATGAAGTCATAGTCTACATCACAGTTCACTCTTTATTTCCCATTATTCTATGGGTTTTGACAAATGCATAATATCACATTTCTACTAAATAATATGCAATTGTAAGGATGTAGTACAGTGTGTTTATCATTATCTATTATTTATAATTCACCTATCAATGGCATCTTGGTTAATTCCAAGTTACTATGACTATGACTAAAGCTGTAACAAACAATTTATGTGCAGATTTTTAGTGGAGACATATTGTCAACTCACTTGGGTTAATATCTAGGAGCACAAGTACTAGATCATATGGTAAGAATATGTTTAGTTTTCTGAGAATTACCAAACTTTCTTCCAAATGTCTGTACCATTTTGCATTCCCACCATCAATGAGTGAGTGTTCATGTTGTTCCATATCCTTGTAGGAATTTGATGTTTTCACTGTTTTGGATTTTAGCCATTCTAATACCACTGGTATCTCATTATTTTTTTTCCTTAAGTAAAAAGCAAGAGGCACAGAGACACTCCCACATGCACCCCAGCCAGGATCCACCCAGCAAGCCCCCTACCAGACGATGCTCTGCCCATCTGGGGTTGTTGCTCTGTTGTTCAGCAACCAAGCTATTTTAGCACCTGAGGTGAAGCCATGGAGCTATCCTCAGTGCCTAGGGACAACTTGCTCCAAGAGAGCCATGGCTATGGGAGGAGAAGAGAGAGATAGAGAAAGAGAAGGGAGATTGGTTTGGGTGGAGAAGCAGACAGTTGCTTCTCCTGTGTGCCCCAACCAGGAATCAAACCTGTGAAGTCCATACACCAGGCCAATGCTGTACCACTGAGCCAACTGGCCAGGACCTTTCATTTTTAAATTTAAACTTATAATTAACTCATGATATATGGTATGAAATTATTTATTTATTTATTGTGTGTGTGTGTGTGTGTGTGTGTGTGTGTGTGTGTATGTGTGTGTGTGTGTATGACAGGGACAGAGAGAAAGAGAGGGACAGATAGGGACAGACAGAGAAGAATCAGTTCTTCGTTGTGGCATCTTAGTTGTTCATTGATTACTTCTTCTTTTTTTTTTTATAGTCAGAGAGAGGGATAGATAGGGACAGATAGACAGGAATGGAGAGAGATGAGAAGCATCAATCATCAGTTTTTCATTGTGACACCTTAGTTGTTCATTGATTGCTTTCTCATATGTGCCTTGACCGTGGGCCTTCAGCAGACCAAGTAACCCCTTGCTCAAGCCAGAGACCTCAGGTCCAAGCTGGTGAGCTTTTGCTCAAACCAGATGAGCCCGTGCTCAAACCGGCAACCTCAAGGTCTCAAGCCTGGGTCCTTGGCATCCCAGTCCAACACTCTATCCACTGCGCCACTGCCTGGTCAGGCTGATTATTTTCTTATATATGCTTTGACCAGGGGGCTATAGCAGACCAAGTGACCCCTTCCTCAAGCCAGTGACCTTGGGCTCAAGCTGGTGAAACTTGTTCAAACCAGATGAGCCCGTGCTCAATCTGGCGACCTCGGGGTTTCAAACCTGGGTCCTCTGCATCCGAGTCTGATGCTCTATCCATTGTGCCACTGCCTGGTCAGGTGCCTTTCCTTTACTTAACAGTATCTTGCAGAGAGCCAAAGAGTTACAGTTTAATTGAATTAATTTTATTAATAAGTCCCACTAATTAATTTTTTTCATGGATTTGCTTTTGGTCCTTTCTATAAAAATTCACTGTCAAACCCAAGGTCACCAAAATTTCTCCTGTGTTATCTTCTAGGAGTTTCATGTTTTTATGCTTCACATTGGTCTGTGACATATTTCGACCTAACTTTTTGTGAAAGGTGTGAGGTCAGCATCTAGTTTGTTTGTTTGCATGTAGATGTCCAGATATTTCAATACATAAGGCTACTTTTTATTTGTTACTTTACTATTAATGTTTATAGTTTCCAATCAACATTTCCACATTGCTAAGCCCATCAGATGCTTTTGTTTCAATACCTTTTTGTCATATCCTCATTCCAAGAAATTCAGTGTCTAGGCATTAGATGATGTTCAGGCTTGTCTGCACATTAATGCATCTCAGCAAAACTTTTCCATTCCCAGTCTTAGTTACTTGGACTGCTATCAGCAGGTTGGGGTTTGGGCAGTGAATGTACTTGAGGCCATGAATGGAAAAGCTTCAAAATTCAAATTCCATATCAAAAGAAAAAGGGGACATCAAATAGAAAAAAAAAAAAAGGACATATATGTTTCTGTTCACATATAGCGGCTTTGGGAGTGACCCAGTACGTATACCATCTGTAACTTCCTGTTTTCACAAGGCTGTGGAGCCAGGTACACGCAGTGATGTGCCCCGGTCTCTCCTGGGTGCCTGCTAACCATTTCTGTCAAACAGGGCACCCCCTTCTTGCATTAGTCTTAATATTTTCTCAGTTAGTCCTCAGGCATTTGTTCAGTTTATAAATCAGATGCTCTGGGGGAAATAATTGTCCATATTTCTAACTATATCATCAGACTCAGTTTCTTTTAAAGTAATTACAATATATATCTGCATCTTGACTAAAAAGGAATGCATAAGAGAAAAAATCTACATAATTGCATGTGTGTGTTATACATATATAGACACACTCGAATGTGAATATATAGTTGCTTCTTCTTTCCTATCTTAATATTTATGACAAAATACCTTCCAATTAGGTAGTGTCAAAAGGCTTTTACATTTAATAATTTATTTAATCCAGTGATGAAAGAAGCTCCGTCTTTTTTTTTTTTTTTTTTTTGTATTTTTCTGAAGTTGGAAATGGGGAGGCCGTCAGACAGACTCCCGCATGTGCCCGACCGGGATCCACCCGGCACGCCCAGCAGGGGGTGATGCTCTGCCCATCTGGGACGTCGCTCTGTTGCAACCAGAGCCATTCTAGCACCTGAGGCAGAGGCCATGGAGCCATCCTCAGTGCCCGGGCCAACTTTGCTCCAATGGAGCCTTGGCTGCGGGAGGGGAAGAGAGAGACAGAGAGGAAGGAGAGGTGGAGGGGTAGAGAAGCAGATGGGCGCTTCTCCTGTGTGCCCTGGCCGGGAATCGAACCCGAGACTCCTACATGCCAGGCCAACACTCTACCATGAACCAACCGGCCAGGGCCAGAAGCTTCGTCTTTTAAATTAACATCAGAGCAGGAGTTTATTTTTAGGGTGGGAATTGAAATATTCAAACATATTTTTTTTCTTGGCAAGTCATTTTCTCCCCTAGGACAGATAAGAGGCCATTTGGTCTAGCCCAGCAGACTGAGAATTCAGCAAATCAAATGCCATGGAGGGAATTGAAATATGCATATTAAATTCTGAACTTAGGTAGTTTGGGGAAATGGTTCAATGGGTTCGATGGGAATTTGTGTTAGAAAAGCACATGTCGCCCTGGCCGGTTGGTTCAGTGGTAGAGCGTCGGCCTGGCGTGCAGAAGTCCCGAATTCGATGCCCGGCCAGGGCACACAGGAGAAGCACCCATCTACTTCTCCACCCCTCCCCCTCTCCTTCCTCTCTGTCTCTCTCTTCCCCTCCCGCAGCTGAGGCTCCATTGGAGCAAAGATGGCCCGGGCGCTGGGGATGGCTCCTTGGCCTCTGCCCCAGGCGCTAGAGTGGCTCTGGTCTAGACAGAGCGACGCCCAGGAGGGGCAGAGCATCGCCCCCTGGTGGGCAGAGTGTCGCCCCTGGTGGGCGTGCCGGGTGGATCCCGGTCGGGCGCATGCGGGAGTCTGTCTGACTGTCTCTCCCAGTTTCCAGCTTCAGAAAAATACAAAAAAAAAAAAGAAAAGCACATGTCCCACAAGTACTGAGAAGAGGGCCAAGGTTAAGTGGCTAAGGTAGGTTGAGGAGAAAAAGCACACCATTGATCATCCTTAGGCAGGGCCTAAAATAGCTCTTCTGTTCAGTTTTACAAAACAATTAATTGTGAAAGAATATGAGAACATTCTCTTTTAGGACATGTTCTATTAAAAAAATAATACTGATTCAGTAACAATTTAAATCCCAAATGAGTTTTCTCCACTAGTACCATTAGTAATTCACTCCACGAAGGCATACCATTTTTCTTTATTGAAAATTAAAACTGATGAGTAGAATGCTGGCAAGAAAGGAAAGAAGCCATGATTTCGTACCTTGTTCTTGTTCGCTCCCTGTTTGTATGTGTCTGGATTTGCTTGGATCTGAAGCACTTGGCCCCATGATTCTCACCACTATCTGTAAGCCTGTGTTTCCCAGTTTGGGTTTGGACATTATGCTGGTTGCTCTTGTGACAATCATTATATTCTAAAAGAAATAAAACATGTGGTTTTATATTATCCTGGCTGTAACCTAGAACTCCTGAGTGGGGCTCTTTGGAGTTCACTGGCATGTGCTCACACACTGCACAGAGCTCCCCATGTTAAAAAGGGTCCATACTAGCTTTAATGCTCTGGTATGTCTGTTTTGCCATCCCTAATCATTTTTGAACAAGAATCCCATGCTTTTATTTGCACAGTGCCTCACACATCATACAGCATAAACTTTCAGTGACAAATAGACCAAGGATTTGATCCAAGCCCTGGACCTTTTAGCCATGTGAGCTTGGACTGGTTACTTGGCCTTTGAGAGCCTACTTTACCCTTATTTATAAAATGGGGATTAAAACTGATTACCCCAGGAGGACTGTAGTGATGTTTGAATGAAATAAAACATGCAAAAGTTGTTAGCAAGGAGAAGGCAAATTCTGTGTTAATCTCAGCAATCCACTCCAGACAGTTGCCCAGAGGGCTGTGTGGGGGCTGCCGGCACCCCATTTAGGCTCCATAGAAAACACCATGGTGGAAGCTCAGCATTCAGTCCAGCACGAAGGGGCAGCAGGCTTGGCCCCAGCCTGAAAGAGTGGTTGGCTCTTGATAAACACACAGTAATCTTAAGATCTGATCCCTCTTTCTCTCACGCTTCTTCTTGCCCACATTAAATCTTGGTAGCTCTTTTGGAATCTTTGGCAGGAATGCTGAGATTTAATTTCTTTCTAGGCAGTAGATGGTTGTGTCTACATTAGGCCTGGGATTTTGAATGGGTGTTTCAAGTCTTACTCAAGAGTCCCAAGCTTATACTTTCCAAATTCGAACTTACATAGTGAGTTAATATGCTTTATTTCCCCAAATTTCCCGATTATCACTAGGGACTAAATATCAGTTCATGATTATTTTTCAGTTTTTCTGCTTCTCATCCCCTCTCCTCATAATCAAAAACATAGGTCATTATGCTGAAGAAGGGAACTCAGGTCAGGAAACAGAACAGAAATATACCACTTTGCATGCTGCTTCTATAAGATGCCAGCCACAGGCTTGTGGCATTTTTTTCTAATGAACCCGAGTGATTGGGCCTCCCTTGAGGGGGTCTTCTGTGTGGGAGGGAAAGAGACAATGCTGTTGGTTGCAGGGATCAGAGTCTTGTCAACAAGGTTTAAACAAACCTCTCTTCCAGAAGATATTATTGTTGTAGGGGGATTTGGATGTGAGTATGATTAATTGAAAAATGCAGCAAATTCTGGACATGAGGGGAGAAGTAGCATGGAGTTTTGTCAGATGACCAGACACATCAAGCCCTACATTAAACTCAGAAGTATTTTGAGGTTCTCCCCTGCCCAGCTTTATGGAGATACAACTGACAAATTATGTAAGTTTAAAGGGGTACAATGTTCTGAATTGATCAGGATATATATTAAGAAATGTTACCATGACAAGGCTAGTTGACACATCCTTCACCTTAATTAATTACCGTTTTATTGTTTTTGTTATGGTGGTGACAGTTAAAATGTCTTCTCCTAGCAACTTGCACATGTACAACACAGTATTGTTAACTGTAGTTACCAGGCTGTCTTTTACGTCCCTGAAACTTACTCCTCATATAACTGAGAGTTTTTCTCCCCACCTTTACCCCTCAGCCCCTGGTAACTGCTCTTCTCTCAGCTTTTATCATCTTAATGATTTCAAAATAGGTGCTTTTTTATTATTGAAAGATGTATTTTTAACATAAATAATTCAATTTACAGAACATGAATATTGGATGATTAGTTAGTTCTTTCTTATCAATTAATAGATTAATAAACCAAGGTTCTATAATTCTTAGTAGAAAAATGAAAATAAAACAGAGACTGTGACATATCTAAACTCTATCATGCAACCAGGCCCGGGTGGGTTTAGATTCATGAGCTGGTTTCCCCAGATCCATGAGTTACATAGACTTCTTTTGCTACCCGAAGAGCTCACTGGGAGTGCTGGGCAGTGGAGAGTTGGCCCTGAGCATCGTTCCTTCTGCAGGTGAGCACTGTGCCCTGTCTCGGGCAGAGACATTTACCCCTCTGCTAGTCAGCAGCCATGCCCTCCCCATAGGTGGCTCTGAAACTCAGTTGACCTTCTGGACTCAGCACTAAGTCCACTCAAATGCAACTCCAGCAGCTGCTCTGGAGGCAGGATTGCTCTCTACAACTCTGAGGGCACCTCATCTCATCTCTCCAACACTCAGGAATTCATCGGTAATTTAAGCATAGTGATAATAATATCTGCTTCTCTGCCTCCAAAATAGTGTTCTGATGAAGGCTTAGAAAATACAAACCGAAGTACTTTCTATCTATCTGAGCTGCTCTATCGATTTAATATTACAATATCAACATTGACATGATTATAGCTATATTAACATTATTATTGATATTAACATAATACAATGTTCAGTTATAAAGCCTTGAAAAACAGTGCTTTACATTGCTTAATTCAAAACTACAATTATTTTTAGAACATTAGGTATTTTTCTAATGGATTTCTAAAGTGACCCAAATAGGAAAGAGTATATCTTATTTTTATAGAATATATTGATCTATAGATCATGGAGGATAAGTACAAAAAAAAAGTACATAGGCACAGATAAATAGTGATGTGAAAATTTAAATAGTTCACATAATCATACTCAGAGATTTAAAAATAATACTTCCATTTTGATGTGTTTTTTTATTTTATTTTGCAAAGTCAAATTATTACATATTTTCACAATCTGCATATTTTATATGCATTTGACAGTTGACTTCAATTTCAACAGTTGAGCTAGTGTTCTTTTGACTTGAGCGACTGCTGGTTTAGGCATTTAGGATACAGGTACAGGTGCAGACAGACCTCCACATGACTTCTCAGTGCTAAGTGGGTATCAGCCAGTGTCACTACAGGGCCCTTCCAAACTAGCCAACATGATTAAGGAACCTCCCACAGAGGCAACCTGATTGCCCAAAGTCATTCCTTCATTCAAACTCCCTCATATTTAGTTATTTTTGTCACTAATATTGGCCAAGAATTGGATGTTCTTTGTGATTTAGTCATTGTGGCCTTCACGTTGTGACAGCCACCACTTCCATGCGATCTGATTCCTACCACATGACTCCTTTCCAGTCTGCCTCCACCCTGACCTCTCCAGGGTTGGAGGGACTGCTGCTGCACAAGTCAGTTCTGTTCAAGAAACCATGGCTGAGTTTCCAAAACTTACATTTGGACTGGGAGTCTGATCCAAGGGGGTGTTTGTTAATTATGAGTTAACTATACCTTCTTTGTTTGGATGCTGACGTAGGCACCTGGGAAAAACAGAATAGCAACTCAAACTCTGAAGAGATGGCACTGATTGATTACAGGTGTGCCACCTAATTAGGAAATGTTGCATTGCCAGCTGCATTCTCAACCAGATGTGTATTCAGGTACTTGGAGTTGCTACTGAGAAGGAATTTCTGCTGCACTGATTCTCATAATGAACCTATTGAAATATCAGATGCAGAGCATTCCAGATGTGAGGTCACACTGCTAAAGAACTGGTAATGAGAGGCAATTGTACTTGATTTAAATATTTATATAACTTGCTAAGAGAAACTTCTGCTGAAGACACCCCTTGGAGTTGGAGAAAAAAATGTGTCAAAGCAGATGGATAAAGGGCTTTGATTGTCCCTCCCTTTAGATGGTAGGTTAATACAATCTTCACAACCCTGAAAACAGAATCAGCCAGGTAGCAGAGAGAACATTAACTTCATCATTGACACCACCGTAGTATTGCCTTTATCATGTATTACAGGGTTACAATTTCCCATTGACAAGGATAATAGGCAACTCCAATGAACTACCTTAAAAATCTGTTTTCCTTTTAACTAAAACATAATATAAAATTAGTATCAAGTTTCTGTTCTACAACTGTGGGAATGGCTTATTTCCAGAAATGTTTAGAATGTGTAATAGTTTGTACCCAGATATCGTAGAACAGTTACTGAAAAATGGTTGTTTTCTTGAATATAATTCTGACTTTCCACCTGTGTTAGTTGCTAGTGACATTTTGGCTTGTTTTCAAGAACTGTGATGAGAACTAAAGCTTTAGCAAATAGTTTTACTGTATCTCCCATCCAAACGAATCCCAGCCATTGATGCCCATCAGGGAGATGTGACCTCCAATGGGAGGAATAGCAACTAGGTGAGGTATTTTATCTAATTTTTAAACATAGTAAAATTAAAGAGTAATCATCGAGAATCTTCTAAGTATGAATTACAACCCTTGAATGTGGCTGTGTGTAAGAAAGTTTATGTTTCTACTTTTGAGAATATCAAATTTGGAGTGTAATTTTTTATGAGACATGCTAGAACTTTAGTTGTATGAAAGTGAGTCTTTGGAAGAGGCTAAGAGGACCCAAGGGGCTGCTGAGGGACTCATCCCACAACCTGATAGATACTGAAGAAGAAAGGTCAGTAAGATAATTTTGGCTACTGAAATATGGTTCATGAACCTACGGCATTGGCATCCACTGGAAGCTTATTAGAAGAGCAGCATTTCGGTCCCGACCCCAGACCTACTGCCGTAATTTAACAGTCTGCCCAGGTGATTTGACACACACTTTAAAAC
Organism: Saccopteryx leptura; assembly: GCF_036850995.1. Classification (NCBI taxonomy): domain Eukaryota; kingdom Metazoa; phylum Chordata; class Mammalia; order Chiroptera; family Emballonuridae; genus Saccopteryx; species Saccopteryx leptura. The sequence continues at coordinate 84,346,055 of NC_089511.1, forward strand.
TCTGTTAAGAAAGGGTTTATGTTTATCTGTGTTCAGTCTAGCCTGGGCTAGAATACCAGCTGGCATTATCCACTGGCATGACATTTGGGGCAGCTGGGATCCTGGCACTGTTTATACTCAGCATCAAGAAGGGACCACGTCCATGTTCCACTTGGACCTTGTAGTTTGACTTAGAAGGTTCAATGATTAGCGAGTGGTTGGGAGTGTCAGTGGCAAAGGGAGAAAGTTGCTTCCCTTTAGGGGCCAAGAACCTTGCCAGACTTTCATTTGCCAAAATCAGGTCCAGCATACTCTACTATTTCCCAAGGATTTTGAATGTTATTATGTGGGCAGTTGTCAGAGGCAGATTAAGGTTGCTTGAGGCCCTGGGCACAGAAGAAAATATTGGACACCTTAAAGAAAAGAGAGAGACAGGAAAAATAAAACACATGTTAACCATATTTTTAAATAAATAAAAAATATTATATACTATTAATTTTAAAATTGCACATCTGAAACCAAATTTGGTGTCATTAGAAAAAAGTGTAAAGTTGGGGTTTTGCAGGACTGTTCAGAAGTTGGGGCCCAGGGCGCTTGCCCCGTGTATCTGCTGTTAAATCTGCCTCTGGCAGTTATGAAGAATTAGATGTTTAAAGCAGGAACATTCTTTTTATCGGTCAGTCATTTATTCATATCTTACAATTCCTAAGAACACATAGATAAAAATATGCTGATAAACACAATCCCTAAACAATGTTTCTATAGCTTTCATCCCATGCTGCAGGGAACTCTAGCCATCCAGGGAAGGCAAAGCTGTAGGAATAAATACACCTACCTATATAATGACAATAATATATAATATTTTATTTCTCCATAATATTTTAGAGAGAATCCAGGTAAAGCAGGAGGAAGGAGAATAGGAGTGTTTGTCACACTCAGTTATTCAGGGACTGTGGATGCTGAAAGTCTTCCATGGTTAGCACATGATTTTTAAGGTCTCTCTGAGGATCCTCTCGGATCTGATTTGGCCCAAACATCGAAAAGAAGAAGAGAATATGGCTGAGTGCATGTGTGGGATGTTTTCTGGATGCCCGCCTGGAAATGGTACGGATGGTGTATTCCCACACATATTTCAATGGATAAAATGCAGTCACATTGCAAGCCAAATCGCTAGGCGGTCAAATGAATCTAGTTTGCCTTGTTCCCAGCAAGAGAAGGAAATGCATTTTTGTAGATGACTAGTATTGCTGTGACACTGTCAATATCCAGAAACAGAAGCAATGGTACCAGCACTTAGCATAGGCAACCACTGACACTGCTTGTTTCCACAAGACCACTTCCACTGCCAACAATGACCTAGGCAAGACTGGGATCCTCAGTTTTAGTGACAGGGTGACCTTCATGCGGCTACCCATGCTGCTGATACTCAACCTCCAGTTCAGCTGAGCTTTTGGAGATTGTAGAAAATAGATCTTTGAATTTGCACTTTATTTTACTGAAGACCGTTTGCCTAGGCACAAATTTGAGTGTGTAAATACTGGGGATACAGTTGGCAGAAAGAGGAGTATAAGCATAAAATTATATAAATTTATTCAGTACTCCAAATCATCTTTTCCAATGAAAGCTGAGGGAAAATAGCTTTGTCTCAGACTTTAATACTTGAAGTGACTCCAAGATCTATAGACTCAAGGTCCTAAGGTTATGACAAAGGCCAGGGTCATTCCAGAGAGTAGTAACAGTAGTAACCCAAGAACACTGCGAGAAAGGAACTATACTGAAAGGTCTTTAAAAACATGTTTCTCAGTGGGGCAGAGCCAGAGTCTTTGCTATGGGTGGTATTGAACCATCCCTTTAAGCCAGGTACGTGACAACAAGTGTCCAATGATTCTGACAAATGCATGTTGTTTATAGCCTAAATTTACGATATTAAATATTGTAGAGATGTCAGTCAGCATTTACATTTAATAGTAGTAACTCTCTTCTTTTATAAAGAAAATATATGTTGTGGCAGAAATACTTTATTAGGAATCACAATGGAGCCCCAATTATTATTGATCTCACTTCTTGTGTGACCTCAAATGAATCAAACATTTCTGGGCTTACTTTTCATTTGTAAAATATTAGAAATAATACCTACCTCACAGGCTTGATACAAGATTTAAAAAAACTATTCATTTATTGATTTTAGAAGAGAAGAAGGGAGAGAGAGAAAAAGAGAAGCATCGATTTGTTGTTCCACTCATTTATGCATTCATTGGTTGACTCTTGTATGTGCTCTAACTGGGGATCAATCCCACATCCTTGGTGTATCAGGATGATGCTCTAACTAAATGAGCTCCCTAGCCAGGGCCTTGACTTAAGATTGAAATGAAATTATATATATGAGGGGGGGCATTTAGCATAGTAGTCAGTTATGGTCATTATTATTAACTATTCACTGGGGAATAATTTTTTTTTTCATTTTCTGTTACATGAGATTTTAGAACAGTTTCTATATATTTCTGCATCGCTGATTGCAAATCTGAAATCCGTTCTTTGGTGCATGCTCTATTTTTTATGCAATTTTAATTTATTTTTGTACAGTTAATGGCATACATTGATTTTTAAATTAGAGCTAAAGTGAATGACTCTTGGATTGAACATAACCACAAGGCAATTAATGTTTTACAAACATCACTTTTACATAATTATAGTTGTTTTTAAATGTAAAAATTTATTATCTGATAAAAACACCCTCTTATTTTGTTTTAAGATTAAATCATGGCTTCTTCGAGTAGGCGTAAATGTAAGAATAGTCCTAACACCTTCTGTTTTATATGTGGCTGTTACATACTTCAACATCAAAGACACAATATTTCATCATTTGTGACACGTGCATATATTGCCTATTTTCAAGTTCCCCTTGGCGATCAAGACAAGAACTCGGCTCCTCATATTGTGTGTCATAATTGTGAGGAAATGCTTCATGACTGGACAAAAGGAAAATGCAAAGGAATGCCTTTTGGTATTCCCATGGTTTGGCGTGATCCTAAGGGCCACAGCAGTAACTGTTATTTCTGTCTGATCCATTCAAAAGGCATCGGCCAAAAAACCCGGCATATGATCGCATATCCTAATATTCCTTCAGCAATACAGCCTATCCCACACTCTGAGACACTCCCTGTTCCAGTTTTCAATGGCTTCATTTCTTCTAAGGATGAAGAAAGTGAACATGGTGATCAAGTGTATTTTGATAAGATGCATGAGGAAATGGTTGTAGAATTTGAAGGGTCTTCTTCTGATGCCAAGCAGTCATTAACCCCTCAGCAGTTTAGCCAACCTGAATTAAATGACTTAGTAAGAATGACATAAAAATTGTCCTCAATTTTCTGAAGTATGAGGAGCATAACTGGATCATTTGTGTGGATCATAAACTGGTAAATCTCCTGCTAGGACAACAGAGAGGTTTCACGAAGTGTCCTTGCTTTCTGTGTTTGTGGGACAGCTGAGCTCGGGAGAAACACTGGACACAGTAGGAGTGGTCGAAATGTGAAGCTCTGAAAGTAGAGATGCAAAATATTGTGAATGAACCTGTAGTTAATGGAGACAGGATCATTATTCCCCACTTTACATCAAACTTGGCTTAATGAAGCAGTTTGTTCAGGCTTTGAATAGAGAAAGTGAATGCTTTGAACATATTATTTCTGCTTTTTCCTGCCTTGTCTTTTGAGAACATAAAAGCAGGTATATTCAATGGATCTCAAATTCTAACCCTCATACATGATGAAGAATTTGCCAGGAAGATGAATAAGGAGGAGAAAGCAGCATGGCAGTTTTTGTGGCAGTTACAAAGAACTTCCTTGGAAACAAAAAAGCAGAAAACTATGAACTTCTGGTTCAAAGGATGCTGTTGGCTTTCTGCGACATTGGATGTAACATGAGCATTAATTCACTTCCTGAACAGTCACCTTGATAAGTTTCCTGAAAATCTTGGAGCTGTTAGTGATGAGCAGACTACTGCTGGAGCATCAAATGAGATTGTCCTCAACACGTACACAAACGCAAGAGCTACAAACACAAATTTTTGCTTGAATAGAATTTAAATAAGTTTTGTGCAAATTTTATGATTAAAATAAGGGTTTAATATGTTTTATTTTGAAATTGTAGACAAATTCTGATGTAATCATATCTTTTAATGTATTAGTGTATTTACTGCATTATATAAATTACTATATTTTCACAAAGATCATGCCCAAGAAGACATTCTACTTCATTATGTTAAACTAAATGTTGAAAATTTTACAATAAGATGAAAACCTAAAATTTTGAATTGCAAAAAAACTGTAGCTTACAGAGAAAAACTAATTTTAGATTTGAGATTAGCACACTCGAATTAGGTAAGAACAAGTATTTTTGTGAGTGCAACAAAAATTTTGTTCCCCAGTGTAATTTGAAGAAATGAATGGAAGATAGTTTCAAGAGAGAGCCTGTATTTTTGTCTTTTTTACTCATATATCCCTGGATGCTATTGTATATTATATATAATTATATATTGAAAATTTATCTATATTTGTTTGAATGACAAATAGGACTATAATAAGACTGTATAACTCTTTACATTTTTTCTATGCTAATGATTCTACCATGAAAGTTACATACACTTTCACTTCTAAGAGATTATAGATCCTTAAATAGTATTTTTCAAGATTTTTAAAAATCCACTTTTTGGAATAGATGATTTTTATTTCAGAACTGATTTTGTTTTATGTACTCCGTACACCTTTAATTTATGCTCAAGTTGTTTTCTGAGGCTTTAAAGAATCACAGCTGGGTGGAAAAAATTATTTTTGGCAAACTGATTTTCCAACCAGGAAACACAAAATGATGGGTTGCTGGAATAATGGCCATAATATACACTGAGAATACAAAGGAGACATGAGGTTTCTTCAAGGTAAATTTGGATTTGTAAGAAGTAAGCTTGTATTTTATTAACTTTCTACCTATAAGAAGTGAGACAGTACACTGTTTTTGCATAAATTTATAATAGCCCAGGCCTAGCCTAGCCAATTTTAAAGTAGAATTGTAAACCGTCTAAGGGTATCAGAGTAGTACGTTATTCGTGTTCCTTGGTACAGAAAGGTATTGTTCCCACAACAAGTTTTTATAATTGCTAGGGCATAAGTATAAAGATTTCTCAAAAAAAGTTTATCTTTAATATTTTAATCTGATTTATTTTTTTATATCTAGTACAAGTATTCATATATTTGTATTATTGATTACTTAGTATTTCTCATACATAATAATATTGTTTATAGGACTTAAAACCACAAAAGTAGGTAACATGGAACTATTTTATGCTAATCTCTTAGAATGCATTAATTTATTTAACTTTCACACCCCCATGAACTCTATGCTATTTAATCTGGTATTATACATGAGAAAACTGAAATGTAATATTGTGGGTTATATGGTGGGTGACATGTTGAAGCTAGCATGTAAATCTAGGGACTCTAGCTCCAAAAGCTGAGCCCTGGATCTTTTAATAGCATGCTTTATTTAACCTAATGTGTCCTCAATATCATGTTTACATGTAATCAATAATAAAAATTGTTATTGAGATATTTTTCAGATTTGTTTCTACTAAATCTTCAAAATCCATTGTGCCTTTTGCACTGAGAGTCCATCACAACTCAGACTGGCTACATTTTAAGTGTATCAAAGCCACACATGTGTAGTGGCTAACACATTGGAAAGCATAGAATTAGGCATATCTGTCTGACCTGCCAAGGTGAACTGCATGGAGAAAAGTATAAACATAATCTAAATTCCAACTGGGTTTAATCTGTTTGGTTCAAAATGTTTATTATGTGGAATTTGATACAGGGAATGAGAAGTCACTATATACCTAACATTATTATTATCGTTATTGTTATTGTGATTATTTTGTGACAGAGACAGAGAGAGGGACAGGTAGGGCCAGACAGGCAGCTCTATACACTGTGCCAATGCCTGATCAGGCCTAACACTATTAATATATGCAATTATTTTATATATAACTTAATACTCATAACAATCCCATGAGACAAAAAGATGATGCCCATTTTAAAAATGGGGAAAATGAAACTCAAATTTTCTCGGTTGCTGCCTAAAGATAGCCAGTGATCAACAGGAGGAGGCGGGGTGCGACCCCAGGTCTGTCATATGCCAGAACACAGAGGCTGTCCCTCACACTCTCAATGTCACCCCATTTGCCATCCACACAGATGTCCTGGATGTCTGGGGGGAGATAAGTGAGTCACCCGGAGTACAGCATGATTAGGTTGCTCACCCTGATATGAGAATACTGAAAAAAGGCACCCAGGTCAGACTGGATTAGGGACAGCTTCTTGGAGCAGGTGACTCCAGAGCCTGCTGAATGTGACATCACTGATGGTGAGGCTGATTCAGAGAGCTGCTGTGACGAAATGTTGGAGGATGCCCTTTGGGGACTGCAGATGACTCTAGGTGGCTAGAACAGGGGCAGATGAGCTCTGGACATTTTGTTTTTTTTATGAATTTGTTTTATAATATCTATTGAGCACCTGTTATGTGACAGACACTGTTTAGGTGAGATACAAAGCAGCGAAGGAAACAAAAATATTCCTGCTGTGTTCTTCAAATACAGTTGATATTCTACAGTGTGTGTGTAAAGTCATGATGAACTTTTGACCAGTCACAGGAAAGCAACAAAAGACTATAGAAATGTGAAATCTGCACCAAATAAAAGGAAAACCCTCCCAGTTTCTGTAGGATGATTTGGCTGCATGTGCAGATGACGATGTAACACCGTGTATACAGCGGAGCAGCCACGGCCATGCCAGTCAAGATGTGGACGGTACAGAGGAAAGTTCAGTGTGTTCTGTGGCTCGCTAAATTAGAATCCATGACTGAAGTGCAACATGAATATCGGTGCATTTATAATGAAGCACCACCACATAAGAATAACATTAGTTGGTGGGATAAGCAGTTGAAGGAAACCGGCAGTTTGGTGGAGAAACCCCGTTCTGGTAAGCCATCAGTCAGTTATGAGTCTGTAGAGGCTATACAGGATAGCTACCTAAGGAACCCTAAAAAATCTGTGTATGAGCCCACATCGAACTGCACTGAATAGGTATGAAACTGAGAGAGTTTTCCTTTTATTTGGTGCAGATTTCACATTTCTATCATCTTTTGTTGCTTTCCTGTGACCAATCAAAAGTGCACCATGTCTTTATGGACACACTGTATATATTAGTTTGAAAATGCAACCTAGTTATTACACATTATATAACTTACTTAGTGATCATCCTGATAAGTCTTGTACTAATCTGACACCATACATAGTTATTGGAATAGTAACTATTTTCACTGTGCTCCTCTTGACAACTCCATGTCTATTCTATAACAATTTGTACTTCTTAATCCCTTCATCTTTTTCACCCATCCCCGCAACCTCCTCCCATCTGGCAACCCTCAAAATGTTTTCTATATCTGAGTCAGTTCTGTTCTGCTTGTTCATTCTTTGTTTTTTAGATTCAATTGTTGGTAGATATGTGTTTATCACCATTTTATTATTCATATGTTTTATCTCCTCTTCCTCCTTCTCCTCTCATTTGTGACAGTTCTTTTTTTTTTATGGTTTCTATGCTTTTTTTATGCTTATGATTTTTTTTTGTTGCAATTCTCACTAAATTCCATGAGTATCCTTATAACCAGTGCTTTGAATTTTGCAGCTGGTAAATTGCTTGCTTTCATTTTTGTTTAGTTTTTTTCTCTAGATTTCTCCAGTTCTTTCATTTGGTACTTGTTTCTTTGTCTCTGCATTCCCTGCTGCTGCTTCCCTGTGTTTGTTCCTATGTGTTAGGTAGAGCTTCTATGTCTCCCAGACTTGGTAGAGTGGCTAGGCGACCTCTTGGAGTCCAATGGCACAGCCTCCCCAGTCACCTGAGCTGCGCGCTCCACGTGTGTCTCTGTGTGAGTTCTGTGCACTGTCCAATGTACTGAGCCTTAATTACTGTTGGCATCACTGGGAAAGATTGACCCCCATGCTGATGAACTTTATGGACTGGTTGCAACTACAGGGGAGGAGCTGCTGTGCAGGAGTCGACCCTATGGAACAGGACTTGCTTCAGTGGGGCCTGTGGAACAGGACTTGCTTCAGTGGGGCCTGTGGAACAGGACTTGCTTCAGTGGGGCCTGTGGAACAGGACTTGCTTCATTGGGGCTTCAGTGCTCAACAAGTTTGCCCCTTGACTGTGTCACTCATGGAGGTAGGGTTGTAATCTGTCATGGTGTGAAGCTTCCCACTGGGTGTACTGACTCTGGGATTTCCTGTTAAGTCCTCCACTATCTGTGCCCTGTCTGGGACCACCTGGCACAAACTATAGAGCAATGTGGAGATGATTGCTACTTGAGTTGGGTTTGGAGGTGCCCAAGAGAGGCCAAATAGTATGGGGTATGCAGAGGCCAGATGCTACTTGTTAAAGAGATTTTAGGAAAGTTCAAAGCATGAGCCGAGATGGGTCATTTGTATGGAAAAGCACTGAGTGGCTTGCAGTGTGGGCCTGCAAGTTGGGTATGGCAGGGTCTCAGGGAATCACCTGGACAGGTGAACAGTGTGAGCCAGCTTGATGGAAACTCCGATATGACGTCCACCTGGCAGGTGTGTGTGTGTATGTGTGTGTGTGTGTGTGTGTGTGTGTGTGTGTGTGGTCTCAGAAAAGGAACAGTGGCCTCTGCCAGCACTTTTTTTCTGGCAGAATGCTGCCCTCCCACCAGCTCTTGCCCTGATGCCAGAGAAGCTAGTTCCTACCCATATGTCCCTGGTTCTTTCAAGCTGCTAGCCCAGTGCTGAAGCTCCAAAGATTGAGACTGAGTAAATCTGTGCACAGGCCCTTAAAGAAGTACTTCCTGGGACTCCAGCATCTCTATATCACTCAGCCAAAATCCCTGCTGGTTTTTACAGCCAGACATTATACGGACTTCTCTTCCTGGCTCTGGAATCCCAAGGAACCTGGTGTGGGATTGGGACCCCTTTTTCCTCAAGGGAACCTCCACAGCCAAGATATTCCTCCCAATTTTAAATCACCACACATGGGTGTGGGACCAGCCTGTTCCCTGTCTCTGACCCTCCTACCCATCTCCATGTGACTTCTTCTTTAAAAACCTTGTTGTAGGACTTCCATTCAGCTAGATTTCAGGTGGATCTGAATGATGGTTGTTCTGTAATTTAGTTATAATTCTGATGTGTTTGGGGGAGGATTCGAGGACTCTGATTCCCTACACTGCCATCTTGACTGAAAGCCTCAAGCTCTAGATTGGATGCTGCCCTTCCTCTCTTTGCAACTGTGATGTGAACAGATGGATGATTGTATATGATGTTCTTTTTCTTTCAGTAGAGAGGTAAAGCAAGTTTAAGTTAAAATTATGTGGGAGGCACATAAAAGTGAGGCAGAGCAGTTAGAAGAATATTTGGTGCATTAAAGATTGGCTTAGTATTCTTAAAACATGAAAGAAAGTGCTGTTTTTGGAAATGTGTGTATATAATTAAAGTCATCTCCTTCAGCACCAACATCATGTATTCCATATACGGTTCTAAGTGTTTCTTGGGTAGTATCTCTGTTCCAAGAACACATAATTACTAACTGCAATAATAGCAATCTGACTGTAGTGGTTACCTGCTCATACTTTGTGTTCAGTGGTATAGGATATGACTTGTGCCCAGAAATGTCATTGCTCCTGACCTTGAGGTGATAATAAAGCACAGGCTAGAATTGAGTGTGATGCATGAAATCAAAGCATTAAGAAGCCTTGAACTTAGTCTCAAAATTTTGGTGGTGCCCAGTATCTAATCTTCTTAAGATGTAGACTGAGGGTAAAACCCAATTCAGTTGTGTGTACTAAGGTTTCCTGTGCCAGATCAGGTCTGCTCTCTGTAGAGAAGAGCTGAAAGGCAAGGTGTTAGTCATGAGCCCTTGGAATGCAGGAGAATAGAGAGCAAATCCAGCTCTGGGTTGATCAAATTGCAAGGCTGAAAAAAAAAAAAGTCTACCAGAAGTTTCTGAGACAGGAAGATAGGCAAAGTACATATTAGAGATGCAAAATAAAGTAGAAGTAGATCAGGATTAATCTTTTTAAACAACTACAAATTCTTTATCTATATTGTGTACTCCCACAAGGCCAATTATTAGCATTATAAAAATCCTACCTGTTTCAGACAAGCAAGAGTTGGTATGTAACAAGGAAACTGGATAAAATTCTAGACAAGAATACGAACACAAGTCAAGACTGGGAGGCATAATTTTTAGGGCACTATCACCATATTTTCAAAGCACGGTAAAGATCAATCATTGGGTGGTCATTTATATATATAATCCTCATTATCATCACAATTTGAGTGTATATTATGTATTAAGACATACATCGTGAATATTAATAAAGATAATCTGTAGAGATGCTCTCCAATAACTACAAGAGCTCTTACTCTATGGTTTTGAAAAGAGAGAAAACTCTTCTAAATACAGGACTTGCCATGCTTTTTGGTGAACAGAATTATTGTTTATGCTTAAAAATGCCTTCAGTTCAGCAGAAGATTGGCCACATAATTTTATCCTAGGGCATTAATGGTCCCCAAGGATCTGTTTTCTCTTGCTTGTCTAAGAACCATTAAAGCAAGTAATTATTGCTTTACATCTGCTTTCTTTCCTCTCCTTATCCTTTAAGATCAAAAATTGGATCTTTCTCCCTCCTAGCACCTATGACTCTGTGGCCTAAACCAGTTGAGATACAAACTATAGATAAATTCAAGTTGAGAATATATACAAAATATATTTTCCCCAGTATTTTATTTGCTTCTATAAGTCTTTCCTACATCTAGTTAGATGGCTGGATTCTAGTTATAAGCTCTTCCTCAATTCCTAGATCTTATAAAAATACATTTTATTTTTTTATACATGGTCTTTAGAATTTCTTCTTGGACAACCCATGTATCTGCTTACTTTCTGGCTCCACCTGTGTTTGTACAGTCTGCTTAATAATGGGCCTTCGGATCTTACCGTGATGTAAGTTCAGCATTCATCAAAAGATCTGTTTGATGTCTTGGGTAATAGAACAATTATACAAAAGAGACACTCAGTTTATTTCTCTTGACTTCAGAGGTTATGCCTACTTGTTTTAGGGAAACAAAACAAAAATTTCCTCTTATTAGAAAGAAAGATTTCAACTCAGATAACTGATTCATGGAATAGATCTCTTGTGCATAGCAAACTTACTACAGAGGGGTTGAGGATCTTAAAGAATTTTTAAACCATTATATGCTTCAAATAATACAGTGTGTCCATAAAGTCATGGTGCACTTTTGACTGATCACAGGAAAGCAACAAAAGATGATAGAAATGTGAAATCTGCACCAAATAAAAGGAAAACTCTCTCAGTTTCATACCTATTCAGTGCAGTTCAATGTGAGCTCACACAGATTTTTAGGGCTCCTTAGGTAGCTATCCCATGTAGCCTCTACAGACTCATCACTGACTGATGGCCTACCAGAACGGAGTTTCTCCACCAAACTGCCGGTTTCCTTCAACTGCTTATTCCACCAGGTAATGTTATTCCTATGTGGTGGCGCTTCATTATAAACGTGCCAATATTCACGTTGCACTTTGATCACGGATTCGAATTTAGCGAGCCACAGAACACACTGAACTTTCCTCTGTACCATCCACATCTTGACTGGCATGGCTGTGGCTGCTCCACTGTATACACGGTGTTATGTCATCATCTGCGCATGCGCACATGCTGCCACATCATTCTACAGAAACTGGGAGGGTTTTCCTTTTATTTGGTGCAGATTTCACATTTCTATCATCTTTTGTTGCTTTTCTGTGACCGGTCAAAAGTGCACCATGACTTTATGGACACACTACATCTTAGAGCTACTGTAGCCTAGATATTACTTGCACTGTTCAATTAGGTACAACATTGGTCAGAATATGACTTGTGGGTGTTGAGTACTTGGTCTTCTCACTCTTGCCTGATTACTTTAGCTCACTGGTCCCCAGCCTTTTTTGAGCCATGGACCAGTTTAATGTCAGAAAATATTTTCATGGACCGGCCTTTAGGGTGGGACAGATAAATGTATCACGTGACCGAGACAAGCATCAAGAGTGAGTCTTAGACAGATGTAACAGAGGGAATCTGAGCATTTTTAAAAAATAAAACATTGTTCAGACTTAAATATAAATAAAATGGAAATAATGTAAGTTATTTATTCTTTCTCTACAGACTGGTACCAAATGTCCCACGGACTGGTATCGGTCTACGGCCCGGGGGTTGGGAACCACTGCTTTAGTTCGATTATAAGATCCTTGTGGATAGAACTCTTGCCTTATGAAACAGAGTTGTACAACATGTTATGTTAGAAAAAAATCAGGGTTTTAAATAATATTATTAGTTCAGCTTGAATTCTAATTTACAAGTTGTTTGACTTTGGACAAGTCATTTGAGTTCTATTAGACCCTGCTGCCAATTAGAGATACTTTTTTGCTCTGTAAATTTAAATATTATTGAAATTTTCAAATGAGAAAATGGTGTGAATGTGCTAAATTAATTTTATTAGTATCATAATTACTATTTTTTCTTTGGTAGAAGGAATTTCTTAAGTACTTAAGTAACCTATAAATGAATGATTGAGTGAATCAATGCTATTCAAATAAACTTATGTTTAAATATGTGTGGCTTTCCTGGGTTTCTACGCTTGAGTATAAAAAACATTTTTGCCTGCAAAAGGAGCTTTCTGCTACTTTCCAGAGAATCCCCATTCAGTCGGTAAGAGGCTCCCACCTTGCGGCGGCTTCAGGAGCCACACACACTTACTGTCTGCCATTCTCCACCTAGAACTTGTGTTGTGGGGTAAGTGGTTGCCTGTCTTCTCCCCACGACAGAAAGAGAGGCTTTAGCAGGACCACTCTCTGATTGCTCTTCCTTGATATTTGTCCAATGTGGTTGAGGGCAACAGGAAATTCTGTCTGATGTACCCTTGGGAAAGCTAAAGCAGACCCCGACACCAGGATACAGGGCTGACTGTGAGTGGAAAAGGCACTGCATGCAATCACAGCTGATAAAAGCTCAAAATTCCACATCAGAAATAAAATTCAGGGTAGAGTCATCACCCAGGATCATTTAAAAAGAAATCCCCTTCAAGGAGCAGGATGCTAGGCTGAGAGAATTTCAGCAGTAAAATATTAAGAGATAAATACCAGGAAAATGTGAAGAGTTTGGGGGGTGGTGTTGAGAGAGACAGCTGCAGATGAGGTACCTTCCATATCGTGAAAAAGTAGGCACAGAGCTCAGTTAAGATACCTAAAAAGGACTCAGAAAAGTTCCTACAAAAGAATGAGTCAGCTCTGAAAATATTCTGGCAGTATTTTCTAAAGACACGGTCCCCCACCACTTCCTACCTACTCAGCCTCTCTCCCTGCCCTTTAAAGCTCAGTGAGGTCAGAGTGAGCATAATAAACAGCTAACAAGTAGAGATGGTGAATGAGAATGCATGATGACAAGATGGTAAATAATAGACTGGGTTGATGAGCTAGGTATTCCATGGAGTCAACACAACTTCATTATCGATTAAATGTAAGTTCTGGAAAAAGAAAAGAGCAGAGGTGACATATAGAGATATTTAGTCTGGGACACTGGCTAGGTGTTGGTTCCATCCAGCACACTAAGAGTAGTTCAGGTTTGGTAGGAAAGACGAGGTGTTCCATTTGGTTCCTGTTGAGTTTGAGCTGCAAAAGGAGATAGCCAATAGGATATATAACCTCCCATATGCATTTCATTTTAAGTTTCAGTGATTACTGAATACCACAAGAATAAATTAAACCATCCAGAGGGACAATAAGCAGTGAACAACAACAAAAAAGCTGTGGTACATTCTCACAATGAAATACTATGTGACCCTAAAAAAGAAGGAAATCTTAATTTTCATGACAGCTTGAATGGACCTGGAGATTATTATGCTAAATGAAATAAGCCAGGCAGGGAAAGACAAATACCATATGATCTCACTTATATGTGAAATCTAATGAACACAAAAAACTGAGGAACAAAAAAGAAACAAGCCTGGGCTGGTTGGCTCAGTGGTAGAGCATCGGCCTGGCATACAGGAGTCCCGGGTTCAATTCCCAGCCAGGGCACACAGGAGAAGTGCCCATCTGCTTCTCCACCCCTCTACCTCTTCTTTCTCTCTGTCTCTCTCTTCTCCTCCCGCAGCCAAGGCTCCATTGGAGCAAAGTTGTCCCCGGCGCTGAGAATGGCTCCATGGCCTCTGCCTCAGGTGCTAGAGTGGCTCTGGTTGCAATAGAGCAATGCCCCGGATGGGCAGAGCATCACCCCCTGGTGGGCATGCCGGGTAGATCCCAGTCGGTCGCATGCGGGAGTCTGTCTGACTGCCTCCCCGTTTCCAACTTCAGAAAAATACAAAAAAAAAAAAGAGAAAGAAACAGAGGCAAGGTCGCAGGGACAATAGGGACAATTGTCAGAAGGAAGGGGGAGGGGGATACTAAATCAAAGAAGGTGAAAGAATTAGCCAAAAAACATATATTTATAACACCTATATACAGACAACAGGGTAGCAATAGCCAGAGGAAAAGGGGTTGGAGTAAGAGGAGGAGAAGAATAAAGGGGAAATGGGGGTGGAAAGAGACCATGCATGGGGTGAGGGGCATGATGCAGTATGTAGGTGGTCTTATATTGAGTGGGATTCATGAAACTATATCAACACACTATATTAAAAAATAAAATTAAAAAATAGATAAATAAGAAAGAATGTACCCGAACCCCAGGGAAAGCTTTTGTATAAGATGCGGGCAAAAGAGGAGGTGCCGACCAATGAGATAAGTATAGAAAGAGTGAAAGCAAATAGAAATGATGGTGGTATGAATTTTGAGAGAAACTTTACAGCAATGAATATAAGGACTTTAAGATTGCTTGGCTGTAGAGGAAACTGGAGAAGCTAAAGATAACTTAAATACTTACAATGATTGGAACTAGAGAGAAACTGATAATATATTGGCACCCCTTGCCAAGTATGGAAATGGTGGTGCTGAGAACTAGATAGGGGTAGCAGAATTACTCTTGTTTTTGACATATTGTGTTTGCAGTGATAGGGTATACCCATAATTTATCTATAAGATATTTATATCTATAAGATATTTATTTAATATATCCAAAAATTACACAACTATAAGTTTAGCTTTTAGGTGAGTTAGAAGTGGGGACTGACCAGTTGTTGGCTCAGTGGTTGAGCATCTGCCTGGTGTGTGGGTATCCCAGGTTTGATTCCTGGTCAGGGCACACAGGAAAAGTAACCTTCTGTTTCTCCACCCCTCCCTTTCCCCTTTCTTGCTCTCTCTCTTCTCCTCCTGCAGCCATGGCTTGATTGGTTGGAGCACATCAGCCTGGGCACTGAAGATGGCCCTGTTGAGCCTCCACCTCAGGCATTAAAAAAGTTTGGTTGTGAGCATGGCCCCAGATGGGCAGAGTATTGGCCCTAGATGGTGATTGCTGGGCGGATCCTGGTCAGGGCACATGTGGGAGTCTTTCTATCTCTCCTTCTCTCACTTGGGAAAGAAGAAAAAACTGGGGGCAGTTTTCTTTATAATTTTTGGCAACAATTTTATATACTTCGCTACTAAACATTTTTTTGGGAGGTTCTTTTATTTCTATTCTCATGTGCTCTTATAAGCTATTTGATTTAATCAATGACAATGACTTTAAAATGCATTTCATAATATATTTACCTTGATGATGTATGTCTTGTGATCTTTCTAGTTTGCAAATGAATATACAAGAACCACGCTATGTTATTACAATGGTCTATGTCAATAGACTAGAAATAAGTGAAATTTATCAATGTCATAGTCAGGCCTGAGTGATATGGCTATGCATTTTTTTGAACTTTTACTAAAAATTAAATATCTTATTTTGAAAAATGTCCTTGCACTAAGCTAGCTAGCAGACATCTCAATTAATTATTTTTTTTGGTAGACAAATCTATGCAATTCTATTGGAAGAATATAGATGTAGATTTCTACAAATGAGGTTTAATGGAAGGCAATTTTGTGGAATTATTCCTGAATTTTATGCATGAAGGTTTCATAGAGAAGGAAAACAATGTCATGAATGGGAAGTGGACAATATGTGGTCCACAGTTATACCTATGGAAGTGCAAGTTTCTTCTAAATTCTTTGTTTCTTCAAATATTCATACTTTTGGGGTACATGATATTTAGAAGTTTGTTGGAGAAGAGATAGGCTGTTGTGGAGTCAGAGAAAGTATGGCTGATAAAGTAGAAAAAGAACCAGGCAAATATAATAAGAGAACCAGGCAAAGATAATGTCACAGAATCCAAGAGAAGATAGCTTCTACCTGCATGGATGGCTGGGTGGATGGATGGATGGGTGGATTGATGAAGTGGCCATCTATAAAAAGGGCTGCTGATGAAAATAGATGAGAACAGATAGATGATCATTTGCTTTTGAAAAATATTGTCTTTGGTAGCTTTGATAAGAGCTGGTGTATAGGAGTGGTGAGTATGAAAATCCAATTATAAATGATTAATAGAAAACCAAAAAGCAATAAGCATAGCAGGGAATATATTCAAGTCAGTTGAGGAATTTATGAAGACAACTAGGAAATAAGATAGTGGCTGGAGAAGGAGATAAGTCCATACATATATGAAAGTAACATATGAGCTAACAAATGGGAGCATTTGGGCTTCAGCAGGAGTACACACATTCTTTCACTTGAATATGATGAACAGTAAAGTCGGTAGGGAGAAATGCATGTAAGTTGATGGAATTGATGGTTGAAAGATGAGATCATTCTCACCTGCCTCTTTTCTTCATGTTGGATGCAGCAAGGTCATCAGCAGGGAGACTTGGGAGAAGCTGGAGTTTTGAAGAGAGAGGATGAGTGATGCAATTGTCATCTCTAAGAGTATTACATTGCAAACCAAGTGTACAGTACATTAGACACCAAGACAATAGCCATATGTTTGCAGAAATGTGAACATAAAGAACAAATCAAGCCAAACAAGACATAAACTGGAGAATAATAATATAAAGAATGATCTTAATTATCATTTTTTAAATGTAGAACTAAAGCTAAATGTTTCTAAGAATTATAGTTATTGAAACAAAAATAAATCATAGTGATTTTTCTTATTATTATTAATTTTAATGGGGTGACATTGATAAATCAGGGTACATATGTTCAGAGAAAACATCTCCAGGTTATTTTGACATTTGATAATGTTGCATACCCATCATCCAAAGTCAAATTATCTTCTGTCACCTTCTATCTGGTTTTCTTTGTGCCCCTCCCCTCCTCCCACATCCTCCCTCTCCTCCCCCCCACCGGTAACCACCACCCTCTTGTCCATGTCTCTGAGTCTCATTTTTATGTCTCATCTATGTATGGAATCATATAGTTCTTAGTTTTTTTCTGATTTACTTCTTTCACATTGTATAATGTTATCAGGGTCCATCCATGTTGTTGTAAATGATCTGATGTCATCATTTCTTATGGCTGAGTAGTATTCCATAGTATATATGTACCAAAGCTTTTTTTTTTAATATTTTTTTTAAATTTATTCATTTTTAGAGAAGAGAGAGAGAGGGAAAGAGGGAGAGAGAGGAGAGAGAGACAGAGAGAGAGAAGAGGGAGGAGCTGGAAGCATCAACTCCCATATGTGCCTTGACCAGGCAAGTCCAGGGTTTTGAACTGGCGACCTCAGCATTTCCAGGTCGACGCTTTATCCACTGCGCCATCACAGGTCAGGCCTGTACCAAAGCTTTTTAATCCACTCGTCCACTGATGGACACTTGGGCTGTTTCCAGATAGTCGCTATTGTGAACAATGCTGCCATAAACATGGGGTGCATTTCTCCTTTTGGAACAGTGCTATGGTGTTCATCGAGTATATTCCTAAAAGTGGTATAGCTGGGTCAAAAGGCAGATCGATTTTTAATTTTTTTTTTTTTCTGAAGATGGAAACGGGAAGGCAGTCAGACAGACTCCCGAATGTGCCCGACCGGGATCCACCCAGCATGCCAACCAGGGAACTATTCTCTGCCCATCTGGGGCATTGCTCTGTAGCAACCAGAGCCATTCTAGCACCTGAGGCAGAGGCCATAAAGTCATCTTCAGCACCCAGGCCAACCTTGCTCCAATGGAGCCTTGGCTGCGGGAGGGGAAGAGAGAGACAGAGAGGAAGGAGAGGGGTGGGGTGGAGAAGCAGATGGGAGCCTCTCCTGTGTGCCCTGGCCGGGAATCGAACCTGGGACTCCTGCACGCCAGGCCAACGCTCTATCACTGAGCCAACCTAATTTTTTGAGGAATCTCCATACTGTTTTGCACAGTGGCTGCACCAGCCTGCATTCCCACCAGCAGTGCAGGAGGGTTCCCTTTTCTCCACATCCTCGCCAGCACTTATTCTGTGTTGTTTTGTTGATGAGCGCCATTCTGAATGGTGTGAGGTGATATCTTATTGTGGTTTTAATTTGTATTTTTTTAAGGATTAGTGATGTTGAGCATGTTTTCATATGCCTATTGGCCATTTGTATGTTCTCTTTGGAGAACTGTCTATTCATTTCTTTTGCCCATTTTTTGATTGGATAGTTTGTCTTCCTGGTGTTGAGTTTTACAAATTCTTTATAAATATTGGTTATTAACCCCTTATCAGACATACTGTCAAATATGTTCTCCCATTGTGTAGTTTGTCTTTTTATTCTGTTCTTATTGTCTTTAGCTGCGCAAAAGCTTTTTAGTTTGATATAGTCCCATTTGTTTAATCTCTCTTTTATTTCACTTGCCTGTGGAGATAAATCGGCAAATATATTGCTGCGAGAGATGTTGGAGAGCTTACTGCCTATGTTTTCTTCTAAAATGCTTATGGTTTCACGGCTTACATTTAAGTGTAAGTTGGTGTAAGTTGGTGGTCTAGTTTCATTTTTTTGCAGGTAGCTATTTAATTTTCCCAATACCATTTGTTAAAGAGGCTATCTTTACTTCATTGTATGCTCTTACCTCCTTTGTCAAATATCAGTTGTTGATAAAGGTGTGGGTTTATTTCTAGGTTCTCTATTCTGTTCCACTGATCTATATGCCAGTTCTTATGCCAGTACCAGGCTGTTTTGAGTACAGTGGCCTTGTATTATAACTTGATATCCGGAAGTGTGATACCTCCCACTTTATTCTTCCTTTTCAAGATTGCTCAGACTATTTGTATTATGTTTTGGTTCCATATAAATTTTTGGAATATGTGTTCTATATCTTTGAAGTAAGTCATTTGTATTTTATCGGTATTATATTGAATGTATAAATTGCTTTGGGTAATATAGACATTTTAATGATGTTTATTCTTCCTAATCATGAGCATGGTATATGCTTCCACTAGTTTGTGTCTTCCTTGATTTCTTTTATCAATGTTTTATAATTTTCTGAGTACAAGTCTTTAATTTCCCTGGTTAAATTTATTTCTAGGTACTTTATTTTTTTGGTTGCAATAGTGAAGGGGATTGCTTTCTTAATTTCTTTTTCTGACAGTTCATTGTTAGTGAATAAAAATGCCTCTGATTTCTGAGTATTAATTTTATATCCTGCCATTTTGTTGAATTCATTTATCAGATCCAGTAGTTTTTTGACTGAGACTTTAGGGTTTTCTATATACAATATCATATCATCTGCAAATAATGCTAGTTTTACTTCTTCTTTTCCTTCCTTTTTTTTATGTGATGAATCACATTGACTGATTTGCGAATATTGTACCAGTCTTGCCTCCCCAGAATAAATCCTACTTGATCATGGTTTATGATTTTTTTCATATATTGCTGGATCCGGTTTGCTAATATTTTGTTGAGGATTTTAGCATCTAAATTCATCAGAGATATTGGCCTATAATTTTCTTTCTTGGTGTTGTCTTTGCCTGGTTTTGGAATTTGAATTATGCCTGCTTCATAAAAGGAGCTTGGAAGTCTTCCTTCCTCTTGAATTTTTTGAAATAGCATGAGGCCCTGGCCAATTGGCTGAGTGTTAGAGCGTCGGCCTGGTGTGCAGGAGTCCCAGGTTCGATTCCTGGCCAGGACACACAGGAGAAGCCCCCGTCTGCTTCTCCACCCCTCCCCCTCTCCTTCCTCTCTGTCTCTCTCTTCCCCTCCCGCAACCAAGGCTCCAATGGAGCAAAGTTTTCCCGGGCGCTGAGGATGGGTCTGTGGCCTCTGCCTCAGACACTAGAATGGCTCTGATTGCGGCAGAATGATGCCCCAAGATGGGCAATGCATCACCCCCTGGTGGGCATGCTGGATGGATCCTGGTCAGGCACATGTGGGAGTCTGTCTGACTGCCTCCCCATTTCCAGCTTCGGAAAAATACACACACACAAAAAAATAGCTTGAGAAGGATAGGAGTTAGTTCTTCTTTGAATATTTTCTAGAATTCATTTGTGAAGCCATCAGGCCCAGGACTTTTCTTTGTTGGGAGGTTTTGATAACTGTTTCGATCTCATTTGGTTTAATCGGTCTGTTTAGGTTTTCTGATTCTTCCAGATTAAATTTTGGAAGATTATTTGTCAAGAAATTTGTCCATATTATCTAGCTTGTGTAGTTTTTTGGCATACAGTTCATCATAGTATTTTAAAATAATATTTGGTATTTCTGTTGTATCAGTTGTTATTTCTCCACTCCCATTTCTAATTTTATTTATTTGAGTCCTCTCTCTATTTTTCTTGGTGAGTCTGGTTAAAGGTTCATCAATCTTGTTTACCTTTTCAAAAAACCAGCTCCTGGTTTCATTGATCCTCTGTATTGTTTCTTTAGTCTCTATGTCATTTATTTCTGCTCTGATCTTTATTATTTTCTTCCTTCTACTACCTCTGGGTTTTACTTACTGTTCTTTTTCTAGTTCTTTTAGATGCAGGGTCAAGTTGTTTACTTCAGCTTTTTATTGCTTCTTAAGGTATGCCTATAATGCTATTAATTTCCCTCTCAGGACTGCTTTTGTTGTGTCCCATAAATTTTGAGTTGATGTATGCTCATTATCATTCGTTTCTAGAAAAATTTTTATTTCTTCTTTGATCTCATTGTTAATCCATTTGTTATTTAATAACATGCTATTTAGTTTCCAAGTGTTTGAGTAATTTTCAGTTTTTCTGTTGTGGTTGATTTCTAGTTTCATGCCATTGTGATCAGAGAGAGTGCTCAATATGATTTCAATCTTCTTAAATGTGTTGAGACTGCTTTTGTGTCCTAACATGTGGTCTATCCAAGAGAATGTACCATGAGCACTTGAAAAAAATATATATATATATGTGTGTATATATATATATATATATATATATATATATATATATATATATATATATATTCTTCTGCTTTAGGGTTAAAGGCTCTGATGATATCTATTAAATTGAGTTGATCTAGTGTGTCCTTTAAGTATGCTGTTTTTTTGTTAATTTTTTCTTGAGGATCTATCTAGTGATGTTAGTGGGGTATTGAAATCCCCTACTATTATAGTATTACTGTTTATCTCGCCCTATAAATCCATCAAAGTCTGCTTTATATATTTATGTGCTTTTATATTAGGTGCATAGATATTCTTTCTCATTATGTAGTGACCTTCTTTATCTTTTACTATAGCCTTTGTTTTAAGTCCATTTTGTCTGATATAAGTATTGATACCCCAGCTTTTTTTTCATTTCCATTTACGTGAAATATCTTTTTCCATCCTTTTATCTTCAGTCTATGTGCATCTTTTGTTTTAAGGTGTGTCTCTTGTAGACAGTATATGTATGAGTCCTGTTTTCTTATCCACACAGCTATGCTATGTTTTTTTGATTGGATTATTTAGTCCGTTTACATTGAAGGTTATTATTGATATGTAGTTGTTTATTGTCATTTTATTTTTTAAAACTGTATTCCTCTTTTGCTATATTCTTTTTCTCCTTTGATGTGTTTGCAACAAGCCCCTTAGCATTTCTTGCAGCATTGGTTTGGTTGTAGTGGATTTCTTGAGGTTTTTTTTGTCTGTAAAGTTTTTTATTTATCCTTTAATTTTAAACGATAGTTTTGTTGGATAAAGTAGTCTTGGTTGTAGGCTATTGTTCTGCATTACTTTGAATATATCTTGCTATTTCCTTCTGGCCTCAAGTGTTTCTGTTGAGAAGTCTGATGTCATCCTTATGGCGGCTCCTTTGTCGGTGATAGCCTTTTTTTCTCTAGCAGCTTTTAATATTTTCTCTTTGTTGCTAAGCTTTGGTATTTTAATTATGATGTGTCTTGGTGTGGATTTCTTTGGGTTGCTCTTTATGGAGTTCTTTGTGCTTCTGGAACTTGTGAGACATTTTCTTTCCTTACTTTAGGGAAGTTTTCAGCTATGATATGTTTGAACAAAATCTCTATCCCTTATTCTTTCTCTTCTTCTTCAGGAACCCCTATGATGCGGATGTTATCTCTCTTCATGTTGTCACAGAGTTCTCTTAGAGTTTCCTCAGACTTTTTGAGTCTCTTTTCTTTTTGCTGCTCTGCTTCCGTGCCTTCATTTATTTTCTCCTCTAACTCTCTATTTCGATTCTCAGCTTCATCCATCCTGCTTTTAATTTCTTCCATTGTGTTCTTTATTTCTGATATTGTATTTGTCATTTCTGACTGATTTTATTTTATTATTTCAATGTCCTTTTTTATATTTGCTATCTCTTTATTTAGGTGTTCTTAATGACCATCTATTGGTGTTCTAAGATCTTTGAGCATCCTAGCAGTTGTTATTTGAAACTCTGCATCTGGGAATTTGGTTATATCTCACTCATTCAGGTTCTTTTCTGGGGATTTTGTTTGAATCATTTGTGTTGCATTTCTTTGCCTTCTCATTTTATCTCTGTAAACAAAGGTTTTGGCCACTGGGGTCCACTGGGTGTGACCTCTGTGTTCACTAGGTATGGTCTGTCTGCAGGCTTGCCACCCCCACTGCTGCTGCTGCCTAGAGCATTCCGGTATGGGCGTGGCCAGTGCCTGCCCACTGGGGCTGTTGCTGTGGTTTCTGCTTCTCATTCACGGGAGTGGCTGTGATCATGTGCTCAGGTGTACAAGCCTCTGTGGCCTTGGCCTTCGCCCTGGCCCCACGGGTGGTGTTATACTTGGCCCTGAGGGCAGGGGTGAGCACCTTTGCTCAGTTGTGGGTCTGCACTGGTTCCCAGCTTTTGCCATTCCCCTGCAATAGGTGCCTGCTCATGGGATGGCTGCAAGCCTTGGCTCCACAGGCCGGGCAGGACTACATGCCCATGCTTCGTAGCAGGACTCTGCCAGTTCTGGGCTTTCGCTCCACCCTTGCAGGAGGATCTGGCTCCTGCATCAAGCCACAAATTTTGGATCTGCAGACGGAGCAAGGCTGCGCTCCTGTGTCCTTGCTCAAGGGGAGGTCTCCACTCCTTTGAGGTTCCCACCCTTCTCCTCGCAGGCTGGATTGCAGGTGGCCCGCAGCTGGGCTTGACCATCCCCTCCTCCCCAGCCCACACATTTTCTCCTCCCCAGCCAGACAAGACTGATCTCACACCTAGGCCTCAGTTGTGGCCAGCTGACTTCCGCCCTTGCAGACAGAACTGCGCTTCCGCGTCCCACCACTGCCCGCCCTTGGGGGAGCCCTCAGCCATGTGGGTGGGGGCGCTGCAGCTCAGACCCTAAGATTCACTACTGTAATCCTGTTTGCTGGCCCACCACCCCCTCTGCCACTGCCTAGGGCGTTCGGTTATGGGCATTGCTGGTATCGGTCTGCTGTGGCTGTCCCTGCGTTTTATACCTCTCCTCCACAGGAGGTGCTGTGTTCATGTGTCCTGCTCTACAAGCCTCAGCCCGTCTCAGCCTTCACCCAGCCCTCATTGGTGTGGTTTTGCACTGTAAATCGGCCACAAGCCTGATCACCAAGGGCAGGGGTGAGCACCTTTGCATAGCTGCAGTTCTCCTCCTGTTCCCAGGCTTTTGCCCCACCCCCGCGGGCGACGCTGTTCTCGTGCTTGGGGCTGCAAGCCCTGGCTCCAGGCCAGGTCTCTGCAGTTTCCATGCTTTTGCCTTTCCCCTGCGGGCAGGATTGCAAGTGAGACCGCTCTTGCTCACCCAGTCTGCAGCCACGCTAAACCACTTTCATGAGTCCCCTTTGCCCCCATTGGGCGAGACTGAGCTTACACTGGGGCTCCATCATTGCCAGCCCAGCTTTCACCCCCACCAATGGGATTGCCCTTCTGCATCCCACTGCCGCTCACCCTCCCAGGAGCCCTCAACAGTGTGGGTGGGAGCACTGCAGCTCAGAACCTAGCACTCAATACTGTATTTCTGAAGGCTCCCTCCTTCTAAGCGACTCTGCTCTGAGTGCCACAGGAGAGCTTGTTTGGCTGGTATCCTGCTTCCCTTTGCTGGTGTTGCTGGTTCCAGGGGAAATATTCACTTCAGATTTGGGGACTGACTCAGCTCAGGGGTTAGGGTGGCTGTCCCTCAGAGTGTTTCTTCCTGTGCCTCCTAGATTATACTCTCTTCCTGCTACTCTGGTCCTCTCCTCTCTCCCTGTCCCTCGGATCTCCGGGTGAGTAGTTGTGAAAGAGGTTTTCTGCACGATCCCTTTTAGAAAAATCCTGGGTCTAAGAAGTCTGTCTCTTTCTCCCAAACAGTATCCTGACTTTTTTTGCAGCTAAACACTGTCCATACACTTCTTCTAGGCTCTGGGGCTGCAGGTTGGGGCTTTGTTCCTTGGGCCCAGGACCCTCCCTTCTCTACTAAACTCACTTCCTGCCATGTGACTATCTCTGGGCTGCTGTTTGCTCCCAGAAGCTGGGCAACCCTCTCTGCATTTCCACTTTTCCTACCAGTCTCAGTGTGACTTCTTCAGTATTCCTTGGTTAAAGAGTCCTTTTAGTTTAGTTCAAAGTTGGTTTTTCCTGTTGATGGTTCTTAAAATTAAGTTGTAATCCACTTTGGTTCTGGAAGTAGAAGTTGGTACATCCACCTACTCCATCACCATCTTGTTGCCTCCACATATAACTTTCTTTTAACTTTTTATATTGGTAATATAAACAGTATTATAATTTTAATTAAATTTTTAATGATTGATGATGTATAAGAAAGAAATTATCTTTTGTATATGATTCTTATATCCTACAACCTTACCACAATCACTTAATAATAGCAGGTGTTTTTTTGTTGTTGTTGATTCTTTTTTATTTATTAATAGATAGTCATGTCATCTATAAATGAGAACAGTTTTATTTCTTCCTTCCCAACATGTTCACATTTTATTTTATTTTCTTGTCTCATTGCATTAGGTAAGTCTTCTAGTACATTGAATAGGAGTTGTGAAAACAGACTCCCTTTTCTTGTTTCTGATTTTAGTAGAAAAGCATTTGGTTATATCTTTCACCATCCCTCTATTTTTAATATATCTGTATATTTAAAGTATAGACTCATAGATACAGAGGAAAAACTGAGAACTGTCAAAAGAAGGGGGTTTGGGGGCTGGTTGGAAAATGTGAAGGGATGAAGCCAAAAAAAAAACAACCTCACAGACAACAGTATAGTGTTTACCATATGGAAAGGGGGATTGGGAAGGTAGAAGTGGGTATAGGGGAGATAAATGTTGATGAAAAGAGACTTGACTTGGGATGGTAAACACATAGTATAGTATAAAGATGATGCATTATACAAACCTATATAATTTTATTAACCAATGTAATCCAATAAATATAATAAAAAATAAAGTTTTCAATGATATAAGTGAAAAAATAAAAAATAAAGTATATTCTAGACAACATATAGTTGGGACATTATGTTTTACTCTAACAGTCTTCATTTTTTAGTTGATATATTTAGACCATTGATATCTAAAGTGATTATTGACAGGCTCTCCTTTATTAAGGCTGAGTAATTTTCATATATCTATATATATATGTTATATATATATATATATATATATATATATATATATATATTAAATTTTCTTTATTCACTCATGTGTCAATGAACACCTACATGGATTTCATTTCTTGATTATCATGAATAATGATGCAATGAACATGTTAGTAGAGATATCTTTTCAGGGCACTGATTTCAATTCCTTTGGCTATATACCCAGAAGTGGGATTGCTATATCATATGGTAATTATATTTCTAATTTTTATTTCTAAAATAGTATACAAGTGTTCCCTATTCTCCACATGCTTGCCAACACTTACCCCCCCTTTTTTTTGTAATAGTTATTCTAACAGGTGTGAGGTGACATCTTAATTGTGGTTTTGATTTGTATTCCAAGATGACTAGTAATGTTGAGCATTTTGCATATACTTGTTAGCCTTTTGCATGTCTTCTTTTGAGAAATATTTAAACAAGTTTTTGTCCATTTTTCAATTTATTTGTTTTCTTGCTATTACTTGTGTTACTTATATACATAGGATATTGACTCCTTCTGAGATTTGTAATTTGCAAATATTTCCTTACATTCTTCAGTTATCTCTTTACTGATTGTGTTTGGCTGTGCAGAACTTTTTTTAGTTTGGTGCACTTCTACTTGTCTATTTTGCTGTTCTTGTCTGTGCTTTTGGGGTCATAATGCAAAAAATTCATGGCCCAGACCAATGTAAAGAAGTTTTTTTTTCTAGTACTTTTATGGCTTTAGGGCTTGCAATTAAGTTTTTAATCTATTTTGAGTTGCAACAATGTGGATGAAACTGGTAGACATTATGCTAAGTGAAATAAACCAGGCACAGAAAGACAACTAGTGCATGATCTTATTTCTATATGGAACCTGAAAAGTCTAACTCATAGAAGCAGAGGGTAGAAGTATGGTTGCCAGAGCACGTAAAATCAGGAAATTGAGAGAAGTTGGTCACAAAAGTTTCAGTTATTCAGGATGAATAAGTTCTTGATACCTAATGTACAACATGGTTACTATAGTTAATACTTGTATTGTATACTTGAAATTTGAGTAGATCTTAAGTATTTTTACCACATATACAAAAAAGGTAACTATCTGAACTGATGGACATATTATCTTGATTGTGGTAACCGTGTCCCTATGCATACATATGGCAAAACGTCACACTGTACAACTTAAATAATATATACAAATTTTATTTGTTGATACCTCAGTAAAGCTGGGGAAAATGACATAATTATTGATATATTCAGATTAATATCTACCATATTTTTACTGTTCTCTATTCCTTGTTTTTTCTCTGTTTTATTTGTTTGTTGAATTTTTTTGTCTTCCACTCTTTTTTTTCTTCCTTTTTTAGCTTTCATTGAGGCATATTAGCGCTTATAAATGATCTCCTTTTTTCTCCTCTCTTAACATACCAATGTACTTCTTTTTTTGTGTGGTCACTTTTGAGTTTGTAGCATAGATTTAACGCTATTCCAAGTCCTTTTTCAAAAATACTGTAGTGCTTGCTGTAGCTG
This sequence comes from Saccopteryx leptura, assembly GCF_036850995.1. Taxonomy (NCBI): domain Eukaryota; kingdom Metazoa; phylum Chordata; class Mammalia; order Chiroptera; family Emballonuridae; genus Saccopteryx; species Saccopteryx leptura. Next base: position 84,373,512 of record NC_089511.1, read on the forward strand.
TTGGTGTCCGAGGCCACAGTCTCCCCTGGTTCCCTTGACCTCTTTCCCTGTTGTAGGAGAGCCTTCTGCTGTGGTGGTAAGGTGTGGGGGTTGGGGGGAGGAAGCATAGTTTAGGCCTGTGATTATTAGATCAGTCTGTTAGTGAGCATGTGTCTGAGCTGTGAATTTCACAGAAGATTCTCAGTCTCTCCTCCTCTAGGTGGAGCAGGAAGGAAGGCAAGAGGGAGTTGGTGTGGGGGATTTTCCTTTCCTCAGGTCAGTCAGGCTCTGGCAGAATAGTTTCTCTTGAGGGCAGGCCTTACTAAGAACAGAATTCTCTGAGTATATTCCAACACAACTACTTCTCCCCTTGCTTTTTTGGAATGAGCAGAGGATTTTTCTCCAGTGTTTTCTGTGAGAACCCACTAGAGATCCTGGCAATAAAACTCACAAAAGTGTGGTGTCCCCTGTAACAGGGTGTCCTTGCTCTTTCTTGTTCCCAGGATTGTCCACACTGAGCCTCAAGCAAGTCATCAATTACAGTTTAAGTTTCCCTACCCTGATATTCTTCTTGATTTTAATTAATAAGAAAAATTACATTGTATCATAATATCTTCTTCCTTTTCTATGACAGGTTCTATCTTTTTTGTCCTAAGATTTTCCCATATGCGATTTGCAAAATGACATTGGAAAAGGAAGGCAATTCTGAAGGTATGCTAGGAAATAAGATTGGAAGATTCAAAGTGACCTACTCAAAAGCCTCTTATAATAAGCATCATAAATTCCTTGGGTTTTCATTTGTAATTATTTTCTATTGAATGGGAAGAGAACAAGATTCTTTCTTGATGAAAGTCAGTGCCACCCAAACTGTGCTGATTCCGGGCCCACATCCTGACTCTGATTAGCACTGATTTGGTTTGTGACATCACAATACTGCGTGTTATGACTTGGAATTCTAGGCAGATCTGAGGGATACACTTAGCACTGTTTGTTATTTAGGACAATGATATATTCTGAAAGAAATGTGTTTTTTGTTTTTCACTTTTTAACTGCAGCAGTGTTATTTTCTGTGCCAGAATAAAGGTTAAACAATTGAGGAAATTACAAAACAACTTTGATTTAAACATTGAAGTGTTATATTATGCCAATGGATTGTATTTTCAGAGAAAGAAGAGCAAATTGCAAAAAAAAAATCTATTAGAAACATTCCGCTGCTAACAATCACAATTTGATAATGAAATTTTCATGGATGTACTAAACTTATCTCAGTGAAAAGTGGATGTTATTTAACTAAGTTACAATTATTTTTTTCTCATTGTAAATTTAGAATAAGTTTAAAGAGTAAAGAAGAAAATAAAAATAACTATCTCACAACCCTAATGTACCTGTGCTATTAGTTTTCTATTATAACAAATTACCACAAATGTAGCTGCTAGAAGTTCTTTGGGATAGAGATCTGGATCACTTTGGCTGATTCATCTGTTTAAAGTCTCACATGGCTAAAACTCTGTCTGATGATCTGGGCTTTACTTACAGGCACTGAAGGAGAATCTGATTTTAGGTTCTTTCAAGTGGTTTGAAGATTCAGTTCACTGTGGTTGTTGGACTGCGGCTTCTGTTTCCTTGCTGGCTGGCAGCTAGAGCCTCTCTCAATCCCTCATGCTCCTGTGTTTCTTCTTGTCTTGCCATCTCCATCTTCAGACCAATAATGGCCCTTCAATCCTTCTCATGTTCAATCACTCTGACTTCTGCTGCTGCATCACTTCTGTCTTTAGTTTGGGAAAGTTATTTGCTTTTAAGTGACTAGACTTTTATATAACTAGATTGGCCTACCCCAGACCCTGGACAGGTAATTCAGTTGGTTAGAGCATTGTCCTGATAGCCAAGGTTGAGGGTTTGAGCCTCAGTCAGGGCACATAGAAGAGTCAACAAGTAGATTCATAAATGAGTGAAACACAAAAGCGGTCTGACCCACTACTGCAGGCCAGGTGAGCGAGAGCGGTCTCGCCTGTGGTCCCGACCTCAGGGGCAAGGTGAAAGCTGAGGAACTGGCTAAGACCTTGGCTGAGTGCAGGAGTGCAGCCCCACCAGCAGGGGCAGGGTGAAAGCAGGGAGTCGGCCAGGGCTTGCAGCCCAAACACATAATGCAGTCCCACCCACAGGGCAGGACAAAGGCCAAGTCAGCTAGGGCTTGCAGACCAGACACACAAGTGCAACCTGCCCTCAAGGGTGGTGCAGAGGCCATGCTGGCCAAGGCTTGAAGCCGGGGCACAAGAACACAGTCCTGCCTGCGGAGGCAAGCTGGAAACCACAGTGACCCTGCAGCGGGCTGGCACTGGCAACCCCCATGCCCGAATGCCCAAGGCAGTGGCAGAGGGGGTGGCAGGCCTGCAGACAGTCCACACCTAGGGAACACAGAGGCCACACCCATCAGAGTCCTGTGGCCCCATCCTTCTTATACACAGACAAAATGGAAGGCATAAAATGCAACCCAAATGAATCAAGAGAAATCTCCAAAAAAAAAAAAATTTAAATGAGTCTGAAATAACCAAATTACCAGATGCAGAGTTTAAAATAATGATTGTTGGGATGCTCAAAGATCTTAGAGCAACAATGGATGGACAGACATAGGAGCAGCTAAATAAAGAGATAGAAAGTATAAAAAAGGACATTGAAATAATAAAAAAAGAATCAGTCAGAAGTGACAAATACAATATCAAAAATGAAGACCACACTGGAAGAAATTAAAAGCAAGATGGATGAAGCTAAGGATCGAATCAACAAATTACAGGACAAGACAGACAAAAGCATGGAAGCAGAGCATCAAAGAGAAAAGAGGCTAAAAAAGTCTGAGGAAACTCTAAGATAGCTCTGTGAAAACATGAAAAGAAATAACATCAACATGATATGAGTTCCTGAAGGAGAAGAGAAAGAACAAGGGATAGAGAATCTAATTGAAGAAATCATAGCTGAAAATTTCCCTAAATTGATGAAAGAAAAAGACACACAAGTTCAAGAAACCCAGAAAGTTTCATTAAGAATGAACCAAAAAAGGCCAACACTAAAGCCCATCATAATTAAAAAAACAAAAATTAAGAGATAAAGAAAGAATACTAAAAGCTGTAAGAGAAAAGTAGTCTATTATCTATAGAGGAGCCCCCATAAAGATGACATCTGACTTCTCAACAGAAACATTAGAGGTCAGAAGGGAATGGCAAGAAATATTCAAAGTAATGCAAAACAAAAGCCTAAAACCAAGACTTTTCTATCCAGCAAGGCTGTCATATAAAATTGAAAGAGAAATGAGGAGCTTCCCAGACAAAAACACCCTAAAGGAATTCATTACAAACAAATCAATGCTTCAAGAAATGTTAAGTGGTCTGCTATAAACAGAACAAAAGGAGAGGGGAATCTAGTAAAAGAGAAATCTAGATTTAAAGAATAAAATGGCAATAAAAAATTACATATCAATAATAACCTTAAATGTAAATGGATTAAATGCTCCAATCAAAAGACATAGGGTAGCGACATGGATAAGAAAACAGGACACATACATATGCTGTCTACAAGAGACACACCTCAAAACAAAATATACAGGCCCTGGCCAGTTGGCTCAGTGGTGAAGCATCAGTCTAGTGTGCAGGAGTCCCGGGTTCGATTCCCAGACAGGGCACACAGGAGAAGCACATATCTGCTTCTCCACCCCTCCCCCTCTCCTTCCTCTCTGTCTCTCTCTTCCCCTCCTGCAGCCGATGCTCCATTGGAGCCAAGTTGCCTCGGGCGCTGGGTGTGGCTCTATGGCCTCTGCCTCAGGAGCTAGAATGGCTCTGGTTGCAACAGAGTGATGCCCCAGATGGGCAGAGCATCGGCCCCTGGTGGGCATGCCAGGTGGATCCCGGTCGGGCACATGCGGGAGTCTGTCTGACTGCCTCCCTGCCCGTTTCCAACTTCAGAAAAATACAAAAACAAAACAAAACAAAAACAAAAAACAAAAGGTACACATAGACTGAAAGTAAAGGGATGGAAAAAACTATTTCATGCAAGTGGAAATGAAAAATAAGCTGGGGTTGCAATACTTATATCAGACAAAATAGACTTGAAAACAAAAGCTATAGGTAGGGATAAAGAAGGTCACTATGTAATGATAAAGGGAGCAATCCAACAGAAATATAACCATTATAAATATCAATGCACCTAATATATGAGCACCTAAATATATAAAGCAGATTTTTATGGGCATAAAGGGCAAGATCAACAACAACAGTATAATAGTAGCAGATTTTAATACCCCACTAACATCACTGGATATATCCTCCAGAAACAAAATTAACAAAGAAACAGCAGACTTAAAGGAAACACTAGATGAACTAGATTTAATAGATACCTTCAGAACCTTTCAACCTAAAGCAGCAGAATATACATTTTTTTCAAGTGCTCATGGTACATTCTCTAGGATACACTACATGCTAAGACACAAAATGAGTTTCCACAAATTTAAGAACATTGAAATCATATCAAGCATCTTCTCGGATCACAATGGCATGAAACTAGAAATCAACTACAATAGAAAAACTGAAAAACACTCAAACACTTGGAAACTAAATATCATGTTATTAAATAATGAATGGGTTAACAATGAAATCAAAGAAGAAATAAAAAATTTACTTGAAACAAATGGAAATGAACATAGACCTCAAAATTAATGGGACATAGAAAAAGCAGTCCGGAGAAGGAAGTTCTTATCACTACAGGCATACCTTAAGAAGATAGAAAACTCTCAAAGGAACAATTTAATGCTGCATCCAAAAGAACTAGAAAAAGAACAGCAAGTAAAGCCCAGAGGAAGTACAAGGAAGGAAATATTAATGATCAGAGCAGAAATAAATGACAGAAAGGCTAAATAAACAATACAGAGGATCAATGAAACCAAGAGCTGGTTCTTTTAAAAGGTAAACAAGATTGATGAACCTTTAACTAGACTCACAAAGAAAAAAAGAGATAGGACTCAAATAAATAAAATTAGAAATGAGAGAGAAGTAACAACTGACACAACAGAAATACAAATGATTGTAAGAAAATACTATGAAGAACTGTATGCCATAAAATTAGACAACCTAGGTGAAATGGACAAATTCTTTGAAATGTATAATCTTTCAAAAATCAATATAGAAGAATAAAAAAACCTAAACAGACTGATTTCATCAAATGAGATTGAAACAGTTATCAAAAACTTGCAACAAACAAAAGTCCTGGGCCAGATGGCTTCACTGGTGAATTTTACCAAATATTCAAAGAAGAACCAACTCCTATCTTGCTCAAGATATTTCAAAAAATTCAAGAGGAGGGAAGACTTCCAAACTCTTTTTATGAGGCAAGCATAATTCTGATTCCAAAACCAGGCAAAGACAACACAAAGAAAGAAAATGTATGCCAATATCCCTGATGAATCTAGATGCTAAAATCCTCAACAAAATATTAGCAAACCGGATCCAGCAATATATGAAAAAAATCATACACCATGATCAAGTGGGATTTATTCTGGGAAGCCAAGGCTGGTACAATATTCACAAATCAATCAATGTGATTCATCACATAAACAAAGGGAAGGAGAAAAACCACATATTAATTTCAATAGATGCAGAAAAGGCATTTGATAAAATCCAGCATCCTTTTATGATCAAAACTATCAGCAAAGTGGGGATACAGGGATCATACCTTAACATGATAAAGGCCATCTATGACAAACCCACAGCCAACATTATAATCAATGGGCAAAAATTAAAAGCAATCCCCTTAAGATCAGGAACAAGGGAGGGGTGCCCCCTTTCACCACTCTTATTTAACTTAGTTCTGGAAGTCCTAGCCACAGCAATCAGACAAGAAGAATAAATAAAAGGCATCCAAATAGGAAAAGAAGAAGTAAAACTATCATTATTTGCTGATGATATGATACTGTACATAGAAAACCCTAAAGTTTTAGTCAAAAAACTATTGGACCTGATAAATGAATTCAGCAAGGTGGCAGGATATAAAATCAATACTCAGAAATCAGTGACATTTTTATACACCAACAATGAACTGTCTGAAAGAGAAATTTAGAAAACAATTCCCTTCACTGTTGCAAGATAAAAAATAAAGTACCTAGGTGTAAATTTAACCAAGCAGGCTATAGACTTGTACTCAGAAAGTTATAAAACATAGTTAAAGGAAATCAAGGAAGATACAAACAAATGAAAGCATATATCATGTTAATGGATAAGAAGAATAAACATCACTAAAATGTCTATATTACCCAAAGCAATCTATAAATTTAATGCAGTTTCTATTAAAATACCAATGGCATACTTCAAAGATATAGAACAAATATTCCAAAAATTTATATGGAACCAAAAAAGAACAATAATAGCCTCAGCAACCCTGAAAAAGAAGAATAAAGTGGGAGGTATTACACCTCCTGATATCAAGTTATACTACAAGGCCATCATACTCAAAACAGCTTGGCACTGGCATAAGAACAGGCATACAGATCAATGGAACAGAACAGAGAACCCAGAAGTAAACCCACACCTATATGGACAATTGATATTTGACAAAGGAGGTAAGAGCATACAATGGAGTAAAGACAGCCTATTTAACAAATGGTGTTGGGAAAATTGGACAGGTACTTGCCAAAAAATGATACTGGATCACCAGCTTACACCATTCACAAAAGTAAACTCAAAATGGATGAAAGATTTCAATGTAAGTCATGAAACCATAAACATCTTGGAAGAAAACATAGGCAGTAAACTCTCCGATATCTCTCATAGCAATGTTTTACTGATTTATCTCTACGGGCAAGTGAAATAAAGGACAGGATGAACAAATGGGGCTATATGAAACTAAAAGTCTTTTGCACAGCAAAAGACACCATTGACAAAATAAAAAGACAGCTCACACAATGGGAGAATATATTCAACAATACAGCTGATAAGAGGTTAATAACCAAAATTTATAACCAACTGCTAAAACTCTACACCAGGAAGATATACAATCCAATCAAAAAATGGGCAAAAGAAATGAGTAGACACATCTCCAAAGAGGACATACAAATGGACAATAGGCATATGAAAAAATGTTTAACATTACTAATCATTAGAGAAATACAAATTAAAACCACAGTGTGATACCACCTCACACCTGTCAGAATGGCGCTCATTAACAAAACAACACATAATAAGTGCTGGCGAGGATGTGGAGAAAAGGGAACCCTCCTGCACTGCTGGTGAGAATGCAGACTGGTGCAGCCACTGTGGAGAACTGTATGGTGTTCCTCAAAAAATTAAATATGGAACTGCCCTTTACCCAGCTATCTCACTGTTAGGAATATATCCTATGAATACCAAATCAGTGATTCAAAAGAAGAAATGCATCCCCATGTTTATTGCAGCATTGTTTACAATAGCCAAGATCTGGAAACAGCCCAAGTGTCCTTCAGTGGATGAGTGGATTAAAAAACTGTGATACATATACACAATGAAATACTACGGGGCCACAAGGAAGAAGGAAATCTTACCTTTCATGACAACATGGATGGACCTGGAAACTATCATGCTAGGTGAAATAAGCCAGGCAGAGAATGAAAAATAACATATGACCTCACTCATTTGAGGAATCCAATGAATAATGTCAACTAGCAGCAGAACAGAGGGAGAAGCGGGGTCAAAGGGACCAGCAGGGAAGCGGTCAGAGGGAAAGTAGAAGAGATGATGTGATCAGAGAAGGGAAAGAGATTAATGAAATTATATATACATAACACAGCATTATAGAGAGCAGGACAGCAAATCCTGGAGGGAAGGGGGGAAGGCATTGGGGGGAGGGGGCATGGGGGACCAGGGGGAATAAGAGGGTGGGGGGGAGATATATTTGGTGAAACACTTGAATCTATGTACACACAAATTAAAATCATAAATAAAAAAAAATAAAAATAAGTGAAACAATAGATATTTCTTTTTCTCTCTCTCTCCCTCCCTTTCTTTCTCTGTAACACCAATCAAACAAACAATCAAATAATCAAAATTAGATTGACCCAACCTAGATAATCTCTTTATTTCCATGAATTCTATCTGCAATTTTTTTTATGTCTTATAAAGGAATACTCTCAATTTCTAGGAAACAGGATATGGCTATCTTTGGGGATTCCTGCCTATTATCACATTTTAATGTCCCACAATTTTATTCTATTTGAATACATTAGCATATAATTTCTGAAGATAGAATAGAATGACTTGTAGTTGACTTTTTCACTAAACAATTTGGGTGACATCTTTACATCTTTTCACATTATTTGCTCAATCCCCACTCATGGCCTTTGTTCTGAGCACATTGGTGTAATTTTGGTCAGGAGTGAGGAGTGCCGCATAATTCATACCCATAATGCATAAAGCACAGATATTTAGAATGATTTAACATCTTAAAGATTCTATCAGATTCAAGGTTGGTGGTACAAAGTCACTCTTACTAATTTTTATTCCTTTTGGGATTTTGTTTGTTTGTTTTTTTGAGAGGAAGAAAAGGGACACATTCTGGGAGTTATGCATAACTTTCATCTGAATATCATTCAGGATTTACATCTTGACAAGGAAAAGATGAGAAGTTTTGTTGTAGTCTAAACAAGGTGTGGTTTTTAATGATGGTGTTATATTGCATTATGGACAAATGTTTTAACCAAAACTACATTTTTGAAATAATTATATTAATTTATGTACAAATCGATAATATTTTTATCGTACAGTTTTTGGGTAGCAGAGCTACTAAGATTAAATCATAAATATTATAATGATTAGAAATACTGTTATCTAATTGCTACTCAGAAAAAATGTCCTACTTTAAATTCGCATCAATCCTATACAATATTCTTTTTATTATGCCACTCCTAGAATAAATGATATACTTAATTGTAATCTGGCTAATGGTTTTTCAAGGTACAAGGTTGGGAAAATGTTGATTTACAGTTGGTTGTGTGTGTGCAAAGCACAGATTTTATTATTATTATTATTTTTTGTATTTTTCTGAAGTTGGAAATGGGGAGGCAGTCAGACTACCGCATGCGCCCCACTGGGATCCACCCGGCATGCCCACCAGGGGGCGATGCTCTGTTGCAACCAGAGCCATTCCAGCGCCTGAGGCAGAGGCCATGGAGCCATCCGCAGCACCTGGGGCCAACTTTGCTCCAATGGAGCCTCAGCTGCGGGAGGGGAAGAGAGAGGCAGAGAGGAAGGAGAGGGGGAGGGGTGGAGAAGCAGATGGGCGCTTCTCCTGTGTGCCCTGGCCATGAATCGAACCTGGGACTCCTGCACTCCAGGTCAACGCTTACCACTGAGCCAAGATATTTTATTCTTGTATTATTATTTATTGATGATTCTATCATTTATTTATATTAAAACTGTAAATCTACTTTTGCCCACCCCTGTATTTTAAATGTATTATACATTTTAGGATAGCCCTGTGTCAATTGGTTATATTGTTTTCATGTAGAACAGATTTGTCTTCTTTCAATATTTTTAATTCTTTCCTTATCCACCTTTTTCCTTTAATTTAAAAAATAATATAGAATCATAGTAAAAAAAATTGTACACAGTAAAAATAAAAATGGTAAGAAATGAAGTGTAAATTTATATTTCATTCTGGTTCCCAAAATGGAAGCAATTGCTGTTAGCAGGATATATTATAGCAATATACAAATTTTGTTGAATTACTGAAAATAATGTGGCATTAATTTACCATGAGGAATAATGCCACTGATTCTGAAAATTCTCAAATGATATAATGAAAATTTTCCTTTGCACAGAAGTTTAAAATAAATGTTTTTCTTTTGAAAAATATCTGGGCCCTGGCCAGTTGGCTCAGTGGTAGAGCGTTGGCCTGGCGTGCGGAAGTCCCAGGTTCGATTCCCAGCCAGTGCACACAGGAGAGGCACTCATCTGCTTCTCCACCCCTCCCCCTCTCCTTTCTCTCTGTCTCTCTCTTCCCCTCCCGCAGCCGAGGCTCCATGGGAGCAAAGTTGGTCCAGGCGCTGGGGATGGCTCTGTGGCCTCTACCTCAGGCGCTAGAATGGCTCTGATTGCAGCAGAGTGATGCCCCAGATGGGCAGAGCATCGCCCCCTGGTGGATGTGCCGGGTGGATCCCGGTCGGGCACATGTGGGAGTCTGTCTGACTGCCTCCCCGTTTCCAGCTTCAGAAAAATACAAAAAAAAAAAAAATCTGAAGTTTAGAGAAATATACTGTTTTGATTTTTGGCATTTCTCAAGACCTTTCAAAATTTTGTTCTTAGATATGGTGTAAGATTTTCTGCTGTCCTGTTTTGTAATGTACATAGGAATATACGTGCAGTGTTGATGAGCCTGTATTTCTCAGCTGGAGAGTTTGACATTGAAAATACCTGTTAATGTTCTAAACTTTGTTTCTGACTCCAAAGGTAATGCTGAGCATCACTGGCTGCCCCAGGAAAGGTTTAGTAGCCATAAAGCATGAAACATTCCTAATATCTTTCAGAATATAAAATGAGTTTGTTTTCTAAAGTCAGTGTGATTGCAGGTCCTCAAAATTTTTATAGCTGTTTAAAGCACAGCGTTTTAGTCCAATCATTTAAAAAAGGAAGATTTAACATCCATGATGTTGTTTTTGTTATTGCTCAGTAGCTTAAAAACAAGAAAAATTTTGCATCTAATTGGAGAGAAATATTCTTTAAAAATTGGACTTTCCAGTTAGTCTTTGAGAGCCTGCAATTCAGGATGTACTTTGTGAAATATTCAGAAGCATTGATGTAATTTTTTATGAAATAAAAATATATTTATAGTTAAATATTTCTATATTATATATATAATTCTTCTGATAATGCATATAATATTTTGAATGCTCATATTTTATAAGTTGAGCAGTTCAATTGGTTAGTTATATTTGAATATTCAATCAGTCATTTATGAAACATAGAAGCAGCACCGTTATTTTAGTTTAAGAGCTGAGTACCTTGGGCCACTCTGTGGAACACCCATGTTTGCCAGGAGCCGCACTTGAAAACATTTGTTCCAGTGCAGATGTGGAGCAGCATTTTCCAATAAGTTTTAATCTTGTTTATTTCATAAATTGGGCATACACATTGGTAAATACAAAAACTGTATGCCAATACCTAGAATTTTCACAAATTGGAAAAATATAATTATATATTTCTTAAATCAAATTGAATTTAATAAGCTTTTACAAGCTCTAACCTTATGGGTTAGAAAAATCAGTAAATTTTTCAGTACTTATTGAACATTATGTATATTAATTCTTTTTTTTTTTTCTTACAGAGGCAGAAAGAGAGTCAGAGAGAGGGACAGACTAAGAGAGATGAGAAGCATCAATCATCAGTTTTTCGTTGTGACACCTTAGTTGTTCATTGATTGCTTTCTCATATGTGCCTTGACCACAGGCCTTCAGCAGACTGAGTAACCCCTTGCTCAAGCCAGCGACCTTGGGTTCAAGCTGGTGAGCTTTGCTCAAACCAGATGAGCCACGCTCAAGCTGGCAACCTCGGAGTCTTGAACCTGGGTCCTCCACATCCCAGTCTGACGCTCTATCCACTGTGCCACTGCCTGGTCAGGCTGTATAGTAATTCTTTAATGTGATTTTTTTTTAATGGGTGAAGAAACTGAAATTAAGGAAAGACAAATAACTTGCATGAAGTTCAGAACTTTATAAATGTTAGAAGGAAAATTTGAATTCAGCTCATGTTTAGAGTACACAGTCTTAATCATTGTTCTGCCTGCTACATGGAATGCTCTATTTCCTTGCCTACCAAGTTATTCCATTTCTCATAAGCAGTGATTCTCAAATTTTAATCTGTGTCTAATTCTCCTAAAAGGCTTGTATATACGATACCGATGTTAGACCCCATTCCCAGAGTTTCTGAGTCAGTAAGTATGTATATAGGTCCTGATAATTAAAATTTCTAACAAGTCACAGGAGATCTTAGCACTACTTTTCCAGGCATCACTCTTGGAAAACCACTGCTTGATAAAGTTTACAGATAAACAGGTGGTACCCTTTGTTAGGGGTCTATTGTTATTCTACACGCCTGTTTTGGTTAAGCTAGATTTGGAAATCTGTGAGTCCAGATGTCCTTGATTTGCAGGTAATGTTAAATAAATAAATATTCTAGTACCTTCTTATTTTAAATTTTTTATTTATTTATTCATTTTTAGAGAGGAGAGAGAGAGGGCGAGAGAGAGACAGAGAAAGAGAGAGGAGAGAGAGACAGAGAGAGAGAAGGGAGGAGGAGCTGAAAGCATCAACTCCCATATGTGCCTTGACCAGGCAAGCCCAGGGTTTCGAACCGGCGACCTCAGCATTTCCAGGTCTACTCTTTATCCACTGCGCCACCACAGGTCAGGCCTCTAGTACCTTCTTAAAGCTTTCATTAATTACCTACCACATAAAAGTCCTAATTGATTAATTTATTATACATTACTCTAGCTGTGCAGAGCCACTCAGTCAGTCCAAACACAGTTTTTGAATTTAGAAATGTAACTTAGAGACTTCACTGATATATTGTCTAATTATAAGAAGAGAAACAAAAGAAAATGTCTGGTTATGTAGCCAAGAACATATTTAGAGTGTTCTACTAGATGCAAGGACTCTATTTAGGTGTACATCCTCAATTTACTTTTATTATTACATCTTTATCTTCATGTCCTCATTGTTAATCGTTTGTCCCTTCTTTATTACTTTACTTACAACCTATTCACAGTATACAAAGTTTTCAATATTGCCCTTTTATTTTATACTTTTTTGGTAAACCTATTTCTATAAATAGACACTTTCTTATCATGTTGTCTTAACAGTCCCAAATGCTATATTTAAAAATAACCATGTGACTTATTATAAATGGATTCTAGAAAGATTTTTAAATTATTTTAGTAAGCAGCACAATGTTACAGGATCTTGATAGATGCAATTGGAAGTGGTGCTTGTGTGCCAAGCAGGCTCCCTTACTTCTGAGTCTGCTTCATAAATTTTAGGCATCAGGGCTCATGTTACCATCACAACTAAAGGAGCAGATAAAAAATTTCTGGAGGACGGGATCTGATAAAATCTAGCTGAATGCTCTTTGAAGAGGGAGATGAGGAAGGGTAAGGGAAGTGGATAATATATACCATTAAATAGACAAGCAAACAAAACAATTTTTTGATACTGATTACCTGTGCTTTCCTTGCAACTAACTGTTCATGTGAAATGAAAAGGATAGTGAGAACACGAAGAATGTGCTTTAAATGTAATTTTTAAATACTAGTGTACTTAGCCTTAATGGTCGTTGCTTTTAAACAGGCTATACATATGCTAATCACAGATACCACACATACACACAGAGACATACTCTCAGACATAAGTGCCCATGTACAAGCACCCAGTGAAAAATTTCTCCAAGGCAATGTCCTTCAACATGTATTTAAAAATCCATTATAATCTCCCATGAAACACCATTGCCATAGTAACTTGAAAGCCATTGGTATTCAAAAGTAAAACAACCTAATTTTGCTATCCTGGATATTGATTATTTGATTGTACTATCACATGGATTTAATCAGATGCACTCATTTTTCTTTTTTCATGCTGAAGGAGGTAAGACCTTGGATTTGAACACTAAGGAACAGGTACCAGTATTTCACTCATTCAGAAAGAAGTAGTTTTCTATGTTGATCACTTGTGTACAGTGAATTTTTATTCTTTACATTTGCCCAATATACATTAAACCTATTTGCTCATAATTTAGGCAAACTGAACACTGCTTGTGGCCCAAAGTAATGGGATGAGCCCTTTTTTCTATTCTCTTAAGCACAGCCTTATATATCCAAGGGATGGGAACTTTATCTTAAATCAAATCTCAGACTCAATGTCCTTGTCATTTACTTCCATGTGACCAAATCGTTCCATGTCCCAGTTCCAAGCACCACTTTCTGCATGAAGTTCTCTGATAAATCATTCTACCATTCCACCAGTATGTTCTCTGTTTTCTCTGTAGCAGTTTGTACTGTCATAATGTGTTCATTATAAATAGTTTCAATGCATTGTATCTTTATTGAATCATTTCTTGGCTTTCCCTCTTTCCACCAGTACCTTTCAGGCATAGGAAGAGAAGAATGTGATATGAACTGAGCACCATTGCTGGCCCAAACCCTCTGTTAGGCATCATATATAGGTTTTCTTTCTTAATCTCTGCCAAAGTCTTACAAGTTATGAATTGTGTTCACTTTGTATATGCAAAAAATGAAACTCTGAGGGCTAAGTAAATTGTTTAGATTATAAAAGTAAATGTAAAACGTACTTCTATGACTATCAGGTGGTTGGAAACCTCATTTTTCCAGAGTGTCTTGATTGAGGACAGTCCTCTGCCAGTACGGTAATGGGTAGTGCCTGTGCGAGCTTGGGGGGAAGATACTCGGCATGCACACACACATGCCCACACACATATACACAGCACACAGGCACACATGGATGCACACACCCACACGCCCACACACATATACACAGCACACAGGCACACATGGATGCACACACCCACACGCCCACACACATATACACAGCACACAGGCACACATGGATGCACACACCCACATGCCCACACATATACACAGCACACAGGCACACATGGATGCACACACCCACACGCCCACACACATATACACAGCACACAGGCACACATGGATGCACACACCCACACGCCCACACACATATACACAGCACACAGGCACACATGGATGCACACACCCACACGCCCACACACATATACACAGCACACAGGCACACATGGATGCACGCACACACACACACACACACACACACACACACATACATACACAAATCCACAGAGGTACTCCGTTAATGTTCTTGGAGAAGGAAAAAACACAGAGGAGTCTGATGTCTGCTGGGGGTTAGTCAAGTTGTGCCTGCGTAATAGACTTCTCTTGATGCCCATTCTATGAAATAGTCCTCGGAGGTGTAAAAGAAAACCAGAAATTGCTTAGATAAATGAAATTTATCATAAAAAACAATGTCAAAGCAAGCTCCCTCTATGCCTTGGCCTAAGGCCCTGACAAAGCAGGAGTGGGAGGTGTTGCGTAAACCACTGGCTAATGGTGTGGGCTTCCTGGTTGCTCTCTGCACCATGTGAGTGCTTCCTCAGCTCTGCTGGGGGTTTGTGGAGGCAGGGAGCAAAGGAGCCTCAATATACAGCAGGCAAATAGTCGAGTATGTTGTCAGAGTGCTTGATTCAGAGAATTCATTGCTTCTAATGAAATAGTCAACTGAAATAAAATATCTTTGGGAGAAAGAAGAATATTACTCAACACTTCAGTAAAGACCTGTGTCCAGCCGAGAAATTCACCTGTGATCTGTGCTTCTTGCCCATTGGGGCTCCCGGGGCTCTGTGGGTAGATGCTCTCTCAGTGTTTCAGACAGATTTCCTCCAAATTGCTCCATTTTCTCTAATGGACCATGGCATTATTGTGATTAATTTGACTATAATTGAGTTTTATTACAAGATTGACATTTGTCTTTGACTTTGGCAGGAAGCTTACTCCTTTGTCATCATTATCTCAAGGCAGCCAGCTGGGGGATGGTGCCAAACATTGTATAAATGACAGCCCGCCTAACCAGACTAGACGTGTGCAGGGTAGAGGGTGGGGTGTTGAGTTGAGAGAATGATGGGACAGGAGAGGGGAGGAGAAAGAGGCCTTTATGCACAAACTGGATCTCTTGATCATTAGGAAGTAGTTAAGAGATGACTACCCGGCCCTGCCCGGTTGGCTCAGTGGTAGAGCGTCGGCCTGGCGTGCAGAAGTCCCAGGTTCGATTCCCGGCCAGGGCACACAGGAGAAGTGCCCATTTGCTTCTCCACCCCTCCCCCTCTCCTTCCTCTCTGTCTCTCTCTTCCCCTCCCTCAGCGAGGCTCCATTGGAGCAAAGATGGCCCGGGCGCTGGGGATGGCTCCTTGGCCCCTACCCCAGGCACTAGAGTGGCTCTGGTCGTGACAGAGCAACGCCCCAGAGGGGCAGAGCGTCGCCTCCTGGTGGGTGTGCCAGGTGGATCCCGGTCGGGTGCATACGGGAGTCTGTCTGACTGTCTATCCCCGTTTCCAGCTTCAGGAAAAAGAAAAAAAAAAGAGATGACTACCCCAAGTTGAATGAAGAGTAGCACGGGTTGGTGACTGCCAAACCATTTCTATTCATTGGTTTAGGATGGAGTACGCCTATATCATATAGAACCAATTCCACACTGTCTGTCCTGAGGTAAACTAATTAACCATTTAAAAATAAAATATGGTGATATTTCATTAAGTATATCTACAGATGCATTCCTTACCTTGAAGACGCACTATTGCCAGACCCAATAGAAAAATGAACAAAAGGAATGGATGTGCCACCCATTGCAGAAAACAATATTCAAGTAAAAGACACATAGATGAACTTCCAATGCCAGACTTCAGGAAAATGATGAATTAAGTGAAACCATATTTATATCACGAAATCTGAGTTAGTCATTAAACTCACTTTTTCAGAGAATTTTAGTGTCATAATTTTATGATTGCATTATAATACAGAGTGGGCAAAACAGGTTTACAGTTGTTCTAATGGAAAATAATACAGTAATTAACAGATAATAATGTAAGAACAAACTCTGTGTTTCACTGTTTAATATAGTTACAACTATAAACCTATGCTTTCCCCTCCCTGTATTGAGTGTAAAAAACATGATATGCTACCAGTTTGGTACACCTTAATAGTGTAACAATTTTCATGTACATGGTTAAAGTCTATCTGGAACAGTGTGCACAATTTTAAGCATTTCTCTCTGGAAAAAGAGAAAAGGTGAATTTTATTTTAATATGCTTTCTAAATGTATGCTAAATTGTATACATTTTTACCATAATAAAGGCATAATCATTTATAATCAGAAAAAAAGCTGTTTAAAAAGTACTATCACCAATCAAAGAATAAGTGAAGCTATGGCATTAAAATTAAAGAGGCATCTATAGGCCAAGGAGGGAGGCCTCAGAAGACCCAATTCTGCCAGTGCCTTTCTCTTGGATTTCTGACCTCCTGGACGGTGAGAAGATAATTTCTGTTGTTAAAGCCTCCCCATCTGCAGTAGTTTGTTATGGCAGCCCCACAACTACTACAACTGCTGAGTCTTCCTACTCACCTCTGCCTTAAAGAATAAGGAACACCGACCCTCACCCTTCTCTCCAAGGGTCTCTGGTGGGTCCCAGTTTTCTCCAGGTTAATAGCAGTTCCTATGTGCTTATTGCAATCTTCTATATCAAGGACAATGCATATGTATTATCATTTGATATTCATAATATCTCAGTGAGACAGAGGTGCTTAATTTCATTTTAGAGCCCCTGAGTCTAATTAAATTGCTCAGTGTCACCCTGGCCGGCTAGTTCAGTGGTGGAGTGTCGGCCTGGCATGTGGAAGTTCCAGGTTTGATTCCCGGTCAGGGCACACAGGAGAAGCACCCATCTCCTCCTCCACCCTTCCTGCTCTCCTTTCTCTCTGTCTCTCTCTTCCCTTCCCACAGCCAAGGCTCCATTGTAGCAAAGTTGGCCCAGGCACTGAGGATGGCTCCATGCCTCCACCTCAAGCGCTAGAATGGCTCTGGTTGCAGCAGAGCGATGCCCCAGATGGGCAGAGCATCACCCCCTGGTGGGCATGCCATATGTGTCCTGGTTGGGCACATGCAGGAGTCTCTCTGCCTTCTTGCTTCTCATTTCAGAAAAATACAAAAAAAAAAAAAAAATTGCTCAGCCTCCCTGAGAACTTGTGCCCCAGTGTTGAGATGACAATTCCATCTATTTCAATTTTTTATTATTCCACATGTAACTTAGGATATTTGGGGTCTTGAAAGATTTGGAACTTAAAGGATTTGGTATATTGTAGGACTACCTCTTTAAGGTTTCCCTGTTGCTCTAGTTAAAGACTTATTGACCAGTCAGGCCTACTGGAAGCTTAAACCAAGGATGGTGGTGAGAAATGGGTCAGTGGGCCTGTCACGGATTCCCCTAACAAAACTCGGTATGGAGGCCTTGGGGATGAACAGACATGCCAGCGCAGACACAGACCAGCTTTGTTGTCTGGCACAGTTTCTCTGAGCTCAGATTTTCCCTTTAAAATGAGAACAGAGACCTTGGCTGGTTGGCTTAGTGGTAGAGTGTCAGCCCGGCATATGGATGTCCCTGGTTTGATTCCTAGTCAGAGCACACAGGAAAAGTGACCATCTGCTTCTCCAACCCTCCCCTCTCACTTCTCTCTCTCTCCCTCTTCCCTTCTTGCAGCCATGGCTCATTTGGGGCAAGTTGGCTCCAGGTGCTGAGGATGACTCCATGGCCTTAGCTCAGGTGCTAAAATAGCTTGGTTGCTGAGCATTGGAGCAACAGCCTCAGATGGGCAAAACCCATAGAGGGCTTGCCATGTGGATTCTGGTCAGGGCATATGTGGGAGTCTGTTTCTCTGCCTCTCCACTTTTCACTTAAGGAAGAAAAGTAAATAAATAAATGAGAACAGCAACTACTTGACAGAGGTGTGATGAATAAATGACTGGCTGCTTATAAAACAGCAGAGTGGCCGACACAGAATAAATAGGATCTGTCCACTATTAATGTCATCTGAGGTGACACAGGGATGATTATTCTCCTAGAAGACAGAGATCTCATGGAAAAGCCATTAACACTTTCTCACTGACTATAAAATAAAATTGATTTGATTAACTTGAAACAGTTTAGACTGGATAAGGTGATAAAAAAAAGAAACTCATTTCATCTTCATGGAAAAACTAAGATGAAGCTATTCTGATTAGCCCCCTTTCAGAGACGGCAGGATGGAAGCTTCGTGAATTCCCAAGGTCACACACAGAGCTGGCGCTGGTCCCACGCCGTTGCGAGCTCAGGCAGGTCTGACACCAGCATCCACATTCTTGATAGCCACTGCAGCCAAAGACGGGCTCCTGTCCTGCTCCCAGCACTGCCATATGTCTGTCTGGTTTCCCCAGAACCTGAGCCAGGAGTAGGGGAAGCAGAACCCGAGGAAGAACTTGAGTTTGCCAGGCTCCATTCCTCCTACCTCAAACCACATGTCACTGGAAGATGTGGGAGGAAACAGAATTTTCTAGTTCCTATTTCCACCTGGGTCAGCAGATGGCCAAAAAATGGCCATGGCTGAGAAACAGCTGAACATATTTAACAGTCTTCCAGAAACCTAAGGAGATAGAACTGTACGTTGCCTCTGGCATTTCCTTGTACAAAAATCTAATTTCACATTTGAAAAACTCGTAAGAACCTAAAACGTTAGCTATGTTATTTGCCTCAGTGGCAGTTGGTGCCTTTCTATACAGCGTTGGTTCTATACAGCGCTGGCTCTTCGCTGGCTTGGCAAACTGTCTTTTTTGAGACAGACTTTATTCCTCTGAAAATTACAACAGCATGATCCTTAGTGGGGTAATGGGGGGAGGGGGGCTAATTTCATTGCTTTGGGTAAAAGATACAGAAAGAAGGTAAAAATGGAGTTGGATAAAAATGATTTATATAGTGTGCACTCCCTTATCTCCACCTCTTTTCTATTGATGTTTTAACTCTACATTGAGAAATTATGTGTGTATTATGTTTCTGTTTCACAATTCATTCCTGGATTTTCTTTAATCTTAGAATTCCCCAATTTTATTTGACTAAAAACAGAAATTCACCCAAGGGACCACTAATAGAGTGAAACATACCCGGGATTGCAGACAGTCTGTTTTTTCTCTTATGCTCCTTAAAGAAGCATGAAGAAGGGGTAAAGGAAGACTTGAAAAGCCAATATTTACTTATAGATCATTACGTTTAAACTTTGAGAGTGACGCTTAAGCATTCTGGAGTTCGGTGTTACACTGAGCTGCCCAAACTGGTCCCTCAGCCCCAGGCTCTTTCTCCAACACTTCATAAAAGGCCTGCACATCTCTGTGTTATTGCCATTGGGGGTCTGCCGAGACCACCCCTCCCAAGCCCACCTGAGCCCTCTGTCTCTCCTCCAGTGTGGACTCCCAACCAGATGTGCTCTCCTTCCAGTTCCCAGGAATTTCGGAATTTTCCTTTGCTTCTCTTTCATCCATCCTCCCCATATACTTTACTGTAGCATCTTCATTGTGCCAGGCATTGTGCTAGGTACCAGGAGTAGGTGCAGGGCCCAACAGAGGAGACAGAAGGCCCGGCCTTCCTAGAGTTCTCAGCCAGACCTCAGCGCAGTTATTATGAGATGGAAAGGCCTCGCACCTTGCAGGACAGGAGGGGACGTGAAAGAGGCAGACTTGTGCAAGGTCAAACCTTTTTCTTCTAAAATAGACAATGGACTTTGAAAATGATTGAGAACAGTATTTTGAGCATAAATCTCTGCTGAGTGTTTTGGGATATATTTTGGGCATGTGCACAGGATTAAAGTCTCAGCTCCAACCAAAACATCTCTCATTGTGGCCCTGGCCTGGATGATGATGTTTTTTCCCCCAATAATTACATATGATCATGGCTTTATGACAGAAGGACCTGGCTTTTACTTCTATATTTACTACTTTAGTTGACACCTTCATGCTTTAATTTTGTCAGAGTAAATGTCTGTAAGAATAAGTGATGACACATCTTTGCAGTGTTATTATAAAAGTTGAATGAGATAATGCATGTAAAAAAATCTTCCAGCTCTGAATATATGTGAGTATTATTTCTTTACATAATCTGACTTTGGGAAAAGTCAAATCTATGTATTTTATTAGAACAAGAACAATAAAAGATCACCTGCTTTCTAACACTTCCTATTTTCATGACTTGCTGAGAAGCTCATGTTTGAAGCCACAGCTTCATGTTTGAGACAGAAACTCTTCTGCTCTGTCTCATTCGAGTTACTCTTTCCCCCACTTCTTTTTGTTCCCCCCTTAACTGTGGCAAAATCTGGTAATGCCCTCTGTAATCGTGAGCAATTAGGTCACAGTACAGTGTCTTCACACTTGGAATACATAGTAACCTCATACTCTGCCTTGTGCAAGTGAGAACATAAATCACAGTATAAAATATTTACTAATTAAAAATGCATTGACTCACTTTTAAAAATTCAGTGTTTTTAACAATTTTTTTTATTCCAGGGAATTACAAACCTATATTGTCTATTATTTCCACTGTTGATACACACACATATATAAAGTATTTAATACAAATTTAATTTTAAAATAACTATAACACACCAAGTTGACACTGTTTTTATTTTTTATAAGCTATTTTGCTTAAGCATTCTATTATGAATGCTTAAGAAATTCAGAGACTATGAGACCCAACTTCATACTTAGGAACCACAAATCTTCATTAAATTTAAGAAAGGATGAGATGTGCATTTGTTATTTCATTTTTTGAGCCTAAATGCATATCAGGGAATTCCTAGACCAGACTGGTAAGCTCCAGAAGGCTTGGAAGCTCTCTCCCCGTTCAGGCCAGAACAGCTGCTGCTGGTGGCCCAGAGCACAGGCAGCCTCTGACCCTCCCACAGCTCCATCTTCAGAGTGTTCATAGCCCCACTTAAGGATGAGGAGCACGTGGCTCTCCAGGTGAACATTTTCTCTCATGGCCAGGAAGTGGAGGAAAGAGTTTTGTATGATATATGAAACCATGCACGTTTCTATTCCTTATTCTCCTTTAAATTTTTTAAAAATAATTCATTCCTAATCTTTAATAACCATTTGCTACAAAGAACAATGCCTCTACTATCCAGAATTCAATTGAATACACAAATAACTATCCTATTACCAAGTTGGTTTATGTGAGAGTCTAATCAATATGGACTTCATAGAAATGCAGGAAAAAATGAGTGTTTAAAAATAATTTTTATAAAGCATGATGTTGCATTCCTGTAATCAAGCATTTAGTATGAGGCAGTTCTTCATGCAGGGCCCAGCTTTGCATGGGCACTTTAGAGACTGACTATTTCCACCTCTGCCCTTGTTTTCCATCTGTCTGGTCTTTGCAAACCAGAACGATGTAAATGGAAACGTTCTGAGTCATTCAGTTAGATTTCATGCACCAGCAGTCTCACCATTCCTCCTCAGTCTTATCTGAGTGGGTGGCAGATGTGTGGCATGTCCAAAAGCATTTCCAAATGAAGAAAGAAAACATATCGAATGTTGGTTAATAGGGTGGCAATATGTATAAATGGTGAAATGTGTCATCACTGTAAGAGCCACTCTGATGCAAAAGGGGACAATGCAAATGTGCATTTTAACTTTTTCTTCTTATGATATGTTTGGGCCCAGAAGATAGGAAGGAGAGGAAAAATATAAGTTGTCAAACATACACTGGAAATGATGGGTTTCCTGAAGCATGATAAATACCCCTGCACAGCGAATTGGATTGGACTCTGCATTCTGCTGTTCACAGGGCTTTCCTGGACCATCGTGCTGATAGAGCTGAGTCTGATGACTTGTGTAGATGGAGACATTGGTATCATTGAGACTGATGGGATCTACAGTGAGGGACCCACATTCTCACCAATTCACTCAGCCCACCCTCAGTGGTTGACTGACTCGAATCTCACTGTGAATGAGCTAATTGAAAAGGGGATCCTTGCTAGTTGTAAATGATTAATCAATAGTTGTTGATTGATTAACTATTTTGGGAAGATCAAGGAGAGCTTTTTATTTTTTTAATTTTTACTGAATTTATTGGGATGACCTTTGTTAATAAAATTGTATGTTTCAAGTGTATTATTCAATAATATATTGTCTGTATATTATATTGTGTTGGGTGTTCACCACCCTAAGTGATTAGATATTTTGATGGACTTTTACAGTTTTCTTTTTGAGGTTATTCAAGCTGTGAAGGCCTGAGAGAGAAAGAGGAGTATGAGACCCCTGTGGTAACCTACTAACGGGATGGGCTCTGCGAACGATGGAAATCTGAGTGTGCCCCTGCAGAGGCTAGAACCCACAAAGGCCTCCATACTGACCATAAGGCTGTTCTGAATCTGGCTGGTGGTCTGAACTGAAATCACACATCAAATCCATCATTACTGAAGAGAGTGTGCAAGCAGGCCTTGCAGATATTTGGTCCTGTCTAAAACATCCCCTGAGATATTTGGTTAACATCAAAAGGTCCTTGATATTTGGTCCTGTCCAAAATGATTATGGACATACTCAGTCCTCTCCAAAATGTCCCTGAAATTTGGCCATGTCAAAAACATTCATGCTTAGAAATCTTTGCTGGTCTCAAGTAACCCTTAATATTATTTATACTTTTAATTCACAAGATTAATTCACTAAAATGCTACCGTGTGTTCTGGGTTTAAAAATTGTGTTGTGGCTCTATTGCCAATCACCCTTCTTGCCTGGGTAGCCTAGCTGGTAATAGCAGATGTCAGGGACCAACTATCAGGGACATTTTGGCAAGGACCAAATGTCTCAGTGAATGTTTTAGTCAGGACCAAATATCTGCTAAACAAGGCAGGAAAACAGGAAATATCCCCACACATATGGGTCATTTAGAAAACTCTTCTGTCTTTAAATGTGAATTAACTTGAGTAAAGAACATTGACTTTAGCCTGACCAGGCGGTGGCGTAGTGGATAGAGCATTGGACTGGAATGCGGAGGATCCAGGTTCGAAACTCCGAGGTTGCCAGCTTGAGTGTGGGCTCACCTGGTTTGATCAAGGCTCACCAGCTTTTAGCCCAAGGTCACTGGCTTGAGCAAGGGATCACTCACTCTGTTGTAGCACCCCCCACATCAAGGCACATATGAGAAAGCAGTCAATGAACAACTAAGGTGCCACAAGAAAGAATTGATGCTTCTCATCTTTTTCCCTTCCTGTCTGTCAGTCCCTGTCTCTCTCTCTGTCTCTGTCACAAAAAAACAAACAAAATAAACATTGACTTTAGATGAAAAGAGTTATAAGGGGTAATAAGTAATTCAGGTGGACCCTTACCTCCAACCAGTGCCTGAGTCACCTCTTCACCCACCCACACAGAATAACTTGTAAATCTGTTTATTCCCAGAATACTGATTTTTTACATCATCCAATTGACTTGACATCACCCAAGTCCTGATCTGTGATGGCCAAGAATAAAGGCCTTCTCGTGTCCATTTCCTGAGCCCTCTTTTTTTCCGGGTGCTGGCAATGTCAGGAAGCTCTCCATCAGACGTGAAGCTGACCCCTGAGATCCGCTGTACCAGCCTTGGCACAGTTGCATTCTGCTCTGGCTTGTCCTATTCCATACATTCACTTTTATTGTCAGCTATCCTGAGAAAGACAGAAGACAATTTATAGATTGATTTAGTTACTCTTTAATCATATTGCTGGTCTCTGCAGTTTAAATAGGTCTACTGTGATTGTACTTTGCTACAGCTGCCCCTGACAAAAGTTCTGGCTGGTTTTGGAAAGATGACAAAACTAAACTGGGAAGCCCCAGTAGTCCTTTATGACTCTGTCACTGGAGCCAGGCTTTGCCTCCACATGCACTGGCAGCCCCGTGTTCCTCTGCACATGCTCAGTGCCATCCTCAGGGCATGGAGGCTGACAATGCCTGAGTTCTCCGTTTTAATCACTTAAAGGAAAATGTTGGTTATTTGAGCCTTTGCACCCTCCATGCCCAGTAGTAATTTCACAAAATTACTGGGAATCAATTTTGGGCAAACTTGGCATTTAAACGAAGCGGTTGTAATTTGTATCTTGACTGCATGAAGTTAACAGTACGAAAAGGAAGGACAGGAAAAAAATTACATTGGTTTATTTTTACTGTAGAAAAAATAAAATGAATATTAAGGTAATACAGTGGGGGAAAAACCCATACAATTTGAAGCAAGATAACATGCAAATTCTTGGAATCAAGATGATAAAATTTATCACATATTCAAATCATTATATACTAAGAGAATCTTTTAAAAGCTCTTTATCTGAACATTCACAATGTCTGCCTTTCTTCTTCAGAAAGGCCAACCAACAGTATCCAGCGCTTGAAAGTATTCTAACACAAGTGCCCAATCAATGCTCTCACACACCCCTTTTTGTACTACTATTAAATTTTATCCATCACTCAAACTATGCCTCAAAAGTCACTTCTAGATTATCTCTGGATGATCTTAGCCAAATCAGGTGGGGCTGCTGTTGACGGTCCTCACCCAGAGGAGATGCCATCACCACAGGGGTGAGGCCACTGCCCACAGCAAAGATAAGTGTGAATACGAACATTATTGCAGGAAAAAAGTGGTTCCACATACATACTGCTTCAAATTCATGTGTAGCATCTAGTGGAGTTGGTGGCACCTCTGGACAGCACGCAGAAATGCTGACCCAGGGCAGAGCAGGGGCTGGAATCGCTGTCATTTCGGGAACAGTTAAGGAAATGGGAGTATAAGTGACTGTTTGGCTATATAATTTACCACTGTGTTTGATGATTTTAACAACTTTTATATGGGAGGAGGATTAGACTTATTTTGTGGAAGAAACCAAGGAAATATTGGCTCAATATTAGGAATATGAAACAGTCATGAAATGAACTGGGAAAAGCACAAGGGTTTTATGTGCAACGCTTGATACTGAGCTTGACCCTTCTGCCTCTGCTCTTTCCGTGATGTTCCGCATCCTCGCTGAATGTGCTTCATGAGGCCAGTAGTATCTTTTTTTGTTTTAAGAATTGAGAGAATAAAAATACTGAATGATAAAGCAGTTAGCATGCATATAACATTAGGGAAGAATGCTCAAGAGATTAGTCCAGGCTGGCCACCTTTCTCTGGGAATGTTAAATGGAAACTCAGAATGACAAACCTATAAAATTGCTTCCAACCTAGGGACTTTATGGAAAATATCTGTAATTCTCCTCATAGTCAATTCCTTAATTCACATGATTTCTGAATTGAGTAAATTTTCTTGGTCTTGATTCTAGGAAATTGGAGACAGAAATATAAAAATAAATGGAGTAATGCGTGATTTTAATGTTGCCTTCTGAAAATAGTGTCTTAACCTGTATAAATGGTTTCAATCTGTAAGACCAAAATAATAATAATAATAATAATAATAATAAATAAATAAATAAGCCCTGGCAGGTTAGCTCAGTCATAGAGCATCAGCCTGGCATGTGGGTGTCCCATGTTCAATTCTGGGTCAGGGTACACAGGAGAAGCGCCTATCTGCTTCTCCATCTCTCCCCGTCTTGCTTCTCTCTCTCTCTCTCTTTCTCTTTCTATCTCTCTGTCTCCCTCCTGTAGCGATGGTTCGATTGGAGTGAGTTGGCCCCAGATGCTGAGGATGGCTTCATGGACTCTGCCTCAGGTGTTAAGAAGAGCTTGGTTGCTGAGCAATGGAGCAATGCCCCAGATGGTCAGAGCATCACTCCCTAGTGGGCTTGCCAGGTGGATCTCAGTTGGGGTACATGCAGGAGCCTGTCTCTCAGCCTCCTCTCCTCTCATTGAATAAAAAATAAATAAATTATATTAAAAATAAACAAGTAAATAAACAAGCTGCAAAATCTATAGATACAAATCTGGTCAGTACAAAAGATGGAGTGTTGTGAGTATGTCATTCCTTAGGTGAAATAGTCATCAGTGAGCAGAACAAATAGGAGGCATAGATCTTCATCTACAAATAGAATATTGCAAGACAACTGCTCCTAAATTAGGCATCATCCTGAGGTACTAAGTTCTCTACTATGGATAAATGCTGGAGCTGGTGAAGGGTTAGTTGAGCTATCCCTCGTTGGAGATTTGCAAAGAGCTGCTCCATCCAGATGGAGGAAAAAGTGACTGTTAAAATTTCCTCTCTACCATAATTGCATTATACTTTGGGACTTAAATATTGGGAGTAGTAGAAATGTATTTATGACTGATCACATTTGAAAGTGAGGGAATCCATGATGAGAGGCTTGCTAATGGACACAGAAAATAGAATAAAACAAAATTATCAGTATCAGTCAAGTTTTGGCTTCTAGGTAATCTCAATCTAATTTCCCCTTTAGTTCAGTGAAGAGAATTGGGGTCTAAGGTTCTTAAGCAGCTGTCCCAGTGCAGGATGTGCTGTTGCACAATTCTAGGGGAATGACATCAAAGGCAACCCACAGAACCGGCACCACATCTCACCCTCTTCACCAGCCCCCACCCCAAAACTAGGCAGAGGCAGCTGCCCGCAGCCAGTCCTCAACCCAGGGGAGCGTGGCATTCCTGAGCCGAGGGCAAAGGCCGAGAGTCAAAAGAAGAGCCTGTTCCAGTGCCTGTCTCAACCAGAGGTTTTGAAATTCAAATATCAAATCAATTAGGAATAAGAAAGTGAGAAGGGCAATACACTAAAAAGTCAACTAAAAGCAAATTAAGGAGTGATTTTAAAGACTAATAATCTATAAACCTGGTGGAGAGCTAGACCACCATGAGCAGGATGGGACAAGAGGAACAATTTCACACCGCTCCCTTTTTCTTTTCTAAACAAATATAGGAGAGAAACACATAAGGCATTTGGTAATAAAGAGAAGTAGGAAGAGCATATGTCAGGTTTAGTCTTATCATCCAAACAGAACAACTGTTTATCCTTGAGCTAGTTGTCCCACGACTGATTTGGGGAGTAAGAAATTTTAGTTGAACATGTTTTAATGTCAAGTGTTAAATATTTAGTTTTTATATGAATCTAAAATATTTCTCTTGGTTAATATAAGCCCTTTAAAAGTACAATTTTAATAACTATATACTATTCCTTAACTAGATAAACATTAATTCATTCTCACTTCTTTCCGGTATTATACAAGGAGGTTTGCTTCCATTATTTTTACCATGGGAAAAAAAAAACTAGCCAGTCGTTTTTGTTCAAAAATCTCTTTTTTATTCCTTAAACTGTACCACTAGTAATGGAATTATTGGATATGTGCTCTCCAGGTATAAATAGTATGTGAATGAGTTCTCCACAATCTCAAGATAATGATGGAATTTACATTATCATTGAGATGGTTTTTAAAAATGATGTTTAACTCCCCTTCAGCTTTTGACTGTGGACATCATCAGATGCCTTCAGCTTGTTCTCTAGTCCCTATGAATAGGACGGTTAATATTTCACACTGATTTTCACATTGGCTAAGAGTTTCCTGTTAGAGTTTATATTCCCGTAAGGCAGGGTAGCCCCATGCCTCCCTGACAGTGTTGCAGTTTTGTGTTTTTGTTTTTTCTGTTGTTTTTCACATTCATTTCAGGAATAATTTCAAACACATTGACATGTACAAAAATAAAAATATCTCTAAGAGTATTCAAATACTCTTACTCAGACTCCGCTGTAGATAACATTTTGCTCTATTTTATAATTTGCAGTCCATCAATTCATCAGTATATAACATTTTGCTCCCAATCCATCAGTGGTCCTTATGTTCCCTACATTTTTCAATGTGTGTTTCGTCCTGTAGAATATTATTGCACATAGCAAAGAATCGAGTTAAAAAACAAAAAGAAGTTCTTTGATGAAAATTACTTCTACCCAGAAGTTTAGTGTCTGTTATACACTAAGTTCTGTATTAGGGAGTTCAAGGCTTTATACCTTCTTGTTTTTCTCTTATGCTGAAGTGCTCTTTTCAAACTAAGTTCCTCTTAACCATCACACTTTCTCTTATTGGAAACACTGATATTTCAAAGGTCAGTTTAAATATCCCATTGTTGTACTTTCTATGAACTATTCCTTGGCAAAAATTTCCTTTATGACTCATATCATGTTGCTGTTTTATTCTTTGTTTCTGTTTGTTAAGTAGTGTAGTGAGCTTCTTAAAAGAGATAGATTATGTACTATTAAATTACTTTCCTCTCTGTCTAGCAATTAGTAGAGCAGCTGGTACATTTTATGTACCCAAAAGTACTTTGAATCATGTTATTGTAAGTTATCTGCCCTTACCCACTTACATTGTCATTATTTATTTTGTTGAATCTTTGACTTTACTTCTCTTCTTGATGATTATGAATGATTCATTTAATACCCATTCATTCAGTTCTTCCTCTCTGCATTGTGCTTGGGCAGAAACTTAAACCGTTTAGAAATTCTTTGGGCTGCAATACCAGACAACCTCTGTCTGAGATATCTGGATGCAGGTGATTTTGTCTTTAATGAAGTGGCGTATCAATGTCATCAAGTTTTCAGGCTTCTTTCATTTTTCACTCTTTCATCCACAGACTTGTCAAATCGTGGTCATAAGGTGGGTACTGTGGCTCCAAACATCACATCTTTATGCAACTTCTTTTACATAGCTAACCCTGTAGGTTAAGTTGTATGGCATTGTCACAAATTTATGGACTAAGTGCAGTAGCCCAACACAAAACCCAAATATTGTAATAGAGTTGGGAGGATGGAAAAGCAGGCCAATGTAGCACAATTAACCATTACTTAGAGAGTGAGAATTGCAGAGATAGAAGCATTTCACAGAGATCACTTGTATCAGTGAGGTTCATCAAAGGTTTAATGTGTAACCTAGAAATCTGGAGGTGGAAACACTCAGATGTCTAGATTCGGGAGCATGTCAGCCGGCTGGCATTACAAAGGAATAGGGCTCTCTACCAGTTTATCCAAACTCTGTTCATGGAAAATTCTTTCCACAGATGTTCTTAGGAAAATGGTGGCTATTGTCAAGGTTTGGAGAAGAGCTATGTGGACTAGTTGATAAACAAACATGTACTGTGAGTTTCCAAGAGGAATCTGTAGTGGTAAATGTTTCTCAAATTCACTTGACCATAGGTCAAATTCATAGAGAATCTCATTAGCTTATTTTAGCCAAATAAAATTTGGTAAGTGTTACCCTAACTTATAAAGAGAGAACTGGCAAGAAAAATGCAGGAGCCCCATCCTAGAAAAAAGGCCTGGATTTCCAGTCAGATTATAAGAAAGACACTAAAAACTTTGGTCCAAAAGCATATTCCAGTGAGCAGGCCTTGGGCACAAATAGAGAATGGGTCATAAAATTCAGTTGGTCAACAAAGCATTAGCAGTATGGCTCTTTGGTGTTGGAACATCTGAGTAATGGGACCAAGAGTCAGGTAAGTTCCTCCAAATTATAGACGGGTTTACCCAAAAAAGTACCACACCCTAGGTAATGATGGGGTTATTTTTCTTTGGGAGAAGTGCATTGGGTGGTGTGTTCAGCCATGATCGGATGATTGATTTAAAACAGGATGGGGAGAGTTAAAAGCAAGAACAAGATGCAAAGCAAAGCTTAGCAATGTATATGTCCAATTGTAGTTATGTATGAATACACATAAGTATGTATGTATGTGTTATACATAAATAAAGAAATTGTGAAGTCCCTTTATTATTCTTTTTGTGACCTTCACATACTTACAGATGATTTAAAATAGCACATCTAATTTCAAGATACGTTTGGGGATGTATATAAAAAGTGCCACTCAAACAGGCTTTTAAAATATTTTTAGAGATTCTATGGTATGGACCTAAAAGAAAATCAAAGCTTACCCTCACTATATGATCATTTCTTTTTTTTTTAAATAAATTTTTATTAATGTTAATGGGGTGACATTAATAAATCAGGGTACATATATTCAAAGAAAACATGTCTAGGTTATCTTGTCATTCAATTATGTTGCATACCCATCGCCCAGAGTCAGATTGTCCTCCGTCACTCTCTATCTAGTTTTCTTTGTGCCCCTCCCCCTCCCCCCAAACCTCTCCCTCCTTCCCTCCCGCGTCCTCCCTCCCTCCACCCCTGGTAACCACCACAATCTTGTCCATGTCTTTTAGTCTCCTTTTTATGTCCCACCAATGTATGGAATCATGTAGTTCTTGGTTTTTTCTGATTTACTTATTTCACTCCATATGTTATCAAGATCCCACCATTTTGTTGTAAATGATCTGAAGTCATCATTTCTTATGGCTGAGTAGTATTCCATAGTGTATATGTGCCACATCTTCTTTATCCAGTCTTCTATTGAGGGGCTTTTTGGTTGTTTCCATGTCTTGGCTACTGTGAACAGTGCTGCAATGAACATGGGGCTACATGTGTCTTTATGTATCAATGTTTCTGAGGTTTTGGGGTATATACCCAGTAGAGGGATTACTGGGTCATAAGGTAGTTCTATTTTCAGTTTTTTGAGGAACCACCATACTTTCCTCCACAATGGCTGCACCACTTTACAGTCCCACCAACAGTGAATGAGGGTTCCTTTTTCTCCGCAGCCTCGCCAACACTTGCTATTACCCGTCTTGTTGATAATAGCTAATCTAACTGGGGTGAGGTGGTATCTCATTATAGTTTTGATTTGCATTTCTCTAATAACTAATGAAGATGAGCATCTTTTCATATATCTGTTGGCCATTTGTATTTCCTCCTGGGAGAAGTGTCTGTTTGTGTCCTCTTCCCATTTTTTTATTGGATTGTTTGTTTGTTTGTTGTTGAGTTTTATGAGTTCTTTGTAAATTATGGATATTAGGCCCTTATCTGAGCGGTTGTTTGAAAATATCATTTCCCATTAAGTTGGCTGTCTGTTTATTTTGATGTCAGTTTCTCTTGTTGAGCAAAAACTTTTAAGTCTGATGTAGTCCCATTCATTTATCTTTGCCTTCACTTCTCTTGCCTTTGGAGTCAAGTTCATAAAATGTTCTTTAAAACCCAGGTCCATGAGTTTAGTACCTATGTCTTCCTCTATGTACTTTATTGTTTCAGGTCTTATATTTAGGTCTTTGATCCATTTTGAATTAATTTTAGTACACGGGGACAAGCTGTAGTCGAGTTTCATTCTTTTGCATGTGGCTTTCCAGTTT
The DNA here is from genome assembly GCF_036850995.1 of Saccopteryx leptura. Taxonomy (NCBI): domain Eukaryota; kingdom Metazoa; phylum Chordata; class Mammalia; order Chiroptera; family Emballonuridae; genus Saccopteryx; species Saccopteryx leptura. Next base: position 84,405,288 of record NC_089511.1, read on the forward strand.
TCCCAACACCATTTGTTGAAGAGGCTTTCTTTTCTCCATTGTGTGTTGTTGGCCCCTTTATCAAAAATTATTTGATCATATATATATGGTTTCATTTCTGGACTTTCTATTCTGTTCCATTGGTCTGAGTGTCTATTTTTCTGCCAATACCATGCTGTTTTGATTGTTGTGGCCCTATAATATAGGTTGAAGTCAGGTATTGTAATGCCCCCAGCTTCATTTTTTTTCCTTAGGATTGCTTTGGCTATTTGGGGTTTTTTATAGTTCCATATAAATCTGATGATTTTTTTGTTCCATTTCTTTAAAAAATGTCATAGGAATTTTGATGGGAATTGCTTTAAATTTATAAATTGCTTTGGGTAATATGGCCATTTTGATTATATTTATTCTTCCTATCCAAGAACAAGGAATATTTTTCAATTTCATTGTGTCTTTTTCGATTTCTCTTAACAATGCTTTGTAGTTTTTGTTATATAGGTCCTTTACATTCTTTGTTATGTTTATTCCTAGGTATTTTATTTTTTTGTTGCAATCGTGAAGGGGATTATTTTTTTGAGTTCATCTTCTAATATTTCATTGTGGGCATATAGAAAGGCTATGGACTTTTGTATGTTAATTTTGTATCCTGCATTTTTACTGTATTGGTTTATTGTTTCTAGTAATCTTTTTGTGGAGTCCATTGGGTTTTCGATGTATAGGATCATATCATCTGCAAAAAGTGATACCTTTACTTCTTCTTTTCCGATATGGATGCCTTTTATTTCTTTCTCTTGTCTGATTGCTCTGGCCAGAACTTCTAGCACCACATTAAATAAGAGTGGAGATAGTGGACAACCCTGTCTTGTTCCTCATTTAAGGTGGAAAGTCCTCAGTTTTCTGCCATTTAATATGATGTTGGCTGATGGTTTATCATATATGGCCTTTATCATGTTGAGATATTTTTCTTCTATACCCATTTTGTTGAGTGTCTTAAACATAAAGTTGTGTTGTATTTTATCGAATGACTTTTCTGCATCTATTGATAAGATCATGTGGTTTTTGTTCTTTGTTTTGTTGATATGGTGTATTACATTAACTGTTTTACGTATGTTGAACCATCCTTGAGATACTGGGATGAATCCCACTTAATCATGATGTATTATTTTTTTAATATGTTGTTGTATTCGATTTGCCAGTATTTTGTTTAGTATTTTAGCATCTGTATTCATTAGAGATATTGGTCTGTAGTTTTCTTTCTTTGTGCCATCCTTGCCAGGTTTTGGTATGAGGGTTATGTTGGCCTCATAAAATGTGTTTGGCAGTATTGCTTCTTCAATTTTTTGGAAGACTTTGAGTAGAATAGGAACCAAGTGTTATTTGAATGTTTGATAGAATTCACTAGTATAACCATCTGGGCCTGGACTTTTATTTTTGGGGAGGTTTTTAATAGTTTTTTCTATTTCCTCCCTGCTAATTAGTCTGTTTAGGCTTTCTGCTTCTTCATGACTCAGTCTAGGAAGGTTGTATTGTTCTAGGAATTTATCCATTTCTTCTAGATTGTTGAATTTGGTGGCATATAGTTTTTCATAGTATTCTACAATGATTCTTTGTATATCTATGATGTCTGTGGTGATTTCTCCTCTTTCATTTTGGATTTTATTTATATGAGTCCTGTGCCTTTTTTCCTTGGTGAGTCTTGCCAAGGATTTGTCAATATTGTTGATCTTCTCAAAGAACCAGCTCCTTGTTTTATTAATTTTTTCTATAGTTTTTCTGTTCTCTATTTCGTTTATTTCTGCTCTGATTTTTATTATCTCCTTTCTTCGGCTGGTTTTGGGTTGTCTTTGTTCTTCTTTTCCTAGTTCCTTAAGGTGTGAAGTTAAGTGGTTCACTTGGGCTCTCTCTTGTTTGTTCATATAGGCCTGAAGTGATATGATCTCTCCTCTGATTACTTCTTTTGCTGCATCCCAGAGATTCTGATATGTCGTATTGTCATTTTCATTTGTCTGTATATATCTTTTGATCTCTGCACTTATTTCTTCTTTGAGCCATTCATTATTTAAAAGTATGTTGTTTAGTTTCCACATTTTTGTGGGTTTTTTCTCTTTTTTGCAGTTGAATTCTAGTTTCAAGGCTTTATGATCTGAAAATATGCTTGGGACAATTTCAATTTTTCTGAATTTGCTGATATTGTCTTTGTGGCCCAACATGTGGTCAATTCTTGAGAATGTTCCATGTACACTAGAGAAAAATGTATACTCTGTCGCTTTGGGATGAAGTGTTCTGTAGATGTCTATCATATCCAGGTGCTCTAGTGTTTTGTTTAAGGCCAATATATCTTTATTGATTCTCTGTTTGGATGACCGATCTAGAGCTGTCAGTGGTGTATTGAGGTCTACAAGTATGATTGCATTTTTGTCAATTTTTGTTTTTAGGTCAATAAGTAGCTGTCTTATATATCTTGGTGCTCCTTGGTTTGGTGCATATATATTAAGGATTGTTATGTCTTCTTGATTCAGTGTCCCCTTAATCATTATAAAATGACCATTTTTGTCTCTGAGTACATTTGCTATCTTGTAGTCAGCCTTATTAGATATGAGTATTGCTACATCTGGTTTTTTTTGGATGCTATTTGCTTGGAGTATTGTTTTCCAGCCTTTCACTTTGAATTTGTTTTTATCCTTGTTGCTTAGATGTGTTTCTTGTAGGCAGCATACAGTTGGATTTTCTTTTTTAATCCATTCTGCTACTCTGTGTCTTTTTATTGGTAAGTTTAATCCATTTACATTTAGTGTAATTATTGACACTTGTGGGTTCCCTATTGCCATTTTATAAATTGCTTTCTGTTAGTTTTGTATCTTGTTTCATTCTTCTCTTTTGTTTTTCTATCATTTGTTTTTGTTTGTTTGTATTTCATACTTCTTTCCTCTGTTGTTACCTTTTTTAAGTCATGTGTTTCTGTGGTGGTTTTTTCAAGGGTGGTTACCATTAAGTAATGAAAAGGGTACCTACCATATTCATTGTAGTACCCTATCTTATGAGTGTTTCTGTGCTTCATCGTCCTTTACTACTGTTAATCTCCATCCTCTCCCCCCCCCCTTTTTTTTCTTTTCTTGTCACAGTATAAATTTGGTTTTATTGTGTTCTTGGTGGAGCTGTTGTGGTTTTGTTTTGTTTTGTTCTTTGCATCTGGTTGGAAAACCCCCTTTAGTATTTCCTGGAGTGGGGGCTTTCCGATGATAAATTTCCTCATTTTTTCTGTATTTGTGAATGTTTTTATATCTCCTTCATACTTGAAGGATAGCTTTGATGGGTATAGTATTCTTGGCTGAAAGTTTCTCTCTTTCAGGGCTTTAAATATTGGGGTCCACTCTCTTCTAGCTTGTAGAGTTTCTGCAGAGAAATCTGATGATAATCTAATGGGCCTTCCTTTATATGTTGTACTCTTCTTTTCCCTGGCTGCCTTGAGAATTTTTTCTTTGTCGTTGGTTTGTGCCATTTTCATTATGATGTGCCTTGGAGTAGGTTTGTTGTGGTTAAGAAAATTCGGTGTTCTGTTTGCTTCTTGAATTTGAGGCTTTAGTTCTTTCCACAGGCTTAGGAAGTTCTCATCTATTATTTGTTTGAGTAAATTCTTCATTCCATTTTCTCTCTCTTCTCCCTCTGATATACCTATTATTCTTATGTTATTCTTTTTGATGGAGTCAGACAATTCCTGTAGGGCTTTCTCACTTTTTTTTATTTTTGAGTCTCTTTCTTCTTCTCTCTGTTGTGCCTCAAGTTGCTTGTCTTCTATTTCACTAATCCTACCTTCTATCTGGGTTGTTCTATTAGCTAAGCTTGTTACCTCGTTTTTCAGCTTGTGAATTGACTTTTTCATTTCTGTTTGATTTGTTTTTATAGTTTCAATTTCCTTGGTAATATATTCTTTGTGATCATTGAGTTGTTTTCTGAGCTCCCTAAATTGCCTTTCTGTGTTTTCTTGTATATCTCTGAATATTTTTAGGATTTCTATTTTAAATTCTCTGTCATTTAGCTCCAATGTTTCCAATATATTAAATTTTTTCTCCATAGATTTTTCCACATCTATTTGTGTTACTTCTCTATCTTTTGTATCCATAATATTCTATTTCCTTTTTCTTATTGGCATCTGAGGGTGGTCTTGTTGATAGCACTAATGAGAATTAATAAAGAATAAAAAGTAAAAAAAAAGTAAAAAGAATAAAAAAATGGGAAAAAAATTTTTTGGTAAAAGAAACCCCCCCCCCCACAAAAAATAGTAATAGTTTATTATTTTCCCCTCTTTTCTTTCCTCTCTTCCCCTCCTTTCCCCTTCTCCTTAGGGAAATATCAAGATAACCTGTGAATTATATTCTGCTAAATGGAACAAAAACTGCGTATAATAGAGGGCCTGAGTTGGGGGGAAGTGTTCAAGGGGCAAAAGAGGGAGTAGGGACCTACACAATGCAAAAAAAGGAGAAAATCTTGGTCCAGTATAAAATGATTTGCTTGTAAGTGATGGTCGACCAAGAGATATAATGAGAGGGATAAGAGGGAAACAGAAAAAAGGAGAAAAAAAAATCTGTTGTATTTAGTGGAGCAAATACTAAATACAATGGATACAGTGGGTTGGGAGGAATGCTAATGAGTTAAAGAGCAAAGTAAAAAACACCCAAAGTGCCACAAAAACAAAACAAAACAAAAAAAACTTGAGTCCCAAATTAAATAATTTGTTCGTGATTGAGGATTGAATGGGAGGAATAGTAAAAGGAGAAAAGAAGAAACGAATAGAAAGCGAGAAATAAGAAAAAGGGGAACAATGAAGGAAGGAAAAGAAAAAGAAAAACAAAAGGAGAGAGAGTGAGAGTTAAGGGTTTTGGAGTGTAACCCTAACGGAGAGTGAGGACAAAGAAAAGAAATAAAATGTAACACTCATGGGTAGTGTGGTTCAAGAAAAGGGAAGAATAAGATGGGCAGAGAATAAAAGGACCGTGGTGGAGGAAATAGAAATTATAATAATAAAGGCAAGAGGATAAAAGAAACAAACAAACAAACAAAAAATAGTGGAACAAGTTATAAAGTCTGTGGATTTTTCTTGATTTTGAGAGGTTAACTTCTTCCTTTTTCTTTTCTCTCCCTGTTCCTGGTCGGTGACTCTGTACCCCAGGCTCTGCCCCTGTGTCACGCTTAGGTAGGGATTTGCAGTTGATGAGATTCTACGGTAATGTCATATAGTTGGCTTCAGTCTCGTTGGTAGTCAAGACTTGTTAGCATTTGCAGGATCCAACAATTAGAGAGTTTGCTTTCCCGGAGCCTCTCTCCTAGTCTCCCCTTCCTGAGTTAGCAGCCTGGTGATCCAGCTATGAGGCTGCCACTGCTTCTGCCTGGGGAGTAAGAGGCTCAAAGAGCTGGGAAATCCCCACTCTATCCCCACTCAGTGCAAGGCTCTGGGTAAGGCTCTGGCAGTCAGAGCCGCCAGCGTAATCAGGCGGGGCTGGGAGCCAGTTGTTCGCAAGGTGACTTTCAATAGGCCTGTTCGGTGCCTAGCACTCAGTGGGACCACTCTCCCCAGGCTTTCCGCACTTTGTAACCTGTTTTGGCTGGGAAGAAGAGGCACTAGTCGCTGCTTGCAGTACAGATCTTAACATCTGCCAAGTCCCTCTTGTTAGCGTATATCCCTGAGTATGAAAGCTCTGTCAATCAGAAGTTGCCCCCACCCCTTTAGCAAGAGGCACTAAAAAATATCATGCCTCTTGTCTTGGATCGCTAAACTGAGAGAGATCTTATCAATTAGAGCCCCGTGGGTCATGTGGGAGGTGCGCAGATTGTGGGTTAAGCTGATTTCAGTGATTGGATCCGCAGATGTGCTCCAGAAAGGCTTGCAGGCTGCTCGCGCGCCCCTCCCCCAACGCTTGATTGTTAGCTTGAATGGCTGGGTGAGGTGCCCCTCCCACGGAGAGAAGCCTTGGCGTAGGGAAGATCACTTTGGCACCCTTCCCGCTTGCCGCTGGTGGCTGGGGTGCACTGGGCCCGTGGGAGAATGGGGTGCTCTGGGTGTGCGGGCGAGTGGGATGCTCTGGGTGCGTGGGCGAATGGGGTACTCTGGGCACGCCCGTGGCTAGGGACGCTCGCTCGCAGTGCGCCGGCCGCTGGGGACGCTCGGGGTGCCAGACCGCGGCGCGGGGCACGTGCGCTGTTTCTCACGGCAGGCTGGTGGCTGCTCGCAGCGCCGCAGACCGTTGCTTGCGGAGTGTGGGCAGGCAGTTGCTTGTGTGGGTTGACTCACCACAGGCGCACTCCCTCCTCCTCGGCTTGAGCGAACATCCGTGCGGCAGTTAGCTTCCTCCACACCCTCAGCTCCCTCCCGACTCTTAGCTCCAAGTGATAGCAGCCCTTTTGCCTTCAGTGTGTGTGGAACTCCGGAATGCTCCGAGGATAGATTTTTCTGTTTCTAGTTGATAAATTTGTTGAGATTTGGGGGAGATCTGTCGGACGCACTGCTCACGGCGCCATTTCCGTGACATCACCATGATCATTTCTTTAGAGGAATACACTTAGGAATTCTGGCAGGAATCAGTCTGATATCCTCTCCCACAGACAAGGCTAAACTTTGATCAGTAGATAATTCTTTGGAGGAAACATAAAGAACCACTAAATGATAACAGTACATAGATCACATTAGTACATTTTTTATTAGTTATCTGTCTTCAATATGCAGAGCGTATGAAGGGTGGATAGAGTCTTATAGGTTGTAATGAGTTGATTTGAACTCAGAAATTTATTTTTAACCAAAAATAAATAGAAAGAATACTTACCCTTTTTTTTTTTTTTTTTTTTTTACAGGGACAGAGAGAGAGTCAGAAAGAGGGATAGACAGGAACAGACAGACAGGAACGGAGAGATGAGAAGCATCAATCATTAGTTTTTCATTGCGCATTGAGACACCTTAGTTGTTCATTGACTGCTTTCTTGACCGCAGGCCTTTAGCAGACCGAATAACCCCTTGCTCGAGCCAGCGACCTTAGGTCCAAGCTGGTGAGCCTTTGCTTGAACCAGATGAGCCCGCGCTCAAGCTGGTGACTTCGGGGTCTCGAACCTGGTTCCTTGGCATCCCAGTCCGACGCTCTCTCCACTGTGCCATCACCTGGTCAGGCAGATACTTACACCTTTGAAAATAATCTCCAGGTCCATTGAAATGTATCAAGGTAATCGTAAGATTACTTGAAAATACATGCAAGAAAACCTGCACCACATGGCTTTATGTTCAAGAGCCCTGAGCCAGTCCAAGACATGCAGACCTTGACTCTAATTTGGTCTCTCACTGCAGCTTTGGTTGGCCTCTTGCCTTCTCCTTTGTCCCGTGGTTCTTACATTTGTCTTGTGTCAGAACTCATTTGAAACTTTTTCTCTCCTTATCAACTGGAGTCAAATTTGACCAAGTTCCTAAAACTGCAGTGACCCACAATTCAAGAGCTTTTGTCCTGTGCTATCTATTTTTGTTGTATTGGATTTTGTAGAAATACTTTCTCATTCTAGAGCTTCTGGGGTGTTACTGCTCTCTGAAAGGAGCCTATTCTGTCATCTGAGGTGGCTCTAGGGCGGAAGAAGCCTCCACCCATTAGATACATATAAATAGAACAGGCTTCTTTTATGCTGAGGTGGGATTCATGGTCTTTCCTCTTGTGGGGAAAAATATGCCTTTTTGGCTGATCTTAACCCATTCTCATAGTCCCTTAATTGTTCCTTACATATATCACGCACACATATCTGTATTAAAAATGGTCACCTTGAAACAATAGACTAGGCCCTGGCCCATTGCTCAGTGGTAGAGCATTGGCCCAGTGTGTGAATGTCCTGGGTTCAATTCCTGGTCAGGACATACAGGAGAAATGACCATCTACTTCTCTACCCCTCCCCTCACCTCTCTCCCTCTCTTCTCCTCCCATAGCCATGGCTTGATTGGTTCCAGCAGTTGGCTCTAGGAGCTGAGCTGAGAAGGTGGCCTCCCACTTCCGATGCTAAAAATAGCTTAATTGCCAAGCAATGGAACAATTGCCCTAGATGGGCAGAGCATCACCCTGTAAGTGTCTTGCTAGGTGAATCCTGGCCAGGGCACATGCGGGAGTCTGTCTCTCTATCTCCCCTCCTCTCACTGAATAAAAAAAAGAAAGAAACAATAGACTAGCTATGCATAGTGTTACTTAAAGTGGAGCAATATGAACAATACAAAATAAAATAGAACTTTCTCTTCTTTCCCTTCTCTTCTCAAACAATTCCTCCTTGGAGCCATGAAGTGAAGTAAAGCAGGAAAAAATATGTGTCTGTGTCCAGAATGATGGGGTTGTGGCTACAGTGGACTAGGTTGGGTTTTGGCACACAAGTGGGAAAGGACCATGCATGGGGAAGGGATGCCTGCTATAGGATATCAGAGCCAAAGTGGGTCAGGAGGTATTGACATGTAGAGTGGCTTAGGGAACTGTTCCAGTCCAAGCCAGGTGAGGGATGGTAGCAAACAGTGGAAGACTGATTAAATAAAGAAGATTTTCTAGTCAGTTAATAGTATATTATGGGTGATGGGAACCATTTTTCTCACTGTAGGAGAAGATAGCTACAAAGAAGGGAAAATAGACAAAAGTAGGATGAAGCTAGTGGTGTGGGATTGGAATGAGAGCTGTTAGTCTGGAATCATGGTTCAATCTATAGAAATAGGTATGGAAATACACTTGGATATAAATGTGTATACATACACGTACATGTGTATGAGGTGTATGTGTGTGTGTATGTGTGTGCATACATTTTCAGTTCTGTCAAACTAAGGAGCCTAAGAGCAGTGGTTGGAGTCTAAAAACCACTCTCCTCTAAAGAAATTGAGTGGTTTGGAGAAATGGTCAATTCCAGGCAGAACTAGAAAATGACAGAAAACTACAAGAAAATCCTGTAAATTTTTCCCCCTTTGTATTAGAAAGCAAGGAGCTTTGCAAAGAATGATGAGGATATACAAAAGAACACATAAACATAGTAAAATGGGCTCCCAACTTTGGCCAAACTTGTGACAAATTGAACATTATAATAAATAATGATAACATTAGATAATGTTATTGAGTAAAATTGGAAAAAGTATATCCATTCTAAAAAATAAATGATTAATATACATATTTAAAGAGAAATAGGATATTTACAAAGTTTCAGAGTGCCTTTTCACAAAATATTTATTATGAAAGAAATGAGTACATTTACAGTGGAGAAGCCTGTCATGCATCATTTTAATCAAGTAATCAATGTGAACATCATTAACAATGGGACAAGTCGAAACCCCAGAGGATGCAATCATAAGGATTGGCCATTACTTCTATTATGTGTAAACTAAGTCTAATCATGAAGGAACATCAGCAGAACTCAGATTGAAAGATGACCCACAAAGTAACTGCCTGTAATCTTCCAAAGTGTCAAAGTCATGACAGTCAAGGAAAGATGGAAGAAATGTCCCATGCTGAAGAACACTATATATATGACAGCTTAGTAGAATCCTGAATGCTGACTCAGATCTTTTTGTTACAATAGACATTACTATGAAAACTGGTAAAACTTGAATGACATCTGAGGATTAGAGGATAGCAATGTAGCAAGGTTTTTGTTAGTCGTGTTATGGTGATGCCCTTGTCTGTGCATACTCAGTAAAGTACTTGAAGAAGGTGGAACTTTATGTCAACAACTCATCTCAAAATATTCATGGATAAAACATTATTTATACAACCATACTGGCAACTTTCCTGTCAGTGCAGAATTGTTTTAAAATTAAGAAAGAAAACTAGAGGAGAAGGGGATAAGATGCAATGCTGAATTAAGTGCATGCGTCATGTTATAAGTGCTGTTCCTGGATGAAATGCTCTAGCTACACATGCTGTTGATGCGATTTCTTCATAAAGGTTAGCATTGGCAACAAACCCATTTCCCACACTAGCTCAAAAGTGAAATTGATTATTCAATGTACATTACATGTAGACGGGAGACTTGCGATTAGTTTAAACATAAAACAATTAAATAGGTTTAACTTTGGAACTTGCTTTGGTTTTTAAGGTAAGTACTCTCATGAAAAATAAAACATTTTAATGCACCATGTCTTGAAGGTATTTTAGTTATTTTTTAAATGCTCGCTATTAAAGGTAGTTATTATTAACACAATCTTACATTTGCTAACTCTGACCCTGCCAAAATTAATTGTGACTAATGCCCCAGCTGGTGTTCCCATTTCGGCAAAGATTGGATCTCATTCATTGCTGTGAATGACTTCTTGCCAGACACCTGAGATCTTATCCAAAATCACATTCCAAGGGATTCTTGAAAAAAAAAAATTAAAACTATTATATAACCATTACCTTGATAAGATTGCAAAGTACAATCTTTTATTTGCAAACATTCCCTTGAATTCTGTTTTTTCCACATGACAAGGTAAAATCAAATAAGCTACTTGATGTGTAGCTATGAAAACTGAAGCTGAACACAGGATACCCTTTGCTCATCAAAAGGGCATTCTGATCATTAGGAAGCCAGTTGTCACCAGGCTTGGCCCGTTGCAATCATTGTAGAAAGCCAATAAGATATTTCACTTAAAGGATTTAGGATGACATGTCTCCTTAAATATTTTGTTCTGGAACTATAAATAATTTGTTTTAATATTTTATCTATTGATTTTTTTAGAAAGAGAGAGGAAGGGGGAGAGAGAAAGAGAGACATTGATTTGTTGTTCCAGCTCCCTCCCATTTTTTTTAAAGATTAACCAGCTTTAAGAATTTCACGGCAATAGCTGGAAGAGCCCTGCTTTTTTCTTCCAGTCAACGAGACACTTGTGATTACTAAAACAGTAGAGCTGCTGCACTGAGGACACTTGGCCTCATTTGTAAAAAGATAAGTTATACACTGAACTCTATGAACTTTCTTGCGATTGTCTCTTGGACCCTATCTGGGCTCTATCTTGTGCAAACACAGGATCAGTAGTAGCGAGTTTTCTCCAGGAATGGGACAAGAGCAGATTTTTCAGCTCTTTTGTCTAGACTGGACTATGAGTAGAATTAGAGTGAGGATACATTTTATCCATTTACCTGAAGATGGATGTATTAAGCATTAACTAAGTGTTTGCAAATTACTTTCAAGGAACAAATGCAATAAGTGTGATTAATATAATTATTATAAATTACAACAGAATCATTTAAATGAGTCATTTGAAAGGTCTTCATTAACCTTGATTGGATATTATGTTTATTAATTCATTAAGCTCCACTTCAATTGCTAGATAAATAAATGCATTATTAATATGTCCTAAACTAAATGGAATAATGCCACACAGAGAGATTATTTTTAAGTGCCTTGCTAGTATTAACTAATGCACGTTTACTGTTCTTTCAAGGATGGTGTGTGTGAATTAGCAGGAATTGTCATACTAATTTTATTTGCCATAATTCAAAATCCTTTTTACAAAACTTGAACTCTTAAATTTTCAGTCTGTCTTTTTCTTGAAGTATGTATGTTTATTGTAAAATATAGACACACATATATATAAAAATAAAAATCAATATCAATTATTAAACTACACTGGGAACATCTATGTTAACATTTTAGAAATTTTTTATTTGGCTTCCCAGGCTTAAATTTGTTAACTTGTGTGTGTGTGTGTGTGTGTGTGTGTGTGTGTATGTGTGTATGTGTGTGTGTATTTCTTTCACAAAGTTGAAATCTTATGTTATATGATACCTTATATATGTCATATTCACTTACAAATATTAAGTAGAATAACACTTCCATGCTGTTTGCACTTTTTCCCACTAAAATAACCCCAAACAAATAGCAAAACAAAACAAATCAGAGTCCCTAGGACAAATTACTAATCCTAGGTCTGGTGTATAAGGAAACACTAGGGACATAAGCTGAGCCTGGAACATCTTAATGACAGATGGCAAGGAAACTGCAAGGGCCTATGGGAGTCCCCTGTGCTAGTCTGTAATCCAGATCTCAACAGCCAGATGCCAACTGACCGAACATCAGACAATTACAGTGTTAATATCATTCGTAAACTATAATCAACTGAAACACATCAAACATATTAAACATCCATAAGTTCACAATAATACAAAAGAAAACAAAATGTACTATTTACCATTGCAAGGTGCTTTTGAATCAACTCATTATTTAAAATAACAACCACAAAAACTAATTGAGAGAACCAAGCTTTTATCTTGTTTTTACTTTGATCTCCTTTGCCAATGGGTAACAAAACAAGATATTGAGGAAGACTTTTTTCTTTTTCAGTATTCTTGCTGGCATGTTAAAAAAAAACTGATAAAATTAGAATATCACCATTTTGCAACACAGATGAATTGATAGACCTAGGCATTGATTATTAATGGTTGCTAGCATCAATAAATGAAAGACAACCAAACATCACATACTTCATTCATAATGGAAGAAAGTACACCACCAAAGAATTAGTCTTGATTAACAAATATGAACCTGATTCTGCTCCCACCTTTGAATCTAACAGTGGAGTTGCGGAAAATTCCAAAAGTATTAGGTGAAACCAATGACTAAAACTAGCAAACCTATGACTATGGGAAACCTGCAGCGAAAACCCATCTGGTTTTCTCTAACAAATATGTTAAAGAGAAACAAAAGAGAAAGAAATCCACAGAATAAAAAAATAACATGAGAAATATCAATCAGTTGCAATGTGTAGATTTTATTTAAAGCCAGATTTAAAGGGGAAAACAAAGTATAAACACTAACATTTGTCAAGTAATTAGAAATGTGAACACTAACTAAATATTTGATTAAGATTATTAATTTTAGGTAAGGTAATGTCACATATATATGTATTTAAGGGATGTTTGTCACGTAGAGATAGATTTTAAAAAACTCGTATGGAGGAGATTATATGAGGTTAATGTATAATTATTGGAAGGCAGAAAATGAGACCAAGTTAGCCACAAGTTGATCATTTTAAAAATGGGTGATAATGTTTATTATGCTGTAACAAAATATTTAAAAATATGTAGAGATCTTGACTATTCTTTTATATAACATAATATTTGAAAATATGACTACCAAAATAGCCCGTGACATGAATAATAATCTATTAATGCTCTCTATTTAAAATTTGAATCCATCTGGAAAATTGTGTTCCAAATTATTACATTTCCCCACCAAAACTATCGGATTTTTCCAAGCTCTGATTATTAGTCTATCCTTTTTCCACAGGATGGGGTGACCCTGTTGCCACATTCAAGAACACTGCGTGTGATCCTTTTCTCCACCATGTTCCTGGGATGATCTTGGCTTTTACTTATTTGTATTTGCTTGTGATTTAGCTCCTCTGTTCCTTTTTAATTCTTTTGGTTTTTTTTCTCTCTCTCTCTCTGGATAATTTCTCAAATATCTTATTCTTAATTAACCATTTCTATGTAAAAGCCTTAAAAAGCCAATTAGAAACTCTAGAATAGAGTCAGTTAGGTTTCACCAGACACAATAGATCATTTCTCTTTGGTGGCTCAGTTTCTGAAACAGTAAATCTCCAAGCTTCTGCCTTATGTGCTTGGCTGCACCTTATGGTAGCTAACAAGAGAGCATCCCTTCCGGCTAGAGATATGGGCATCTAATTGTTTTACAAGCTTTATGCCACCATGTTTTTAGCAGTAGCCCACCTTCAGAGGGCACCTGAATGTATTCAACCCTTGATGCTTTCCAGCGCTCACGTGTAGGAATGGCTTGTTCCTCTTCAGCTTCCCTATAGGTATTGTTATTAGGGTTCTGTGTTGTTCATTTCCTTTTTTTTTTTTTTTTTTTTTTTTTGCATTTTTCTGAAGCTGGAAACAGGGAGAGACAGTCAGACAGACTCCCGCATGCGCCCAACCGGGATCCACCCGGCACGCCCACCAGGGGCGATGCTCTGCCCACCAGGGGGCGATGCTCTGCCCATCCTGGGCGTCGCCATGTTGCGACCAGAGCCACTCTAGCACCTGAGGCAGAGGCCACAGAGCCATCCCCAGCGCCCGGGCCATCTTTGCTCCAATGGAGCCTTGGCTGCGGGAGGGGAAGAGAGAGACAGAGAGGAAGGCGCGGCGGAGGGGTGGAGAAGCAAATGGGCGCTTCTCCTGTGTGCCCTGGCCGGGAATCGAACCCGGGTCCTCCGCACGCTAGGCCGACGCTCTACCACTGAGCCTACCGGCCAGGGCATTTCCTAAATCAATTATAGCTAGAAACTTTTCACCTTTCAACCACTGTTTATATTGCTCTTATTTTGTTTTAACCTTGAGGGCTCATGCCTTTACTTTCTTTCTTTCTTTTTTTTATTGTTATTTAAGTTAGATTTTGAGCTTTAGATATAACTTGTAAAAGGAGATAAGATCATTACTTGAAATCCTAAAGGTTTTATTTAACTTGTTTTTTAATTTTAAAATATTCTATTGATTTTATGCAGAAAGAAAGGGAAGGGAGGAGAGAGAGAGAGAGAAAGAGAGAGAGAGAGACATCAACCCGTTGTTCCACTTAGTTGTTCCCTTTAGTTGTGCAGTCATTGATTGGTTCTCACATGTGCCCTGACCTGGGATCAAACCTGTGACTTTGGTGCACAGGGACCATACTTTGTCCACTAAACCACCTGGCCAGGACTTGTTTAACTTATTGAGGAAAATAGTGAACCCTTAAACCAGTTAAAAGAAGAATTCAAAATATAGATACATTTATAATTAGGAATATAAAAATGAATGTGCAAAAAACTGCTTTATTCCCAGTGGAGATGGGAAATCAATAGAACTTCTACCAGAGAAGACAGACTGCATTTCTCCAGACGAGAATCCTGTTGCATTGCTATTAGTTATCTACAATTTGAGAGTTGTAAAATAACTCCCACAGAAAAAGAATCAGATGTCACAGAAAAGTGTGCTGAACCATGTGTAATTTTCCATTGAAACACAGTGCTTTCCCCACCTGGGCGAAAACAAAGATGAAGGCACGGGTTCAACAATCCAAGTTTAAGTATATTTACCCCCATTTCACGTTTCCTTTTCTTCCCATGTGGACCCTATTAGATGAGATGAAACCTACTTATTTTCTTTCAATCCAGAATAGTTTACCTTAAAGTTTTGGGAGACCCTGTTGATATTATAACAAAGGTTGCCTGGCTTTTTTTATTCTCCATGTATTCTTATAATTTTCTTTCTTCTTTCTAGTGTCTTAATGAGTCAAAGCTGCCATAACAGAACTATTAAATTAAAAGTATTCGATGCCAAGTACTCTTAAAAATACCTCATTTATATGATTATACCAACTTTTAAACAATAATTGAAAAGCTGCTCACTTATAATAGAAAGTGTTAATTCACCTAGATCTGCCACAGCCAGAGCTCCCTGGGCAACACCTTCTGCAAGGGGATCATTCTATATGAGCACAAGGTCAAAATACTAGATGGGGTGCATCAGCGAACTTTTAATTCTTGAAATGGCCGGTGAAAGTCACTGTCCCGACCTTATCAGAATCCTTGTTTGCCTTAGAAGTCCCTCACACTATAGTCCTCTTACCCCCTCACCCATTTCTACAGTCCATGCTGCCGTCAGTGCTGCTGGCCTCAGATGTCATTCATCTGTAACTGCCCAAAGCCATCCTTCAGTGTGGAATGCTTTCTGCCTCCACCATCATCAGCTGAACAAAGGTTTCTATTGCTTGTACTGTTTCTATTTCTGATTGCCAATACCCAAATTCAGGGCAAAGCAAGACTTTAAGAATATGTGACTATAAACTCTTAGAATGCTAATACTTTTTACAGACTTCTCCTCAAGAGATTGGCAGACCTTCATGGTTGTAGGTGAAAAAAAAATAGCAAACAAGACTTCTGTGTTGAGCCTTGCCTCTAAGGCTTGTCCATTTCTCAAAATACCTTTCTTTTATGATAATTTCCTGTCTCGTGGAGCAAACTCCCCCTTCTTCAGCGTAGCACCTGGAGATAAAAGCTGTTGTCTTGCACCAAAGTGTAATTTAAATATGTATTAGTGGGTGCTCCAGAATTTCTGTAATATCAGATCTCAAAGTCAGCAATGGTTGGAATGAGCAAGGAGACTGTAAAAACTGTGTTTATATGACACCTTTACATGAATTTGATAAAAATAGTAGTTTTCTATAACAAAGAATAGGAGAGAACCAGCCAGTAAATATGATTTGGGATTGGAAGATGTGTGCCTCTTCTCCTCTGATCCCAGCTACCTCTGGGCCCTACAACTGAGACTACTATGCCCCTTGAGGAATAGTTAAAAAAAAAGCCTGGGACCAGGGTTTGATAGACAAGGAGTCGTTACCAAGTCTATAGGAGTAAAGATGGACTATATAGTAAGATCTTATAAGATGCAAGAACAAGGTGGTCGTGTGCACTTAGCTATTTTTTATTTCTAGGAACATAAATGAATGAGGTGGAAGGCATTCTCAATCTTTAATATGTACCATCTTCAAGAATACAGAACTCATATAAAGTTCAACATTGTTACTATTCATATGCGGTCTCTATTCATGTTCCTTCTAGAAGTACATCATAACTTCCAATTTTCATTCATAAGACAAATGTGATTTAACTTTCCATGACCGTAAAGCATACTGTCAAAAGATAAACAAAGCCAGACACTGGTTAAACACAATAGAGACAGATTTTATTTATAATAACTCTTACAATAGGGAGGAGAGTCTGGTGTAAACTGAGTGAACTTCGCCAGAATAAAAGGCCGGTGACTTTCAAAGTGCTGAAGGAAAGGCACTGAAAGACAATGAGCGTGGGCGAGTGGCTTGTTCCCTGTGATGAGGCCATCTGGGTATGTCATGGCACTCAGCTGAGGAAAACAAGCCCCTCCCAT
Organism: Saccopteryx leptura; assembly: GCF_036850995.1. Taxonomy (NCBI): domain Eukaryota; kingdom Metazoa; phylum Chordata; class Mammalia; order Chiroptera; family Emballonuridae; genus Saccopteryx; species Saccopteryx leptura. The sequence goes on from NC_089511.1 coordinate 84,422,150, forward strand.
TTCATGACAGGAGATAGTGGTGCAAGTTGGAGCAGGGTGCCCACCACCAGGTAGGCCCTCACCTCTCACAGGGACTTGGACAGAGAGTTAGTTTCTTGCATGTTTGCATTTTAAAATAATGCCTCCCCAGCCCTTGAGAAGACAGTTTTGGGTGGTAGAAGATTTACATCTCAAAGGACATAAAAAATTATGATTACAAACTTTCTCAAGTATCTGCTCTAAGAGCCAGTTCTTATCAGCCTATCACTAGGTGTTAATTAGAACAGACAGTAGGACCTCCCGGCAGCTTTGAACTTTCTGAGGCATTTTAATGCGGTTTGGGGTCATACTAGAGAAGTGGCCATATGCTTCTAGAAGCTGTGGTGAAGTTGATCAGGTCTTCCAGTGAAGCAGCCTGGACTGACTGGCTATGGCCGTGTGTGTTATGCTGTTTTTAGTAGAAACATTGTTTTGTAGAATAACTCACACTGCAATATGGTGGACATTTCCAGTGAGAGACTATCCTTGTAACAAACTGCACTCTGATAAGCGTCTCGAAGACTCAGCAAAATTCAGGAATTCACAAGAATTTAACCCTGTTCAGTCAGTGGAGCCATATAAACCATGGGGCCAGTACTATGAAATTACTAGTTACTTGTCCAACAAAATCATTAAAAAAAAACATTAAAAAGACTACTATGACCTACTTCTTTAAATTCCACAATTCTCCAACTTCATGGTGTATGTGTTTGTGTGTGTGTGTGTATGTGTTTTCCTTTAGGCTGTGCAGTGTATTTCCCATCCTGAGTACTTTAGAACTTAAAATTTTGTAACTTAGAAGTTTGCCTTGGCTGCTATTGGGTGACTAGTGTGCCGGCTTTGGGCTATACTCGCAGCTTCCAACTCCTCCTGAAGAGCTATTAATCCCTAAAAATGTCCCAGGATTTAGATTCTACACCCTAATTTATATCATCTCATTGAGAACAGCAGAAAACACCTACTATTGTTCAATTAATTTCTGCTATATCAGCATGAGGGAGTCATTTCTCTCTCACCAGCTAATAAAAAGAAAGTAAAAAAACTGATGCCAAATTTTGGTGAACAAGTGATTCAGAGCTGGGCTGACCTCCAGTGGTTCTGACGCTGAGATCACAGACACTAAAAGTAAACTTTGGAAGATGCTTGAAGATCGCTGGGCTCTGCATCTCTATTAGCTTATGTGATCATTGTCAACCGGTCAGGTCATTTTCAGAAGCAGAAAACATTTGATGTAGAGCTTCCTGATAATATAATCCTTTATTTAATATTGTTATGGAAAGAAAGAAACGATTCAGTAATCGTTTGGATATTGTAAAAGGAACAGGTGCTGAGAGCCCCTCCTCCAGCGATTTCACAGAGTCGGGTTTTCAGATAAAGCCTGAAATTTTACATTTCATCCGGTGATTCTGATGCAGACAGTTGAAGACCACACAGGGGAGAAACCTTTTCAGACGCCACATTAAACCAGAGAAGCTTCTGCTCCAGTTTGTGTGAGTGCTACCTGCCCCCGAGTCAGCTCCAGGGGCTGGCCGCTCTGAGTGAGTGGTGTCCGCCATGTCCCATCCTCAGTTACCCTGCTCAGCCCTCTCAACGCATGCCTGCAGCTACAGTCGGCTCGTCTCATATCTGGTTTTCCTCTTTTCCTGTTGCCTTCTATTTCCCCTAACATTCTTGTCTTTTCCAAAGAACCCATGCCTTCTCATGATGTGCTCAAATAGAACAGCTTCAGTTTTGTCATTTTTGCCTCCAGCGATGTTTCAGGTTTAAAGTGTTCTAGAACCTACTTGTTCATCTTTCTGACAGTTCAAGTAGCTGTAAACCTCTCCTCCAATATATATTTAATTGAATCATGTTTTTTTCCTTTCAGCCTTTACATACAAACTTCTTAAACTAATGGAAGGATACAGTTAGGCTGGTAGTTGAGAAAAGACAGAAGGTGATAGGAGGCCAAAAAGAGTTAAGAGAATAAAGAGTAAGAAAATTAGGCCAACTATTTCTAGTGCTCTTATTTCATTTTTTATTTAGTTTAGATCAGCTAGAAGAAGACTAGCTGTGGTGTTTGAAATAAGAAGTTGGGCTTAGAAACAAAGGGATGTCTTTGTGAAAAGGACTTTAGACATTTCCAGATTAGAAATCTGCAGATTTTGTTATAAGGGGAAAGAGGGAACAAAAGAAGAAAAGAATATAAAAAGTAACATGCGGGCTAGAGGAGATTAGCCAGCTGTGTCATAAGTTCATGACCATTTTATATAATAAGAGCATTTTTTAAAAATAGGGATCTTTTTGATACTGCAAAAAGATTTCTAGAAGAATATTGAGAAGTGAAGGAGTGTGACTTAGAAAACTAGGTTGAAAAAGACATCACAGCCTCTTCCATGCTTTACCTTGGACCATTCACTCTGAGGAATGAGAGCGACCCTCAAGCAGCCCTGTCAAGACGCCCTTGTGGCAAGGAACTGAGGCGTCCTTGTCAGTACCAACAAGGACCTGAGGCCTTCAGCCAAGTCTGTTAGTGCGCCATCGTGAAAGCAGAGCCTCTATCTCAGTAGCTTTAATGGGGGGTGATTTTGCTCCCCGGGAGACTTGGCAATGTGTGGTGACACTTTGATTGTCACAACTAAGAGGGGAGATATTATTGACATCTGGAGCGTAGAAGCATTTCATAATGCACACATAATATCCCTTCACAAAAAAAGGGTTATCCAGCCCAAAATACCAATAGTTTTAAAGCTAAAAAATTGTGCTGTAGTCCCAGTCAAACTTCCCAGTGACGTGAGCCTGGAGGGTATCTAGACTGTAATGTCATGACAAATTCTGGGACTGCCTTGGGTTTCTGACTCACAGGAACTGTGCAATATAACCATTACATGCTGCTCTACACTATAGCATTTGAGAGTTAACAGAGCTTATAAAAGATTTGTCCGGGAAGGAGTAGATGGTTTAAGGAACTAATTCTGGGAATGTTAAGCATGTTTAGAGGACATAAAAGACACAGGAAGAGCATGAGTAAATATTTTTGCAGAATAGGTTTGGCAGCTATGTAGAGTTTGTTATTTATTATTCATGAGGCTTACCAAAAGCTCAGCTAGTGATAATCATAAGTGGTCTGATAGGACTGAAATGATATATTTAATAGATATTGGTAGAAAGGCATGGGTAACTGTCAAGATTTCCAGGAGCAAATTAGGTAGTTTCAGCAATTGGCAAGGTATTATGGAATAAGTAGAAACAGACAAATGGAAGTTGTCTATTCACAAATGGAGCAGGGAAGTGAGATGGTGCTAAATGAAGAAACCAGCAAGATTTTTTTTAAAGGATACCTTAGAGATGATGCTGACATCTTGTAAACATTAGTGAAGGGGTCAACTAAGAGTGAAGACTCAATGGGAGAAGAGGTCTAGGCCAGTACTCTGCAGATGTGATTGCACAAAGATTTCATGGATAAGTTGTGAAAATGCAGAGTCTAATTCAGACAGTGTAGCAAGAGGTCAGAGATCCTATTAGCACAACATGCTAATAGAAGATGGTAGGGCTTGATTCTGTAAGGAAGCATTACTGCTTGTAAGATCTCAGGGATGGGAGAGAGTTACATTGATAAAACAGGTATTTAGGGAAGAAAAGGTGTATCTATTATTCTATGTACTATACAAGATGAATGAATGAATGAATGAAAAGAGTTGCCACAATCCTGTCAAATTGAAGATGATAGGAGCAGAGGATGACTATTAGGAAAAGAAGAAGGTTGGGATTGGAATAGCTATAAAGAGTGAATAAGATCAGGGGTCCCCAAACTTTTTACACAGGGAGTCAGTTCACTGTCCCTCAGAACATTGGGAGGGCCGGACTATAAAAAAAAACTATGAACAAATCCCTATGCACACTGCACATATCTTATTTTAAAGTAAAAAACAAAACGGGAACAAATACAATATTTAAAATAAAGAACAAGTAAATTTAAATCAACAAACTGACCAGTATTTCAATGGGAACTATGGCCTACTTTTGGCTAATGAGATGGTCAATGTCCAGTTCCATATTTGTCACTGCTAGCCGTAACAAGTGATATGACGCACTTCCGGAGCTGTGACACATGCATCCCATGTCACCGGAAGTAGTACTGTACCTGAGCGAGCTGCACTTTGCGGTGCCACCACATACAGTGCTCCTCTCACTGACCACCAATGAAAGAGGTGCCCCTGCTGGAAGTGTGGCAGGGGTCGGATAAATGGCCTCAGGGGGCCGCATGCGGCCCACAGGCCGTAGTTTGGGAACCCCTGAATAAGATGGTGATGAACTGTGTACAGACATTGACCAAGTTTGGGTAGATAGGATTACCGTTCTTTCAGTCATACCACACAATCACAAAAACAAGAGAGCTGGAATCTCCTGCTCTTAAAAATGCAACATGTGCACGCGCACGTGCACGCGCGCACGCACACACACACACACACACACTGGGGCAAAGGGATACAGTACCATACCAGAATTTATTTTTCAAAGAGACACTGTTGCAGCCAAAATTCGCAGGTTGAAGACAAGATGCATACAACAGTGAGACAAGAGGACTACATTTTTTTTTTTTGTATAGTTTTTAGGGCTTGTGAAATGGAACTACAAATACTATTCCTCCCTGGGTGTTCCCAGATGTGATTTTAAGTTACAGTATATCATGGTGGCAAGCTGGGCTTGACTCCCTTTCCTCTTCAGGGAAGGTTAGAGGAACTACGTTGAATGAGAGGATTTAAAATGCATTTTATTATTCTGAAGCATTTTGTTTCTCATTGCGGGCTTTTGGGCAGGTAGCTAAGATTCCATGATTATCATGTTCCAGTAAAAGGGTTCGTATGCTCAGTGATTATGTAGTGTTCAGGCTTCTGGATATAGTTTGGAGTCAATTTCTATAAAATGAAGGGAAATATGGTACTGACTGTACCTTGGGCTAAAAAGAATTTAGAAATAGCCATAGTCATGTTCTATTCCTACAGCATGCAGTGTGTAATCTTTGCAAAATTTTTTCTCTAAACAAACAGATGCACTTAAGGTATAAAAAAATTCTATGGTCATTTTAGATTTCTCCTCCATGTGTACAGAACATGATCAATAAATGAATAGATATCATTTAGCTTGCCTATCAAAATTTTCCATCATTCATTCTTTTCTGACATATTGACTGATTTACTGCTTTGTGTGACTTTTCTGTTGATAGTGAGGTAAATAAACATATTTTTAAAAAATTTTTATTAATTTTAATTTATTGTGTTTACATGGATTCAAGTGTCCCACTGAATATAACACTCTCACCCCCACCCCTCTGTCACTTTTTATACATAACCCTTTGCCCCCCTCCCTCTTACTCCCCCCCCCCATCTAGGATTTGCTGTCCTGTTATCTATATCTCTATGTTATGTATGTATAATTTCACTAATCCCTTTACCTTCTCTGATTCCATCCACTTATCCCTCTTCCCTCTGACAGCTGTCCTTCTGGTCCCTGTGACCCCACCTCTGCCTCTATTCTGTTCCTCAGTTCACTTTGTCCATTAGATTCCACATATAAGTGAAATCATGTGATATTTGTCTTTCTCTGCCTGGCTTATGTCACTTAGCATAATAGTCTCTAGGTCCATCCATGCTGTCACAAAAGGTAAGATTTCCTTCTTCACAGCCATGTAGTATTCCATTGTGTATATGTACCACTGCTTTTTAATCCACTCGTCCACTGACTGACACATGGGCTGTTTCCAGATTTTGGCTATTGTAAACAATGCTGAATAAACATGGGGGTGCATATCTTCTTTTGAATCAGTGATTTGGTATTCTTAGGATATATTTCTAAAGTGGGATAGCTGGATCAAAAGGCAATTTCATTTTTAATTTTTTGAGGAAATGCCATACTGTTTTCCACAGTGGCTTCACCAGTCTGCATTCCCACCAGCAGTGCAGGAGGATTCCCTTTTCTCCACACCTTCACCAACACTTATTGTGTGTTGTTTTGTTAATGAGCACCATTCTGACAGTGTGAGGTGGTATCTCATTGTGGTTTTAATTTGAATTTCTCTGATGATTAGTAACTTTGAACATTTTTTCATATGCCTATTGGCCGTCTGTATGTCATCTTTGGAGAAATGTCTATTCGGTTCTTTTACCCAATTTTTAATTGAGTTGTTTACCTTTCTAGTGTTGAGTTTTAGAATTTCCTTATAAATTTTGGTTATTGACCCCTTATCAGACTTATTTGTAAATATGTTCTCCCTTTGTGTGGGTTGTCTTTTCATTTTGTTAATGGTTTATTTTCCTGTGAAAAAACTTTTTAGTTTCATATAATCCCATTTTTTCATCCTGTCCTTTATTTATCTTCACTTGCCTGTGAAGATAAATCGACAAAAATGTTGCAGTAAGAGATATTGGAGAGTTAACTGCCTATGTTTTCTTCCAAGATGTTTATGGTTTCATGACTCACATTTAAGTCTTTTATCCATTTCGAGTTTACTTTTGTGAATGGTGTAAGTTGGTGGTCTAGTTTCATTTTTTTGCTTGTACCTGTCCAATTTTTCCAACGTCATTTATTAAAGGGACTGTCTTTTATCCATTGCATGTTCTTACCTACTTTGTCAAATATCAATTGACCATAAAGGCTTGTATTTATTGCTGGCTTCTCTGTTCTGTTCCATTGATCTATATGCCTGTTCTTATGCCAGTAACAAGCTGTTTTGAGTACAATGGCCTTGTAGTATAACTTGATATCAGAAAGTGTGATACCTCCCACTTTATTCTTTATTTTCAAGATTGCTGAGGATATTCATGTTCTTTTTTGGTTCCATGTAAATTTTGTAATATTTGTTCTATATCTTTGAAGTATGCCATTGGTATTTTAATAGGAATTGCATTGAATTTATAGATTGCTTTGGGTAATATAGACATTTTAATGATGTTTATTCTTTCTATCCATGAACATGGTATATGCATCCACTTGTTTGTATCTTCTTTGATTTCTTTTATCAATGTTTTATAATTTTCTGAGTACAAGTTACCTCCTTGGTTAAATGTACTCCTAAGAACTTTATTTTTTCATTGCAATGGTCAAGGAGATTGTTTCCTTAATTTCTCTTTCAGGCAGTTTATTGTTGGTATATAAAAATGCCACTGATTTCTGAATATTGACTTTATTTCCTTGCCAAATTCATTTATCAGGGTTAGTAGTTTTTTGACTGAGATTTTAGAGTTTTCTATGTCTAGTATCATGTCATCAGCAAATAATGATACTTTTACTTTTTCTTTTCCAATTTGTATGCCTCTTATTTCTTCTTCTTGTCTAATTGCTGTGGCTAGGACTTCGAGAATTATGTTGAATAAGAGTGGTAAAAGGGGACACCCCTGCCTTGTTCCTGATCTCAAGTGGATTGCTTTTAACTTTTGCCCATTGAGTATGATGTGGGCTTTAGTTTATTATAGATGGTCTTTATCATGTTGAGATATGTCCCCTATATTCCCACTCTGCTGAGAATTTTGATCATAAATGGATGCTGAGTTTTATCACATGCTTTTTCTGCATCTATTGATAGAATCATGTGATTTTTATCCTTCCTTTTGTGTATGTGATGAATCACATTTATTAATTTGCAAATATTGTACCAGTCTTACCTTCCCTAGAATAAATCCCACTTCATCATGATGTATGATTTTTTTTATATATTGCTGGATCCAGTTTGCTAATATTTTGTTCAGAATTCTAGCATTTATGTTCATCAGGGATATTTGCTTATAGGGGTTTTTTTTTTTTTTTTTTTGTAGTGACCTTACCTGGTTTTGGAATGAGGATTATGCTCGCCTCAGAAAAGGAGCTTGAAATGTTTCCCTCCTCTTGAATTTTTTGAAATAGCTTGAGAAGGATAGGTGTTAGTTCTTCTATCAACACTTGGTAAAATTTGCCTGTAAAGCCATCTGGTCCAGGACTTTTGTTTGCTGGGAGTGTTTTGATAACTGTTACAATTTCATTTTTTGTAATTGGTCTGTTTAGGTTTTCTGATTCTTCCAGATGAGTTTTGAAAGATTGTATGTTTCTAGGAATTTATCATTTCATCTAGGTTTTTCAGCTTTTGGCATATATATCTTCATAGTATTTTTTTACAATGCTTTGTATTTCTGCAGTGTCAGTTGTTCCTTCTCCACTTTCATTTCTAATTTTATTTATTTGAGTCCTCTTTCTTCTTTTCTTGATGAGTCTGGTTAAAGATTTGTTAATTTTGTTTACCTTTTCAAAGAACCAGCTCTTGGTTTCATTGACCTTCTGTGTTGTTTTTTTAGCCTCTATTCTAGTGTGTCATTTAAGACTGCTGTTTCTTTGTTAATTTTCTGTCTAGATAATTTATTCATTGATGTTAGTGGGGTAGTAAAATCCCCTACGATTATAGTATTGCTTTCAATCTCGTTCTTTATGTCCATCAAAGTCTGTTTTATATATTTAGGTGCTCCTATATTAGGTGCATAAATATTTACAATGGATATATTCTCCTGTTGGATAGCTCCCTTAATCATTATGTAGTGACCTTTTTTAACCGTTACCATAGCCTTTGTTTTAAAGTTTGTTATCTCAAATATAACTATTGCTACCCCAGCTTTTTTTTTCATTCCATTTGTGTGAAAAAAACTTTTTCCCATTTATTCACTTTCAGTCTATTATTTCTTTTGTTCTGAAGTGGTTCTCTTTTAGACAGCATTTGTACGGGTCCTGTTTTCTTATCCATGCAGCTACTTTATGTCTTTTGATTGGAGCATTTAATCCATTCACGTTTAAGGTGATTGCTGACATGTACTTATTTGTTGCCATTTTATTATTTAAATCTATATTCCTCTTTTTCAAGATTTTTTTTTCTCTTTGCTCTTTTTAAAGTAGGCCACTTAACATTTCTTGCAGCACTGGTTTGGTTGTAATGAATTCCTTGAGTCTTTTTTGTCTGGGAAGCTTTCTCCTTCAGTTTTAAACAATGGCCTTTCTGGATAAAGTATTCTTGGTTATAGGTTCTTGTTTTGCATCACTTTAAATATTTCTTCCTAATCCTTTCTGGCCTCAAGTGTTTCTGTTGAGAAGTCAAATGTCATCCTTATGGGGGCTCCTCTGATAATTAACTGCTTTTCTCTTGCAGCTTTTAGTATTCTTTCTTTTTCTCTTAACTTCGTCATTTTAATTATGATGTGTCTTGTGTATGCCTCCTTGGATACTTCTTTAATGGGAATCAAGAGATAATGGGAATCAAGAGATAATGGGAAGCAAGACTTCTTGAAGCTGTGTGACTTTTTTCTTCATCAATTTAGGGAAATTTTCAGCTATTATTTCTTTAAACAGGTTCTCTATCACTTGTTCATTCTCTTCTCCTTCAGGAACCCCTATGATGCAGATGTTGTTTCTTTTCATGTTTTCACAGAGCTCTCTTAGAGTTTCCTCAGTCTTTTTGAGCCTTTTTGTTTTGTTTTGCTGCTCTACATTTGTGCTTATGTTTATCTTATCTTCTAAATCGCTGATTTGATCCTCTGCTTCATGCAGCGTGCTGTTGATTCCTTCTAGTGCTGCCTTCATTTCTGATATTGTATTTGTCATATCTGTTTTTTTTTTATTATTTCAATGTCCTTTTTGATGCTTGCTATCTATTTAGGTGCTCAATATGACTGTTCTTTGTTGCTGTATGATCCTTGAGCATCCTAGATATTATTATTTCAAACTCTGCATCTGATAGTTTAGTTACTTTCATTTCATTTAGTTCTTTTCTAGGGATTTCTCCTGTTGATTTATTTAGGTTGTATTTCTCCATCTGCCCATTTCGTCTGTGTATTAGGTAGTGCAGTCTGACTTTGAACTTTTAGTAATTTCTTTATGAGAAAGATGGGCTTGGTGGTACTGACCTTCAGGTCACCTGTTTTCCTTGTTCTAGGAATGCTTGTTGAGGGTACTATTTTTCCTCCTGTTGTCTGTGAGTATTAAATGCAGTTGAATCTTTTCTGGTTACAATGAATCCTTTAGGCTGTTTAGCTCTAAGGGTCAACCTTGATCATCTGTAGTACACACTGTGCAATGTCTATCTTGTTGGGTGTATTTATTCTCCAGTGTCTAGTGCCTGCTAGACTCCTCCTTTGGATGTGCTGCTTGTGTAGCTGGAGTCTAGGGTTGTTGCTGTCTGCTATCCACTACCAGTTGTGTTGGTTCTAGATCTTCTTGGGTTGGCATCATCTGTTGTTTGTAACCCACTGTGAGCTACTTGTCTGCAGCTACTGCTCTTTTCACTGTTTTTCTCTTTGTTTTCTGTGCCTGGGTAGTGTGAGAGGGGCCAACCTTTGTATAATGATCAGCTTCCTCCTGCTTAGAGATGACAGCAGCTCCATAAAAGCCCCAAGCTCTGTAAGACTTCCCTCCACTTTTCACCGCCTCTTGCAGCTACCTAGTCTTCCCACAGAGTCTTCTGTAGAAATACTGTAGTGTGAGCCCAGACAGGCCTCATCCAACCAACCCCTCTTCAGGTTGCAAGCTTATTGGGTTAGGGAAGCTGAGGTTGGCAATCTAATGTTAGTGGGACCCCCTATTTCAGGGACCTCTTGGTCAGTAGCTCAGTACGGAGAATGTGGCCTCAACTCCAGAGCCTAATCTCTTAGCCACTGATGGATACTCAAATTTTATTTCTCCCCAACAAGGTGAGCAGCAGGTTCAGGTCAAAGTCAAGTCGACAGTGCCCTCTGCAGAAGTTCCTGAAGCTGGAGGGACCCTGTTCTCAGGGAGTTAGACTGAGCAATTCCTCTCCTGGGGCTGACTCTGCCCCCACAGAAAGTGGCTAAGCCCCTCGACCAGATCCAATACTAGGCTCACAGGGACCCACACTTTAAATGTCCATGCTCCAAGCCTCTCTTTTTTCCCCAGTGGAATGTAGCCCAGCAGAGCAGGATATCCAGCACCCGGGCCAGCTGAATGTGAAGCTGTACCCTATCCAATGCACATGAGCTGCTGCGCCAGTGCTGATCACAGAGAGTGGAACTCTCTTCATCTGGGCCAGATGTGAGGAGCCCTTCAATTAAATACCACTTTTGCAAGGTTTGTTAGGTCCTGAACTGATGCTCTCTACTGCTGGCTACTGGATGTGCCAGCCCTGGGCCTCTCTGGAGGGAACCTGGTGCAGACCACTGGGAGACACTGCCCATGACTAGCTCTCAGCAACCTTCTTGGAGCTATAAGTAATCCAGAGTTTGTGGCTGCCTCTTTTGAGATCAGGTGCACATGGAAATATCAAGCTGCATACCTAGGCTGGCTTTTACTCACACTGCTCCTGAGAGAAGTTTCCCTGAGTCCTGCCTCCTGCAGCCTCTGTCTGTTTGCTGGCTGCTTGTTGCGCTTGGCCACTTAAAAAATCATCTGCTAGAGTCTGAAGCCTGCAGCAATTCAGGGATTAGGAAGGGTAGTGGGTGTAGCTCGGCCCCCGGCCCCAGGTGTCAGTCTGTCCAGTCTTTTCAGAGACCTTAGTAGGGTGTGGCCCCAGGAGTCCATGAGTGTGGCCTCTTGAGACCTAGAGGTGTAGTCTGCCTGCATTTTGGACAGTTTTCACTGAGTTTCCCCTGAGGTGGAATTATTAGTCTTAGACTCTGGAGCATGGGGGCGTGGTGAAGCTCTGGCCTCAACACTAGAAAACTAAGTCACTGATATGCCCCTGCCTCCTGGCTTCTCAGCATGACCCAGTAGCCATGACTAGAGCAGAAGATACTCCTGACGGTGGAGCAGTTGCTTATTCCCAGGCTGGTGCCACTCAGAGAGGACTGCTCCACCCAAGAAAGATGGTGACTGCAGTACTGGAGAATGACTCAGCACAGGGGTTCCGGTGGCTGTCCCCCACAGTGTCTCTCCCTATGCCTCCAACTTTACACTCTTTTCATGCAACTCTAGTCCTCTCAGCTTTCCCTCTACCGGAGTTCTGGGTAAGTGGCTGTAAACGAGATTGTCTGTGAGGGCCCTTTAAGACAGAGCCTGCATCTCCCAGAGTTCAGTCTCTTTTTCGCAGACAGAAACTCAGCTCTTTTCACTATCAAATGCTGTCTGGGCACCTCTTCTAGGCTCTGAGGCTTTAGGCTGGGGCTCTGGGCCTGGGGCTGAGGACTCACACCTCTCAGGGTGACTCTCCTCATAGTAAGAGTCCCTCCGGACCCTCTGCCACCCCTTCTGGGAGCAGGCAGCTCTTTCCTCATCTCTGCCCTTCCTACCAGTCTCTGTGTGGCTCCTTCTGTGATCCAATATGGTTCTTTTCTTAAGGATCTCACAATCTATTAAGGATACATCAAGGTAAATTGTGCACAGCCATGTAATAGATGGTATGTCAAAGGTAAACACCATGGAAAATAATTACTCCTACATTGGAAGAAACTTTCTTAGGTGGCCAAATCTTTAGATAATAGAGAAGTTGCGTATTGATGGGGAAAAAAGTATTTTAATGTACATACCACCAAAAATATGAGACTGGGACAATTTGTGAAGTATCTAAAAAGTATAAACAAATATATATTAACTGAAAACAGGCTATTGTCTAGATGGGTATTCTAGAAATTAATGACAAAATAACCTAGACATGTTTTCTTTGAATATATGTACCCTAAATTATTAATGTCATCCCATTAACATCAATAAAAATTTATTTAAAAAAAAAAATTATTTCACTGAGAAAGCTTATTTCTTGCAACTATTATGTAAATTATATTAGAACTATATGATTTTACACATAGGTGGGGTATAAAACAGAGACTTGTGGACATAGATAAAAGTGAAATGGTCACCAGGACGAGGGGGTTGTGGGAGAGGGGATTGTGGGGGAGGGGCTTGGGGAAAGGGAGTAAAGACAGACAAGTATGCAGTGATGGAGAGTGATCTGACTTTGGGTGATAAATACACAACACAATCAAAGTTCAAATGCTATAGAGATATTTACCTAAAACCTGTGTACTCATCGATCAATGTCACCCTGTTGAGTTTAATTTTCTAAATTAAAAAAAAAAAAATCTTGAAAGATGAAATCTAGTTATTTGGTTTAAAATTATATACTGCCTATTTCTTAGATACCAGAAAAAGATTCTAAATAGATCAAGATTTTAATTTAAAAAATTGTATTGTGGGCCCTGGCCAGTTGGCTCAGTGGTACAGCATTGGCCTGGCATGCAGGAGTCCCAGGTTCGATTCCCGGCCAGGGCACACAGGAGAAGCACCCATCTGCTTCTCCACCCCTCCCCCTCTCCTTCCTCTTTGTCTCTCTCTTCCTCTCCAGCAGCCAAGGCTCCATTGGAGCAAAAGTTGGCCCAGGTGCTGGGGATGACTCTATGGCCTCTGCCTCAGGCACTAGAATGGCTCTGGTTGCAACAGAGCGACACCCCAGATGGGCAGAGCATCGCCCCTGGTGGGCATGCCAGGTGGATCCTGGTCAGGTACATGCGGGAGTCTGTCTGACTGCCTCCCTGTTTCCAACTTCAGAAAAATACAAAAAAAAAATTGTGTTGTGAAAGGACATAAAGAACAAATTGGTAGTAAGAAAACAGTCACAAGTATGTAAAGTACAGTATAGGAAATATAATCAATAATATTTAATGCCAGGTGGGTACTGAACTTATTGGGGGATCACTTTATAAGTTATATAAATGCCTAACCACTGTGCTGTACACCTGAAACTAATATAATATTGAATGTCAACTATAATTGAAAAATTTTAAAAATTGATAATTTTTGTGCTTTTTTACTGAGGACAAGGACCGTGTCTAATTTATGTGGAGATCCTCAGGACTTAGCACTCTTCACAGGACAAGTGGTAACAGCAGCTCAATTAATATTTGTGAGATTTGATTCAGCTGCCAATTTTGTTTACCTTTCAGGTATGTAAGTTGTGGAGATCCTCCTTCTCCTGTGTGTATGCCTGTAGGTGTTTGGTGTGTCAGGCAGGGGTTCAATGTTTTGAAGTCTCTATCTAGAGCTAGAGCCATGTAAGGGGTGTATTTACTTATTCAAGTCTGCGAGAGCCACAGTGGTCTATTGAGGTGGTAAAGAATGAGAAAATTGCTACCCACAATACATACACACAATATACACACATAAAATGTTTGCAATAGGAAGCAAGAACAGATGATATGAGCCTTGAACAAAGAGCCCTGGGTCATTGAACCCTGAAGCTTTGAGCTAACAAACACAGGTATACAGAAGCTTCCTCAGCATGTGGGACTAGGTTTTGCATTTGACATAGGTAGTGTTTTGTGGAGGGTTTGGAGAACAAGGATCCCCTTCTCTCCACACCCTTATTAAAACAGGCTCCTAAAAGCCAGGGAAGAGAGCTCAAAGCCAAATGTGGCTAGCAGTGTTCATGTCATGTTTGCAGCACCTATAGAGTCCTGTTTCTAAAATAATAGACTTGCTTTCAATAGGGTGCTGTCATTCTCCTCTCTTCTCTTTCATCTCTTTTATTATTGTTTGTAGTGACTGTGATGCGTGAGTGCGAAGGAACACATGAAAGGGGGTGGGACTGCCATGAGTGTTGGGTAGTGGCTGCTTGTCTGTCTGTCAGGCATAATCACCTTGTGCTGTAGAGAGCTTCAAAGCCACCAGCAAGGCTCTAAAGAACTTTTAAATCATGAATACACATGAGCTACTTCAGAGATTGTGTTTGTAATTAATAGAAGGCCTAGGGTGTTCTAACCTCAAAGATGTGTAGACCCAAGGCCAGTCCTTGCAGTTCTCAAGGCATTTGTTTCCAAACCACTCAAGGAAAGAGTTCCACCTCAGTACCACGGACAGAGTCGGTCACGATGCAGATGGTCTCATGGTATTTCAGAAGAGTCTTGCTGAAGTCAAGGGCAAGGAAACTGACATGTACAGTTTAAGGCATTCAGGAAATGCCTTAGCATTTCCATGTACAATCCCTGGGTTAAGCCTCCTCCCCATCGCTGGGAAGGAGCAGAACATTTAGATACTCATGACTTGAGCAAAGAGGCTTAGATAGGATGGAGATGTATTTTCTTCTTACATAGGGACCTCGCAAAAAAGAACCTGACATAAGAGTACAGGGCAAGCATGAAGTGTTTTGTGATCTCAGTGGGATCACAGGCTGCGTTTAACTTTATGCTTTGCCCTCCCCGATGCATCATTTTCATCCTCAAAGTTGTCAATAGCTACTAGAGCTGCAGTTATCATAGCCCCATCTTCAGTAGGAAGAATGAAAGGCTGAAATGGGGTGAAAGAGCTGGCCTCGAAGACCTGTCGAGTGACCTCTCTGTGATCTCTGAGCTGCAGTTATTGCCATTCCAGGTGAAAAATCATGTTCCCTTACCAAACAAGAATTGGTAATGACATTGGATAGGAAACTAGTAGTCTCTGACCAAACAGGAATACTTATCCTAATAAATCTTTGAGTTTCAAGGAGATAAATGAACCAAGTCAACCTCATCACCCCGCCAGTGAAGGGGGCCTGGGTGCCTGGGGAACCGCAGTTAGTACATGGTCCACCGATGTCAGAGCTGAGTCTCAGCAGGTACTGAGGGGTGTTTGAGCCTTTCTGTCACTGAGATTGCCATTAATATAAGAATAGATGCTGTTTCACATGCTCACAACAGTAAACCTACCTTTGCCCATCTCTGTATAAGTCAACTGGAGTTAAAATTTTGATAGAAGAAGAACCAAAAAGCCAGTGTGTTCAAAGAATGTGCACCTGAGAAGAGCTGAGTGGGAAGGGGATGGGAACGGAGAACTATAATCTGTCTGGGTTTCTATTCCTCAAAACAGTCCCATGAGCACACATCTGAGCCTCATGCCAGTAAGGGAGCTGGCAGACAATGAAGGGAGATCGAGGAGTGTGAAGCTATTTGGCCTCAACCAGCATGGAACGGGAAGTGGTATCTATCAACATTTTGAAAACCCAGTTTGCTTTGAGCTCAGTGAGACCTTCAAGTCAGCAACTTGTCGAGGATATGCAGCTCATAGGGAGATGTGTTCTTGCCGAGGGGGATGGCATTACCACTGTCACCATGAACATAAGAAATGTGGGCTCTGTCAGAAGATGCTTACGGTTGTAATTACTCTACTGTATGCTCCAACTTGGCCACTGAAAGCGGGAATGTTTATAGAAGCTCAATACTTAAAGTCTACCTATAGTTTGGAAAAAAAATCAATGGTAGAAGGCATTTCTGGGGCCAAGAGGAGAAATAAAAAATGAAGAATCATTTTGTAAAAAAAATTTTAAAACATAAGCTTACTGACGTGCTTGAGTTGAATGTAAGGCTTCATTGGAAGCTCAGTTCAATGGGCCAGTCAGCCTCATGCTGACCCACAGCAGGCCCGCCACTTGGGATGCTGTGCACTGATGCTCTGGGAAAGCCTGGGCTCATGGGCTGATCTATGCATGTGCTTAAATCTTCTTTTAGTCTACACCCTTAACACCATACTCTTAAATGAATTTTAATGGCCATAGTGTATATCAAGATACTACAGCAATTGTATTGGTGTGTGCAATCTTTTAACTAGCACCTGCTCTAATGACACTGTGCTGTCCCCACTCTGCACTTCTTCTTCTCCTTCATGCATTTTCAGCCAACCCATTAGTCCTCTTTAGAACTAGTAGTTTTAAAAAACATCTGCCAAGAAATCTGGTAACCTGGAAAATAAAGTATTTGAGACACACACTCCCAACCAAGCTTGCTTCTTTCTTATTTTTATTTATTTTTTTATCAGTGATAGATTAGTAACAATTTGCTAATGAAGTTTTTTGTTGTGTTTTTTTTTTGTTGTTGTTGTTAGGGAAAGGATATTTCTTAGTTAATAGAAAGGATGATGGGTTTCATCCAGATTAATTATTGCTGGGAATGTTTCTCACCCCCACTGGGCACAGGTTATTTAATGTGAGCATATTAGCCACAATATGAGGTTTAGTCCTAATAAGGTGGACCGTGGTAATTAATTTGGGGTTTATGGGTGGATGGTCTTCAGGGGGCCCAAGAACCCATAAAATTTGATACAATTGTTTCATATGTTCTTAGTTGTGTAATACATGTCTACATGATGGACATGCATAAGCAGTAGTCTCAGGAGTCCCATCATCCCAGGCCCCACAACACACACTGCTTTTACATCATAGTGGAGGAGTGAGCACTCATTTTAAAGTTCAGAAACTATTGGCAAGGAAGCCAAAGCCTGAGTTGAAGTGACACCTGAGATACCACGACTAACTCTTTTTTCAATTCACATCATGGAATGCTCAGGTGTCCCCATTACATCCTTCTCATTAGTCTTCTGCAGCTTGTGGTTATACCTTCTAGCTGCTCGCCCTGACCGTTACTTCTTCCCTTTCTCACAAGGGCTTCCACTGTATCATCTGGAATTGTACCTCCAGCTTAACGATAGCCTTTGAGTCCCTTTCTCAGCCATGTGTCTGAGTGTTCACTCCATACCCCACTTCCTAGTATCTGACTGTCCACTCTTGACACTCCTTCGCAGGAAAGGACAGTTCTATATTGTTCCACATGCATCTCAGGGTCTGGAAATAGATTTGGAATCCAACTGGTTACACGCTGCCCTTCTGATAGTATTACTCCTTAGTTCTTGAAAAAACATTATTCTTTGAGATGCAATATACTACAGTCAATCCTATCCTGATTATTGTCATTTACAGACTTTTTCACATCTCATCTTTTATTAAAATATGGGCATTACTCCACTTCTGCACCACATATCCAATAATCCTTTTCTTTTCCCCATCCTATCTCGCCACTTCCAGAGTCACACCCTGGAACTCCTCACCACCTCGATACTAACCCAGTTGTTCTGCCCTCTGTGATTCCGATCTTTTACTAACCTCATAAACATCTAGACTTCCTTGATCTTTCCTTTTCTATACCAAGTCAGCAGTCCTAATATTTTTATGTATTTTCTTATACTGCTGAGTCCTTGTCCCAGCCATGCAATAATGTGAGTGCAGCTCCACATCGCAGAGTATGGAGAGCTTTTTGGAGTCCTTATCTCACTTGAGATCTCAAAAATATTTTTCCTGTTGCATCCTCCCACTCTGTGGTGCCTCTCTTCTCCCCTGGGCACCATGGTGTCACACTCTGCTAGCTCTCTGCCTACTCTGGCCACTCCACAGACTCTTCCCAGCCAATGAATAGTAGATTCCTCCACTTACTCTTTCCTTTCTTCCTATCCCTTTATACTCTCTGCCTTGATGACATTCTTTTAATGTCTGTGCACAAGAATTTCAAATCTTTATCTAGAGTTCACACTCTCCTGAATGCACTCCTTCCTGTGAAGGTCTCAGTGATGCATCAAGGTCAACTTGCGGGCCCTGAAGTCCCAATTATCCCATGTGAGCGAGTCACCTTCCAGCGCTCACTTCACAAGGTAGCATCCTCACTCTGCCACACTCCATGGGCTAAAGGTCTAAGCTCTTTACTGACACCCTCTTTTCCTCAGTTGCCACTTTTAAAATTTGAATTTCTCTCTCTCAGTTGATCTGTTTACTTTCATTTTGTTTCCACCATATTAACCAAAGTTACCATTTATAATTTGGTGGGCTAATGCTGAAGAATGTCCAATCTGATATTGCTATATGTCCAATCCCTTTAATCGCACCTCCACTGTACCTGGTGTTATTTTCAAACTGCAAATCTGATGGGTACCCCAGGTCCTCACCCTTCAGTCTCCCCCTTCCCCATTCAAACCCATCCATGGTTTCCTGCCACTCCGCTTGCTTTGCTGGAGGCAGATTAAGCCACAACCTGTTCTCAGCACTCCAGCCATGCATTCATTCATTCTTTCTTTTAGTTGAATATGCTGACCTGGGTGGTGCAATAGATAAAGCATCCACCTAGAATGCTGAGGTCACCAGTTCGAAACCCTGGGCTTACCTGGTCACGACACATATGGGAGTTGATGCTTCCTGCTCATCCATCCTTCTCTTTCTCTCTCTCTCTTCTCTAAAATAAATAAATAAAAATCTTTTAAAAAAGAATATGCTAATAAATACTTGTGAAATGGCTTAACAAAAAATGGTACATAATAAATGCAGAGTTTAGTGAGGCTCTTGTAAATCATGTAAGAACATTTATACAACAGCAGTTCTAAAAAGACATCATCTCCATTGCTGGGAGTTTCAAGACCTTTGGGTTTGAGAAGAGTGGAATTCTGTGCTTGTCACCGAGCCCACAGCAAAGAGCCCTGTATCTCTCCCGTGTCCTTACCTCCTCTGAGCACTGACAGGAAACTGAGGAAGTACAGGCCTGTGAACTCAGGAGTGGTCAAAGTGGAGCCTGAGGCCCACAGGAAGCTGGCAGACTTGTGAGGTGATTCTCAGAGTCAGCCCTTCTCTTTGTGGCACACAGAGATTTTAGTCTTTCTACAGACTATGCACCAGCCCGGGGGCAGTATCATAGTTCTGAGTATAAACACTGCCTAGAAGTGACCCTTGACTGCCTCAGGTCCATGGCAGACAGGAAGAAGAATATCCCCACCACAAGCAGCAGGGCCAATGATCTGAAGCTAAAGTTGCTTTCCAGCTGTGACTTGGATTTCTCAACAGTGGAGGACTCAGCCCAGGTGTCCAGGCACTCTGACACACTCTCTAACACAAGGCTCAGAATGCTTAAACACTGAGCGCCCCTGGCTGGGAGGCAAGGCTTGTTTCTGTCTAGCTCACAGGCCTGAGAGAATCTCAAAAGGAGAGGGAAATACGTTTTATTTTAAAAAGGAGACATGAGAGAGTAGGAGAAAGGATGTCATTAAAGGACCATGACACCTGTCATGCACCATCAAGTCTCACTTCTCACGAAGGGCATCACAATACTGATGTCTGATGCTTTCATCACTGTTTGAGCTCAGAAAGGTGAAACTCAGGCATGCTTGGTGGTTCTGCTCTCCCTAGACTGACCCTTGCACCCCAAGAATACCTCCTTCATCCCATCAGGCATTATGGTTGTGACATCCCAGATAATTTAACAGTTGGGAAATTTTAGGGACAGAACTCACAATATTTTAAAATTTTTGTCTGAGCACCTAGTACTTCTAAAAACTTGCTAAGCAATGGAAATATTGTATGTCAATAAAATTAGAATGAGACCAAAATTTATACTTCAGGTTTTGGCTTACTATAGTTCCTCACTAGAATTCAAGGGAGTGATAAATTGTACCCTTTCTTTCCTTCCTTCCCTTCCCTTCCCTTCCCTTCCCTTCCCTTCCCTTCCCTTCCCTTCCCTTCCCTTCCCTTCCCTTCCCTTCCCTTCCCTTCCCTTCCCTTCCCTTCCCTTCCCTTCCCTTCCCTTCCCTTCCCTTCCCTTCCCTTTCCTTCCTTCCTTCCTTCCTTCCTTCCTTCCTTCCTTCCTTCCTTCCTTCCTTCCTTCCTTCCTTTCCTTCCTCCCTCCCACCCTTTCTTCTTTCTTATTCTTCTTTTATTTCAGATTTATTGGCCTGTTTGCCTTTTACTTCCATATGCAAACCACTTTGAGGAAGAGACTAACTTGCCCAATGAGTAGGAACTCCCCAGGTTCTCTGGAAACCCAGAATTACTTATATTACAGTTGGCGTCATCAATACTGTAAGGAGACAAGAATAACTCCTCTTAAATGATCCTGGATTTGCCTAATGTTTATTTAGTTTCATTGTTCTAACTCTATTACACTCTCTGAATCCTAGCTTTTTGGTATGTTCAGATATTTTGTAATCAGTGAGCTTATCAAGAGAAATAAGAATGTGGCCTAAATAAAAGTCAAATCTGTATTTTTACCTAGGAATCATGAAACTGCATATTACTAGATAGGATATTTTCTTGATAAGGACACGGCCCAATATGCCCCAATTTTAAAATTTCAAACACCATTATCTTAATATCTTGGTGTGTCTTCTGTTAGGAGTGGCTAGAACAAGCAGGAAAGATCTGTAAGTTGATATTTAAGACCAAGTTTTCATGTTCTGTGTGAGCACTGATAAGATAGCCGAGCCTCCATCAGCAGTCTTTCCCTCCACTGAATAATTCATTCAGGAAACAAATACTGAATATCTTTTATGTACTAGGTAAGCTCAAAGGCTCTGACCTAAGGGTGAGTGAAACAAAAAGCAAAATTATGCTCTTCTAAGTACAGTGTAAGGAGTGTGAATTTGGGAACTGTGTCTGCCTTATGTCGTAGATAGACTCTGTCATCTGGTGGCCATTTAGCGTCATGCTCTTGGTGAGGGACACCGAGACAGAAGGACATGGGTGGAAGGCTGAGCAGTGCTATTTCCCATCTGGGACCTGATGTTCAAATAAGCCAAGTGCTCAAGAATGGCAGCCATGTCTCCCTCTTTCCTTCTTCATCTCCCATTACCACCACCTCCATCATCAACTATAATTGCCATGACAATACCTCATATTGATCCAAATATGCCAGCTTGCAAATTCAAAGTCCTATATCTTATAATTATCAATTATAAGCAATTATGGAGAGTCAGTATGATATGAACAAAAAAAATGAAGGTAACTAATTTGGTTTAGTCAGCCATTTATGATAGTAGTGATAATAGTGATAATAATCAGGAATAATAACTTAAAGTTATGAAATTAAAATATTTGGAGACTAGCCCAAGTACTATTATACTGTATGTTTTATGGCAATGTACAATTTTCTAAATGATAATGATTTTCTTGAATTGAATGAAGAATGAACTTTTGGTACTTTACTTTCCTTTTTCTTCAGTTTTATTCTGTCACCGAAACTCCCTACCCATTATGGTTTATTCACTTCAGAACCTCAAAGCTCCCTGGCTGTTTGCAGTGGTTTTATGTGACTGCTGGAAGGAAAACCCAAAACATAAAGAAAGTTTACCACTAACAGAAATGTCCCCAGTGAGATACATTTATCAAAACGTGAAATGAGAATCAAAGGTTTGAAACATATGGCTTCTTCCCCACTCTCCACCCCCTTTTGGAGCCAAGGTAACTTTTCCAATCAAAGATGACTTTACTGACAGAGATAAATTTTGATGGACAGGACTTGACTTTTGGGAGGAATGGACATACAATACAGTGACAGATGATGTGTTGTGGAATCGTACACCTGAAACCTGTATAATTCTGTTAACCAGTGTCACTTTATTAAATTCAATAAAAAGGGGGGGAAGTGATTACTTCATGAGAATCACTTTATGAGGATGGCCACAGAATTTTTAAAATTAATCTATTTATTTCCTTAAGGGGTCAAGATGACCTTGTTTCTGATGATTAATATAATCTGGCCCTGTTTGGTTGGCTCAGTGGTAGAGTGTCAGCCCAGTGTGTGGATGTCCCGGGTTCAATTTCTGGTCAGGGCACACAGGAGAAGTACCCATCTGTTTCTCCACCCCTCCCCCTTCTTTCTCTCTCTCTCTATCTCTTTCTTCCTCTCCTGCAGCCATGGCTTGATATGAACAAGTTGGCCCTGGCGCTGAAGATGGCTCCAGGGCCTCACCTTAGGCACTGAAATGGCTCAGTTGCTGAGCAACAGAGCAGCGGCCCCAGATGGGCAAAGCATCACCCTTAGGGAGCTTGCTGGGTGGATCCCAGTTGGGGTGCATGCAGGAGTCTGCCCTTCTGCCTCCTCGCCTCTAAATAAAAGAAAAGAAAAAAAAAAACAAAGAAAAATCTGTGTCACTTGACATTTTGTCTTCTTTCCTTCTTCCCTCCTCCAATCTATCTACCTGTCATTTTTCCCTCCCTCACTTCTCATTACTCATTATTTCTCCTCTCTCTGTCTGTTTGCTTTGGTTTTTCACATCTCTGTTTTCTCTCTCTTTGTCTCTGACTATGTTTCCTTCACAAATCAATAGATATGTTTCTTAGTCTCTACTCCAGTACACAGAGCGCAACCACACACATGCACATACAACCTCAACACACACAGAGTGAAAACACGCACACACTACTTTTCCCCCAGACTACATAGCAAGTCACAGCAAATTACTAGAGATCTAGTAATACTTGTAATTATTAGTTAGCTCAGCAGTGCTTGATATTCGGACTTATATCATTTCTCTGCACCCAAATTACCAAGCATGATTGTAAATACTTTGGGACAGAATACCTCCTTTTCCTAAAACCCGTAGAAATACTCACTCTCACCATGTGGCTTCAGTCAGTACCTTGTTCTCTCAGTTTAACTGTCTAGCAATAGATTCTAAGAGATTTAAGGGAAAACTGAGGACAGGCTTAAGGGCATAAGCTGTAAGACCCTTCAAACAGGGCTTTTCCCCTTGGATCCTAACACTTATAGAATCGTGTGACCCTCTTTAAAAAAATACAAATTCACAAACATAAAGTAATACATGTTACTGGAGACTTGGAGATCCAGGTCTTCCTTTGTCACTTTTTCAGTAATATATTTTTAAAAACTTACATAGAAAGTCTTCTGATTGTAACCTGGCTTCTCTCCATCAAGAGCACTCCAAATTTCCCATGAACTACCAGCCTCCTCAGGAGACCATGGAAGAGATGGGCCCTGTAGCTGTACAGTAAAATCCATCTCTGGTAGGGAGTAGGTCCAGGTTCCGGGTCTTCTTCTTAGGTGGAGAGGGACTGTGACCATGGGTCTGGGCCACCACCATGCCTATCAGTCAGTGTGTCAGGCCAGCCTCTTGCCAGCCCATTGACCACACACCCTGATATCCTCATCAGCACCTCGCAAACCTGTTCATCCTTCAGTGCACTGAAAATTTACAACATCCTCAGCACCTGGGGCTACCGCATCTTCCTCCTGTTGCCTCACTTTCAATAAGCTGGTTATAGGAAAACAGACCTATGTCTGGGTCCCTACTCTGGGTAGTGTCAGTCACATTGGTTGTAGTCCTTCAATGTGGCCTGAAAAGCCTAAGCATTCTGGTCAGTTCTTTTTTTTTTTTAGTCAAAATAGAGATGAGGTGTTTTCAGGACCTGTCTCTAGCAAGCATTCTGGACCTCTAGTTCAGCAGCAAGTTGCCTTGAGAATATTTGATGTGGCCTGAATTTGTCATTTGTAGCATGTGGTGGACCACTGAGGGCACAAGCAACGTGGCCTGGTGAGCCTCATTCTGCAAGGGCTCCATTGTATACGGTCCTGGACTTGCACTTGGGGTTGTGCAGATCTGAATTCCAAGTTCTAATTCTGACCCTGCCACTCACTGGCCATGTGACCAGGGCACAGAGCTGAACTTCTCTTGCCCTTATTTTGTCCTTTGTAAAATTGGGGTAAATGACACTTTACAGTTAGTGGAGGAACTGATTGCAGACTGATGAACCAGTTCAACTGAAGTAGCGTGCCTATGGAAAGGTGAAACTGGCATTAGGGACACACTGGTGTCACATGTGTGATCACTCCACAAGATCAAGTGGGAAATAATAATTAAACAGAAGTTAAAAGTAACTTAAAGATGTACTTTCAACCATTAAATGGTGGTGAAGTTTTGATTAAGCTAATTAAATGAGCGTGGACAGTTTCCTTTTTGCTAACCCCTAATCTGTTCTTCATTATTTCTTTCTGTCTTTCCCATACCTAAGTGGTATGTTCCCCAGATTCCATACCTGAACTTTTGTGTTCTGTTTTCATATATTTGGTCCTTACATATCTCTAATGTTGATGATACTTGTATATTTGCATTATCAGGTAAGGTCTACATCTCCAGATAGTGACTTCCTTTCCACTATTACCCTCATTCTATATAGTTTGTATATTGCCAATCAAACTGATTCTATGGATTTGTAAATTATAGAATATTACGAAGTTAGGAAAGTTAAGACTCTTTTTTTGTTTTTGCAGCAGCAGAAACTGAGCTGAAGTACAAAGTCGCAGTCATTGGCCTGGCAAGGAAGTTCAGGGAGGTGTTTGGAATTGGAAGTGGCAGGGGCGGCGGAAGGACCAGTGCGAGTGAAGGAAAATGAAGGGCGAAGGGTGACTGCTGGGTTTCTGCTTGGGAACCGGAGGGTCTAGTGAGACCTGCTGAGATAGAGCACGCTGGAGACGAGCCAGGGTTTTCCAGGCAGAGGTGGGATGGGGCTCTGAATTCTTTTTTTTTTTTTCTTAATGGGGTGACATTGATAAATCAGGGCACATATGTTCAGAGAAAACATCTCCAGGTTATTTTGACATTTGATTATGTTGCATACCCATCACCCACAGTCAAATTGTCTTTCATCACCTTCTATCTGGTTTTCTTTATGCCCCTCCCCTCCCCTCACCCCCTGTAACCACCACACTCTTGTCCATGTCTCTGAGTCTCATTTTTATGTCCCATCTATATATGGAATCATATAGTTCCTGGTTTTCTCTGATTTACTTATTTCACTCAGTATAATATTATCAAGGTCCATCCATGTTGTTGTAAATGATCCGATGTCATCATTTCTTATGGCTGAGTAGTATTCCATAGTATATATGTACCAAAGATTTTTAATCCACTCGTCCACTGACGGACACTTGGGCTGTTTCCAGATATTTGCTATTGTGAACAATGCTGCCATAAACATGGGGTGCATTTCTCCTTTTGGAATAGTGCTATGGTGTTTTTAGGGTATATTCCTAAAAGTGGGATAGCTGGGTCAAAAGACAGTTCGATTTTTAATTTTTGGAGGAATCTCCATACTGTTTTCCACAGAGGCTGCACCAGTCTGCATTCCCACCAGCAGTGCAGGAGGGTTCCCTTTTCTCCACATCCTTGTGCGGCTCTGAATTCTTATTTGACTTTCAAGCAGGTTCAGTTTGAGATGACTTTGTAGTGTCTATGTGAAGATGCAAACTTGAAAGTTGGGTGTGGTGCTCAATGGAGAGATCCCTCCTCAACATGTAAACATGCTATAAGTCCTTTTAAACTTGGTGACAATTTAAGCCACTGGTAAAAATGCAAATACTAAGAGAGAAAGAATATAGAGTCAAAGAGTAAAAGCCTAGGACTAAAGACTGAGCTTTGACACTTTAACAACAAAAAGAGAGTTTAAGAGATTGAATTGATCAGTGGAACATAGAAGATTGTTCAGTAGTGGCTGGTTATCAGTAGGGTGGTCATACAATTTATTGTCTTAACTTTGAAATATTTAAGAATGAAAGGTTGATAACCAAATAGACTGCCAAGGCAACATATATATTAGGACTCTCTACTACAAAAATCAGGTAGTTGGATTTATTCAGATTAAAATTGTGACAGATATGAATACCAGGAAAACGGAAATTAGGAATTAAATTAGGGTATTGAATTAGTCAATCATGAAAAGCCATGTAATTGACATTCTTGACTATCAGCCACTTCTTACCTGCTAATACATAAACTTTCCATACTACATCTTCTTCCTCTTCTCCTTCTTCTTCTTTCTTCTTCTACTTCTTCTTCTTCTCCTCCTCCTCCTTCTCCTCCTCCTTCTCCTCCTTCTTCTCCTCCTTCTTCTCCTCCTCCTCCTCCTCCTCCTCCCCCTCCTCCTCCCCCTCCTCCTCCTCCTCCTCCTCCTCCTCCTCCTCCTCCTCCTCCTCCTCCTCCTTCTTCTTCTTCTTCTTCTTCTTCTTCTTCTTCTTCTTCTTCTTCTTCTTCTTCTTCTTCTTCTTCTTCTTCTTCTTCACCTCCTTCTTTTTCTCCTCCTTCTCCTTCCTCCTCCTCCTCCTCTTCCTCCTCTTTCTTCTTTTTTTCTTGCCACTCTCCTCAGAAAATTTCACAGTTTCTCAATTCTCTATGATAAAGTTCAGACTTTTTAGCTTGGAACTCACAACACTTCCTGGTCCACATGGCCTGTCTTTTTAGTCTATCTTTTCCTTGTCAGTTCTTATTCATATGTATCATTTCAATGATGACTAAATATTGCCTTAACCACCACCTTTGTAAGCTTTTAATAAGTGATTGAATGCAGTCCTCTTCATGGCCTTCTCAGTGAACGATTATTACTGTCTACACCTCATTGGAACTTATTACAAGGCTGGCTTATCCAGCAGTCTCTCCACGTCTGCCAGCACCCAGGGCATCAGTTCTGAGGGAAATGCATTCAAGCCAGGTGCCAATTTCGTGCTTGAGGGAAAGGCTCAAGTCTCAGATGAAGTCCTGTGTTTGCCTCGCTGAGTTCCAGTACTCTTTGATATACCTACCATATTTCACTTGTAAACGGGCAGAGCAGGCCATTTTTGTGTCTTCATAGCTGGACAACAGCCTGTCTGAAAGAGTGGAGAAACTTGATGACTCCATTATGTCCATTCACATGAAAGCTTCTGGAACTCCACTCCCAGTCATGTTGGCAAGACTTAGAGAAAAAACATACAGGGATTAGGGAGGTATATTATCAGTCAACTGTATGCATCTAAATATTTTTATTTGGCTTTATAACAGTAGGAAAAATATCTCACCTCTCTGCTTGCAATTTTAAAAACATTGCAGTAACTGAATTGAACTTTGTCTCGTTATGCGAAGAATGAGTAATTATAGCATACAAAGTAGCACTTTGATGGAAAACTAGAGCTCCTGTGTGGACCGCCGTACCAAAGACTAACCTGGGTCCTCTTCCTGACAAAGATGGATGCCTTCCTTGGCCGTCTGAGGGAGGAGGGCTTCAGAGGGCCCCTTCAGCTGTGTCCCTGCACCATGGAAGAAGATGAAGTCATTTTCTCTGCCATGTCCTTTTGTTGCTCTGCATAAGTGCCTAAATTTTGATTTTGTCTTTGAACAGGGTTTCTTTTGTAGTTTGGAGCTGCTTTTAAGGAGATTTTATGTACTTGATGACCTGAGTCATCTTGGAGCAGTTTGTTTTGATCAGGTTTCATGTTTTCATAGATATCCAAACTCTTTTAATTTGTGCAGTATTTGTGCTCTAGGGGGTCTGTGGCAGATGTCTCAATATATTTTTTAAAAATCTTTCCTTTATATCTTTATCACCATTTTCATTTGAGCTTATGGGCAGTGGTTGAGAGTTTTTGTCTTGTTTTTTTCAGAGTCAATTTCTAGCTTTTCACTTTTTGTGACCAATATCTTTACATGCAATACCTTTCATACGAAAGTAAAAAAATATGAAAATGTTCCTCTTCAATTTCTTTCTCAGGCTTTCCTTCCCTGATAGACCGATTTCTTCCTTTTTCTTTTTTCATCACTGAATCTCTTCTCATGGAGTTGAACAGAGCTCATCTCTTCCGTCTCAACAGCAGTGTCGGTGCCAGTGGCTTCCTGTTAGCCCCCACCCATCCGTTCTTGCTTTCTGGGAGTCTCCTATCTCTCTCTATGATTGAAAACCAGTGTTTATTAAAAATAAACCAAACCTTTAAAAAAAATAAATTACAAGAATCAAAACTGTTGAACTTGCATTAATGACATTTAGCTCACAACTTAGCTGTACTTTCTTAGAACTAGAAACAATCATAGGTTACCGTGTGGAGAGGATGTTTGACACCAAGGAGTGCCTATTGAGAGTTGCCACACCCACAGAGAACTCCTGTTTGTTGCTATACCCGGCATCCCTAAGAAAATGTCGCTTTAGTCCCATAAGTTGTCTCTGCCAAATCCTGTCAGTCCTGGTGTTTTATAATTAATTATTGACGTAGTTGATCCTCCCTACTAATTTTCAATAAGTCATATTCTACTTTGTCATACATTTTTCCCTCCTTACTACTCCATAGTATGAAATCCTGAAAAAGTGGCATTATTTAACTTTCTCTAACAATAGCAATGTGCTTCATGTTGTGAAGCCAACATCATTAGTTTAGCATGAAGAATTTTAAAATTAGAAATTCTATTTTTTAATGAAATTATCAGATTCAAGAAATAAAAAAGCCTTTTTTAATGAATAGTTGATGATGATAATTTCATTTCTTTAGAAAACTGAGCAAGGAAATAATTTTGCATTACCAATTTTTCACAATACAAAATAGGAATATTCTTATTTTAAATATATCTTAAGTGTTTCTACATGTACAGGGCTGGCGTGGGAGCCCTGGTTCACAACCAGGCTTTACTTTTACCAATTATGTGATCTTGGCTAAGTGACTGAATCACATTATGCTTCTGTTTTCCTACTATAAAATGATGATCATCCCGATGGTTATGGTTAGGTGCAAATAAAGTAATATAAATAAAAATTCTTCAAAATTCAGACAGATAGTGGCTGCTCACTAAAAGTTAATTTTTCTTGCCCTGCCTGGTGGCTCAGTGGATAAAGTGTTGGCCTGGTATATGAATGTCTCAGGTTTGATTCCTGGCCAGGGCACACAGTAGAAACTACTATCTGCTTCTCTCCTTCTTTCCCCTCCTCCTTTTCTCCCTTTTCCCCTCCTGCAGCCAGTGGCTCATTTGGTTTGAGTTTTGGTCCCAGGTGCTGAGGATAGCTTGGTTGGTCCCAGGACATCAGCCTCCCTCAAGCACTAAAAATAGCTCAGTTGATTTGAGCATTGGTCCTAGATGGGAGTTGCTGGGTGGATCCCAGTTGGGGCACATGCAAGATCTCACTATCTCCCCTCTTCTCAATTAAAAAAAAATATTAATATTCTTGTTGCTATGTTTTATTTTAAAGAATGTTTTCTTAAGTTTTTAAAATAAATTTATTTTTATAAACTTATTCTAAGTAGTTATTCACAAAACTGTGAACAAAGATACATATGTAAGAAGGTTCATGGAACCTTATTTAATATATTAAAAATCTGACAAAAACCCAAAATTCTTTCAAATAGAGACATATATCGGCATATATGGCACATCAATAGGATGTTAAAGTAGCAATTAACTTCTGTGATCTCAAATAATTCATGAAATAGGAATACTTAACAATATTTATGAAACATAAATTATACAAATGTACATACACTTTAATTCTCATTAAACAAAACATACATGTACATTCAATATACACCAAAATATTATCTTCTTACTTACACTTTCTGTATTTTTCAATTTGTTTTTTTCTGTGTGTGTGTGTGTGGCAGAAGACAGAGAGAGTCAGAGAGAGGGACAGATAAGGATAGACAGACAGGAAGGGAGAGAGATGAGAAACATCAATTCTTCATTGCGGTTTCTTAGTTGTTCATTGATTGATTTCTCATATGTGCCTTAACCAGGGGGATAGAGCAGAGCGAGTGACCCTTGCTCAAGCCAGCGACCTTGGGCTCAAGTTGGTGAGCCTTGCTCAAACCAGATGAGCCCACGCTCAAGCTGGCGACTCGGGGTCTTGAACCTGGGTCCTCCGTGTCCCAGTTCATTGCTCTATCCACTGTGCCACCACCTGGTCAGGCCAAATTTTCTACATTGAATATTATTTTGTAATCAGGTTATTATTTTATTTAGTAATTCACAGGTGTTTACTGTCCCATCTAATTCTTTACATTGAGTAACTTTATTTCTGATTCTTTAATTTTAAAAAATAAAAAAGAGAGAAGAAATATACTCTAAAATGTAAATTTAAGTATGGTATATAAGACCAAAGGCTTGACCTAACACAGGGAAACAATATTTGTTAAAAGGTTATACTGAATATATAAGACATAGTGAGTCAATGTACTAGTATGGAAACTGCATTTTACTAAAAGAAAAAAACTGGATACAGCTATGTAAGTATGTTTGTAAGTGAATACACACACACACACACACACACACACACATCTAAAATCACTAAAACGTATTCTTTAAAAAGCCTGTGACAGGCCTTAGACAGATAGCTCAGTTGGTTAGAGCATCGTTCCAACATGCCAAGGTTGCAAATTTGATCACCGATCAGAGAATATACAAGAAGCAGCCAATGATGTCATGAATAAGTGGAACAACAGAATTGATATCTCTGTCTCTTTCTTTCTCCCTCCTCTCCTTGGTCTCTAAAAATAATAAATAAAAATTAAAAAGAAAAACACCTGTCTGTCTGTTTGTCCTTATCAGTCCCTCTCTCTGATTCTCTCTGTCTCTGTCACAATAAAAAAAATCAACCTGAAAAATAAAACATCTGTGACTAGAGATAATGCTAAAGAATGTTTACTATTAATGTTTTAATAGTAATTACTTCTGAGGAATAGGTTTTTCTTTCTATTACTCTTCCTTTTCCAAGTTTTGTACTATGATGCTGCTTATCTTTATAGTGGAAAACAAAAAACACTGATTAATTAGATATAATCTATAATAAATCTTTTCTTAAGTTTCTCAAAGCAGATGTCTTCTGTCCCTTCCTGGATCATGTGGCTACCATTATATTTTATCTTAAGTAATGACAATGCTACTGATGGCGTTTTGCAGTGCTGCATTATGTAGTGTGTGCAGCGGGCTCCCCGCTGAAAGCCGGTACCTGAGAGTGTCCTCCAGAGCCTTTGAGTCAGCACCTCCATATGAGACCCACACTGAGAAGCCATGCACTAGCACACCTTGACAGCTGTCTGTGTGTGTTACGTCACCCGCGTCTACCTGGTGTGCTGATGCCACATTCCTGATAGCCATTATTGCCTCTTTCAAGTGCAGGCATTCTCAGACAGAACAAAGAATCACTTTCTGTTGCAAAAAAAAAAAAAAAAAGCTAAAAAAACTTGTATAGGCCTCCCAGAAAGAGGCAGTGGTGATCTACTTTATATAATGGATTGCTTTACTCAACGTATTTTCTCCAGAGACCATCACAGTGGCAAAAATTTTCCCATTATGCAGAGAGGAGTCATTGACAAGTTCATAATAGGAATATACAGTATATACTTAAAATACATGTCTAAGATGGTTATATCATCTGACCCTATAATTCATAATTATCTAGAATGATTTAGACTAAAGAAAATAACTTTAGGTGAATTAGGTCCTCTTTTATGGATTCCCATATTCCCTGGTGCTAGCCATGCTTAGGCTAAAGAAATGTTTTTTTCTAATATTTGATCCGCATTTTCTAAGGCTCCACCAGCACCAGGCACGGCGTGGGGCGCAGGCAATGGGGAGAGGCCAGCACATGCCACCTTAGGGGAACTCTCAGTCAAGTGGAGAAAACAATGCCAAGAACCAAGCAAAAGGCCTAGGGCTTTGAGACAATGTTTGAGAAATGTGTCCACTTTTGCCTGGGCAACACAAAACTATCAAGCTGAGAGCCTTGGCTTTGTCTTGGTGAATTTTACCATTGTCAATTAAAATTGATAGCACATACTTTGTTCAGTTTGACTGCTGTCACATTGCAAATTAAATGAATTGTTAAAGGTCAATGTCGGTGATTTAATTATGGGGAGCTTTACTCTGCTGTATCCTTACATACCTTAGGTACCTCTGTCAGCAAACCTTATTCTGCTCCTTGGTTGATATGTTGCCTCCTGTAGGTTAAACTTTCAATGCTTATGCTCCAACAATCAGCTCAGCTACACAGTAAATACTCAATAAGTGTGAATTGAATGAAAAAATAAAAATTTTTCTATATTTTGATTCCCATATTAAGGGATTTTTAGTAAACATAACTTCTTATAATGGACAAGTTAATTTATTGTTGAATTCAGTCAAAATTAAATGACAACACTAACACAGTTTTAATATGATTGAAATTGTTGCATGATAAAGCAGGAGAAGTGTTAGGGAGGTCCGGAAAACTAAGCTCAAGACTGCATAAGGGAACTGGTGGGAGAGGCTATCAGACTGAATAAAGATCTTATAAAAAATTATAGAGAAGTTTGTGTTTCCAAGGGGATCTGGTTCTCATCCAGAAAACCCAGGCAGCTCGCCATCTTCTTGTGGCCCCAAGAAGTTAATTCTTTGAGCAGAGAGGATCACCTATATTCATTTTCCACTGCCAGAGCTGAGAGTGGTCAACAAGCACCACATCTCATTTTATGTTCACATTGTGTCCAAGGTACTCAATCACTGGGTGAAAAAAATGTCATCTTACTAACAAATTGCAGAATTTGTGGGCACTTCAACAACAAGTGGAATATGGTCCGTTTCAAGATTACTTTGAGTGTTAACTTGATTTAGAAGCATAAATATGTGGGAAGAGATAGAGAGAGAAAGAAGACCCTTGGTGGTGGTGGGAGGAGGGGGCAGAAAGAGAAAGGGGACATCGGCCCTGATTTCAGAAAGGAATTAGCAATGCCTCACTTTGTAATTGGCCTGAGTTCCAGAGAACCATCAGCACCAGCACCTGCCTTTCCGATCAATGTGCAGTACTGTGCGGCTGTGACAGGTGGCGCTGAGGGGGCGGTGGGTGAAGTGTGCCTTCCTACCTTACCAAAGGCAGAGGACTGGTGCGGAAAATCCGTCTGACCTTGGGAACGGCTGACTTCATCAAGAACAGCCAATTTTTCAGCCAAACAGAACTCTACTCCTGTAGCTATTTTTTAAATACCTGCAAGTCATGTCCTATATTTTTCCCACTTCCTGCTAATAACAGCATGTGAAAAAGGAGAAACCAGACGCATATAGCTTTATAGCACAACTGAACATTTTTTAAACATTTGGAAGCCCTGACTTATGAATTTTTGCATAATACCAGGATAAAAGCTCCACAGATGTGAATTGCTCATTTGATTATAGAAAACAAAAAAAGTAACTTGATGTTATTGTAAGACGGGTTACTGAGGGAAGAGGTGCTTAAGGAAGCAAAAAAGTTGCTCAAGATGGTACAAACATAATATCTGGGAATCTGATGAAGAAAAAGTTCACTCAGTAACAGATGCTTTAAAATACACATTTAAATCATGCAGTGAGAAAAAATTAATTCACAATTGCAAAAAATATTTTAAATGTATAAAGATGTGGGAGGAAATAACATTTTTACTCCCTCCTAAGCTTTATTATATCTATCTATCTATCTATCTATCTATCTATCTATTATCTATCTATCTATCTATTATCTATCTATCTATCTATCTATCTATCTATACCTAGATAGATAGATAGATAGATAGATAGATAAAGATTATTTTTTACTTTTTTCATTTTTATTTTTTGGCAGAGACATAGTAATAGTGATAGAGAAAATGGGTTTGGGTATCAGACTGACTAAGGTTGAAGTCCTAGCTCCATTTCATTCTTGTTCTGCTGCTTTTTTCCCCCATCTTTTTCAAGTGAGAGGAAGGAAGATAGAGAGACAGACTCCCCCAATTGCCCCAACCGGGATCGACTCAGCAACCCTGTTAGGGCCCAATGCTCTGTTCATCTGGGGCCATGCTAGCAACTGAGCTACTTTTAGCACCTGCGGTAAGGCCATGGGGCCATCCTCGGCATCCAGGCCTATGGACTCGAACCAATTGAGCCATGGCCATGAGAAGGTAAGAGAGAGAGAGAGGAAGAGAGAAAGAAGGGAAGGGGTGGAGAAGCAGATGGTTGCTTCTCCTGTGTGAACTGACCGGAAATCAAACCCAGGGCATCCACATGCCAAGCCGATGCTCTACCGCTGAGCCAACTGGCCAGCGCCTTGTTCTGTTTCTTAAGCTACTTATTAAGTCTCTAGGATTCTCAGTATCCTCTTGTCTAAAATGGTGGATAGATAAAATATATCTAATATAGAGACCCACCTCCTAGGATGGTTGTGAGAAACAAATGAAAATGCACATCAAGTACCTGGTGCACAGGAAACCTGCAGCATGTTAGCGAATAGTGTATTTATAGCAATGCTCAATAAATTGCTCCAAATGCTACAACACTCTTCAAACCCTTTTGGCTGGAAGATCTGTACCCTTGTCACTATATCACAATTGTGTTATATTTAGTCACAACATATTTAAATAAAAAGTAGCAAATGTTGGTCTCATGGACATTTCTGTCTATGGATAACACATGAAATTTTAACTATACAATCCTTGTAACACCTTGCCTTACCAAGAGGAAGTAGGTTTGTCAAGGGCAAATCAAGTTTCCTGAAATATGGTTGTACCATAGGTATCTGAAATGCATAAGCAAAAGAGAAAGCTTCTTACTAAGGTCCTTCAATGTCATTAGGATGAACTTGACCCTGAAATGGTTGTCTAGCCAGGCAAGTCCCTATTATACACTCACTTAGTGCCGGAAGGAAAGAAAAGAACATGGGCAAGCAGGCAGAGACAATTAAGAAAAGAATTATTCATCACAACAACTGGGACCTTATTCTTGCTCACATTGTTTCAAGGTTCTCAATCTAGCTGCTTCCAAAGATCATCTTTATGCTCCCATTTTTGCCTGAAATTGCGATCACACCGTTGCTTGATGATCAACCTAGACTTGAGACATTTTCCCTCCCTCCTAACCTCTTACTTAGACAATTCCTTTTTTTATTTTCATTTGAAAATTTCCTTCATCTAATACTTAGCCTAGCAAAGCATATATTGATATGTCTCTAATGGTCCTTAACAGCTGCTTCATTCCCTGACATAAGGAAGTATCTCTTTTCACTTATTTTAATCTTCTGTATTTAATGCTTTCTGTTACCTTCTCCACCATTCCCATAACCCCAATAAGAAGGCAATGTCCATGTATTATTCTTTCCCCACATATAGTACTATACAAATAAATGATTGCTGACTTTAAAAGATTTGTGCATATTTGTATGGTGCGTGTGTGTGTGCTATTTGAAGAATATGGCATGATTTCTAATGAATACATTAAGGATGCCTAGCTTGGTCCATGCATCAATTCAGATACAAAAAGACAGTAGAGGAGGCAGAAACACATGCATGGTGAACGATAATAATTTCATCATGCTTTGTCTATGGTCAAGAAAAAATTCAGTAGAATAAGTACAGAAGTCCCCCCTTATCCACAGATATCCAAGACTCCAAGCAGATGCCTAAAACCACAGACAGTACTGAACCTTATATATACTATCTTTTTCTATACATACATGCATTTTATGTTATTTGTTTGATGTATCCTAATTGCCAACATTTCCACTCTTGTGCTTTGGAGCCATTATTAAGTGAAATAACAATTACTTGAACGCAAGTATTATGATACCGCAACACTTGATCTGATAGCCACACTACACAGAATGGCACACAATTTCAAATTTATGAATTGTTTATTTCTGGAATTTTTTATTTCATATTTTTGGGCCATGGTCGACTATGGGTAATAAGTCATGGAACGGTAAAGTGCAGATAAGGGGAGACCACTGTACACTTAGGGACATGGTATTTCACCTGTGGAGGACCAGCTATCTACAGCCAACATGAACCTGCTTTGAGCTCCTGAATAACATTGCAGGTGAAAGCCATTCTGAATAAAATTTCAAGTGGGAAGACACACTTGAAGTTGATTCATTTAGGTCATATTGTAGACTGATAAATACAACAGACATTTCTAGCCAAGAAAACCAGTTTGAAAATCACATAAGGCTTGTCACTCTGGAAGACTTAGATGCATAAAAGCGTTTGATGGGGCAGCATGGAAAGTACCTTTACTAAACTGAGCCATTGCCAAGATTATTAATGCATCATCTTGATGAAGCAAGAATTTTTATGTTTTTCCATAGGGGAGGATGTCTCAGATAGTCTAAGACAGAGAGAGGGCACAGCTTTTCATTTTAAGAATAAAGAATTTCAACATGAAGAACGAAATTGCAGCTAGGTTTAGAAAGAGCATGTTGTGAAGTAGAGGCAAACATGATGTTTGATTAATGTTGGTATAACACTGAGGTTGCTATCAGTCAGTGACTTCTCATAATCTAATTAGTGAGCTAGACTTAATTATTATTATTATTATTATTATTTTATAAATCATCTCTTTTGTCATGAAAATTTCTTTAAAAGCCATATGCAGGACGAACATTTGTTCTTTTTTTTCAACATCTTCTGTATTCTTTCTTTTTACACCCATGTAAAATGCTTGGTTAATTTTTTAAAAATTGAGTGAAGGTACATCTGTGAAACCAGCAGTGATCTCAGGCACCGAAGAACACATTATTTCTAGCCCTTCCTTCTACTTCCAAAAGTGAGGTTTGACTCACATTGCTTTCTGAGCTGCAATTTTCCTACTTAAAACTGGGAATGATAAACATGGGAGATAGTATAAGGAGTTAATTAAATTAAATGCAAATATTAAAAAAAAAACAGAAGAAACTATATGTTATAATAAATGTTTTATTACAGATGAAAGCATTTTAAAAACTCAAAAGAATAAATACAAAATAAATAACAGTTGCAACATTGGATACTGTTCATTGCAATAAACAGTTTATAAATCACTAGAAATCAGCGAGTATGAGTCACTTAATGACAATTTGCTACCACTGCTGACTCTCCAAATGCCTCTCCCCAGTAGGTTTTTCCTACATATCTGTAAGCATAATCAGTCTTTTGCAAGCTTGTAGGATTAATGATTATAAAATAACTTTTAAGCATTATTTTATTCTTTACTTTAAATTTTAACCTAAATTTACAGGCTGGACCTGTCACATTTCTGCCTCCAACTTGATCAGAATCACATGGTTGTACTTAAGTCCTAGTGTGATCATAGGAGTCTGGCTACATATTCACAGGTCAGAAGCAATCAAAAGATCAACAGCATCTACATCAACTCAGGAAGGTTTGGATAGAGCCCTATGATTAAGCAAGGAGCACCAGTTATAAGCACAATTGAATACTTTTAAAACATTTCAGTAAATGTGATGAATGATGAAAATTTTCAAAAGCAGTTTATACACATAAGGAAAAATAGCAGTCTCTTTTAGATAGTTAATTTCTTGGTAGTAATAGTAACAGTGTGGTCCTATTTATATTTGCACAATACTTTATAATATTCTAAGTACTTTAAAATGTATTTATATTATCTCACAATGTTTAGTTTTACCTAGTTCATCCCAATTTGCAGATATTAAACTTGAAAACTATCACAGAAAACAGCTCAAGATTCATATTGGCTTACACATTTTGAGTGTCGGCTGAATATGGAACTTTCTCATTCTTTTTATCATATAATATTCCAACCTGGAAGGATGTTGTTGTCTTTATTTATAAACAGAGTAAGCTGAGGCTCAGGATGTGGCCAGTCTCCCACGTCTCATCGCAAGGCTAGTGATGGAGCTGGGACTTAAACAGGTCTTCTGACCTGTTGGCTAGCACTGTTGCTGCCCAAACATACCTGAGTCACTCGAATTATGTGACTGACCCTCACCGTGAGAGGAACAGGTAAAGAAATAAGCTAGCTCTGGTTAGTTGGCTCACTGGTAGATCATCAGCCCAGCGTGTGGAAGTCCCAGGTTCGATTCCTGGCCAAGGTACACAGGAGAAGTACCTATCTGCTTCTCTACCTTTACCCCTCTCCTTCATTTCTGTCTCTCTCTTCCCCTCCCACAGCCAAGGCTCCATTGGAGCAAAGTTGGCCCGGGCTCTGAAGACGACTCCATGGCCTCAGGTGCTGGAATGGCTCCAGCCACAACGGAGCAATGGCCCCGATGGGCAGAGCATCATCCCCTGGTGGGCATACCTGGTAGATCCCGGTTGGTCACACAGGGGAGTCTGTCTTACTGCCTCCCCACTTCTAACTTCGGAAAAATACAAAAAAAAAAAAAAAGAAACAAGCTAAAGGATAAAATGCAGTGTTGTATTGAAGCAAGAGTCACACTATAGATTCCAGGTTGTGATATGTTTTATCTTGTAAAAGATAGTTAGTACTTAAGAGACTGTCTTCTGGATTCCATTAGTTTTCGATGCAACATGATGCCTATAATAGCTACATTCCCTTCATGGAAACAGGTCAGATGGAGATAATCAGTTGACTAAAAATGTGGAAGAAAAACTATTTGAACACAGTGTCTGGAAACAAATTATTTTAAAATTTTACCTCTATAATTCCAAAGTCCAGAACCACCAATTTTGGAATTAGGCACAAAAATCATACTCAAGGAATTTTATTTTATTTTATTTTATTTTTTAATAATTTTATTTTTTAATGGGGCGATATCAGTAAATCAGGATACATATATTCAAAGATAACAAGTCCAGGTTATCTTGTCGTTCAATTATGTTGCATACCCATCACCCAAAGTCAGATTGTCCGCTGTCACCTTCTATCTAGTTTTCTTTGTGCCCCTTCCCCTCCCCCTTTCCCTCTCCCTCTCCCCCCTCCCCCCATAACCACCACACTCTTATCAATGTCTCTTAGTTTCACTTTTATGTCCCACCTACGTATGGAATAATGCAGTTCCTGTTTTTTTCTGATTTACTTATTTCACTTCGTATAATGTTATCAAGATCCCACCATTTTGCTGTAAATGATCCGATGTCATCATTTCTTATGGCTGAGTAGTATTCTATAGTGTATATGTGCCACATCTTCTTTATCCAGTCATCTATTGATGGGCTTTTTGGTTGTTTCCATGTCCTGGCCACTGTGAACAATGCTG
The DNA here is from genome assembly GCF_036850995.1 of Saccopteryx leptura. Classification (NCBI taxonomy): domain Eukaryota; kingdom Metazoa; phylum Chordata; class Mammalia; order Chiroptera; family Emballonuridae; genus Saccopteryx; species Saccopteryx leptura. The sequence goes on from NC_089511.1 coordinate 84,461,394, forward strand.
CAATGAACATGGGGCTGCATGTGTCTTTACGTATCAATGTTTCTGAATTTTTGGGGTATATACCCAGTAGAGGGATTGCTGGGTCATGAGGTAGTTCTATTTTCAGTTTTTTGAGGAACCACCATACTTTCTTCCATAATGGCTGTACTACTTTACATTCCCACCAACAGTGGATGAGGGTTCCTTTTTCTCCACAGCCTCTCCAGCATTTGCTATTACCTGTCTTGTTAATAATAGCTAATCTAACAGGTGTTAGGTGGTATCACATTGCACTTTTGATTTGCATTTCTCTAATAACTAATGAAGATGAGCATCTTTTCATATATCTGTTGGCCATTTGTATTTCTTCCTGGGAGATGTGTCTGTTCATGTCCTCTTCCCATTTTTTTATTGGATTGTTTGTTTGTTTGTTGTTGAGTTTTATGAGTTCTTTGTATATTTTGGATATTAGGCCCTTATCTGAGCTGTTGTTTGAAAATATCATTTCCCATTAAGTTGGCTGTCTGTTTATTTTGTTATCAGTTTCTCTTGCTGAGCAAAAACTTCTTAGTCTGATGTAGTCCCATTCATTAATTTTTGCCTTCACTTCTCTTGCCTTTGGAGTCAAATTCATAAAATACTCTTTAAAACCCATGTCCATGAGTTTAGTACCTATGTCTTCCTCTATGTACTTTATTGTTTCAGGTCTTATGTTTAGATATTTGATCCATTTTGAGTTAATTTTAGTACAGGGGAACAAACTGTAGTCCAGTTTCATTCTTTTGCATGTGGCTTTCCAGTTTTCCCAGCACCATTTATTGAAGAGGCTTTCTTTTCTCCATTGTGTGTTCTTGGCCCCTTTATCAAAAATTATTTGACTATATATATGTGGTTTTATTTCTGGACTTTTTATTCTGTTCCATTGGTCTGAGTGTCTAATTTTCTGCCAATATCATGTTGTTTTGATTGTCGTGGCCCTATAATATAGTTTGAAGTAAGGTGTTGTAATGCCCCCAGCTTTATTCTTTTTCCTTAGGATTGCTTTGGCTATTTGGGGTTTTTTATAGTTCCATATAAATCTGATGATTTTTTGCTCCATTTTTTTAAAAAATGTCATTGCAATTTTGATGGGAATTGCATTAAATTTGTATATTGCTTTGGGTAATATGGCCATTTTGATTATATTTATTCTTCCTAGCCAAGAACAAGGAATATTCTTCCATCTCATTATATCTTTTTCGATTTCCCTTAACAATGCTTTATAGTTTTCATTATATGAGTCCTTTATATGTTTATTTGGAGTCTTTGTTATGTTTATTCCTAAGTATTTTATTTTTTTTTTGTTGCAATCGTGAAGGGGATTATTTTTTTGAGTTCGTTCTCAAATGTTTCATTTTTGGCATATAGAAAGGCTATTGACTTCTGTATGTTAATTTTGTATCTTCCGACCTTACTGTATTGGCTTATTGTTTCTAGTAGTCTTTTTGTGGATTCTTTGGGGTTTTTGATGTATAGGATCATATCATCTGCAAAAAGTGATACCTTTACTTCTTCTTTTCTGATATGGATGCCTTTATTCCTTTGTCTTGTCTGATTGCACTGGCTAGAACCTCTAGTACCACATTAAATAAGAGTGGAAAGAGTGGACAACCCTGTCTTGTTTCTCATTTGAGGGGGAAAGCCTTCAGTTTAGTGCCGTTTAATATGATGTTAGCTGATGGTTTATCATATATGGCCTTTATCATGTTGAGATATATTCCTTCTATACCCATTTTGTTGAGAGTCTGAAACATAAAATTGTGTTGTATTTTATCGAATGACTTTTCTGCATCTATTGATAAGATCATGTGGTTTTTGGTTTTTGTTTTGTTGATATGGTGTATTACGTTAACCGTTTTACGTTTGTTGAACCATCCTTGAGATTCTGGGATGAATCCCACTTGATCATGATGTATTATTTTTTTAATATGTTGTTGTATTTGATTTGCTAGTATTTTGTTTAGTATTTTAGCATCTGTATTCATTAGAGATATTGGTCTGTAGTTTTCTTTTTTTGTGCCATCCTTGCCTGGTTTTGGTATGAGGGTTATGTTGGCTTCATAAAATGTGTTTGGAAGTATTGCTTCTTCTTCAATTTTTTGGAAGACTTTGAGTAGAATAGGAACCAAGTCTTCTTTGAATGTTTGATAAAATTCGCTGGTATAGCCGTCAGGGCCTGGACTTTTATTTTGGGGAGGTTTTTAATGGTTTTTTCTATTTCTTCTCTACTGATAGGTCTGTTTAGGCTTTCTGCTTCTTCTTGACTCAGTCTAGGAAGGTTGTATTGTTCTAGGAATTTATCCATTTCTTCTAGGTTGTTGAATTTAGTGGCATAAAGTTTTTCATAGTATTCTACAATAATTCTTTGTATATCTACGGTGTCCGTGGTGATTTCTCCTTTTTCATTTTGGATTTTGTTTATATGAGTTCTTTCTCTTTTTTCCTTGGTAAGTCTTGCCAAGGGTTTGTCAATTTTTATCTTTTCAAAGAACCAGCTCCTTCTTCTATTAATTTTTTCTATAGTTTTTCTGTTCTCTATTTCATTTATTTCTGCTCTGATTTTTATTATCTCCTTTCTTTGGATGGTTTTGGGTTGTCTTTGTTCTTCATTTTCTAGTTCCTTAAGGTGTAAAGTTAAGTGGTTCACTTGGGCTCTCTCTTGTTTGTTCATATAGGCCTGAAGTGATATGAACTTCCCTCTTATCACTGCTTTTGCTGCATCCCAGAGATTCTGATATGTCGTATTGTCATTTTAATTTGTCTGTATATATCTTTTGATCTCTGCGCTTATTTCTTCTTTGACCCATTCATTTTTTAAAAGTATGTTGTTTAGTTTCCACATTTTTGTGGGATTATTTTCCTCTTTTTTGCAGTTGAATTCTAGTTTCAAGGCTTTATGATCAGAAAATATGCTTGGTACAACTTCGATTTTTCTGAATTTGCTGATGTTGTTTTTGTGGTCCAACATATGGTCAATTCTTGAGAATGATCCATGTACACTGGAGAAAAATGTATACTCAGTCACTTTGGGATGAAATGTCCTGCAGATGTCTATCGTATCCAGGTGCTCTAGTGTTTTGTTTAAGGCCACTATATCTTTGTTGATTCTCTGTTTGGATGACCGATCTAGAGCCGTCAGCGGTGTATTGAGGTCTCCAAGTATGGTTGTATTTTTGTCAGGTTTTGTTTTAAGGTCAATAAGTAGCTGTCTTATATATTTTGGTGCTCCTTGGTTTGATGCATATATATTAAAAATTGTTATGTCTTCTTGATTCAGTGTCCCCTTAGCCATTTTGAAATGGCCATTTTTGTCTCTGAGTACTTTTGCTACCTTGTAGTCAGCATTATCAGATATAAGTATTGCTACGCCTGCTTTTTTTTGGATGTTATTTGCTTAGAGTATTATTTTCCAGCCTTTCACTTTGAATTTGTTTTTATCTTTGTTACTTAGATGAGTTTCTTGTAGGCAGCATACAGTTGGATTTTCTTTTTTAATCCATTCTGCTACTCTGTGCCTTTTTATTGGTGAGTTTAATCCGTTTACATTTAGTGTAATTATTGACACTTGTGAGTTCCCTATTGCCATTTTACATATTGCTTTCTGTTAGTTTTGTGTCTTGTTTGATCCTTCTCTTTCATTTTTCTATCTTTTGTTTTTATTTGGTTGTATTCCATACATCTTTTCTCTGTTGCTATTTTTTTTTAAATCATGTGCTTCTGTGGTGGTTTTTTCAATGGTGGTCACCTTTAAGTAATGGAAAGGGTTCTTACCCTGTTCATTGTAGTGCACTATTTTGTGAGTACTTTTGCACTCCATCGTCCTTTGCTACTGATAATCTCCATCCTCTCCCCCCCCCTTTCTTTTTGTTGTCACAGTTTAAATTTGGTTTTATTGTGTTCTTGGAGCTTTTACTTGTGGCTTTGGTTTTTTTTGTTCTTTTGGTTTTTTTTGTTCTTTGTATCTGATTAGAGAACTCCCTTTAGTAATTCCTGGAGTGGGGGTTTTCTGATGATAAATTCCCTCATCTTTTCTGTATCTGTGAATGTTTTTATTTCTCCTTCATATTTGAAGGATAGCTTTGATGGGTATAGTATTCGTGGCTGAAAGTTCCTCTCTTTCAGCACTTTAAATATTGGGGTCCACTCTCTTCTAGCTTGTAGAGTTTCTGTTGAGAAATCTGATGATAATCTAATGGGCCTTCTTTTATATGTTTTATTCTTCTTTTCCCTGGCTGCCTTGAGAATTTTTTCTTTGCCATTGGTTTGTGCCAATTTCATTATGATGTGCCTTGGAGTAGGTTTGTTGGGGTTAAGAAAACTTGGAGTTCTGTTTGCTTCTTGAATTTGAGGCTTTAGTTCTTTCCACAGGCTTGGGAAGTTCTCATCTATTATTTGTTTGAGTATGTTCTCCATTCCATTTTCTCTGTCTTCTCCCTCTGATATACCTATTATTCTTATGTTATTCTTTTTAATGGAGTCAGACAATTCCTGTAGAGCTATCTCATTTTTTTTAATTTTTTTTTGTATTTTTCCAAAGCTGGAAACAGGGAGAGACACTCAGACAGACTCCCACATGCGCCTGACCGGGATCCACCCAGCACACCCACCAGGGGTGATGCTCTGCGCACCAGGGGGCGACACTCTGCCCACCAGGGGTGATGCTCTGTCCCTGTGGGGTGTCGCTCTGTTGTGACCAGAGCCACTCTAGCGCCTGGGGCAGAGGCCATGGAGCCATCCCCAGTGCCCGGGCCATCTTTGCTCCAATGGAGCCTTGGCTGCGGGAGGGGAAGAGAGAGACAGAGAGGAAGGAGAGGTGGAGGGCTGGAGAAGCAGATGGACGCTTCTCCTGTGTGCCCTGGCTGGTAATCGAACCTGGGACCCCTTGCACACCAGGCCGACACTCTACCACTGAGCCAACCAGCCAGGGCCTCATTTTTTTTTAATTTTTGAGTCTCTTTCTTCTTCTCTCTGTTGTGCCTCAAGTTGCTTATCTTCGATTTCACCAATCCTTCCTTCTAGCTAGCCTTTTCTATTAGCTAAGCTTGTTACCTTATTTTCAGCTCGTGAATTGAGTTTTTCATCTCTGTTTGATTTGTTTTTATAGTTTCAATTTCCTTGGAAATGTATTCTTTGTGTTCATTGAGTTATTTTCTGAGCTCCCTAAATTGCCTTTCTGTGTTTTCTTGTATATCTTGGAGTTTTTAGGATTTCTATTTTAAATTCTCTGTTGTTTAACTTCAAGGTTTCCAATATATTAAATTTTTTCTCCATAGATTTTTCCTCATCTATCTGTGTTACCTCTCTTTCTTTTTTATCCATGATATTCGATTTTCTCTTTCTTAATGGCATCTGAAGGTGGTTTTTTTGATAGTATTAATGAGATTTAATAAAGAATAAAAAATTTAAAAAATAAACAATCGAAAAGAGGTTTTTTTCAAAAAAAATTAATAATGAAATAAAGAAAAGTAAAATAAAATAAAAATTAAAAAAAGGAAATTATTCCCCCCCTCCTTTTTTCCTCTCCTCTCCTCTCCCCTCTTTCTTGAGTAAATCTTGTGGTGAACTGTGAATTATATTGTACTAAATAGAACAAACAATGCTTGTAATTGAGGGCCTGAATTCTGGAGAAGTAATAAAGGGCCAAAAAAGAAAAAAAAAGGGGGTTATGGACCCACAAAAAGCAAATAAGGAAAAAATTTGGGTCAATAATAAAATTATTTGCTTTTAGGTGTTGGTTGACTAAGAGTTATGATGAGAGGAATAAGAGGGAAACAGGAAAATGGGGGGACAAATTAAAAAATTACTATTGTATTTAGTGGAATAAGAAGTAGATAAAATGGAGAGCCAGGGATGGGAGCACTGCTAGTGAGTTTAAAAGGTGAAGTAAAAACCACCCAAAATGCCACAAACATAAGTTTGAGTCCCAGATAAGATAATTTGTTTGTTATTGAGGTTTGAATGAGAGGAGACGTAAAGGAGAAAGGAAGAAACTAATATAGAGGGAGAAAAGAAAGAGAGAGAGAGAAAAAAAGAGGGAACCACTAAGAGAAGGAAAAAGAAAAAAGAAGAGAAAGAGAGAGAGAGAGCGTTAAGGGTTTTGGAGTGCAACCTTCATAGAGAGAAAGGAAGAGGAAAGAAAAGATAATGGGAGATGTAACACTTATGGGTAGTGTAGTTCAAGGAAAGGAGAAAGTAAGACCGGCAGAGAGTTAAACGACCAAATTGGAGGAGGAAAAAAAAATATCAAGAATGAAGATAAGAGAAACAAATGAACAAATATAATAAAATGGGATAGGTTATAAAGTCTGCAGATTATTCTTGATTTTGAGAGGTTATCTTCTTGCTTTTTCTTTTCTCTCCCTCTTCCTGGTCGGTGACTCTGTACCCCGGGTTCTGCCCCTTTGGCACGCTCAGGTAGAGGTTTGCAGTTGATAAGTCTCTATGGCGATGTCATGTATTGTGCTTCAGTCTCATTGGCAGTCGAGGCTCATTAGCATTTATAGTCTCTGACAGTGAGAGAGTCTGTGTTCCTGGAGCCTCTCTTCTAGTCTTTCCTTCCTCAATTAGCAGCCTGATGATCCAGCTATGGGGTTGCTATTGCTGCCTCTGCCTGGATAGTAAGAGGCTCAAAGAGCTGGCAACTCCCCACTCTATTCCCACTCGGTACAGGGCTCTGGGTAAGGCTCGGTCAGTCAGAGCTGCTAGCATAATCAGGCAGGGCTTCTGCCCACTCAAAGACCTCTGGCTCTGCCACTCTGTCTGGTAACAGGGGCGGGCACCCACTCCCGGGGTGCTTGGCGAAAACTCTCGCTCACTATCTGCACACGCAGACCAGGATATCAGGCCGGCAGTCTCACCCTCTGAGTGAGGCCCTTGCCCGCTCGGAAAAGTTCCAGCATTGGAATTGGCTCTCGCTCCCTTCCCGTGCACGGCTTTTTCAGAGCACTGGGGCGGCCTGAAGATTCCGCTTTTGGCCCATACAAAGGCCCCTGACTCTTCCACTCTGTGGGGTAACATGGGCGCCCACTGCTGAGGTGCTCTGAGGAATCTCTTGCCCACTCTCTGTGCGCTCGACCAGGATATCAGGCCGGCTGTCTCACATTCTGAGTGAAACCCCCGCCCACACGGAAAAGTTCTGGCATTGGAATTGGCTCTCGCTCCCTCCCCGTGCATGGCTTTTTCAGGGTGCTGGGATAGCCCGGAGATTCTGCTTTCATCCCACACAAAGGCCTCTGACTCTGCCTCTCTGTGGGATAACAGAGGTGCCCACTCCCGGGGCTTTCGAAGGAATCTCTCGCCCGCTATCTGCATGCGCCGACCAGGAAATCGGGGCCAATGACTGCCCCACTTGTCTTTCTTTGTCTGGGTTTGGCATGAGTGTTAGCTTGTATTGCCCGGCTTGCCACAGGAACAAGTTTTCCTCGGCTTGGATATCCGTGCCACAGCCTGGTTCAGCCGTTTGTGCAGTGGCCTGGATCTATTCACCCCTTTTGCCCGCCTTAGTTTCTATATTCTCAGTTCCCAGTGATAGCAGCCCTATTTAGGTTAGTAAGGAAGGCGGAGCATTTCTTACTCCCTATTTCCTTCGGGGTTTGATTATATATTTAGCCAATTTTTCGCTTGACCATACCTTCGGGTGTATTGCAAAACATCTGGAGGTTCCAAGGATAGGTTTTTCTGTTTCTGGTTGAAGATCTTGTTGAGTTTTGGGGGAGATTTATCGGTATCGCTTCCTACCGCACCATTACTCTGAGGTCATCTCTCTCAAGGAATTTTAAACACCTTAACATACTACTTTCTGCCAAATCACTGATATCTAATACACATGAAATTATTTATTTTAGGAATATTACACATGTGCCACCCTCCCCACACAGTGTGTGATTAAAAACTTGACAAAGTGATAAGTCATGATGGAGTGGGGCTTGGTCAGTGAGGATTGGAAGGAAGCAGAGTCCAGAACTCCACAGATCCTGAGCGTGTCAGCATAGAATGAGATGTTAAAAAACTATTCTGCAGTGGAGAATACCAACCAGCAAAGGTGTTTTACTTTTTGATATATGACTTAACAACTGATAGAAGATGTGAGTCTCTTGATGATCCCTTTATGAGGGCAGACATACTGAGCAGGGAATCTTTTGTAAGAATGAGTCTTCTGGGTAAATAATGAGACATAAAATCTATAGATGTAGATATATGTGATGAACACGTTTTGAATGTAGCCAACTTTTTTCAATCATGATAACTGACATAATGTTAAGAACATAATGGTATGTTCAGACTTGACTCCATTTCTTCCACTGAAATTCAGTGATTTTTGGTAGTTTTTTCTATTTTATTCTGTTGTCCATTTATTTGTTTGTTTATTTATTGGCATTCTGAGTAGAAAGAAAACACTATATATGGAAGCCTAACATGAAGGAGAATCTAGAAATTTACTGGTTAAGTGTTTCCTAAAGTGTATTTTATAATAAATTAGTTACATAACATATTTTAAGGGTGATTTAATGACCACACACTCTGGGGATAATATAACATTTCTTAGTTCTCTTTAGAAATGCACATTATATATAATGGTAAATTAAGGACTCTGAGAAATTTTGAAATAAAGGTAGTTGTTTAATTCTGTTTCATCTCTTTGCTTTTCCAAATTTATACATATTGATTCTAACTTGGGTATTACTAATAGACCCAAAGAATTAATGCTCTACAAATCACTCTTAAGAAGTGGTTTATAATCACTCTCATGAGTTCCTGAGCTAAAGCAATTGGTCTAGCTGCCTCAGCAGGGATGCTTTCTGAATAATGCCTAATTGTTGTGGTGAAAAATAGACTCGTATCGCACTAAGTCGTCTTAGGACCTTCTTTTGTGCCCTGATAATCAGAGTTCTGTTTAGGCTTCCAATATCTTTTTAATCATCAATTTACATACTGTCATTAATCAGAGAAACATATTTATCTTAATACCAACTAATCAGCCTTTTAAAAATTGTTTTAAAACTTTTATAATATGTATGTTCTGTGACACTAAATGAATCCCAAGTATTTATAGAAAATTCTACCCCAAAAGAATCCTCTATCCTAACTTTGCATAATTTCATTTTTTTAATTTAACGTGGCATTGTATAAAATCTCCATGAAATTTCAACTTTTATATTTTCAACCTTCCTTTCAGACTCTGTGATTCTGAGAATATTTTAAACCTAGAGTAGTGCATCATCCATCATATTGGCTCTTTCTCTCAGATTACTTTCATCTCATCCTTCCCCCCAAAACACACACACACACACACACACACACACACACACACACACATACATCTTTATCGCAATCACCAATATAACTGTTGTGAAGGACAAGTGCAAGGGCAAAGCCTACAGCATGCTGCTTAAGGCTTCTATCCAACTTGACATTAGTCAGCACTTTTGAAAAATGGTTAATGGTTATGCTAACTATAAATCTATAAACCTAGATGGCATCATATTCCTTTGTCTTACCCACAAGGACATCTTAGGCTCTGCTGAAAATCAAGAAGCATTCTATCTAGGTCATTCTTCTAGTTTGCGAATCTAATAATACTACCAAAGGAGAAATTATATTAGCTTGTCTTGTCTTATTATTTCAATCCATGAGAGAACTTTGTAATAAATCTTTACAGTTTTGTATTACGACAACCCTGTTTTATTTATGCAAGTCTATTTTCATCTCTTTGAAATAAGAACATTTGACCACCTCCAGTCTATTGGCAGCTCTCACATTTTCCAAGATTTCGCAAATGTTACTTGATAATTATTCTCAGTGGTATTTACAACTTAACTTACTTAACTTGTTCATTCATAAAGGGTTATTCACCCAAATATTTTTAAATATTGGTATTTGAGAGTTGAGTCAACTCATGATTCAAGTATACAGTTGTTTAAAACCTTCTTAAAGAGAACATGTGCAGAATATTACATCAGGAGGCAGGTTGAGCCCATGCATCAATCTGGCTGCCATCCCACCCAAATCACCAAGTTACAGAAATAATACAAAAATAAGAATAAATTGCTAATAGTGCTCACAAATAAGTAGGGGTGGCATCCATAGGGTAGAAAACCCTGAAAATCTAATGCTTATAGAATTAGTTTGTGGGAGCAACAAGAGTGAGGAAACTGTAATTCACATATAAGAGAAAGCGTAGTAAAAAGGGAGAGGCAGGTGCTGTGAATTTCATAATCAATGAATTCATGACAGTCCAATGGGCTAGTGATTCTGAAACCTCTACATCCATATGAATAGCCTGCAGAACTTTCTCAAATACAGAGTCTAAAAGAAGAACTGGGGTGGTGGGTGACCAGCTGTTTAGTTCATGCCGGGCAATGCTGATGTTGCTGGTTCTTGGACCTTGCTTCTGATCTGAGGCTCTCTGTGGGCAGTGCCCAGCAATATGTTTTTAACAGGTCCTCCAGGTGAGTCTGCTACAAGCTCAGAGGAGAGACCTACCTGTAGTTAAGTGATCAGATGCATTTAGTTCAGCTGGTCTAATTCATGGTCTCCCTTAACCACCACTTCCATTCCCTTCTCTATTCCAAGTGGCAGGCTCCGCAAGTGTTCTCTTCCAAGATTAAAAATTCACCTAAGTCTGCTCTCAAAGGGAATTAATCATGCTCCTGAGGAGGGTTCATAGTGTTGAAGATCGCCTCTATCTCTATCATTGACATGAATGGTGAACAAGGAAAAGGCAATCTGCCCAGTAGGACAATCTAACCAAGCGAGCCAGCCCAGGTTGAAGCCTTTCTTATTTTGGCATTACTCCAGACATGCCTGTGAAACTCCCACTCACCTTTTCTAGTATGAGACTGCTAGTTGACACCCAAACCACTACTTATATGGAGCCTTTGCCTAGTTTTGTTCCTAATTTCTTTTAGTGACAAGCATGGGGCAACTAGAAAGTTGTTCAAGCTAAACTGTTTATCCTTCTACATTGATAATGATCTGGGTGTCCATATTCATAGGTAGAATATTGGACTCTTTGGAGTCCCCCATGGAAAGAGAGCCTTGTGGCTAGCCACCGCTGGACTTCAAGCCCTTCCCCCCCCACCCTGAACCATCCACTCCCTTGATTTTTTCCCCCCTCAATCCATAGCTGTTGATTTCCATACTTTGGAAAGAGGCATACCTCAGGGATGTGAGACAGTCCCTTCAGTTACATTAGCTCATTAGAGTAGCGATGTTCAATGCTGCCAGCGGGCAGTCAGGGCAGCAGAAGGCACCTCCCCAAAATAGATATTAAAATCTGCATGAGGACATGTGAACTTTGAAGAATCTTCTAAGATGACTGCCTAATAGCATTTTTTTAATTTGAAATCATTATATACAATATTTCTGTGCTCTTTTTGAGTATGTTTCCAAAAATGGAGTAATACTTTTTTTGGAATAATACTTTATGAATATCAATAGTATTTTATTTTATAGAAATAAAACATAGGCAAAGTCAAAGCCCCTTGAACGTTATTGCATTTCACTGTGTAAATTATGTTTCTTTCTTGTGAGCCTTCATCCTAGGCAGGTATTAACATCTTTGCCCATGTACAGGGCTAGTGCACAGCTGATAGGCACAATACAAATTTCTTTATATGTTTTTTAATGCAACATCGTATTTATAAATGTTAGTGGTGGAAACTAGCAATAGATGTTAAACTAGGTTCAGCAACCTCAGATCTTGAGTTCTGGCTATGAGAAGAATTCAGAGCCAAGACTCAAATTATAAAAGAAAGTTTATTTAAAAGGCACAGAGTTAGAAGTAAATGGTGGAAGAAATGGGCTAAGGAAAGAAGTTGCTGAAAAAGAAGAGCCCTTGGAGCTTAGGAGAGAGATAGAGAGATATCCGCCTTTGGAGAGGAAAGAGGTTCAGGTATGCTCTGGGGAGGGTGGGGGTGGGGAGAGAGAGAGAACACACTCTGGTGAAAGAAGTGGGTGGGGAAAGGCACTGGAGAGCTTAATAGAGAGCTGCACTGGGTCTTCCATCCCGAGGGCTCTCATCTGAAGTCAGAGAGAATCTCAATAGAATAGTCATCGGTTTTCCACGGTTTGTATCCTCAGGGTTGTGGCTTCCCCTGATTGGTCAGTGCCAGGGGAGGGGTCATTAGTCATTGCAGCTGGTCCTGATGTCAGCCTGGTTTTGCTGCTTTTCTTGGCTTGGAGCTGAAACACGGGTTATGCCTAAGGGTATGGTCATGCAGGGGTTTGTCATTTTGTCTGTTGCTAGGCACCCAGGTCTCCCCCACACTGGTGACCTCCCTGCACCTGGCCTGCCGTTCCTGCTCTGCTCATGCACACTAAGAGCTTGCACCATAACCATGTTGATGTGATTTGTGTCTCTTAGGTTCATTCATTACTGGGTATTTCATTCTGAACACCCAATCATAAAGTAGAAATGTAAATTTGAAATGGTAAAAACTATAATCTATTTCAGAAAACATAATGAATACCTTTGTATTCACCATTCAGTTTCATCATTTAATTATTTGCCTATTAGCTTCAGGTTCTTTCTAAGAAATAAGACAGAAACAATAAAGAGCTCTTGGAAAATTTCCCTTCCATGTTATTCTTTTCTCCAAATAGCTGTCACGATAAATTTAGAATTTCACACTCTGAATTTTTTTCTTAATGCCAACTCTTTCTGGTGTTAAGATTTTTCTACTTATCCTCAGTGTTCTTCAATTGTACTCTATGTATCTAGCTGTGGGTTGATTTATTTTAGAAGCTATACATGTTGTTATTTTTAGTGTGTTTTTGTTTGGAGAACTATTTATCTTTTTCAATATTGATAATCCTCAGTTATTGTTTTTCCAAATGCTGCTTTTGTGTCATTTCCTGTTTTGTTTTATTCCGGGGTAGGGTGGGGTCTGGTTATCGTGGAGCCAGTGCCACAGCCTCTCCACCTGTCCTACATGTAGTGTCGGATTTATCCCTTCGTTCCTCTGGGCTTCTTCCAGGTTGAGTTTCCCAGGATCAACTTTTAATTCATTAATGTGTTTTTAAATTGTATCTAGTTATAGTGATGCCAGGTAATATACTTTCTAATTTAAATTATATTATATGTACATTATATTATTATTATTATTATTATTTTCATGACTTCTAATTGCTCTCTTTTAATTAAATAAGAGGGCTATTTGGGGGGTGGCAGTTGTTTTTGTTTTGTGCCATTTTATTTTTTAATTTAAACTAATATTAAAATTATCTCTCAGTATTTATAAGCATCTTTCAAAACATTTGTTAAATAGGGCCATAAATTAAATTTTTCAGGAGTTGATTTTATTGACTGTCTTATAGAATTCAGTTTCCTGATGTGCCTTCAATATCTGATCACCATCTCATTTTCATGAGAAGACTGGGTCTTCCGGGTGTTTTCTCTCTCTTCCTGCCTTGTCTTTTCCTCTCCCTGCCACTTCCTTGATGTGCATCAATCTCCATATTGCTGTCGCAGGTGTCTCTCAGATGACCTGTATTCATGCAGGCGGTCTAGAACCAGGCTTTAGGAGGTGGTGATTTTGAGGATACACCGATTTAGTCCCCAAACCAGCACAAGTCTCATGAATTGGTGGTGTCCACATCTTCCCTTCTCTCTGGGTCAGTTACTTAGAGCAGTACTGCCCACTTGTGGCTATTTAAGTTTAATCTCCAATCAGTTAAATTATATAAAATTTAAAATGCATTTTCCCAGTTGCTAATGGTTACCGTAATAGATAACTTTTTTCCACCATCAGAGTTCTTTTGGATAGTGCCGCTCAAGAGCTATAATCCCTTTTTTTTTTTCCTCAGAAGCAGATTTTTATAAACAACATGTCTTCGCATGGGGTGAACTCCATACTCTGGACCCCTGGCTTCAGACAGGGAGCCTAACTCTTTGCCACAAGATTATCTTTATCCCTTTTTTCTCTGAAGGAGATGAAGCTTAGGCTTATGAACTCAGAGCCTGGGAAGTCCTTGGCTGCAGAATCACATACACTTAGAAGTTCTGTTCCTTTTCTGTCTGTCAGACCAGAATCTGCTTTTAGGTTTTTACTTTTTGCGTTTTAACCATTACAAATCATTATTTCAAGCAGAAGAATTTGTGAAGAAAAAATTTTGTACATTTGACCTAGAAGTATTCATTTTTACTGTAGGTTTATAGTCCATTATATTTTTGAACAATCTATGTTTATTCACAGATATCCATTTTATGGCCATTTTAGCTGCTTCCAATTTTTACAATGAAAATAAATGCTGTCATTAACATCCCCGCACACATCTTCCACCCAAGCCTAAGAGTCCTTTTATGGGCACAGCACAGCATCAGATAAAGCTGCTGTGTCATAGGAAACATGCACATTTCATGTTATTTTGTATTGTTCTGCAAAATCGTTGCACCAGTTTATACACTATTCCCCACAATTCATCAAGATTTGAAATTTATTATTTTTTTCTCAAAAGCACTGTTTTTATTTCTATCAAGTTCTAACCCCTTCAGCAGCGAGAGGAGTGGGAGAGGTTCCTTTTTCAATCCAATGGCCTCCGTAAGGTCAGTCTGTTGTCACCAAATACACAATCAGGTGGCATCAAGGATTTGGTAAACTAACTACAATGTTTGGTCTCTCTCTGCTAGAGAAACTGGTAAGGGTCAATCTCTGCCTCAGTAAGAATCCTAAATTTAGGATTTTATCTTTTTTGTGACAGAGACAGAGAGACAGAGAGAGGGACAGAGACAGGAAGGGAAAGGATGAGAAACATCAATTCTTCGTTGTGGCTCTCTAGTTGTTCCTTGATTGCTTTCTCATATGTACCTTGATGGGGGGTGGGGCTACAGCAGAGTGAGTGACCCCTTGCTCAAGCCAGTGACCTTGACTTCAAGCCAGCGACCTTGGGTTCAAGCCTGCGACCACGGGGTCATGTCTGTGATCCCATGCTCAAGCCAGCGACCCGGCGCTCAAGATGGTGAGCCTGCGCTCAAGTTGGATGAGCCCACGCTCAAGCTGGCAACATTGGAGTTTTGAACCTGTGCCCTCTGTATCTCAGTCCAATGCTCTATCCACTGTGCCACCACGTGGTCAGGCTTAGGATTTTCAACTGTAACAACTCCAACTTCTATTTCTGAAGATTTGAAATTAAATGACAGAACTACAGACAGGCATGTAACCACTGTTTTCACTGCCTGTTCAAATGTCCCATCAAACTTCCTCTTCACTTTTTTTTCCCAAGCAAGCTGGCTGACTCAGTTTGGTTAACTCCTGCTGCAATATTTTTGAACCCATAACAGTAGACTGCAGGATCACACTTGTTCACCTGAGGACCCTGTTTGTCATCTATACCAATTATAATCACACAATAATCAAGAGACTTCACTTCATTGTTCTGTATGTAGACCTAAGAAATACAGGCAATTCTTCTGCACAGCATGTCCCCCAGAATTCATAGCCATACTTGTATTTCCAATTGGCTGCCTCATAAGTGTGTCCTCTGCACCTGGGATCTTCTGTCAGCTGCCATTTCTGTCATCAAACAGCCACTGCTTTCAGTTAACTTACATTAGTGAATCACTGTGCTGGAATCCAATAATTTGTCAGGCACTTTCTTCTATGTGACAATTATGGCACATTGATTCCCTCTGACAGTGCTGATGGAAGGCCACCCTGGGTAATAGCCTTAAAAGCATATTCTACTTGGTAGATCTAGCCCTTGGATAAAAACAATGGTAATGTGGTGGTCAAAACCCACCCCAGAACCATGGGACTCATTGGTGCGCTTACTGAAATTTATTTTTACACCTATATTGGGTGTAAAATGCCATCTCATTTTAATTTTTGTTTCTTCAATTATTAGAAAATACATGTTATTTTTTTATTGTTTTGGGGGTGGGGTTGAACATTTGGGTTTCCTCCTTTGTTGTTTACTATTAAAGTCATTTTAAAATATTTCTATTTCTTTTTCATTCTCACTGACTTTTAAGTTATGCATTTATCAGGCTAAACCTTTTGGTTAAATGCTGTGCAATGAGCTTCTTACTGACTTTGATTTTTTGAAATTTGTTTTGATAATTTCTAATTGTGCAGAAGTATCTTCTTTTGTATTGAGAAGTAAAATTGTTTTTAGTCTTGATTATTTTTTCTTGTGTGTCTTAGTCAATAAATTATTCCTAGCCCTAGTTCATAAAGATAGCTTTCTGTGGTATTTCCTTCTAAATATTTAAAGATTTGTTTTCATGTATAAATAGTTAACAACATCTAGATTTATGTTTGGGTGTGTATGGTAAACTCATATTTTAATTCTTTGTCTCATATGTATGATCAGTCACAAGCTCTACAACCTTTTGTGTATAGTTTTTTGTTTCCCTTCTGACTTCTCAGAGGGGAGTTTGTACTAATGTCCAAGTATATGTACCTCTACTTCTGTTCTTTCTGTTTCTTACCATTGTCTGTGTATCACACAACCAGTTTCATACTGTCTTTACTACCACACTCTATATCTGGTAAGGCAAACCTCTCTCACCTTGCATGTCTGCCTCTTAACTCTTGCTTGGAATACAGTAATCATTTCAAGTCTTAGATTTTTTTTTTTTTTTCAGAAAAGGTGAGTTGGTGTTCCTCTGACAAACTGTAGTTTTTTTCCCACGCCGAGACGCTCACTGCGTGCAACTGCTGAACCAGCCTTGTTTCAGGGACAAAGACAAGCGTCTGGTGGGAGTATCCACCTCATGCTTCTTCATTCTTTCTCCTTGCATTTGTTTTTATGATTACTAAAAGGCCTAGAATTATTATTTCCTTGTGATTTATATCAAATATTTGTCTTTTATAGAGAAGTGCTTTACTCTTTTTAATCTAACAATGATTACTTTAGAGTCTTCCTGTACAGGGAATGGATTGTACCCTAACTAAAAGACCAGGTACTCCGACAGGACAAAATTGTCACAGTGAACAAGGATAGCGATTTTTTGCTGATGTTCTAACAGAAGAAATATTGTGGTGTAGCAGAGAAGAGTTTAATGAGACTACATTTTTTGAAGAGGTTTTAGGAAAAGAAGAAGTTTAAAGACCTGGCTGTGAATTTCAGCTCTTTCCGGTGGCACCCTAACACGTTGTCATTACACCTCCGCTGAGGGTTAGGGTAACAAAAACGCCTTTCCTTTCAAGTAGTACATTTTATATGTGTTATTTCTAGCTGTTATTTCCCATATATATAATTAAACATGTGACCCTCAGTTTCTTCAACTAATAAATAGAAATCAAAATAGCAATATCATAAGGCAGAAACTTAAAGATAATATGCATAAAATGCATATTTTGCTGCCATTGACATTGCAAATGTTCAATTAATTCTAGTTACTATTATTAAAAAATTATATCAAATATTTGACATAAAAAAGAAACAATATCCCTATAAAGTTAAGAGGAAAACCCACAAAATAATTAAAGATTATTTTGGTATAAATGTAATTCTGTAAATATAATACTAGAACTTGATGAACTAGCAGAATTACACAGAAAAGAACTGCAGGAACACCTTAAGATGAAGAGGTGAGTAGAGAAAACTTTAAATATTTTATTGTTAAGGCATATTTGTAAGTAAAGATTGTATTAAGTATACACACAATACATGCAAATCATATAGAGGTATTCAAATCTATTGAGGCAGACAGTAACCAGAGAGAGAGAGAGAGAGAAAGGGAGAGAAAAATATTATTTATAGCTTTCTTGGCTAAAGCACTGGTACTGAATCTCAGGACACACATATTTTTTGATGATTGGTCACCCTGTAGAAGTCCTATAAGAGAGGTGTAGACACAGAGAACACAGAGTACTCTGCTGATAATAACTAAAATTGAAGTCTCAGTGACATCAATAAAATTAACTTTTCTTTGTCCAAATGAGAATGAAACCATTATTCACTTCAGGATAGGCACTTAACAATTATTGAAACATTTCATTGGGATAAAATTACAAGCCTAGGGACTCCAACAGTCTATGGCTTGTTCCAAGCCTAATAACATCATGGGATGCAAATTAGGATAAATAGTGGTTACTACTGACTGAAAAGATATTTATATATCATTTAAAAGATTCATAGAGAACAACTAGTGTGCTTAACTGTTATTCTGTAACAGAATGCAAATGTTTTGATCACTAGAGCAGGGGTCGGGAACCTATGGCTCGCGAGCCAGATGTGGCGCCTTTTTTTTTTTTTTTTTTTTGTATTTTTCTGAAGCTGGAAACTGGGAGGCAGTCAGACAGACTCCCGCATGTGCCCTACTGGGATCCTCCCGGCATGCCCTCCAAGGGGCGATGCTTTGCCCATACGGGGCATCGCTCTGTTGTGACCAGAGCCACTCTAGCGCCTGAGGCAGAGGCCATGGAGCCATCCCCAGCACCTGGGCCATCTTTGCTCCAATGGAGCCTTGGCTGCGGGAGGGGAAGAGAGAGACAGAGAGGAAGAGGAGGGGGAGGGGTGGAGAAGCAGATGGGCGCCTCTCCTGTGTGCCCTGGCTGGTAATTGAACCTGGGACTTCTGCACGCCAGGCCGACGCTCTACCACTGAGCCAACTGGCCAGGGCCAGATGTGGCTCTTTTGATGGCTGCATCTGGCTCGCAGACAAATCTTTAATAAAAAAATAATAACATTAAAAATATAAAACATTCTCATGTATTACAATCCATTCATTTCCTACCTCTCATGTTCATGGTTGCGGGTGGCTGGAGCCAATCACAGCTGTTCTCCGGGACAACACCAAATTTTTATTGGATAATGCATAACCAACACAGGTCGTTGTATGGCTCTCATGGAATTACATTTTAAAATATGTGGCATTCATGGATCTCTCAGCCAAAAAGTTTCCCGACCCCTGCACTAGAGTATAGATTCTCAAGATTATTAAATATTAATGAAAATATGTTTAAAACCATTTCATGAAGGAAAATGTTTTTCTTTAATGAATAAAATAAATTTATTACTATAGAATCACATATTTTTAAATTAGTAATAATGTTTTACTAGTTTTTTCATTGGTTAATGTGAGCTAAACTTAACACCAACTCCTCTAAAAATTAATCACTAAGAAACCAATCATTAGAGTTGTGATAATCAAAATTAAGAGCATAAATAAATAGATAGGTACTATATATATTACCATAAAACTATAAATATGTATTGAGATTGAGTAAGTTTGACATCTAGAAACATTTTGGTCTATCTGAGATGTGATCCTAAATCACAATCTTCTATTATGTAAATAACGTCTTACTATACAGGGATCATAGCTTTTAAAGTTTTATGTTAACTTAAAATTAAACAAGGTCTTTCAAAGTGAGTGGCAAACAGTGTCATTTGAGATCGATAGGAATACTTGAGAATATTTGAGAATCTTTAATTCGAGCAGAAGCCCAAATAGGTTTCAGTTAGAAGACAAAGTCAATGGATATTTATGAGAACGTGAACAGAGGCAATTACATCAATGGAAGAAAGTCATTTTTGTTGGTCCAGATACATAGTTATGTTAATTCTAAACAGTGTTTTTAATTTTCAGTTCAGTAGTCATCAATCCAGAAGTCATAATAACTGATTATTCATTATTTTTGCATACAGTTCTTTGGGACATAATGTTGCTTATGCCCAACCCAAAGGTTATTTTGCTTTGTTTCAACATTCCGAAGTTTGATCTTTAAGACATGTGAGACAGTTCCTCTGACATGGCAGCTCCATTGTAAACTCACTACATTTATAGTATTGTTTACATTTATCCCTTTTGATCAAGATCTTTCCTTGAAATCATTGCTGATCAATCATCATAAGCAGCACTGATTTATTATTACAGGCATTCTTGCTTCTTCATTGTCAGGCTTATTATGGTTAAAGTGGACATAACTCACAACTTCAAACCTTACTAGTTTTGTAACTTAATCAAATGCTTAATCAGTCCAAATCTCTATATTTTTTACCTTTAAAACCACAAATAAAACAGTGCTGACTTAGCAATACTGGGTAGAATATATAGGTAATTAAGTAAAGTGTCTAGCACAGAATTTAGAAAATTGTAGGCACTTGATAAATATGATTTCTATCTTTTATATATCAAATAATGTAGATGGCTTCTAGGAGCCCTAGTCACTTCTTATTTACTTCCAACAAATGATTTTTTAAAGTAATAATTATAAAATAGACTAATTATGTTGTAGCCTTGGGAAGTTTTAGAGTAGGTCATTAAAGTTGTAATTGTGGTGCAACTTTTTTTAGATAGAGGTCTGGTAATAAATCCCTCAGAAACCTTTGTAAAGTGTAGCTAGTTTATTTGAAGGCAAAGAACAGAATGAGAAAACTAGAGCTTTTCCTCTTCAAAAGAGTTTATGAGCTTTAAGTAACTAATGGGCATAGCTCTCTTTTGTGCTCCAGGCCAGGGTGATTAGCCCTGTTAGCAAAAGAGGAAATGGGTGCCCAGAGGGATAAATTAGTTCCTCTGAGGTGCTGTGAGCAGGGAGGGAGGTGAGTGTTTGTGTCTGTGCATGTGCAGTTATGTGCCTAGAAGTCAGTATGATTTCATACTGTTGCTAATTCCTATGCTGCCTTATTAGTCTGTTTAATTTTTCATGTTTTATCTACTTTTGCAATCAATTGTCTTATTACATTTCCTTATCTGTAGTATTTAACAAAGTTTTTGTTTCCAGATATACTACCACTTTCTTTTCAGTGCTTTATATTTAATTGGGAATGGGCATATGAATTGAGATGTTAGAACATGATAACATACTATTAAATCTAAAGCCATACTAAATATCTTTATATTTTTAATCTTTTTTAGATTAATTAAATTAGGGGGTCCTGGCCTGTTGGCTCAGTAATGGAATGTTGGCCCAGCATGTAGAAGTCCCTGGTTTGATTCCTACTTAGGGCATATAGGAGAAGTGACTATCTGCTTCTCCACCCCCCCATCTCTCTCTCTCTCTCTCTCTTCCCCTCCTGCAGCCATGGTTTGAATGGTTTGAGCAAAGGTGGCCCTAGGCACTGAAGACAGCTCCAAAGCCTCACCTCAGGCATTAAAATAGCTTGGTTGCCAAGCAACAGAGTAGAGGCCCAGACTGGCAGAGCATCACCTGGTAGGGGGCTTGCAGGGTGGATTCTGGTTGGAGAGCATGTGGGAGCCTTTTTCTGCCTCCCCACCTCTCACATAATAAAAAAATTATGGCATTATATAACTAAGCAAATAATTAAAAATGCTATTTTCACTTTTATCTTTACCTCTACATTAAGTATAAAATGATAGGCTTCCTTTTCCTCAAGAGATAGTTAATAATGAAATGGAGCACTTAGAAGTATACATTACACTATTAGAATGGTCAACAACGCAAGTAAACATGCTCTCCAGTGTTAGTTGAAATGGAATAAAATCTAACTTCTCACATATGTGTTCTTTGTGCCCTGAGACACAGAGGAGGTCCTGAGGGAAGTTAGACCCTCTCCATCTGTTACTCTACAAGATGAAGCACTTTCTCATTGATTTATTCCAGGTTGAAAACACATAGTAATATCAAATAAATCACCCATAAAGTGATTAACTGAATCAATCTGTCTGTCTCTCTGTTTTTATTTTACAAAATAATAACCATTTAATTGATTTCAAGTCACTGCTCACTTTTGCATATTCATTTCAACTTGTCAAACACTCCAGTTAAATAACATTCTTTTGAATTCTATTTTGAATGTACTGTCTGTGGATATCCACTTAATTTTTGTCAACTTGTACTAGTTTGCATTTTCCTTAGTTTCAATTAAAGGTCAAGAATTATATCCATCTCACTGTTAGAAGGACTATTCCCTTATATGTCTTTTCAAGCTCACCTAACCTTACCCATGCTCTGATGTGATATTCCCAGTTTTCATGTGACATCCTTTTTATAATTTGTTTCATTATCTATCCTTCTCCAAGCTAGTTATATTGATATTGCCACCTCTTTCTCACCTTGTTGAGGCAATTGAATTGTGCTGATTAATCTCCAACAATACATATGTTTTCACTAGAAAGACTCAGAAAAGTTTGACATGAGGGATGGCAGGAATGTCTTCTTTTTAAGAGAAATTGTAAAACAGCAAAGAGAGCACTGAATTTAGAAAGAATCCAAA
Organism: Saccopteryx leptura; assembly: GCF_036850995.1. Classification (NCBI taxonomy): domain Eukaryota; kingdom Metazoa; phylum Chordata; class Mammalia; order Chiroptera; family Emballonuridae; genus Saccopteryx; species Saccopteryx leptura. Next base: position 84,483,537 of record NC_089511.1, read on the forward strand.
AACTCTAATCCTTGTTTTACCCATCATGGCCTTTAATGGCTTGGCAAATCCACCACCTTTGTCTTATAATATTGTCTTCCACAAAATGAGGTGGTTGGAATAAATGCCCTTTATGAATTTTTCTAATTCCATTTTTATACAGTATAAGAAAACATTAAGATTTGGGTCTAACTCTGTCCATACTTATTTCATTTGATATATACATAATTATTAAGATTTTTAAAGAAGTTTTAGGTAAACAGGGAAACTGAGGAGAAGACATAGAGATAGCCCGTAGACCCCCTGCCATCACACAGCACCGCCTCCCCTTAGCAGCATTCCCACCAGAGTGTCTACATTGACACATCATAATCACCCAGAGTCCATAGTTTTCTTTAGGGCTCAATTTTGCTATTGTACATTCTATTGGTTGAGACAAATATATAATGACATATGTCCTTTACGATGGTATCATGCAGAGCATTTTTACAGCCCTAAAAATTCTCTGTGCTCTGATTATTCATCTCTTACCCTCAAACCTTGGTAAACGCTGATCTTCTTAGTGGTTCCATATTTTTTGCTTTTTCCATAGTGTCATACGGTTAGAATCATATAGTATGAAGCCTTTTCAGATTGGATTCTTTAATTTTGTAATATGTATTTAAATTGTTTTCATGTCTTTCTTATGACTTGATAGCTCATTTCTTTTTAGCACTGAATAATATCCCATTGTCTGAATGTACCACAGTTTCTCTGTTTACCTACTATCCATTCTTGATTCCTTTCAAGTTGTGGCAATTGTGGATAAAGCTGCTACAGACATCCTTGTGGAGGCTGTTGTATGGGCATAAGTTTTCAGCCCTGTCAGGTAAATAGCAAGGAGCACAATTGCTGGATTATACAGTAAGGATATGTTTAGTTTTATAAAAGAAACTGCTAAACTGTCTTCCAGAGTATCTGTACCATTTTGCATTTCCACCACCAATGAATGAGAGTCCCTGTTCCCTGTTGGTGCACATCCTTGCCCACATTCCATGTTGTCATTGTTCTAGATTTTGCTCCTTTTAATAGGTGTACAGTGGGATCTCGTAGTTGTTTTACTCTGAATTTCCCTAGTGACCGACAGTGTGGAGTAACTCTTTATAGGGTTATTTCCCATGCTTATGTCATTTTGCTCAGGTGACTGTGCAGATCTTGGGTCCACTTTTTAATTGTGTAGTTTGTTTTCTTATTGTTGAATATTAAGAGTGCTTTGTATATTTTTTTATAACAGTTTGTTATCAAATGTGTCTTTTACCAATATTTCCACTCAGTTTGTGGCTTGACTATGCATTTTTTTCACATTGTTTTTCATGTTAAAAATTTTTTTGTTCCTAAGATATACTACAGTATTGGGGAATTCCTGTTATTGAAAAATCAAATGAAGATGTGGTATTATAACTGGGTTATAAATAATTAATGAAGCAAAGAACTCAAATCATTTTTAAAATTAAATTATTTGCTGTACTCAAATTGTGTGATTTAAAAAAATAAGTTAAAATATGAATGTATTATAATGAAAAACCAACCTTGGTCTTCTTTTCTGAACCAACTCCCCCTCCCCCACAACTCTCCCAACTGGACTCCCTCCCCAAACAGGCAGACAAGCTTATTAAATCATTTTCCTTTGCCATTTTCCCAGTTGTTAACTCTATATAGCTAAATAACACATTAAGCTTCTATTTCTTGCTTTATCTACTTTAGATATGGCACATTGACTTTCTATGATAACGGGAATTTAAAGTCACTTACACCACCCCCCACCAATTCTTTCTTCTCCCTACCTGGTTCTATCACTATTCTTGGTTCTCAGAGTTGGTCTTAAGAACACATTTAAAGAAGCAGAACAGTATAATTAAGAAGTGGGGCTTTTGTGCAGCATTGAGGTTGATCTAGTCACATAATTCCCCGGTTTTCTCCTAACAGATTTTCAGCTTTAGAGTAATGATTATATTTGACTGCACACCCATTTCAACCTACAAGCCTGTGCCCTGTTTTTGTTCAAGGCAAGACCTCACTTTCATCTCAGTCTGAAATGCATGAGGCTTTTAATATGAAATCACTTTCCATTCAGTCCAAAGCTTTCTTGTTGCTGATGAATGTCATACATAATGAAAGATTATATCCATTTATCCCCAGCAGTAAATCATTTATCACACAAGGGAGATATATTATTGTGAATTCTGATCAAAGCTGCCCACTGCCTTTGGCCAACAGAAATGTTGCACCCTGTTAGTCGATTATACAGTATCCTGGGAGAAACAGGGAAAATTATGCTGTTGAACGAGGGTTCAGCAAACTCTATGGGTTTCTAAAATGGCTTTTAAAGAAATCATGTTTCATGGAGAAACTGTCTATGATCGAGGACGGTAAACTGTAGAAGTCTTTTTCTGCTCTCTTCACTTAATTAAATCAGAAAGCTGTGGGAATCTGCAGTTTGCCCTGCAATGTCGGTAGCCAGATTTGTGAATGACACAGTGTGGATGTTTTGCCCCCTTTCTTAGAGAGACAATAATTATTACCACTTCTTTTTGAAGCCTGCTGTGAGTGGTTTTATTGGTTCTTTTTCTAATGAGCTGCCTCTCTCCTTTATAGTGCCAATCATCAAGATGCCTTTTACATAAGATTTATCTCTCAGATTTCTTTTCTTTTCCTTCTTCCTTATTAAGCTGAGCACGTCTTTACTTCAGGGAATTACCCATACTTCCGAGGCAGGGGACAAGACTGACCTCTTTGATCTTGTGTTTATATCATGCTCACTCATCATCTCCTCTGAGAGCGCGAATTCCAAAAAGGACATCACAGTTTTCCAGAAGAGTTTCTTCTTGTGATTTCTCTTTTATTTTATCATTGCCGCATGTTGCACACCTGCACTCATTGCTTCTCAAACTCAGTGACATGTGAGCACCTCAGTATCAAAATTATTTGGAGTAAAGTGAGATGCAGAATGAAGCAGAAAAAACGGGCCCCCTTTCTTCTTTTGTTCGTATTTGGGCTGCAGGCCAGCATGATCGTACAACTTATTAAGAATTTATGCAAAGTAGTAGTAAGTGATCCAAACAATTAAGTCACAAGTCAGCACCGAACATTTACAAACAGCACTGCTTCATTTGAACTTCCCCACATTCTTGAAATAGCCCTTTGATGCTTTGGCCTTGAAGAGCTAGCTATTGAAATTCCTCTTCTCCTCTTCCAGATTCTATGAGCTCATTGCATCGCTCCTATGGTTAATAGAAGTACACCTGATTCATAAACAACACAGGTTTGAACCAGGTCCATTAAATGGAGATATTTTAAAATATATATATATACATTCTGCGCTCATATCTCTGAACATCTTGTCCTTATATTCAACCAACCAGGTAGATGAAAAATAGTATTTTTTTTTAATGTGGAGGACTGACTGCATGCATTGTTCTACACCATTTTATATAAGGGACTTGAGCACCCATGTATTTTGGTATCTGTGGGTGGTCCTAGACCAATCCCTCCAGATACTGAGGAACAACTATAGTTAAGTCTTGGGGTTGGTATTCTTGAAACCTCAAAAATCAGTGTTCACGCTGCCTGTCACCATTCAGCCAATAAGTAAAGACAAGGAAGGAATCTTTGTGGGCACTTTATTCAGATGAACTGCAATCTAAGAAGACAGTGGGTTATGTTTCCTAAAAATGGTTTTAACATCTCTTCTCAAGGTGACCATTTTGTAGAGGGAGAAAAGGGTAGTTGAGGGGTTTAAAATTCAGATAAACAAGTTAATTAGATAAAGTTTGCATTCCAGAAATTTTTCTAGCATTTCTTCATTTGCATATCAGTAATTCTTTATCTGTGACATAGTTAGCAGGTGTTTTGTCCCTGGAATACAAAAGCTAAGATACTATCTTGATTGAATTACAGGATAGTTAAAAATATTATGTATTCTCTTTGAGGGTGGTCTGCTCTTCAAGGAAGGGTCTGAAAGAGGCTTTCCAAAGGAATATTAACCTAGATTCACAGAAACAATGGGCAGGGCTTTCTTAAGGCTAAAATAAACCTTTTACTAAACAGTTATATGTCTGGGGCATGACTTCCCACCATGACCTGCCCAGTTAGGAATTGATGATCAGAAAACCATATGAGCTAACTTTCCATAGAATCTGCTTTTTTGTCCAAGTGGGGAAGGAACAAACTTTTCTCTTCCCTCAAGCTTCTTTGTGGTCTAATAATCACATAGACCTGAGACATATTAACAAGAGGAAAAGACCAAATTTAATACATACATATGTATGAGAACCCTGCACACATTAGAGTTGCATAGACCCCCCCCCCCCCCCCACCACCACCACCACCTGCAAGAGAAGTCGAGAGAAAGAAAGTAGGATTGAGGTACATAAGTCATCCTGAGGTACAAATGAAGTAATGCCCCTTTGAGGCTTCCAGAATAATAAGAAGAGCAGATGTTTAATAAATAAAAGTTTGTCCTGCCATGTAGGAGGGTGAAAAGGTTATTGCTGATCATCTTTTATGGGCAGGCCCTCTAATTCAAATTCTTTCAGACAGTTAAGGGGGGGAGGCAGAATTTTCTCCTGAGCCTGGGCTAAAGTTGCCTTTAGCTCAAAAAATCTGCATACCACAGAGGCACATCTTGGGGTGACTTGTTCTGGACCCCCACATCCACAAGCCTTAACACCCAATGTGATCTGGAGACAGGCTCTTTAAGAGGTAATTGAGGTCAGATGAGGTCATATAGGTGGGGTCCTAATCTGATAGGATTGGTTGTCTTCTAATAACCAGGTGAGGTTAAATGAGAGGACAGCCATCTACAACCCAATTAGAGATTTCGCACCATTCACTGCTATAGTGGGCACCTCAATTTTGGGTTTCTAGCATCAGAGCCATGAGAAAATAATAATCACTTGTTTAAGCCACGCAGCCTATGATTCTTTGTTATGACTGCCCAAGCACTAATACAGCAAGTTGAAAATGTTTTACTCTGGCTCTGTTTTTGATTTTTGGTAAACTTCAAGCTGACAAGGACGATCATTGTCCTTTACTCCTCTATAGATATTTTTTAGATGGCCAGATCTAAAGAATAAATTCTACTGACTACTCTAGATGTGTGAGTGTAAGGCCAGGAGCCGCCATCGTGGCCATTCACATGCAGGTTCCCATTGGATTTGGGCAGACGATAAAGAAATGGCGGAGTCAGAGGATGGGGGGCCATCCTATTCATTGGTGTCTCACCAAGACAGGCAAACCACAAAAGAAGACAAGGGAAAAGCAGAAAACCAGCTTTTCCCATGAAGGGCAAGGGATCAGGGAAGCCCCTGCAATCGTGATAGCAGGAACTGAGTGAGCCAGCTCCTGGTCTGTCCCACTTTATAGTGTAGAAAACCAAAATCCCTTAATCCAATATACAAACAAGGAAGTCTCTGATACAAAGTCACTTATCCAAGGCATAATTGGATTCCTCATGAGAGTGCACCACCCAGATCATACAATCAGTCAAGGGTGTGGGGAAAAGCTTAGTCCTAAAACCAAACCTTAGGCTACAACGGCCTGGCCTGCTTATAGCCTGTCCCCCACACCCAATATAAGTCACAAGCGAGCAAACATATATATCATATTTACAAACTTATTTGACCAACAGTGAGTCAACTGCTCTTCTAATTACAAGCAAGTAGAAACAAGTGTGGGAATCTGCTAACGGTTGTGTTACCAGATGGGGACTGAGCCCAGAATGAGTCTTCCAGTATGTAGTGAGTGAGTCCCTGAGTTTGTGCAAGGAAGGTTTCATAACATGAGTCCAAGTGATTTTGAGAGTACATTTATTAAAGCTGGGGACACTGCAATTAAGGAAGGGCCTAAAATAGAAGAAGCAACAGAAGAAAGCCAAGGCATGCCTGGGGGCCAGGGCATAAGCCCAGGGTAAGTTACCACTGTCTGCTGCTCCTCTGGTTGTAAATATCATGGGGAGCTGTAGAGTAAGAGAGAAGATATGGGCATGCTTTGGAGAGAGGGTGCTGGTGTGTTCTTTGTCTTAAAGCTTTTTATCTTTTCTTAGCCAGTGGGACTTCTATGGGAGGTCTATGGGTCTTAATATTCATTAGCTTTCCAGGTGTACCATTCAGTATGTTGACTCATCAAAATGTGCATAAAGAGGAGTTAGGTTTACTTTCTGGTTTGTTTCATTTTTAAAGAATATCATTGAAGAGGGACCATGACCAAGGCCAGTCTGTTCCAGGATGGTGTAAACTATTTGTTTACTTTGTCTCAGTTTCCCTCATTCCAGTTGTCAAGCAATTTCCCTAGCTTTCTACTCTCCTGCCTCAGTTTAACCTTGGACATCAAAGAAAGTCTGTGATTAGCTAGTTTCTCAATATTGATATCATCGTAAGTGAAGATACTACAGAGGAGTCGCAGGGAGTGGATGTGACACGTGGTCTGCCCCTGAGGGGGAAACATCCAAGGCAGTCATGGGAGCTTTTAATTAACTAGAGAAGGGAGAGAAGAGGTCCTGACTCTCCTCTCATTTCAGTGTTGGAACCTAAATTATCTGCCTAAATCTTCTGATTATTAGATACATTTACAATGAATAAGGGCAATGTGTGTGTGTTTCTGTGTATATACACCACATGTACAAACAGCATGCACTAAATCAAGACTCAGTAATCCCACTCAGAGAAGACCAGCTGAGACCTTGGGGAGGTCTGACACAGACTTCTGTCACGCTCTACTGGGGAGAATTGGGTGTCATCCTGCATCTAAAGGGCATGCCTTTTCCACCAATATTTAATAAACTACCTCCATTGAAAACTAGAATCTCACATTTTTCTGAATAGATTTTTGTATATACTAGGAAATTAGCAATATAGCATTTTCTTTATCAATTAGACTGATTGAAATAGTGAAACTCTAACCATCCTCCACCTGTCAGTATTATCCCTTAATCTTTTTGTTCTTGATAAGAGAAACTGTTATTATACCACAATTTATGATATTGAAATTATGAACTTTTTGTGCAAGATGGCTTATTGAGAGAAAGCTCCATAAGTCTAAATTTAGGGTCAATTTTAAAGAACTGACTTATAGCCTTATTCAGATTTATAAGAGCTTTAATAAGAGAAACTTACACACCTGGGCAAAGTGGCTGTTCCCAGTGGTGGCAGGCTGGGAAAAACCCACACACCTTCCAGAACAGGGTCCCTTCTTATACGGGCTTAATAGCATAAAGAGGGTTAGTAGTAAAACCACATGGTGGGTAGTCACACAGCCCACCAGAAAGAACAATGCATTTCTAAAAGATAACATCATGTAGTTGTTATACTCTATACATTCATTAAACTCTCTTCTGGGATGTGATGTTTTTCTTTCGGGGGCATTCCAGATTCCAGGGCAGTCAGTCAAGCATATGGGTGCAGAATCACAGAGAGTTCAACAGTCACAGAAAGTATAGCACTTCCCAGACGCCTTTGCTGCAGGAGTCATATCGTATCTCTGAAGTGAGTTCCCAGACAGCGCCAATACATTATTCCTTTATTTACCTTCTTAGCTTAAAAAGATACTTTTTAAAATTTTAGATACAGTTAAGTCAAAGGTAAAGTAAATAGAATGGTTTGGTCAGCCCACAGAGCTGCTCTTGATAATAATATTGCTTTGCATTCTAACCTGGAGAGTCCTTTCATGCTATGTTATGTTTCAATTTTCTTAATGAAGCGTTAAGATTGAAGTGAAGTTCTTGACCAAATAAGGGAAGAAATCTCTAGAAAGGGACGAATTTATTCCTACTGACATGATAACTGTTCAGCCCCTAGTTCTCCAGATGTGAGTGTGCCATACCTGAGAATGAAGCACCTTGATGTGAACGGTTGCTGCCTCTCTGGCACTACAGGTGACCAAATGAAGTGGGTGCCTGTGGACACAAGTCTCTGATACCCTACACGTGGTTGGAAAGAACTTGTGGGTGAGGAAACACACATTTGCTATGTTTTTTAACTTCCCAGACTTGCAGTCACTGGGCTCAAACATGATCAGAATATAACATGCCTTCTGGATTTGACCAGATGCTTGTAAATTTACATCTGAAATCTAGAGCAGTCCTAGGATGCAACAACTGACCTTCATCTACTTTGAATTCAAACTTTCCCTAAGGAAAATTTTAAAAATAAATCCTACTTCTTTTTTCCCTTAAGATTGCAGATACAACTCTGTTAGCAAGAAATAACAGAGTTGGAAGATGAGTGACATTGTAAGCAACAGTTGCCTCTACCATGGAATTTGTGGTTAATCTGAAAGCTATTGATATAACACATTGGAGGACCTTCCTGAGTTAAGGCAGCTATTACTCTACAATATAATCTAATTCTAATTTTTTCGATTTATAACTGAAAGGATTTTGGAAATGCTGTACCTATGACCAATCTATAGGTAATTTTAATTTCAGTTGGTTACCTTATACATCATGCTGTCTTAATTAGTGTTCTTTTAAATTAGACCACTTAATTACATTCTACATTCCGTTAGAGAAAGCTTATACCTCAATCAGTGTCACAATATTCTCTGTAGCCAAACCTAGATCTTAGCTTCATCAGTGAGTGGCGGGGAAGGGACACTTTGTTCTAGCCACATTAATAATTTTTGAGCCAATAACTCTAAGCTGAAGATCCTTAGCTAGCAACATTTCTATTCACCCAGCAAACATTTTCATTTAGATGGAGACATGGTTGGGAGTCCTGGTTTCGTACTCTTGGTCTCTTCTAAGTTGGGCACTTCATTTGCCCTGCTGAAACTCCATTCTCTGTGTTTTTGTTTGTTTTGTTCCTATATGTTAACTGAGGACAGCCTGAAATTTAGAAATCTCATTTTCATTCTTTAGTACTAGTGTTCCCAAAGTCTTCCCACTCTTGGTGATTACCTTTATGATTGACATGAAGCTAAGGTATTTGCCTTTAAGTCAATGATTACTTTCGTGACATGGTTTGCTCAAGGACATTTTGAGATTGGATAATGACTTACAAATCTAAGTCTTTAATTCTTTCTATAAATTATGGCTCCATTTCATAATATTTGGACCATATGTTCAAGTATTAATCTTGGTAAAGGTAGCTAGGTGTACGGTGATCTATGTGACTACTGAATTCTCATGGTGAGATTCAGTAAGTGCTATACATCACACAAGGACTCCAGATCAACCTTGGTTAGTTTTGCCTCTAGTTCAAATCCTGGCTGTGTAATTTTAGTGTTAGATCCTTAATCTTCCTAAACCTCTGTTTCCTCACTCAAAAACCTGGGGTAACAATTCCAAATTCAAAGACATGAAAAACTAACATTTATGAGTGCTTACCATGACCCACAGGTTTTGTGTCACTTTTTTCCTTAATAGTAATCCTGGGAGGTAGCTACAGTTATCATCTCCATTTCCAGAGGAAGAAGGCATGAGAAGCCTAAGCAATCAGTGAAATAGCCCATCTGGACTTAAAACCAGGCAGTGTCCCAAACCTCCCTGCCTCTAAAATGTGAGGCTTAAATGCCTGATGATCTTTCTGTTTTCCCAACCAAGGACTGACACTGATGCTGAAGAGAATTGACAGGGCACAAAGAAGAATACCTGCAGGGGTTGTTCAGTATTTAAATCAGCGTTTAATGGGCCCCTTGAAATTGGAAGGCTTGTACATCACTGACAAAATGTCTGCCCTCCGACAACATTGCCACTATCTCTCTTTTGAAGTTAATTGGTTTCTGCTGGTTTAAATTTTATGTCTACACTCCAGTTTCCAAGGAGGAAGCATGCACACACTTTCCAAAGCTCACGCAGATGCCAGGCCCTGCACAGGGATGAAAGCAAATATTTGAAACTCTTTCTGTCCTTTATACATTTCTGCCTGCACATTATGTAAACTGCATCTTTGTGGATGTGATAGATAGAAGGCATCTAGGTATAAAAATTACTAAAAGTGCATGTGTATAACATCAACCAGATGTGGTTGTTCATTTTCCGTCTTCCTGATTTAATCCCCATTTTATTTGGGTAGAAACTGGGCAACAGGGATACTAAATAATTTGCCTAAAGTACATCCCTGCAAATACTAAGCAGAGAAACAAGATTATAAACTCAATTCTGTTAATCATGATAGAGATGAGGAAAACCTGTGTTAAGATAAAGCTATTGGGCCATCTGTGTGGATAATTAAGACCCTGACTATGAAGGCAAGAGTAGGAATGGAGAAGAAGGCAGGGACACAATGATAACACCTTCCATTAGTGAGTAAATGACCAGGAAAGAAGTGGGCGAGGACTGAGGGGAATACAGTTTCCTCGGTGGAACAGTGTTTGTGTTGTTTTAGTTTGGTTTAGTTTTCCTAATAGGAAGTAGAGGGATAAATTGAGTAATAATATGGATTTGTAGGGAAGCTGTTGGTCACAGGTGAGAGTTCTTCAATTTGCAGTCAAAGTTACTAATATTATTAGCTCTAATATAGCTATCATTCAGAAATGTGTTCCAAGAAATAAACTGACAGACGACTATTGTAAGAGGTGAAGTTAGCACTGTGGGCTGATAGCCCTGGCCATCACTTCTAGCTAGCCAAAGGGTGTCGATTTCCATGCAAACATCAGCAAATGATCTGTTTTCAGTCTTCTCCTGGGCACACTCCATGTCCAGGCTGGGTGATCCGGTGGCCACTTCCGTGTTTCCACACTGACAAAACGAGTCTTGAATCACAGCTGATAATTATTTTGCGTGTTGTGCTTTCTCATCTTTACCAGTACTATGCTCTTCTTCTCTTTTGCCCAAAGGCTGATTTCTACAACTTTTCACTGAAGCTGAGCTTTTTCTTAGGAACAATGTAGAAGAGGAAAACTAAATTAAAGGGGTGGCTTGCTGTGTCAGGTACAGCTGAACAAGTGGGAGGGGAGTGAGGGCCACATCGGAAGGAGGTAAGGAGTAGAAAAAGTGATGCCTCTGGTCTTGTCCTGTAGAAGGGGAGAACACTGGTGATGGTCTGACCCTGTGGCTCTCCAGCAGAGGATGCTTTGCTTATACAATGGCGCTCAGGGTCTCCAGAGTCCTCCCTTCAACCTCTCACCTGCCCTACCCTGCTTTGGACATTGTCTCCTCTTCTAAATTTGGAAATAAACTAAACAGGCAACATTATCAAGGACTTACTGGTTTCCAAAGTGACAACTCCTTCACCTCAGAGGTGATAAATGCACAAAATTTAAGATTCACATTTTTTGCAAATTAAAATTTCTTAGCTCTCGCAGACTGTTTGCTTTGTAGTTGTTTCACTGCTGATAATATTTCCTATCCCAAGCCTGTTCCCTGCTCTTTGGCCATCCAATTGTAGAATCAAAATTTAACTGTAGAAAATGACCAGAGACCATCACGATTTTTAACAAAATCTCTGTGATGCAAGTCTTCTTGGGGGTAAAGAAATTCAGAGAATGGAAAGGAGAAATTGAGTGGAATTTTTAAAGCAATGCAGAGTAAAATATAATACCTGGTTAAGGTAAAATGTGTGCTTTTTCAAATCATGTATTTACCAAAGATTATACATGTACTTTTAATTTTTTATTAAGTTAATTCATACTTTATTAAGACAAAGAGAAAGCATTTTTTATTATATGGATTCCTCTTGTTTTTATACCTGTATCTTTCAAAGAGCAAACATCTGAAAAAAAAAATAAAAAGTGCTCTCAGACTTTTCTAAAACACCTACCAAAACAAACATGCCACTATATTTCTCAAAAGATGTGCTGCTGATCACACTGACAGAAGCTTCACCAAGCTCAATCAATTAAGTCCATCTAAACCAGAAAAGCGCATCTTTTTTCCCTTTGTGTTATGTGTCTTTTTTGTTTGTTTGTTTGTATTTTTCCAAAATAAGAAGTAGGGGAGGGGAGATGGGCAGCGACAGACAGACGTGCCTGACTGAGATCCACCCGGCACGTCCACCAGGGGGCGATGCTCTGCCCATCTAAGGCGTTGTTCTGGGGCAACCAGAGCCATTCTAGCACCTGAGGCGGAGGCCATGGAGTGGTCCTCAGCGCCCAGGGCAACATTTCTCCCATGGAGCCTTGGCCACAGGAGGGGAAGAGAGAGATAGAGAGAAAGAAGAGGGGGTAGGGTGGAGAAGCAGATGGGCACTTCTACTGAATGTCTTGGCCAGGAATTGAGCTGAGGACTTCCACACGCTGGACCATTCTACCTCTGAGCCAACCAGCCAGGGCCTGTGTTATGTCTTAAATATTGTAATAAATTTAGTCCACTTCATTGGCATTACCTGCTTGCCACATTGTGTCTTTACATTTAGATGGGTCTGAACTTATCAAGGTGACATATGTGTGACTTTTCACTGGAAATTTTAATTTGTCAATTTTAAAACCCAGCAGCAATTAGCAGGGACACTACCTCCTTAGCAAAGGACTGGGGCTTGCACATCTGGTCACACAGCCTCTGGTGGGAGAGGGTCTCCTTGGGCTGGGCTGCTCCGACATCCTCACACATTATTCTCTACAGCACACTGGTGTGCAGGATGTGGGCACTCTATGCAATTTTTCTGATATCCCACGAGGCCTGAACACTACAGAGTGGGTTCAAACTCATGGAAAATTCATTTAAGACTTAAAAATTTTCAAATACCTTTTCTTATTTTCTTTTTCACACAAATGGAATAATGCATCTTAAGGTACAAAGAACCCTTAAAAAGGAAAACAAAACACACACATAAAAACCACTTCCCCTTAAAAGCAGCTTTCTCCCTAGGATACTATTGCATAGTAAATGAAGTTACAAAGACTAAAGTGTGCTGAAAATCTCCCACATATGTCGGAAATAATAACCTTCAAAAAGTTAATGCACACGATAGCACGCACCCAGCCCATAATTCATGGGAAAATAAAAATTAAAACACCATGGTTCAGGTAATTCTGAATAAAGGTAAACTAACAACAACAGGCCAGCTTCCAAAGAACTAGAATATTTTCATCCGAAATGTGCTCCAATCCTAAGTATTTCCTGATTTTTTACCATTATAAACCTAGTGATACACCTGATTTATTTCAAGTGCAATATATGAAATTTTAAAAAGGTTATGAAAATATGTGGCACTTGAACAATTTTTTCAGTAGCCCATTGGGTATCTGCAGTGTCTACATAGCAGAAGACTCTTCTCAGTCAAGGAGGAAAATTGCCAACTGCACTCCAGACAGCCAGGAAAGATGCTAAGGAGAACTGCCCGTGACCTGAGTTCCCATTTGCCTCACAATGAAAGGAGAAGACTTACCTAGGTGCCTTTTAGTGTTACTGTTCCAGTTGCAATAGACTTTAATAGTTTATTACACTCGGAATACAAAGTATATTATAGAGAAAGGATTCACCCCTGTCTCTGATGGAACAGTTTCCTTGAATTCTTTCATTGATTTCATAGACTTCTAACAACCAGCGGATTGTTTTTAAAAATCTGATTTTTATGTTAGCAGCACTATTTCCTCCTCTATAAGTAGTACAGCTTCATTCCACCAGCAACAGTGGATGCTCCCCCCCTCCCACCTCCCCTTGCTTAACTCCAGAGTGGCAGATTAAGCTGCAAGCCTACCACTGAATGCCACACCCTCCTGACAGGCTGTTCTAAAGCAAGTGTTTGGGACCACCATGGCCATGTTTGTTCCTTGAACTCCAGCTGATGAGTCGATGCTGCCCAGGCAGCCAAGCAGCCCTGACAGAGCACTGGACACAGACTCAGAGACCTGGCAGGGCTGTGGTGACATGCCTCATTGCAGGTGCATCCAGACAAGTGCCTTGCCTCCAAACTGCACGCGCTCACCTCGCCTGCAATGCCTGGCAGAAAGCAGGCACTTTGCACATGTCTGCTGGATGCAAAGGAGGAAATAGGAGAGCAAAGTGTGAGTTTATAGAAAATGCACAGAGACCTTGTTCATAGAGATCTTGCCAGGTCTGAAATGAATGCTATTTCTGGCCAATAAAAGAACAGGGACTTGAGATTAGCTAAGTTAAAATAAATAAATAATTAGCAAAGGAAGAAACCAATAAAATACAAGGAATATAAATAAACAGTAGCCAAAATCTGATACTATTTGATAAATTACATAAGAACATATTTCTATTAGAAAATTAACACTTGCTAGGCCCTGGCTGGTTGGCTCAGTGGTAGAGTGTCTGCCTGGCGTGCAGAAGTCCCGGGTTCAATTCCCAGCCAGGGCACACAGGAGAAGCGCCCATCTGCTTCTCCACCCCTCCCCCTCTTCTTCCTCTCTGTCTCTCTCTTCCCCTCCCGCAGCCGAGGCTCCATTGGAGCAAGGATGGCCCGGGCGCTGGGGATGGCTCCTTGGCCTCTGCCCCAGGCGCTAGAGTGGCTCTGGTCACAACAGAGCGAGGCCTGGGAGGGGCAGAGCATCGCCCCCTGGTGGGCAGAGCGTCGCCCCCTGGTGGGCGTGCCGGGTGGATCCTGGTCGGGCTCATGCGGGAGTCTATCTGACTGTCTCTCCCCGTTTCCAGCTTCAGAAAAATACAAAAAAAAAAAAAATTAACACTTGCACCTGACCAGGCGGTGACATAGTGGATAGAGTGTCAGACTGGGATGCAGAGGACCCAGGTTCCAAATTCTGAGGTCGCGGCTTAAGTGCGCAGTCGCTGGCTTGAGCGTGGAATCATAGACATGATCCCGTGGTTGCTGGCTTGGAGCCCAAGGTCGCTGGCTTCAGCCCAAGGTCACTGACTTGATCAAAGGATTACTTGCTCTGCTGTAGCCCCCAGTCAAGGCACATATGGGAAAACAATCAATGAACAACTAAAGTGCCGCAGTGAAGAATTGATGCTTCTCATCTCTCTCCCTTCCTGTCTATCTGTCCCTCTCCATGACTTTCTCTCTGTCTCTGTCAAAAGGAAAAAAAGATTGACACTTGCAACATGATGCTTCTGAAAGGGCATCTGCAGCTTTTTAGAGACCTGTGTGTTGCAGAAAGAAAAGTGTACCTGTATACAAAATTATAATATGAGGAAGCCAGTATTGAGGTCACTATGAGGGCATCTTAAAAAGCCATTTAATTTGCTCATTGGGTATTATATACAAATTTATAAAAGCAAAGCAGTGCTGAGCTTGTTTTTTGTTATTGTTTTTGTTTTGCACAGAAATAGACTAAAATCTGCCTAAATCAAATTATACAAAAGCATGAATGTTCTATTCTCACATTTATTTACTTTATGTAACTGGTGGCTATTTTTGTTTGTTGAAATCTTGAAACTCACAAACCACATGCACTTGTTTGTTATTTATCCCTTTTCCCCAGGTGCAAAGAAGGCTACCAGGGAGTTCGTTGTGACCAATTTCTGCCGAAAACAGATTCCATCTTATCGGATCCAAGTAGGTCAAGCATTTTTCTTCTCTAACACAACAGGCAGCCTTTACTCTGAGCACTGGTTGCTAGCTCAGCTGAAAGCTGTATTGCATTCGTGCGTCTCAGGGTGGAAGCTGGCGACAGATGTTACTGTTCACAGCTTGCTCAGAACTAACTAAGTCCAGGTCCAGGTCTTCTGCATGGTGCTTGGTCTTCAGATTCAACTCCACTGATAATGAACCTCCATTGGGAATTTTATCAAAAATTGCTCCCTTAGCTTTTAGATTCCTTCACCCACACCACCCTCATTAGGAAAACAAGGGTAGAGAAAAATAGAAGGACTTACTATTATCCAAAAAAATTATAGAAATTACAGAATTGTTTTTCTGTAGTTGGTAATTTCTGAAATCTATTAACCTTTCTTTTTTGTACTGAAGTACAGAAATATGTGTATAAATTATATAACATTTTCAAACACATTGTGGAAAACCCCATTTTTACAACACTGTTCACATATCAGTGATTACTGTACTAATGACATTTTTTTTCCATTCGTGGAGATAATTTCCCACTAAGAAATATTGCTAGTCATTATTTTTTTCTATATGGAATAAAAAGTAATGTTTTTTGCCAATATGCCAATTCTCGTCAAATGTAAAGTTTTTACTCAATCTGTAAACAATCTGCTCTTTCAGTGACTGCTGTAATTGAGTCACTATTAAGCAAAGAGAAGTTTTATTGAATCAGTAATTTAGTTGTGTGAACATTATGACAGGGTTTTCAAATCATAAAGGCGACATTATGGTTTTCTGAATACCAAACAGGCATAACATAAACTTGAGCAAAATATATGTATTGACAACCGACAGAGGGAGCCCAGTCAGTGAGTGTACACGTTACTACACAGTGAATATCTCTAGGTATCTTTTAACATCTTCTCAAGAATACATTATTTTCACTATGCCCCTGGATTTCTAGCTATGTTTCATCAGGAAAACGTAAAATTTATTAAAGGGGAAATTGTTTCTTTAATTTAATTTTATTGTGTCTTACTTTGGTAAGACAAGTATTAACTACTCTTCCCTTTGCAAATTTAGCTCTCCTTCAGGAAGGTAAAGGTTGCCTAAAAGCTAGCAACCAATTAGCCATAGATTCCCTTTGTTCTCTGAAATGTGAGGCCCTGGTCTGTAGGAATTACCTAGTCAGGGGGGCAGTTGCTAGAGTGTGTTGTATCTTTTATTTTGTGATTTGGCCACAAGCTAATCTGATGTCTGGAAAGTATGGTTGTGCCTGGAGATTTGTATTTGGGATATTAGAAAGTTTACATAGAATAATAGGCTTGCTGAATTTTTCTTTCTCTTTTTCTTTCTTTCCTTTTTACTTTCTATCTGATTTATCGAGTTTTCTTATTTTTCTTTCTTCCCTTTTTTCTTTCTCTTCCCTTTTCTGCCCTTCTATTTTCTCTTTATTTTATTTTTTTTTCTTCATTATTTTCTTTCCTCCCTTTATCCTCCTTCTCTCTCTCCCTCCCTTCTTCCTTTATCCTTCCCCATTTTCTTTTCTTTTTACTTTTTATGCTTTTGTTTTTCTCTCTTCTTTAGTGTTTCTTTTCATATTTGTGGAATATCTTTCAGGTAAAGTATACTGGGGCAGGGCTTGAATATGGTACAGAAAATTTAAAATAATCTATTTTAAACAATAATCAAACCCTTGCCATCCTAATGTATATCATAGTCCATCACTACAGTAGTTGAAGATGAGGCCCATCATAATGACTGTGTACCCTCAAAGAAAACCGAACCCATGATCGGTCACTAACCCTGACAACCTGTGTCTTATATACATAAAAACATTTAGTGCAACAGTCTTCATAATAGTGAAAAAATGGACACATTCTAAAAACCAGCAAGATTATATTTAAGTAAAACATTATATGGTACATTTATCATGTTCTGTTAAATTATTATTAAAATTATAGCTGTAGGAAATATTCTTATTCAGTGAAGCAGCAAGATGGAATGTTATTTTTATAAAAGATTGCCACAGGAACATCCTTTGGTACAAAGATGAAAAAAAAAAACACACTAAAATGCTAAACAGGGACTTTAAATATTTGGGGTTTGGAAGTATATAGAATTTTTTTTCCTTTTTCTCCTGTTTTCTATAAAATTGCATATGATTATATGAATCAAAATGCCAGAATGCCTTGAAACAAAATAAACAAATAAATAATAAACAAACATCGAGAAACCTTTGAATGAGTCCTTAAGACACAGCTTAAATGGAGAAAACATTATATAAATATATTCCGTTCATTTGTGCATGCATCATTTATTTATGCAATCATTAATTAATTTTACAAAAGTTTTATGAGCACCCACAATAGCATCTAATGGACCAGATTCTGTTAGTACAAAGGTAGACAAACAAGATAGAGGCTCTGAGGACCCACAGGCTAGTGAAGGAAGAAAACGTGTGGATTCCTAAGCAGGTGCATGACTCTGGTGGAAACACTCCTTTGTGACCTGGGCAAATTCACTTGGGCCTGAGTCTCAGGCTTTTCATCTTAGTAACAGCAATAATAAATCCAGTAGGTTGGAATCACCTAGGCCTACTGGACCCAACAAGAAGTCAGTGCCAGAGAAGCATTAGCCCACTTCCCATATCATAATCATTCTAACATATGCTAGGATTTGTATGTGCCAGGCACTGTGCTAAAGAGCTGCATTATCTCATTAAAACCCTCACAGTCACAGCCTAGCAGAGAGTTACTGGCAATTGCTCACATTTTATAAATGAAGAAATTAGGCCTCTGAGATCTTAAATAAATTTACTCAAGGTCACACAGCTAGTGAACACTGGAGTCTACCTTCCAAATCCAAGTAACTCCAGGGCCTGAGCTCCCACAGGCAGGGCTCTTGCCCTCCTTCCCTCGACGCTCCTTCCTCTGCTTGTTTTCACTACAACATTTATCACTCTAGATTCCATTGACTGAAACTCAATGACCTGCAGCAAACATTATTCTAAGGAACAATATTTGCACAATTTTCATATCTTAATGCAGCAACTTGAGCTTCCATAAAGATTTAAGTCCCTAATGAAATTTTCTTGTCAAAATTTTTCCTGAAAGATTGTTTAATTTGCTGTTTATGATATCTTTGTAATGACTCTATGCTCAGGAAATAAGTTGCCCTCCGGCCCCCTCTCCCTGACACCCTCTCCTTCTCCCTTTCACTCCTTCCCCTCTCCTTCTCTCCCCGTTAGCTGAATGTTTGCTTTGTACAGTGAAACCCCATTGACAGAGGACTGGAAGTTTCTGTGTTTTATTCTCTCCCAGGCAATGAAGAGTTGATCTGAAATGTGCATCTTTGCCTGTTATTTGCATCTGGGGAAATGAAACCAGGATGTTACTGTGAGAGGTCACTGGCTGCTATGACCAGTGTCTGCACTATGGCCCTAGGCTGAGTCCTCAGACCTGCTTGTGCAGAAGCCTGTTGTTTTCCCCACAAAGACTCTGTTGTTGACTGTGCTGAGGAAAACATATACACTCAAGAATCAAACTTATGAAGTGTTTCAATGTTAGTTTAAAAAAAAATCTAATGGATGTAGCAATCAGATTAATCAAACTCTTATATGCATTCAATAAGCATTCCAGTCATAAGGATGAGTAGGAGGCAGGGGTCAGTAGGAAGGCAGTGAAAGGCACAGTCTGTGGCCAGACCGCGCACCTGAGACCCGCAGTGCAGGAGCCAGTACCAGCCAGTGTAGCATTCCTGAAGGGCATATACATGCACCCTGCTTCCTGCTGCCAGCTCTGCCCAGGAGAGCAGCTTCTAGGAACCGCCATAATCATTTTGACAATTTCCAATATAATTATTTCAGAACCAGTCCTTTGCCCCACAAATACCAGGTTGAACTGGATTCTCCTGCTGTTTTTTCCTCCTTACTGCACACACCCGCCAGGCCAGGTTCCCTCCCCACTCTCAGAGCAAAGCTGGATGGGACTGAAAAACCATGAACTGGCTGAGAATTCAGGCAGATATTTCCCAGGTCTCACCTCTTAAGACCACACACCAACCTAAGTTATCATCAAGATCTTGGCATCATCACTGGCCAAAGTGACAGGAGCTCCAGGTCGTGGGTTCAGGGAAGAATCAAACAATGGTGCCAGGGCAAGAGGTGGCCATCTGCAGGGAAGGCTGCCATTCTCAGGCCGCATGGTACTTTCCTCTCCACATCAGCACCCAACACCCCGTACCCATGGTTGCCAGGTGAAGAACCTTCAGGCCCAACTGTCATCGTACAACTTAAACTCTCAGAGTCATCCAGTCTCCACCATGGGATGGTGGCGGATAACTTCAAACTCTAGTCTAATGAACTGTCAAAAGAAAATGTTGCACAGACAATCTGCTGATCTAGTAGACTTTTATTTGGCAATTCATGACTTGGGCAGCATCCAATCTGGGAGGTAGGAAGATGCTCTGAAGAGCTATACAAAAGCGAGAGACTTTTGTGGACCAACATGAGCTAGAAAAAGGAAGTAATACTTGGTGTTTGATGATTGGTTAAAGCAGGATTGCTTTCCTTATATGGAGCAAAAGTCAGGTAACTTGTTCTGAGCAGGCAAGCCCTGATTGGTTGACCTAGGCCTTCTTTTTCTGGGAGGGCTAAGCATAGACATGTAGGTAAGTTTTGTTTTAGTGATACAGGGCTTATCCTGAGTGGTTGGTTACTTTAACAGTGCTGTCTACATTCACACCGAGTTTCTCTGGACCTCAGAAGCCAGACTGTGCTCTCAGAGAGCCCATAAGATGCTAGGAGCCTCACATGGACTTGGATCGGAGGAAGACAGAGAAAAAAAAAAGGAGTTGAGACCTTCCATCACTCCCGACTGGACTTGTGGGCTACAACTTCCCAGAAATAACATTTATGGATCCAAAATTTTAATTTGTCCTGGCACCATGGTTAGAGCATGAAGGAAGCTCTAGGCAGAGAACCAGTCAATGCAGCCAACTTCCAGATGGTTTTCAGGGACAACTAACTCATCAGGTCTGAGCACGGTGGGTCTCCTTCCGTGTGTGCCAGCAAGCCTGTGGAGTCAACTTCCCCAGTGCCCAAACCGTTCAGCTCAGGACAGAGCGGTGCCCTTTGCTGTGTTAGTAACAGGGAGGGAGAGGAAAGGGAGAGCACCCTTGAAGATCCAGTGTGGGGCCTGGGAGGCTGGGCAGGAACTAAGTGGATGCAGAAAGTTTCCTTGAATTAGTATTAGTGAGAGTTTCCAAAAGAGTCTCCTGCTCTGCACTCTTGCCTTTCCCAATTCATCTAACAGACAGTAAACGGTTCTTTGCATCAACAATTAAATGAACAGGTGCAAGAAAAGATGTTTTTAAATAGGAGTTGAAGGGTCTTGGGTCTAATCCTGTGACCACTTGTTCCTAGCAGCGTGGCTTTGGGCAAATCACAGGGTAATTGAACATTACCATCTTTATTTGCAGAAGGATCCTGTGGTTAAAAAAGAAAACAACCCTCACTACAGAGCAGGCTATCCCTGCAAGCCATTCGGAAGTGGGGTCAAATGCCTAGCTGTAATAATGTCTCTTTTTATTCATTCACACACCCCCCAATTAAGCACATCTAAAGTACATTGTTCTGTGAATCCAAACAGTACTTAAGGATCCTACTATCAATAAACTCATAGTTTAGTAAATTGTATTTACTTAACTGGAATTATAGGCTCCAAAGGGTGTAATATGTGCAAGAGAGGGAAATATTTTTTCATTCAAAATCTTATTAATGGTTTTACAAGACAAGTTTCTTAAACTTAAAGGGTTCTGGTTTTCCCCTTTATAAAGTAAGATTATATAGCCTCTAATGTACACATTTATTATTAGGATTAAATAAAATAATCCGTTCAGGACAGTTTGTGCTTGGCACATAGAAAGAGTTTAGTAAATACCATCTGTTATCATCATTACTGTTGTATTTTAGTTTAGCTGTGATTGTTGCCTTTATAATTCGACAGTGTACAAGGTCCTGTGACAGGTGCGACCAGGGATTAGGAAGCGTATATCATATTGCCTGAGATCAAATATCTTTAGTTGCATAGTGGCAAGAAAAAATGTACAAACAAGTACAAATAAGAACACATATAGAAGACAAGACAGCTTAAGGAAATATCATAAAAATGGGGACAATACAAACTCACATAATGTGGAGGGAGGGGATGGCTGTCTCCAGAGAGGCTCATCTAAGTGGAAGCATTGCAGTGGACTCTCTCATGGGGCGCTGTGGCTGTGAGCTGTTGCACGGGCTGCATGCAGTCCAGCATCACAAGGATTATTCATACTAGAGTGTTAAGGACTTTATAGGGGTAGATGATGTATTCATGTAAATTAGAGGGAGAAACAAACTATTCCTGAGGGCACAAAACATAGACTAATTTCCACTTGCTCTTGGTCCATTAATCTACACTGATGAGAGGAGCTATCTTCCAGGCTGGAATCTGCTCAGAATACTTAAGTCCCCTACATCAGTGGTCCCCAACCTTTTTTGGGCCACGGACCAGTTTAATATCAGAAAATATTTTCACAGACCGGCCTTTAGGGTGGGATGGATAAGTGTATCATGTGACCTAGACAAGCGTCAAGAGTGAGTCTTAGACGAATGTAACAGAGGGAATCTGGTCATTTTTTTTAAAAATAAAACATTGTTCAGACTTAAATATAAATAAAACAGAAATAATGTAAGTTATTTATTCTTTCTCTGCGGACCAGTACCAAATGGCCCACGGACCGATACCAGTCCGCGGCCCAGGGGTTGGGGACCACTGCTCTACATTATTCTGCCCTCCAGTAGCCATTAAAGCACTGTTAGCAGAATGGGTTAATATGTAAACTCTGTAACTCTTACCATTCTTCTGGCCTTGAAAAAGGAGTAACGGATACAAGATTTTGACTCTGCCTCTATGAACCTCATAAAGTTCATAAATTCTATCAGGTCTAGGTGTTTTCATATATTTGATTGATAATATCTTCAAGTCTATGCTCTTAGGTTACTCATAGCACCCAATGTTTAGCAACGAACCCTGCAAACACACACCATTTCTGAAACACTAGGAAAAGAACTATATTTATAAAAAGAAAAGCATTTTCCATGGTCACATCATTCACAAACATCCACTAACGGTCATTTTAGTGCAGAGCATTCCAACTCTTTTACACTTTTCCTGCGGAATACGCATATTCATTCTTAACCACTGCACTGAAAGCAGGGCTGAAGGGTCCAGAGGGAAGCACAGTTGTCCTTGCCTCCCTCAGCTCCCTTGCTCTGCTGTCTCCCCAGGTTGCTAACTGATACTTCTCTTCATTTCCCTCTCACCTGCCTGGGAATCCACTGCACCTGGGAAAGGTGATGGATTGTCACCTGCCTGTTCAGGGACTTTTTGGTATGATTTCAAGACAGCCCTCAGCCATTTTTCCTTGTGTGTGGCCCTTAGCTGGTCCGTAGGACCTGCTAACACACCTGCTTTCCCAGCAGGCTCTAGGGAGCAGGCCATTCAGATACCTCTGTCACCAGACTCCTAGGACCAAAATAGCTTTCTCTCCCATCTCTCTCCTACCCTTTATCCATTTTCCAAGTCAACAGGGGAGACTGAGTGTCACGGCATGCTTCTAGATTAGTTGATTATTTCCTTGTAAAGACTGCAAGTGGTGACTTGGCTTACACTTCATTATCTACTATCCATTATATCAACACCTGTATCAAATCTGAGGTAGGAAGAATTAAATGCTAAAACATCTTCTTACATAATATACTTCTTTTTTTTTCCTTACAAGGTTGTGACCATTCTATACATATTTTGTGATCTGCTTTTTCTCTTTATATAGTGTGACCCTTTTCCCTCAACATTATGTAATTTTATGTTCTGCTCAACTATTACTTTAAAGAGTGTAACATTATAAGCATGCAATATAAATTATTTTACCAAACATTTAAGCAGTATTATTTAGTGTGTTTTCAATTTTTCATGATTATAGAAATTGACAAGCATTATGCATAATTCTACTTTGAGGTTCTGATTATTTCTTAAGAATGAATTTTTAAACTTTTGATACACTTCAATAACTTTTCCTCAGAAAAAGTTATGCCAGTTAACATTTCTGTGAGCACATTATGAGAGCCAAACAGAGTAGTTTTAGTTGCTACTTTTGTAGGGAAAATTATATCAGGAAAATTATTTCATCAATGTTTTAAATGGAATTTTTTTTTGATTACCAGCAAAATTAAAAATATTTTTACTTCTTTATTGATAAGTTTCATTTCTACTTTTGTGATTTCTTAAAAAAAATTCTTTTGCTTTGCTCAAATCTTGTAATTTTTTTCTCCTTTAAAAAAGTTTGTTATTTTGAGGATAATAAAATTCTATGTTGTCCTATGTTGTGACTTTTCCAGATTGCTTTTTGACTTATTTCTGTTGTTTTACTTGAAACATACAGAAATTTTGCCTTTTATATAATCAATCTATCAGTTATTTTAGAAAAAGCTTATATGTGTTAATACTTGGATTTTCTTCACCATAAAATGAAATATTTTACTAATTTTGCTATTAAAATGTTATTATGTATAAAATTTATTATTCATCATACATGCATGTATAGTTATATAAAGTCATAATAGATCTGAAATTTATAGTAGCATGTACTTTGAAATTAAAAACAATATTTTTAAAAATAAGTTCTTTTTAAGGAATTCTTTTTCTCTTAATTTTTATTTTTAATTTATTGTGTTAACATGGTTTCAAGTGTCAGTTTCTCTCTGTGTGTCTCTGCCCCTTCTTCCCCCAAACTTGAATAGAATTTCTTGTAAGTTTCTTTTTTGTTTTTTGGGGTTTTTTTTTTTTTTTTGTATTTTTCTGAAGTTGGAAATGGGGAGGCAGTCAGACAGACTCCCGCATGCGCCGGACCGGGATCCACCCAGCACGCTTACCAGGGGGTGATGATCTGCCCATCTGGGGCGTTGCTCTGTTGCAACCAAAGCCATTCTAGCACCTGAGGCAGAGGCCATGGAGCCATCCTCAGTGTCCGGGCCAACCCTACTCCAGTGGAGCCCTGGCTGCTGGAGGGGAAGAGAGAGACAGAGAGGAAGGAGAGGGGGAGGGGTAGAGAAGCAGATGGGCGCTTCTCCTGTGTGCCCTGGCCAGGAATCGAACCCAGGACTTCCGCACACCAGGCCGACGTTCTACCACTGAGTCAACCAGCCACGGCCCTCTTGTAAGTTTTTTAAGAAAGACTGCAACATGGGCTCAAGGTGCCAGTGTGCCGTGTGGAGAGGAGGCACTCAAGAGGGACATTGGCAGCTGCCCCTCCACCCCTCTCCCTGAAACCACACAAATCAGTTTCTCCTTGTCTGACTATGGCACCCCCAGCCATTATCCCTCTGCTGGAGTTTTTAGGATGAGTGTCTGTGAGTGTTTGTGCAGTGTCCCTTTAAGAAGGCACCTGGATTGCCAGCAGTCTTCTATTTCACCCAGCTGGATGGAGACCTCACTGATTTTCACAGCCTTTGTTTTGTGGGCTCCTCTCCTGGCACTGGAACCCTGGACTGGAGAGCCTAATATGAGGCTGACAACCCTTGCTCCTGAGCGGGGACTTCTGCAGCTGAGATATCTTTCCAGATCACCTGTAGCATGTGGTGCTGAGGTAGCCTGATGTGGGGTCTCCACCCTTCCTCCCAGTCTTGATATGGCATCTTCTGTATATTCTTAGTTGTATGACTTCTATTCAGCTAGTCTTCAGATAATTATCCATATGGATTATGCTATAATTTAGTCCTAATTTTGATGTGGTCATGTGAAGAGGTGAGTGTAGCTACTCTACCATCTTTGATGGACATCCCTTGTTCTATTGATTTATTGGTGCACTAGTGTAATATTCTTAATTCTTGAGGTTTTATTATATGTATTCAAGTACATAAGAGGAGGAAAGTCCTCTTTCACTTACCCTTTCCCACATGGAAATTTCCTATTTAGGTTTTATTGATTAATTTTCTTTCCCCTAATTATTAGTAATTTAGACTTATGGCCATTTAAAGGAAGCCATGATAGGCAATGAATTAATGAAGTGGAAAAGGCCAGGTCACAAAGTTAAGATGAAAGCAAATGAGAGGGAGAGAAGGGGAAGTAGAGAGAGGGAGAGAATAGAAGAGATAAAAGGAGAAAAGGAAAGCTTGCCTCCTGTTTGGACATGGCATCTTAAATACTTCTCTTCTCCTTTCATAGCCAAGAGAAAGACTTGCTAACATTTCCAAAGGACAAACCTTATCCTCAGTTAATTGGCAACTACCTTGTGATCCAAAGATCAATCCTAAGGGTGTAACTGTCATTCATTTTATGACATTCCTTTATGTTTCTACTTTTAGGATGTTTTATTTTATGAAGCAGATATATATTACTTTAATTTTAAAATTTATTTTATTGAGGTGACTCATTACTGCTTTATTTTATTATAGTACCGGAAATCAATGATATTCGTAACTAACTATGTAACAATCATGAGCAAAACATACCAACCATTGTGTAACTATATTTATGCTATAAATAATCTTGGAATTGAACTATTCAACATCTACATTGGTCGGCAGGCAAAGAGTGTTGAAACTTATATGTTCTGTGTGCTGATAGAGAAGAAACAAATGATTGATCAAACAAGAACTCTGGGCTACTTAGAAAAAGACTTTACCTGGGATAGTGGTCTGAGGCAGAAAGGTATTCTCATCTCATGAATATTTCAGGTAATTTGATGTTTTTATTTTACTCCAGCAAGCTTGATTGAGGATAATCATTGAGGCAAAAATATGAAAGTGGTGCTCCCTTTTTCGTGTGCCCAGTTTGCTCGGTGCCCAGAAGCAGACCCTGTAGCCAGATGTAGTCATCCTCTTGTTCTAAACATGCACATGTTATTATCCTGCCTTTGTAGTCATCACCATCTGCCCTTGATGGTTTGTTCCCTTCCATAATCTCATAGTAGTTTGCATATTTTTCTGAAACAGTTCAAAAAGAGGTCTACCATTTAGTGGACATCTAGTAGCTCTTGTTTCTCACAATTTAATTCTATCCCAGTTTCTCTGCCCCCAAACCCCCTGAGATTCATATCATTGATGCTATTTTGTAAATGAGATGCTGAATCATAGTTTTAAGTGAGTCTTAGGCAACAAGCTTTACTTGTAGCTCTATTAGGGGCAGAGAGAATAAGGATCTGACAGCCTTAGTTTCCACAGGTGGAGATTCCTTAGAGAAGAAAGAGAATTCCATCAACCAAAGGAAATTTGGGAATGATTAGGGAAGAGAAATATCTACCAAGATGGAGAAAGCTATTCCACCATTAACAAATTACTGCACATTACAAACAACACCAGATTTAATTCCATAGAATAAAATTTGGTACATATTTTTTTCCTTGTCCTGAAGTATCTAATGATGGGTATAGGTCTCCCATCTCTTTCATATTTTTTATCTTTTAGTTTAGTATTGTAATCAAAGAAAGAAATATGATAAACCTGACTTGGCTTGTTCTTCATAAACCCAGGTCGTCCTTTAATGATGTCAACATCTTCCAGTTGTTAGTATTGACCAATATTTTATAAAAGCGTTCTTGTACTTTGTTGTTGTCTTCAGCATACTCACTGATTTATAGCGAAGGACTCCCTCTCTACACTGCCTTCCTCTAAAAGTGAATATGGCCTGACTAGGCAGTGGCGCAGTGGATAGAGCATTGGACTGGGATGTGGAAGGACCCAGGTTCGAGACCCCGAGGTCACCAGCTTGATCGCGGGCTCATCTGCTTTGAGCAAAGCTCACCAGCTTGGACCCAAGGTCGCTGGCTCCAGCAAGGGGTTACTCGGTCTGCTGAAGGCCCGCAGTCAAGGCACTTATGAGAAAGCAATCAATGAACAACTAGGGTGTCGCAGCAAAAAACTGATGATTGATGCTTCTCATCTCTCTCCGTTCCTGTCTGTCTGTCCCTATCTGTCCCTCTCTCTGACTCTCTCTCAATCTGTCTCTGTAAAAATAAATAAATAAATAAATAAATAAATAAGTAGATAAATAAAAGTGAATATGTATTGTTTGTTTTTAGTTTTCCAGTGAATCTTCTGCCGGAGCTGATGGTGGATCAGATCTCAGGCCAAGTTCTCTCAGGATCTGGGATATAATCCAATCAGCCTGAGACTCTAGAACTCATCTGTACTTATATGCTCTCTTATCCATCGTTCTGTACCTCAAGAGCTGTTCTCTAATATCTGCTCATCTTTCCCTACAAAAATTCCTTCTTTTCAACAGAAAGTATGGCTGTAATAAGCATACTGATGAATTCATTTTGTCTTAATTATGAATAACTTCACATGGACATCTTCAAATGCCAAGCAAATTCTTTTCTGATTTTCACTTATCCTAGAAGACAAAACCCTTCATCCCATCCTCCAATTCAGTCCTTCTTTTGGGCTGTGTATGTTTTCCCTTTGAGAGGCTGTAAATTTCTATGTCTCTGAACCTATGTATACAGGCCTCTGCCAACTGCTTTTATCATTAAATGAATATAATTTTAGTAAATATAGGAGGAAAATAACCAATGGTCAATGGAAAATAGCTCACTCAGGAGCAAGTGTGATGCTGACTGTGTGACTCTAAGACTCTCATGCCATTCAGTAAAAGCCATAGAGGGCAGCATGCCTTTCTATAGAACATGCTGGTATGTTAGTGGTTTCCTGAGAAGTTCAAAGCATAGCTTTCTCTATACTTATGATGTAATATCAGATAATGCAAAAACTGTTAGATTATATTTGTAAGGGGAATTCCATTCAAGTCATGGGAAAGATATGATCCCTTAGGAAGAATGTAAAGGTAAAAAAGGTTAAAAATTTTAAAAAATAAAATAAAAAGAAGACTGCAAGTTTTTTTTGACTTGGTGAAATAGAATAAAGTAGAAAAGTCAAAAGTGTAGACTTAAGTGGGACAAGTGGAATGCAAGGACATGCAGGACAATTTGGGTTCACAGAAGCCAAGAGAAAAAAAGTGGTCTACTATCTTGCATGACACTCAGGGTTGAAGTAATATTTAAAAAAAATTTTTTTAATTAGACTTGTAAACATGAAGGGCCCATGTGATCTTGAAAGGAACAGTGTCCTACGGTTGATGCTGGTTGAGAGAAGTATGAGATAAGAAAGTAGAAAGTAGTCACTAATAGAAATTTATTGAAAGACAGCTAGCTCTGAATAGCATGAAGAAATAAAATGGTAGTTGAAGGAAGATGTGAGTGCAAGAAATCATATATAGTATATATATTATTTTAAAGAAAATCTATGTTTTTAAGTTAAAGTCAATGATAAAGTATTCAATGATGCAGAGGGAGAGTGCATAGCTGTAAAATGAGGTTCCTGAGAAGGCGAGCAGTATGAGGTTTGATGTAGAAGTGAGAGAGTTGCCTTTTGCTCTTTGATAATAGCGGAACACGTCACCAGTAGTAATGCTAACAGTAAGGAATGCAAAGGGTATATAAGGGTGTGGTGGGCCTGCTAAGGAGTTAAAGCTTGAGCATAGCAGAAAATGAGCATTGTATTCATGAGCAAGATGCAGGTGGGGATGAGGGTGAGCATGGAGGTGAAGAAGAATATTTTTGTTGCTCAAACAGGAAGTGTTTTTTTTGTTTGTTGTTCTTGTTTTTTAGGTGAGAGAAGGGGAGCTAGTGAGGCAGACTCCTCATGCGCCCCAACCAGGATCCATCCAGCAACCCCATCTGGGGCTGATGCTCAAGTACCAAGCTATTTTTATCACCTGAGGCGAATTCACTCCAACAGAGATATCCTCAGCACTCAGGGCCATGCTCAAACCAATTGAGCCACTGACTGTGAGAAGGGAAAAGAAGAGAAGGAAGGAGGAAGAAGCAGATGGGTGCTTCTCCTGTGTGCCCTGACCAGGAATCAAACTGGGGATATCAATATGCCGAGCCAATGTTCTATCCACTGAGCCACTGGCCAGGGCCAAAAAAGTTTTTTTATGCATGGGAATAATTGTGAAACAAAAGAAAGGAAGGCTCAATAAATATTTATTGAACAAAAGAATCATTTTTGTTCATTTAATAAAGTACTTGTGTTTTATTTCTGAACTTGATTTTAATTAAATTTAGTTCTTACTGAATTTAAATTTTAAAGTAATTTTTTGGGAGGGTTGGCTTAACTGATATTAGTCAGTATCTTTATTTCTTGATTCGTAAATATCTCCAAAATAATTTGGTCCCAGATTTTTTTTATGTTGATAGTCTCAGTGAAGCCAACTTGGACAAAATGTCCCATGTGAATTGAAATTATTTCACCTTAAATGGCTTGTCATGCCCATGTTGTAATGAAACAGTTTTGATTTACTACAGTTGAGGAGGAAGGGAGATTGAATGTTACAGGCCTGATTCTGCTTTTATTGTCCCACTTAAGGTTGTTAAGGTTCCAGTAACTTCCCCAAATCAGTGTTTTTCTAAGTGTTTTTAATGCTCAGTGCTGAGCGTTTGTAATGCTCAGTGGATGATTCTTTCAGATACAAAAGTTTATAGAACATCTGGTCTGAAAGTGAGTTATAAAAATTAAAATAAAATAAAAAATTAAAATCCAAAGCAAAACAGCTTTCTAAATTATAAATGACCAGATCAGCATATAGAGAAGTGGTTTATGAGTCATAAAGAATAAGAGGAAAGACATCTAGGAAGAAAAAAGCAGGGAAGAGAGGCACTTCAATGAATATAAATTATACCTTTCAATAATACAATATTTAAAATATGAATAAATGTATGACAAGCCACTGCAAGGTACCCCTCTCTATCTTCATTTAAAACCTAGAAAAAATTCTCAAAATTTTAGGGTTTTAACAGAAGTGAATCTACTGATTTCTAGTTGTGCCTGCTCACCTTCTTACTGATAAGAATCCAGGTCAGCAAGCCTCCCAAACTTGCAGTGGCAAAGAACAGAGCAATAGAGGCACTGCCATCTCAGCTTGGCAGACTAGTGAGAAGCTATCTTTCACAGACTCTGTAGACAGAGAGAAATGTATAGAATAATACACAGGTGAGATTGGTTCTGGCAAGGGGCGGACACATTTATCTCAGTCTTGTTTGGTGGTAAATGAAAGAGACCACTTCCATCCCCACTGAAGCCACATTACATCTTTTACCAACAGCAAGAATAAAAACAAGAGTATTTCTTAAGAAATATATAATTGTATATTTTTTTTATTTTTATGATTGCAACTTTTACATGGCAAAGTCATAGACATTTGAATGCATATTAGAAATGCAAGCTAAATGCCTATTGTAAATTAAAACTATTCTAATCCCAAAAGTTTCAAATGGTATATAATAGTCAATTAAGAAGAATAAGCACTTTAAGAACTGGAAGAAAATTTAATAAATTGCACTAAAGAAATTGGGTGCCCATATTAAAAAATAAAAGATAATTTCAAGTGAATAACTATAGAAAACAAAACTTTAAAATTTTTAGAAGAAAATATAGAAGACTATTTTTATGACTTACATCTAAAATTATATTAATTAAAAAATGAACAAAGACATAGTAAAATTGAGGAAACCTTTACCAAGACAAACTGCTTTTGTGCCTCCTTATCAAACACTTGTCTTGAAAGAAAATAAAAATTATGGAAAAATACCTGTAGAATATTTAAAGTAACTATAACCTAACTAAAATAAAAGCAATATTTCTAATAATTAAAATATTTTTAGCTACTGTTTATGACTATAATGCAATAAAATTAGAAACAAAGACAGATAAAAAATGCAACTATTTTCATAGTGAAACAAAAAATCCTCTTCTAAATAACCCATGTCTCAAACAGAAATTAAGACACATGTGAAGGCCAATTAGAAAATAACAATTGGCCCTAGCCACTTGGCTCAGTGGTAGAGCGTTGGCCCAGCATGTGGAAGTCCTGGGTTTGATTCCCAGTCAGGACACACAGGAGAAGTGCCCATCTGCTTATTCACCCCCCTCACTTCTCTCTTTTACTCTCTCTTCCCCTCCTGCAGCCATAGTTCAGAGTGAGTTGGCCCAGGGTGCTGAGGATGGCTCCATGGTCTTTACCTCAGGTGCTAAGAAGAGCTTGGTTGCTGAGCAATGGAGCAATGCTCCAGATGGGCAGAGCATCTCCCCCTAACGGGCTTTCCACGTGGATCCTGGCCAGGGCACATACAGGAGTATGTCTCTGCTTCCCTTCAATGAATAATTAAAAAAGAAAAAAGGAAAAGAAAATAATAATAATTGTCAATCATCCTTTAGAAACTGTTGAAAAGTACTTTGTCTAAAACACTGAAAAAGAAATGTTTTTAAGTAAAAAAAAATAAGGAAACATATTTAGTTTTTTAAAAGAAAGTAAAAAGTCATTAATCTGGAAAAATAATGCCAATATAATATGTAAAATAGAGAAATAAATCAGTTTGACTTATTTCATTTAATACCGTCTAGGTCCATTCATGTTGTCAAAAATGGTAAGATTTCATTCCTTTTTATGACTAATATTAGATTCTATATGTGTGCCACTTCTTCTTTATCCAGTTGTCTACCAGTGGGCACAAATGTTGTTGTAGTGAACATAGGGATACACATATCTTTTTGAATTAGTCTTTTGGATATTTTCAGATTGGTGTGTTGCATTTCTTCAGATAAAAACCAGGAAGTAGGATCGCTGCTTCATATGGTCATTTTATTTTTGCTTTTTGAAGGAATTTCTATACTGTTTGTTTTCCACTGATTTGCAATGTCACTAACAGTGCACGAGGGTTTCTTTCTCTCCATATCCTTGCCAACACTTGTTGTTTGTTGATTTATTGATAGTAGTCATTCTGATAGATTTGAGGTGATATTTCATTGTGGTTTTAATTTATATTTCTGTGATAAGTAATGACTTTGAACATGTTTCATATGCCTATTGCAAATACCATACAACTTTACTTATACTATGTGGAATCTAATACAAATCCACAAGCAAAGTAGTAACAAACTCATAGATAAAGAAAACAAACAGATGGGAAAAGGTTGGAAGGTTTGGTGAAAAAGGTAAAGGGATGGAGAAGTACAAATTGGCAGTCACAAAATATTCATGGGATGCAAAGTACAGCAGAGGAAATATAGTCATTAATACTGTAATAAAGATGGATGGTGCAAGGAGCGTACTAGACTTATCAAGAGAACACTTCATAAGTTACAGAAATGTCTAACTACTATCCTGCACACCAGAAACTAATATACTGAATGTCAAATGTAATTGTTAAAAAATTTTAAATTTTACTAAATCAGTTTGGGTCTATAACAGTTCAATAATAGGATGAAACAATTATTTAGAAAACAATAAAGAACATATAAATGATGTGCTTCTAAGTATTTTTAGAGTAAAAAATGGTTAATTAAATTAAAATTATGAAAATGTATATGTATTAAAAAATTTTCTGATTACCATGATGAAGGGGAAACAAAAGGAGAACAATGTCATGAAATTAAAATTTTAAAAGTCACTTTTAAAAATATCATTGAAAATTTAATCAGTCCTCACGTTTTTAATGATTCCATGTTATTGTGTTTATTTTGAACCATAGAACATAGAATGAAAATCCAATTAAATTTATAATTAGAAAAACTTTTATGCAATTTGTTAAAAATAAGTGACATGTTAAATAATAAGATATTTTATTTACTTTCAAAGATTTTATTTCTAATACCCTCATAAATGCATATGGATCTTGTAAGTATTTGTATATGTTATATGAAGTTCTCTATAAGTTACACACTTATTACAGATTATAGAAACTTTAAGACTTATTTCAAGAATTGT
This sequence comes from Saccopteryx leptura, assembly GCF_036850995.1. Lineage (NCBI taxonomy): Eukaryota > Metazoa > Chordata > Mammalia > Chiroptera > Emballonuridae > Saccopteryx > Saccopteryx leptura. The sequence continues at coordinate 84,516,763 of NC_089511.1, forward strand.
TAATAAGCACTAAGAGTGCACACAATTCAGATAAACCACTGTGTATTATAAAAAGTCCAAAACACTTTGGATGCATTTAATCATATAGGTTCTGGAAATTCCTGTCTTCACTTTAAAATGAGCTCCTAAATTCTCTGAAATGCATTTGGTTCTTATAAGTTATTGCCAACCTGTCCCTTTTCAATGACAGAGAGCATTTATACACTAAAAGCATGGTTTGTGTGTGTGTGTTCATGATACCTGGTTCTCCTCCATTGGATTGGCTGCACTGATCACAGGAAAACCACACGGAGCTGAAACTTAGGAAACACACATGACTGCCTCATGTAAAGAGAATGAACTGTGGAGTATATTAAAAGTCTGTTATGCCATGACCAAGTGGGTTTTATTCCAAAAAGGTATAGGCATGCCTTATTTTATTGCATTTCACCTAGTTGTGCTTCACAGGTGTGATTTTTTACAAATCAAAGGCAAGACTGCACCAGAAAAATGACTCCAATTCGCATTATTGCCCCACTCTAGTGCAGCAGTCTTCAACGAAACGAAAGTGTCTCCCAGCCATGCCTGTATTGTGACAACTGTGCAGCATTAAGATATAAGTTAATAGCCTGAAAAGGCAGTGGAGCAGTAGCTAGAGTATCAGCCTGGGACGCTGAGGACCTAGGTTCAAAACCCAGGTGTTGCCGGCTTGAGCTCAGGGTCGCTGGATTGAGCATAGGATCATAGACATGACACCATGGTTGCTAGCTTAAGTGTAAATATTTCTGGCTTGAAAACCAGCAAGGGATCACTCGCTCTGCTGTAGCCCCACCCCTGGTCAAGGCACATATGAGAAAGCAAGCAATGACCAACTAAGGTGCCACAACTATGAGTTGATGCTTCTCATCTCTCTCCCTTCTTGTCTGTCTGTCCCTGTCTGTCCTTCCACCTCTCTATCTCTCTAAATAAAATTAAATTAAGAAGATATCAGTTAATAAATACATTTAATTACATTGATATCCAATAAGAAAAAGCCATATGGTCATCCAGACATGCAGCACGTATTAATAATTAATAATAAATACATATTTCTAAGGAAATATGTACTTTTCCTTAGAAACATTTAGTGAGACATATTTGAAAAGGAATTTCCTCAAGTAATAAAGAATAATTACCCAAAATAATTTGACAAATATGAAAAATAACAATAGAATTTTAAAGATAAAGAACATTATTAATATATACATTTAATTTTTTTCTACCTAGAAACCCTAAATAATTTTTTTTAAGTGAGAGGAGGGGAGATAAAGAGACAGATTCCTGCATGTGCCCTGGCCAGGATCCACCTGGAAACCTCTATCTGGTGCTGACGCTTGGACCAACTGAGCTATCCTCAGCACCCAAGGCAAATTGTCAAACTAATTGAGCCACTGGCTATGGGAGGGGGAGAGGATGAGAAGGGAGAGAGGGAGGAGGAGAGAAGCAGGTGGTTGCTTTTCCTGCATGCCTTGACTGGGAATTGAACCCAGGACATCTATACGTTGGACCCATGCTCTATCCATTGAGTGAACCAGCCAGGGCTTGGGAGCCCCAAATTCAATGTGAAACAATTATGTGTGTTCAAAGTTCTGGAGGCTGGGAAATTCAGGATCAAGGTGCTGGTAGGTTCAGTTCATAGAGAAGGCTTACTTTCCAGTTTGCTGAAGGCAGCTTTCTTTCTGTATCCTCACAGGGAGAAAAGCAAGCTTTCTTGTTTCTCTTCTTATGACGGTTCTAAACCCATCATGAGGACCCCACCTTCATCCTCTAGTTAGTCCCAAAGGCCCCATCTCCAAATACTATCACAATGGGTATTAGGGTTTCAAGGTATGAAATTTAGGGAGACACAGACATGCAGTCCATAATAGTTATTATATGATATGTACACACATTATGTTGTTAAACAAACAAACATATTCTGTATTGGCTGTGCGTGAAAGAGAGAGAGAATGAGGGGTAGAGAGAGAGAGACAGAGACAGAGACAGAGTCAGAGAGAGAAGAGGAGAGATTCGTAACAAAGAAAAGTCCTACCATGTCTCCAGTTTTGATAAACTAAGATTGTGTCATTTAAATAATACTGCCTAGCACTGTGTTCAGGTTGTTTCAATTTCAGATTATCAACATGGTAAAGAGGGAAATTTTGCAAAATAAATTGGTAAATTCAATACAATTTTAATAAACAATTTTGGGAGGGACTTGAACAATTTTAAAGTTCATCAAAATAAACACATGAGCAGAGTAAAAAATTATTTAATAAATTAGAAAAATAATGAATAGTATCTTTCTTGTCTTCAGAACAAAACCAGTATATATGTAAATTAAAATTTAATAGTAGAATTTTAAGTTAGTGAGAAAGAAGGCATTATTTAATATTGAGCCAACTGTCTAATTATTTGTGAACAAAACAATCAAATTAGATAATTTTTTCACAATTTTTTACAAAATAAATTTTAAGGGATTAAATAAAGCTCTTCGTGGGATCAAAAATTATGTAAGTGATTTAAACAATTTGGAAATATAATTTGGGCTGAAAGGAGTTGTATGTCAGAATGATGTAAATGTTGGAATTATATTGGAACAGGTTAGAAAGAAATACTGAGAGAATGAAATAAGACAATTTGTTCAACCTCACAGATAGTGAAGGAAATACACAATAAAGGATGTCAATTACTCAGAAATTAAAACAAATCACCATTCACTAAATGATCACTTTTTTTTTTTTTACAGAGACAGAGTCAGAGAGAGGGATAGATAGGGACAGATAGACAGGAACGGAGAGAGATGAGAAGCATCAATCATGTTTTTTGTTGGGACACCTTAGTTGTTCATTGATTGCTTTCTCATAAGTGCCTTGACCGCAAGCCTCCAGCAGACCGAGTAACCCCTTGCTCAAGCCAGTGACCTTGGGTCCAAGCTGGTGAGCTTTGCTCAAACCGGATGAGCCCACGCTCAAGCTGGTGACCTTAGAGTCTCGAACCTGGGTTCCCCGCATCCCAGTCCGACACTCTATCCACTGCACCACCACCTGGTCAGGCTAAACGATCCCTCTTTATTGGGAGTAATAACAAATATCAAATATAGGGTTTTAATAAGGAAGACATAATAAAGTTAAAGACAAAAAGCCATGCCAGACTATCAATTAATTGATTGATTTTATTATTCTCTTTCCCTCATGCCAGTTGTCTTTGAAAGATTTTTTATTGAAGAAACTTAATATTGTGAGATAAAAAGCTAACAATATGATATGCATTTAAAAGTTTACTTTCTTATAACATGGAGCAAGTTTTTAAGACTGGATTATAGTCTGTGGAATGAATAAATATTCCCTACCTAAACTTGATTTTTAGAATTATTTTGAAATGTCAGCTCTTAATTGACATAGCAAGTATCTTTGTGTAATAAAATTTAATATCAGATTTTATTTCAACTCAGATTTAGTATGTTCAAGGTTTTCATTTGAGAAAGGATAATACTGCTTTGTAGAAGTTAGACATGATTGTATCCTATTCAATTGCTTTGAAGTGCCCATTTCTTTGAACAAAAATCTCATTTTAAATGCTCTTTTGATATATTAGCCCATGGTTCCAGCGAAATTACTCTTGAATACAGAATGTGATGAAGCTTTTAGAATTTTCTAAAAGTAGTTATTTTGATACATTTGTTGATATTTCATTGATAGTGAACCAGAATTTACTTTAAAACATTTTGTTGTTGTCGTTGTAAACCGTACAAAAGTAACAGCAGGCAACAGCCACTTTCCAAGCAGGAAAATATTTTGTTGCCAAGTTTTTGTTTTGATTTTCAGCAGACCTTTCATTTTTGTCGTAATGCTGAGTTTTAATTTAGATATAGAAGATTAAAAGGTCAGGCTAAACATTACCAAAATGACCACAACCAGTTAGACAGAAAATCAACACTCATACTTTCTTCCAGCGTTCCTTATATAGAAAGGAAATTTACCTTAGCGATAGTTTAGTTTAAGGATGAAGATAGATTTTATAATTTTCTTGAGGCTGGTTAGCAAGGGAATAGCTGACTTAAATATAGGTCTAAATGTTCCAATGCAAAATTCTTCCCGTTGGCCCATACCGATAATGTAGTCTTAGCGGTGGAGTTGGAGACTGGGAACAGGGATATCCTTCTTTTTAGTAAAGTACCCTCTTCTTATTCTTGGGAATAAGTCTGCATCAAGTAATCCACTGATAGCCTTCATGTAATTAAAGAAAAACATATGAAAATACTTATGATGACCCTCTTCATAAATTTCAAGCATCAAATACAGTATTGGTAACTATAATCACATTGCTGTACAGAAGTTATTCATCGTTAAGTGTTTTTAACTCACACATAACCACAAAAATATAACTCTGTAATGTGACAGATATATTAATTAGCTTGAGTGTGCCATTTGTTTTATGATATATCAAAATAGCAAATTATATACTTTAAATATATATAATTTTCATTTGTCATTTTTATCACAATAAAGCTGAAAGGAAACATGCATATTTATAACTACATATTAATAAGTGTATTCATCATTCAGATTATACATTTGAGTCCTCACTTTATTAAATAAAGATAACAGGAGCTTTATCTTTTTTTCATTTTTCTTTTTCTTCTCTTTTCTCCACATTTTTGCTTTTTGTTGATTTCACTGTTCTGTGACTATAATGTCTTTCTTACCATGTTTTTGTCTGTACTTTTAAAATACTCTATGAGGAGTATTTACCTTAATGCCTACTGTGAAGCCATGTAGATTATTTGCTTTCTGTGGAGTTTGTTGGTTTTCTGGAGTATTTAACAGTCTTTTAACCCCCATGTCCCCACCTTCCCTAGTGACTCATTATTTTCATTTCTCAGAGCCCTCTGTCTCCACAGTTTCTCTGTCAGTCTAAGTAGGGATTTACCTACACCCCTGTCCTGAGCTGCAGATGTCATTTTCTAATTTTCTTGTCTTCCTATTTAAAATTTTATTTTCTCCTTTGGTCTAAAAAAGGGATAAACATTTCTTGAGCATCACTAGTGTGTTTGATAATGGCTTTATTCTGTGCTCACACTTGCTGGGCTATTGTAAATTTTTTTTTGTTGGGATATTTTAATTTCAAGATCTAAATCTGTCTGCTCTATGAAACATTTTATTATTTTATTGATAATTTTCTTCTCTCTAGTTTCTGTTTTCTGTTCTCTCATTCTTCAATTTCTCTGGGTTGGCTATTGAACTTCCTGGGTTGATTTTCTAAATTGTATTATTTCCTTTAATCTTTGCTCAATCTTTTCCAAGGTTCCTTATATCATTGCATATTTTATCTTTCCATTATTTTATTAACTTTTTTTTTATTTGAAACAGAACATTTTAGTCTTTAAGAGCTCTTTCAGGTCCACTGATATTTTCTACCCCTAGGAATTTTACACATTGAATGAATAAGATACTTTATTTTAATCTTTCTCTAAGAATGTTACAGTTTATAATTTGGTATTTTTCTCATTTCCTATGAATTGTCTCTGTGATATCTATAATCATCTCTTTCTCACTATATGACCCTTTGTTTATGTTTGAGATCAAAGCCTGAGAAGTTCATTTGGAGCTCTTTCTAAGTGTGTAGTGCTTACAGACTTGGTGTCATCATTTTAGGAATCTTGGCTTAGAGTTGGTGTCAATCTAGGGCTCCGGTATGTCAAAATGTCATTGCAGTCACAATTGCCCCATAGAATTGCCTTCCAGTCTCCTAAGAGTCACAGACTTGGCTGCTGACTCTTCTGAGTCAGGAGTAAGGGTACAAGTAGGACATGTTTCCAGTTCTATGTGTGATATTTGGCCCTCCCTCTCTACATCATGTGTTAAGTCACAGGCCGTCTTTTATACTCTCTGTGTGTTAGGCACTTTTTCAGTCACTGGTCTCTGTGTGCTTTTACTGGGAGCACTGGCTCACCTCTCTGTTGTGTCTCACACTGCCACTTTCTCCATTACAATGCCATAGTTATTGCTTTCCCATAGACTTGTTGTTTTCCAGAATATATAGACATTTTTTATGCCTGAGTATTCATTATCAATCTCTTCTTTGTTGTAGATTTATGACTTATTGACTTTTATATATAGTTACATTTGTTGGATTCCAGGAAGGAAAAAAAAACATATGCATGTGGTCAATCCCTCATCTTTAAGCAATAAGCATCCTAGAGATTTTAAATTTCATGTGCATAACCTACCTGAGCAAGTAATTGTAGATATTTCCATCTTTTCAAGCATCCAGACCAAATATTTATTTTCACTCATAGTGCCTAGCATCACTCTTTCAATTTTATGCATGTAACACAGTCATGAAAAATTATTTTTAATAACAATGTTGTTGACTTTTTTAATGATATAAAATGCTTCATTTTTATTGTATCTTTTTATCTGATTAAAATAGATTTTCCAAATTCTTAAACCATTTAAAATAAAGACTTTTGACAGAAAACCCATGTTGCAAGGTTGGAAATAGCTTGTGCTGTTGGGTACTTACATTTTGAAGTCCAAGTTTGTTCCCCAATATAAATTTATTTAACTCTCAAGCAATTTGACCATGGAACAGAATGAAACATGTATATAACTGTTGTCTTAAATGTATTTAAGATCCTATACTTTAAGAAGCAATTGTTAATAAGACTGACATTCTAACAATCAAAATTAACAGTAGTACTTTACCATCTTTGTCAGTTTTTGAGGAGTAAAGATGAAATGCTCCTAATTGTATTTAGATTATTCAGAACAATTTTTTTTCTTTTTTGTATTTTTCTGAAGCTGGAAACAGGGAGAGACAGTCAGACAGACTCCCGCATGCGCCCGACCGGGATCTACCCAGCGCGCCCACCAGGGGGCGATGCTCTGCCCCTCCGGGGCGTCTCTCTGTCGCGACCAGAGCCACTCTAGCGCCTGGGGCAGAGGCCATGGAGCCATCCCCAGCGCCCGGGTTATCATTTCTCCAATGGAGCCTTGGCTGCAGGAGGGGAAGAGAGAGACAGAGAGGAAGGAGAGGGGGAGGGGTGGAGAAGCAGATGGGCGCTTCTCCTGTGTTTCCCGGCGGGGAATCGAACCCAGGACTTCCACACGCCAGGCCGACTCTCTACCACTGAGCCAAACGGCCAGGACCTTATTCAGAACAATTTTAACACATGGAGGAAATGGAAATAAATAATTTGGGAGATATGATTTTCCTTAATCATGTGGGTTTTTTTCCCATAGTTCTACTTTTTGTTCATAACACACTAGGGTATTACGCAGTTTTACATATGGTTTCCTTTCTCATGCTCTCCTGTGTGTTCTAAACCTGTTTCCATACTCCCTACCAATATTGGCTGATAACTTGAGAAAATGTACTTTTAAAAGAGCTTAATCATTAGCTTAAACTTCAGATGTGCATTCCAATAAATTATGGACTGAATTGTGACTGTCTTCGGCTGCTGTAACAAAATACCACACTGGGTAGCTTATAAACACAGAAATTTCTCCCAGTCTGGGGGCTGGAAGTTTGAGCTCAGGGAGCAAGTGTGGTCAGATGAGGACAAGGGCCTTCATCCAGGTTGCAGACCTCTTGTATCCTCACATAGTTGAAGGAGCTAAGGAGTTCAGTAGGGTTTCTTTTATAAGGCATGAATCCTATTCATGAGGACTCCACCCTTATGACTTAAGCACCTCTTAAAACCCTACTTCTTAATACCAACACATTGAAAATTAAGATTTAAACATACACATTTTGGGAGAACACAAGCATTTGCCACCATAGCAATTTAAAAATAACTTTTTTTTTTATTTTCTGAATTTAGGAAAACTACAAAATGTATTGCAATTTTGAAAAATATTTTGGAATCCTTTTTCCTTAAATATGATTTAAGAGTAAAACAGTTCTCATCACTGTTATATTTATCTAGACTATATCTGAGTTGGATTATTGATTTTTACATATATTTATTCTTTACAATAAGGGCAAGAGCAGTAGACTGGGATTTGAAGACTAAATTTTAAGTCCCAGCTCTGCAAAGTCAGAAATGTTAACATTACTAGCATACATCAAAAAACTTGAACCTCCCATTTGTTTTTTGCTAAGTATGGATTTATATAATTCTCTCAGATTGTATGAGTACAATCAGAAATAACCTTTTTTTTGTACATGTACTCATACAAATGGAAATAACACAGTGCCTGAGAAATGTAAGCTTTCTTTAACGCACAAGTGGCTTTGCTTGATATTATAGACCATCTGACTTATAACATAATGTTTCGCAGTCTTCATTTCTGTCAGGTTTTAATTGAGAGATTGTAACTTAGCAATATAAAAATTTTTAAACATTGGAACATTCTGCACCTAGTATGGGATATAAACCTGCATAAAGCAACTGTGAACTCTGGTTCTTTAATGACTAGACTAACAATGAGTTATTATATTACTCTTATTTTTTATTTACATATTTTTTAAAATATGAAAATTATATAGCAGCATGAATTGCATGATTTTTAAACTACATTAAATTATCAATGTAAAAGTTTAAAATTTCAATGAATAAAATTATTAAGAAAAGTCTCTCAAAATTTTTGTTTCTTTTGCTCAAGTACCTTAGAAAAATGGGTAGGTGTATCAAGAATCTAGATATAGCTTACATATCACTATCCCAGTAGGGACTCTCTTTTAAAACTCTATTGCAAACAAAATCACCTTTTTACTCTGGGCTCTATTCTAGCAAAACATTTGCTACAAATGCCTAATATGATGATATCTTCTAAAATGGACTATACAAAATATGTCTCTTTCAAGAAGTAGCTTAGGTTCCTTTGCCAGATGAACTGAGGGAAGTTCTTGAACTGAAAGTGCCAAGGGAGACATAAAAGCCCTCAGACCAGAGCAATGTGTTTTAGAAGTATGAATGTATTCCAAGCAAGTATTCCCAAAATGGGCACTAAAGTAGGCCACAACTTCTGAAGGGCAGAATAGATACAGTGGTAATATAGGCTGAGATCATTATCAGTCTTGAGAGAAGGGCTGGCAGGAAAATTTTGGTCTTCCTGGGGCTGACTGAATTAGAAATTTAGATTCTCCTTTGGGTGCCATGGTGAAGGAAAAGTATACTCAAACGTTCTAGGGAAAATGGAGTTTGGGTATCCCCCAGGCAACATCTACAGGAATGAGGGGCAGAAGAAATAGGGAGCAGCTTCCTAAAAGCATCATGTGAGGCACTGACATGGGACCCCTTGAGTCTTGGTCTAGCAGAAGGACTAATATCCTGCTGGTTTGTAGGGCAGAAATTCTTCAGTTGATGACCCAAGAATTTATCCATGGCTCCTATATAGCAATGAAATATTATGCGAGATTCTCAACACAGCAAACTGCAGTGAATTAGAATAAAGCAAAGGGTGCCAGATGGATTAACATTCCGGAATTTGGAACGCTTTTCTCAGTTTCATTATTTTTCTTCTCAAACAAGTTTTTAATGTAGAGGAAAATTGGAACAATAATAGATCAAATATGATGTACAATTGATGAACTTTTCTCTGATGATCTAATTTGGTCATATGTGTGAAGCATTCTTTCAAATGTTAGAAAAATAAAATATTTTTAAATATCAAAAAATAAAGCCTGACCAGGCAGTAGCACAGTGGATAGAGCGTCGGACTGGGATGCCTAGGACCCAGGTTTGAGACCCCGAGGTCGACAGCTTGAGCACGGGCTCATCTAGTTGGAGCAAAAGCTCACCAGCTTGGACCCAAGGTCGCTGGCTTGAGCAAGGGGTCACTTGGTCTGCTGAAGGCCTGCAATCAAGGCACATATGAGAAAGCAATCAATGAACAACTAAGGTGTCACAATGCGCAACAAAAAATGAATGATTGATGCTTCTCATCTCTCCGTTCCTGTCTGTCTGTCCCTGTCTATCCCTCTCTCTGACTCTCTCTCTCTGGAAAAAATAAATAAATAAATAAAAATAAGAAGATAAAAAAATAAAACCAGTATTTTATTATATGGTTTATAGTGTTTGGATTTAAATAATAGATGCTACATTGCTGAGCTTGTGTTCCATTCTGAGATATGCAAAGACATCCAGTATTTACTGGTCAGGTTCATTTGCCTATAGACTCTTGATATCCCAGCAGTGTAGCTGATCTTTGGATATGTGACAATCATGTGAGAGTGTCTGCCTAAGCTGGTCCATGCTGCTGGGGAAAAAATGTTTTGAGAATTTATAAGAAATCAACATTCACATACTAATTCATTCCATACCTAACAAAACTAATAGATACTAAATGCTAGGTCCCGAGCTAAGTTCTTCATATTCAGTGGAGAGAGCAGTTAATTACTATGTCATAAGGTAGGTGGCTGACATATCAAGATGTCCAGCTCAATAACACCTCAAATAAAGAATGTCCAAAACTGTATTCATGACTTTTTTCTCCCAAACCTATTTTTCTTCCTCTGTCATTTATATGAACATTCACTCAGTTGCCTAAGGCAATTTAGGATTTGTCTTCAATTTCTCCCTTTCTCTTACAGCCATGTCCAAATAAATGACCAAGTTTTATTTATGTTTCATCCAAACCTCCTTGAAAATCTCCCTTTTTTTTCATTGCCACTCCCTCATTTCAGATCACCATTCCTCTTATTGAATTTTACTACAGTGTCTTACAAGCCTCTGTAATGCTGCTGCTCTCCAAGCTACAGGCAAGGATACCTTTGTAGTTTATCTTCAGGTTTACTGATTTTTTCTTCTGTTTGTGCTCTTTCTGTCATTGAGTCCTCCAGTGACTTTTAAAATTATGATTGTCATATTTTTCATTTTCAGTTTCATAATTTTAATTTTAGTACATTTTTATATTTTCTATATTTTAGTGAGATTATTTAATAATTAGTCTCAGGGATATTTGTAGTTGCTCATGGAAGCACTATTATAAGAGCTACTTTTTATCAAACAATCCTAACATCAGTTTCATTTTAGTGTTATATCTTTGTCTTTATATTTTTCATTCACGCTGTGATTTTCTTGGTTCTTAATGTGACAAGCACTTTTCGATTATAACCTAGAAATTTTGGTTATTATGTTGAGAGACTCTGGATCCTAGTTTAATCTTTCATTTTAGCAAGCACTTACCCTTTTAATATTATGCATGCAGATACTAATTTTTTTTTTTGAGCTTTAGATCTAATGACAATTTAATTTTGACAGCCTCTGAGATGCTATTTTTATCTGCTCTTTGCCTGGTGCCACTGGGTCATTGGCTGATCTCAGCTGATGCCATCTGTGAGGCAGAAATAACTTCCTCAGCCTGAATTTCCCTGTTGTTCCTAGGCCCTAGGAGAGCACTTTCCCTGGCTATGTGCTCTTTCTTAATCTGGTTATTGATGGGCTCTTTCTTAATCTCTGCCTGAGCTTCTGGGCTGCCTGGACTGCCCATTGTCTCTGAAGAGAAAGGGATGGTGAAAGGGACTTGAGCTCCCAGGAGCAATGAGCGCTTCTCTTGGCCTCTTGTTTGCAGAACTCCAGTTCATCAGGAAAGGAAGAAGCCTACCTGGGCTCCTTTATCCTGCTGGTTTGGGATTCAGGAGTTGCCAATTCTTGGTCTTTTGTTGGTGCAAGGAGTGGACCAGAATTTGAAGATGCCAGGACAGTTTTGTTCCTAAGGTTCTGTGGCCCTAGCCAGTTAGTCTTTCTCTTTCACCTTACAGATCCTCCTAGGTTTATCTGTCATGTTACCCTGGTCTGTAGTTATACTCCAATGGGAGGAATAAAGAATAATGAGTCTATGCCATTTTGACTAGAACAGAAGTCAAAGCTCTCTTCCTAAAGCACATATTCTTGTTACTCTCCACTTAAAATTCTTCAGTTTATTCCTATCCCTATATATAAAATAAATCTCCAAATTGTGCATTATCAATGAAGACCCTGTGCTGCATGAAACAGAAAACACAACTCAAAAATAATTGATAAAGCTTGTGTTTTGGCTTATATAAATGAAGCTTAGAATCATCAAAGAAGGATTTATTTGAAGCTCAAGCCACAGGACCAGACCCCATCTCTTGTTTTTGCTTCTTCTCGTTGGTGCTCTCCTAGTGTATATAAGATGGTTGCTCATTATCATGGGCTATTATAATCACATTCATGTCCAAAGTAATAAAAATATCCTTACATCTTTCCCTACCGGTCAAAATATAAAAACATTAAGCAAAATGCCTAAAAATCTTGTATTTCATTCCAATGAGATAAATGTGTCCCAATAGGAACTCTGAGTATGTCCTGGAGTCAGGTAGAGCTTCTTCTAACTCCTCTTTCCTAAGGGTAGGTGAGAGTCAATCTATCCTGAAGCACATAAGGCAATAAAAGCAAGGTTTCTGTTATTTAAAGAAGGGATTCAGGTTGATTTTACCTCCTTTATTTCTCACAGGATAACACATGTTACACCCTTCTGCAGTGACCAGCTGCCTTACCTGTGTTCCCTTACTAACACTTAAGGGCATAATTGTGTCTCTTTCACAACTTTGTCCTCATTACCTAACATAGTACTTTTGTGTGTGTGTGTGTGTGTGTGTGTGTGTGTGTGTGAGAGAGAGACAGACAGACAGAGACAGAGACAGAGACAGAGAGAGGGATAGACATACAGGAAAAGGGAGAGATGACAAACATCAATTCTTCATTGCCGAACCTAGTTGTTCATTGATTGCTTTCTCATATGTGCTTGACTGGGAGCTACAGCAGACTGAGTGACCCCTTGCTCAAGACAGCGAACTTGGGTCCAAGCTGGTGAACCTATCTCAAACCAGATCAGCTCGCACTCAACCTGGAGACTTTAGAATTTTGAACCTGGGTCCTCCGCATCCCAGTCTGACACTGCATCTACTACGCCACGGCCTAGTCAGGCGAACATACTACTTCTTTTTTTTTATCTTATTTTTATTAATTTTAATGCAGTGACATTGATAAATCAGGGTACACATGTTCAGAGAAAACATCTCCAGATTATTTTGACATTAGATTATGTTGCATAACCCTCACCCAAAGTCAAATTGTCTTCCGTCACCTTCTATCTGGTTTTCTTTGTGCCCATCCCTTCCCCACCCCCTCTCCCTAGCCTCACCCCCTCCCCACCGCCTGCCCTACCCCCTGTTACCATCACATTCTTGTCCATGTCTCTGAGTCTCACTTTATGTTCCATCTATGTATGGATTTATATAGTTTTTAGTTTTTTCTGATTTACTTATTTCACTCCGTATAATGTTATCAAGGTACATCCATGTTATTGTAAATGATTCAATGTCATCATTTCTTATGGCTGAGTAGTATTCCATAGTATATATGCACCAAAGCTTTTTAATCCACTCATCCACTGACAGACACTTGGTCTATTTCCAGATCTTCGCTATTGAGAACAATGCTGCCATAAACATGGGGGTGTATTTCTCCTTTTGGAACAGTTCTATGGTGTTCTTAGGGTATATTCCTAAAAGTGGTAATAGCTGGGTCAAAAGGAAGTTTGATTTTTAATTTTTTGAGAAATCTCCATACTGTTTTCCACAAAGGCTGCACCAGTCTGCATTCCCACCAGCAGTGCAGGAGGGTTCCCTTTTCTCCACATCCTCACCAGCACTTAGTCTGTGTTGTTTTGTTGATGAGTGCCATTCTGACCTGTGTGAGGTGATATCTTTTTGTGGTTTTAATTTGCATTTCTCTAATGATTAGTGATGATGAGCATTTTTTCATATGCCTATTGGCCATCTGTATGTCCTCTTTGGAGAAGTATTATTCATTTCTTCAGGCCATTTTTTTTATTGGATTGTTTGTCTTCCTGCTGTTGAGATTTACAAGTTCTTTATGAATTTTGATTATTAACCCCTTATCAGGCGTACTGTCAAATATGTTCTCCCATTGTGTAGTTTGTCTTTTTATTCTGTTCTTGTCTTTGGCTGTGCAAAAGCTTTTTAGTTTGATATAGTCCCATTTGTTTATCCTGTCTTTTATTTCACTTCCCGTGGAGATAAATCAGCAAATATATCGCTGCGAGAGATGTCGGAGAGCTTATTGCCTATGTTTTCTTCTAAGATGCTTATGGTTTCATGGCTTACATTTAAGTCTTTTATCCATTTTGAGTTTATTTTTATAAATGATGTAAGTTAGTGGTCTAGTTTCATTTTTTTGCAGGTAGCTGTCCAATTTTCCCAACACCATTTATTAAAGAGGCTGTCTTTACTCTATTGTATTTCCTTACCTCCTTTGTCAAATATCAGTTGTCCATAGAGCTGTAGGTTTATTTCTGGGTTCTCTGTTCTGTTCCATTGATCTATATGCCTGTTCTTATGCCAGTATCATGCTGTTTTGAGTACAATGGCCTTATAATATTACTTGATATCAGGAAATGTGATATCTCCCACTTTATTCTTCTTCTTTAAGATTGCTGAGGCTATTTGTGTTCTTTTTTGGTTCCATTTAAATTTCTGGAATATGTGACCTATATCTTTAAAATATGTCACTGGTATTTTAATTGGTATTGCATTGAATTTATAAATTGCTTTGGGTAATATAGACATTTTAATGATGTTTATTCCTCTTAACCATGAGCACGGTATATGATATGCTTCCACTTGTTTGTATCTTCCTTGATTTCTTTTATCAATGTTTTATAATTTTTCTAGTACAAGTCTTTAATCTCCTTGGTTAAATTTACTCCTACGTATGTTATTTTTTTGGTTGTAATAGTGAAGTGGATTGTGTCCTTAATTTCTTTTTCTGACTGTTCATTGTTAGTGTATAAAAATGCCTCTGATTTCTGAGTATTAATTTTATATCTTGCCATTTTGCTGAATTCATTTATCAGGTCCAGTAGTTTTTTGACTGAGACTTTAGGGTTTTCTGTATATAATATCATATTATCTGTAAATAATAATAGTTTAACTTCTTCTTTTCCAACTTGAATGCCTTTTATTTCTTTTTCTTGTCTGATTGCTATGACTAGGACTTCCAGAACTATGGTGAATAAAAGTGGTGAAAGGGGTGTACCCCTGCCTTGTTCCTGATCTTAAGAGGATTGCTTTTAATTTTTGGCCATTGAGTATGATGTTGGCTGTGGGTTTGTCATAGATGGCTTTTATCATGTTGAGGTATGTTCCCTGTATTCCCACTTTGCTGAGAGTTTTGATCATGAATGGGAGCTGGATTTTATCTAATGCTTTTTCTGCATCTATGGAAATTATCATGTGGTTTTAATCCTTCTTTTTGTTTATGTGGTTAATCACATTGATTGATCTGCGAATATTGTACCAGCCTTGCCTCCCCAGAATAAATCCTACTTGATCATGATGTATGATTTTTTCCATATATTGTTGGATCTGGTTTGTTAATATTTTCTTGAGGATTTTAGCATCTAAATTCATCAGGGATATTGGCTTATACTATTTTTTCTTTGTGTTGTCTTTGCCTGGTTTTGGAAGCAGAATTATGCTTACCTCATAAAAGGAGCTTGGAAGTCTTTCTTCTTCTTGAATTTTTTGAAATAGCTTGAGAAGGATAGGAGTTAGTTCTTCTTTGAATATTTGCTTGAGTTCACTTGTGAAGTCATCAGGCCCAGGACTTTTTTTTGTTGGGAGCTTTCTGATAACTGTTTTGATCTCATTTGGTGCAATCAGTCTGCTTAGGTTTTCTGATTCTTGCAGATTGATTTCTGGAAAATTGTATGTTTCAAGGAATTTGTCCATTTCATCTAGGTTGTCTAGTTTTTTGGCATACAGTTCTTCATAGTATTTTCTTACAATATTTTGTATTTCTGTTGTGTCAGTTGTTATTTCTCCACTCTCATTTCTAATTTTATTTATTTGAGTCCTCTCTTTTTTTTCTTGTTGAGTCTAGTTAAAGATTCATCAATCGTGTTTACCTTTTCAAAGAACCAGCTCCTAGTTGGATTGATCCTCTGTATTGTTTCTTTAGCCTATTTCATTTATTTCTGCTCTGATCTTTTTTTATTTCCTTCCTTCTACTACATTTGGGCTTTACTTGCTGTTCTTTATCTAGTTCTTTTAGATGCAGGGTTAAGTTATTTATTTGAGGCTTTTCTAGCTTCTTAAATTGTGCCTGTAGTGCTATGAACTTCCCTCTCAGTACTGTTTTTGCTGTGTCCCATAAATTTTGAGTTGTTGTATGCTCATTATCATTTGTTACTAAGAATTTTTTTATTTCTTCTTTGATCTCATTCTTAATCCATTCATTATTTAACAACCTGCTATTTAGTTTCCATGTTTTTGAGAACTTTTGAGTTTTTCTCTTGTAGTTGATTTCTATTTTCATGCCTTTGCGATCAGAGAAAGTGCATGATATGATTTCAATCTTCTTAAATTTGTTGACACCACTTTTGTGCCCTAACATGTGGTCTATCCTAGAGAATGTACCATGAACACTTGAAAAGAATGTAAATTCTGCTACTTTAGGGTGAAAAGTTCTGAAGTTATCTATTAAATCGAGTTGATCTATTGTATCCTTTAAGTCTGCTGTTTCTTTGTTAATTTTCGTTCTTGAGGATCTATCTAGTGATGTTAGTGGGGTATTGAAATCCCTTATTATTATAGTATTGCTGTTGATCCTATATTAAGTGCGTAGATATTTATAATAGTTATATCTTTCTGTTGGATTGCTCCGTTTATCATAATGTAGTGGCCTTCTTTATCTCTTTCTATAGCCTTTGTTTTAAAGTCCATTTTTTCTGATATAAGTATTGCTACCCCAGCTTTTCTTTCATTTCCATTTGCATGAAATGCTTTATTCCATTCTTATACCTTCAGTCTATGTGGATCTTTTGTTTTAAGATGTGTCTCTTGTAGACAACATATGTAAGGGTCCAGTTTTCTTATCCATGTAGCTACCCTATGTCTTTTGATTGGCTCATTTAATTAATTTACATTTAAGGTTATTATTGATATGTAGTTGGTTATTGCCATTTTATTCTTTAAAGCTGTATTCCTCTTTTGCTATATTCTTTTCCCACTTTGTTCTGTTTACACCATGCCCCTTAACATTTCCTGCAGCATTGGTTTGGTTGTAATGAATTCCTTGAGTTTTTTTTTGTCTGGGAAACTTTTTATTTCTCCTTCAATGTTAAGTGATAGCCTTGCTGAATAAAGTAGTCTTGGTTGTAGATTCTTGTTCTGCATTACTTTGAATATTTTTTGCCATTCCCTTCTGGCCTCAAGTGTTTCTGTTGAGAAGTCTGATGTCATCTTTATAGGGGCTCCTTTGTAAGTGTTATCCTTTTTTTCTCTAGCAGCTTTTAATATTTTCTCTTTATCACTTAGCTTTGGTATTTTAATTTTGATGTGTCTTGGTGTAGGTTTCTTTGGGTTTCTCTTTAGTGGTGTTGTCTGTGCTTCTTGAACTTGTGAGAGTTTCTCCTGCATTAATTTAGGGAAGTTTTCAGCTATGATATGATTGAACAAAGTCTCTATCCCTTGTTCTTTCTTTTCTTCTTCAGGAACCCCTATAATGCGGATGTTATTTCTCTTTATGTTTTCACAGAGCTCTCTAAGAGTTTTCTCAGACTTTTTGAGTCTCTTTTCTCTTTTCTTCTCTGCTTTCATGCCTTCATTCCAGTTATCCTCCAACTCACTGATTTGATCCTCAGCTCTATCCATTCTGTTTTTAATTCCGTCCATTGTGGTCTTCATTTTTGATATTGTATTTGTCATCTTCCACTGATTCTTTCTAATATTTCAATATCTTTTTTTTTTTTTTGTATTTCTCTGAAGTTGGAAACGGGGAGGCAGTCAGACAGGCTCCCGCATGCACCTGACTGGGATCCACCTGGCACGCCCACCAGGGGGCGATGCTCTGCCCATTCTGGGGCATCACTCTGCCGCAATCAGAGCCATTCCAGCATCTGAGGCAGAGGTCACAGAGCCATCCTCAGTGCCCGGGCAAATGCTGCTCCAATGGAGCCTTAGCTGTGGGAGGGGTAGAGAGAGACAGAGAAGAAGGAGAGTGGGAGGTGTGGAGAAGCAGATGGGTGCTCCTCCTGTGTGCCCCAGCCAGGATCGAACCCAGGACTCCTGCGTGCCAGGCCAATGCTCTACCACTGAGCCAACCGGCCAGGGCCAATATCCTTTTTTATACTTGCTATTTCTTTATTTAGGTGTTCGTGATTACCATCCATTTTTGTTCTAAGATCCCTAAGCATCCTTAAAATCGTTATTTTGAACTCCACATCCAGAGGTTGGATTATTTCCATGTCGCCCAGTTCATCTCCTGAAGGTTTCTCTTGTGGTTTTATTTGGATTGCACTTCTTTGTTTTCTCATTATGTCTGTGTGTTTGGGTGTTTTCTTTGTAGAGCTGGTTGAGTCTAGGCTTGGTGTTGTCTGCCTCCAGTTTTCAGTTGTGTTGTTTCTAGGTCTTCTTGGGTTGGCATCAGCTATTATTTGTAATCCACTTTCGGATTTGGGCCGCTTTGAAGTCTTGATTTGTTTGTTTTCTTAAGAGGTCATTTTCTTATTTGCTGATCTCAGCAGGGGGCTTATTTGAAATTCTATCCAGGAATGCTGTGGGTGTAACCTAAGGCTCTGAAGGCTTTTTCTGCTAGTTAATCTCTCTGGGGGCAGCTTGCTTTCAGTAAGGGGAGGTGTATCTCAGATCTCCATGGAGACCTGAGTTACTGCCCCTCCTCACTTCTTGTTTTTAGCTCTGTCTTATTGCGCTGATTGGAGCTAAAGAGATGTCTGTATCTCTGTGACCTGGAAGTACTTTTGTATTTTGCTTTGTGGAAGGATCAGCCCCTCCCCCAGTTATGGCCGCCTCCAGCACTGAATGAACTGTAGGTGATAGCCTTTGTTTCTCTAGCAGCTTTTAATATTTTCTCTTTATCTCTTAGCTTTTGTATTTTAATTATTATGTGTCTTGGTATAGATTTTTTTGGGTTTGTATTTAATGGAGTTTTCTGTGCTTCTTAAACTTGTGAGAGTTTCTCCTGCATTAATTTAGGAAAGTTTTCAGCTATAATATGATTAAACAAAGTCTCTATCCATTGTTTTTTTTTTTTCTTCTGCAGGAATTCCTATGTTGTGGATGTTATTTCTCTTCATGTTTTCACAGAGATAGAGTTTCCTCAAACTTTTTGAGTCTCTTTTCTTTTTTCTTCTCTGCTTTCATGTCTTCATTCCACTTGTCCTCCAACACGCTGATTTGATCCTCAGCTCCATCCATCCTGTTTTTAATTTCTTCCATTGTGGTCTTCATTTCTGATATTGTATTTGTCATCTCCCCCTGATTCTTTTTTAATATTTCAATATCCTCTTTTATACTTGCTATTTCTTTATTTACGTGTTTGTAATGACCATCCATTGTTGTTCTAAGATCCCTAAGCATCCTTACAATCATTATTTTGAACTCCTAACCAGAAGTTTGTTTATTTCCATATCACTCAGTTCATTTCCTGGAAGTTTCCCTTGTGATTTCATTGGATTGCACTTCTCTGTCTTCTCATTATGTCTGCGTGTTTGGGTGTATTGTTTGTACAGCTGGTTGAGTCTAGACTTGGTGTTGTCTGCCTCCACTCTTCAATTGTGTTATTTCTAGGTCTTCTTGGGTTGGCATCAGCTATTATTTGTAATCCACTTTCAGATTTGGGCTGCTTTTATGTCTTTATTTGTTTGTTTTCTTAACAGGTAATAGTCTTGTTTACTGATGTTAGCAGGGGGCTTATTTGAAACTGTATCCAGGAATAGGTGGATGTAACCTGAGACTCTGAAGGCTTCTTCTGCCAGTTATTCTCTCTGGGGGTGAGGTGTTTTCTCAGCTTCAGTAGGGGGAGGTGTATCTCAGATATTTATGAAGACCTGAGTTACTGCCCCTCCTCCCCACTTCTTGTTTTCAGCTGTGTCTTGTTGCGCTGATTGGAGTTGTAGTTATGTCTGGACATCTGTGACCCAGAAGCACTTTAGACTTTTGTTTTGTGGAAGGACCAGCCTCTCCTCCAGTTATGGCCGCCTCCAGCACTGGATGAGTCAGCTTCTGATGTCGTCCCATGCATTCCTCTGCCCCTCCTCATCTTTCTCTCTCTCTCTTCTTTCTTTTTGGAAGACAAGCCGGCCCTTTCAACATACCTCATTCCCTGGTTGCCAGGCAAGTGGCTGTGAGCAGTATTTTCTGCTCTTTTGTTTGGAGTGAGATCCCTTCTGGGCTCTCAGCCTCACCCTCCCCCCCCCCATTCCTGTAAGCAGGGGAGATTCAGGCGCTCCCTACCAGGTTTGTGTGGCTTCTTCTTTGCTCCTTGGTTTTTGAGAGCTGTTCTTATAGTCCAGATTTGTTTTTTCACGCTGATTTTTCATAAATTAGTTTGTAATCCAGTTTGGTGGTGTGAGCTGGGCGTCTGTGCGTCTGCCTACTCTGCTGCCATCTTCAGATCCCCCTCAATTGTTTTAACCATGGGCAAGATTATTTCTCTTGGCTGAACCATAAATTTACAAATCATGAAAACTTGGGTAAATTGCAAAAATAGATTGTGAGCAGTTATCGAAGGGGAAAAATCACATAAAATTTAACTGGCAATGGAATAAAATGAAATTCAATGCCAACATAACCAAGGTTCTTCTATTTTCTTCAGATCATGCCCTGTGGTTGTAATGCTGGGCATTTGATGGGAGTCAATGTCATGAACACTCTGCAAAACATAATAAGGAAACATTTGATAAACAGTTGCTCCTGTAGGTGAAAATTTGCCTTTTTCCTTGAAGTATATAGTTCTAAGCAAATGAGACCTTTTGTTTTTATTGTTTTAGTAAATCTTATAAGGTGTTTTTTGTTTATTGGTTGGTTTTTAGGTTTGAGAGTATGTGTGACAGAGGTTTAAGTTTTAAGCACGTGTTCATGATGTCCCTGATGATAGGATTGTACAGTTGTCATGTCGTTGTCACTGACTGCAGCTCTAATGACTTTGGAGGATGGACTTGGTGGGAGTGCACAGTGAGAGAGACAGATCTGGACTTTGGTTCATAATGTGCTTGTGCCAACTAATTTGTGTTGCCACAAAAAATAAAGCAATTCCTACCAGGGAAACAGTTGAAGGGACCCATTTAGTCAAACTGGCATGTGAAGATTGGGTTCTTAAAGCTATGGAATAGTTCAAGTAATGAGACAGGAAGAGTCAGAACAGGACCATAAAGGAGGCATCCAGAGTTGCAAATTTCTGGCATAAGTGCACATGGGTGGATCTCTAGGCTGACTGTCTGCTAATGTATTATCTGACTGGAGCAGTGTTTGTAAAACAAATAGAATTTGAATGCCTATATGTTAGGTGTAGAACCCACTGCTTATTTTTTGCTTTACATCTAACTCTAGACTTACATTTATATCCCTACCTGGTCCCTGAGAGCTTTGAAGATTGCTAACTGGTCCATCTGTGTGCTTAGTTAACCTGCTCACTGAAATTAATTGGCCTTTACCAGGACCAGTGGGGCCATGAAGAGATAAGGCCCAAGTAGGATGTCTTTTTTTTTTTTTTTTGGGGGGGGATGTCTTAATTGACCTGGACAGGTTCCTCTAAGCGGTGCTGAGCCAGGAGATTCAACAACATTTTAGGTAAACAAGAAAGTTATTTTACTGATAGGAGGGCGATCTGAACTTGAGACTGGTGACACATCATTTAAAAAAAAAAAATAAGCCACCTTCTCCTGACGTGATCTCTATTGAGATTAAGGTCCACATAATTATTTAATTAGCATCTTGTGAGAATACAGGGTATTTTGGTTAGTTAGTTTTGTCTTTAGCATATCTAATGTAGCCTTATTAAGAAAGTATCGTTATTAGACGTCTGTGTCTCTGAGAGAAGAAATTCACCCCCTCCTCTGTTCCTGTAAGCAGGGGAGATTCAGCCGCTCCTTACCAGGTTTCTTGTGGCTTCTTCTTTGCTCCTTGGTTTTTGAGAGCTGTTCTTGTAGTCCAGAGTTGGTTTTTCACGCTGATTGTTTTTTAATTAATTTGTAATCCAGTTTGGTGGTGTGAGCTGGGCGTCTGTGCGTCTGCCTACTCCACAGCCATCTTCAGGTCTAACATCGTACTTCTTAAGTAATCTGTTTTGAAGACTCAAAGTCAGTATATTATTTAGTGAATGCATAAATAAAGCAAATGTAATGTCTAGGTAAATGAGGAATAGGCTATGTAGATGCTGCGCTTTGAAAAAGCAGTAGGAAATTTCTAGGACTTAGATATTACAGAAGGAAATTTTAGGCCATAGGAATTTACTTCATAGGCACTGGCAAATGTAATAGATGAACTACCTGTATTGCTTTATTTTATTTTTCTCCTAAAATAAGCCCGAACAACTCCCTCTGTTTCCTTGGATATTATCCACCTGTGCTTTAAAGTCCAGACTCAAGCTGTTTCTTACCTAAGAAACTGGCATTTTTCAGCTTCCTGGAGTCCACCTGGAATTACCTGGTTTTGTCTGTTATCACCTTTTCAGTGTGTAGAAATGAAGAATGGGGATCACCATATCTGAATATTAAAACTGAAATACAGATGCCAAGCCCATCCTACGTTTTGAGTTTGAGCCCACTTGTACAGGCTCTCATCTGGAGAGAAACACTTTAAAGCATATAGCTAGAGAAATAGAGTTTAAAATTTCTTTAAGAATATTTTTTATAAAAAATTTTAGAAAGTTGCTCAAACAAAATGGCCCAAAAGAGCCCTTTACAAATTATGTGTGTTGCTCTTTAAAAATCTTTTTTAAATTTTACTTATTTATTCATTTTGAGAGAGAGGAGAGAGAGAGAGGGAGAAAGAGAGAGAGAGAGAGAGAGAGAGAGAGAGAGAGAGAGAATGAATGAATGAGACAAATGGGAGAGGAGCAGGAAGCATCAATCCCAATATGTGCCCTGCCCAGGCAAGCCCGGGGTTTCGAACCAGTGACCTCAGTGTTCCAGGTGGATGCTTTTATCCACTGCACCACCACAGGTCAGGCTGTTGCACTTTTTTTAGTGAATTTATTGGAGTGACACTGGTTGACACAATTATACAGGTTTGAGGTGCCCAATTCTACAACACATTTCTGTCTACCATGTTGTGTGTTTACCCCCCCTCCAGATAGAGTATTGTCCATCACCATTTATCCCTTCATACCCTTCTTAACCTCTCCCACCTGCCCCTCTGGCTTCAGCAATCACCACACTGTTGTCCATGTCCATGAGTTTTTTTTTTTATTTTTTTGTCCTTTTTTAATTTAATTCCTCTACATTCTTTATGCAGCCCCACCTCCATCCCACAGCTGTCAGCCAGCTATTTATTTATTTATTTATTTATTTATTTATTTATTTATTTATTTTGAGAGGAGGAGGGAAAAGAGACAGGAACATGGAGCTGCTCCTGTATGTGCCCTAGCCCAAGAATCAAACTGGCAATGGCAACCTCTGCTCTCAGGGAGATGCTCCAACTGACCAAACTATCCGGCCTAGGCTTAATTTTTTTTAACTTCTTTTTAGAGACAGAGAGAAGAAGGGAGAAAGAGAGGAGGGGGAAAGGAAGCATTTATTTGTTGTTCCACTCAGTCGTGCATTCACTGGTTGCTTTCCATGTGTGTACCCTGACCAGTGGCTCAAACTCACAACCTTGTTGTTTGGGATGATACTCTTTACTAAGCTAACCACTCAAGGCCCAGCCTGCCCTTTATATATGAGTCTGTTTCTACTTTGCTTGATAGTTCAAATTATTTTCATTTTGGTTGAAATGAGAGAATCTAGCATTGTTGTTACTTCCTTGTTTGAAAGTAAAAGACTCTGAACTAATTCACTAAAAGAAATCTCTGGTTAATCTTATGTTGTTATTATCAACAAATAAAATTATTAAGGTAAGAAATTTCCAGATTTTCCTTGATGCTGTATTACCAAAAGAGAATAAAATATCTATCATTTGAAGAAAGAAAGATGAAAATAATATGTATCAAAGTCCTAGTTTGAACCAGTAACTCTAAGTATGTTATTTTACTTAATCCTAACTGGAACTATGCATGTGCACCCCTGCCTAAATTAATTAAATGTTAATATTTTACCATATTTATTTAAGAAAAATTATTTAAGAGAATCAAAAATTGCAGTTTTATGGAAGCTTCCAACACTTCCACATTTTATCTCCTACTCCTTCTATCAAGAAAACATGATGCTGTCTTCCATGTATGTGTTGGAGGTTATTTAGGTTTAGGTGATTAATAATAAAGGATGTTATTTTTTATTTTTTAAACTTTATTTATTATTACCTTTATTATATCAATATGCTGTGTAGGAGTGTTCATTTATAAGTGATCTATTGTTTTTGCTTTATTTTACCTCTACATTCTCATATCTATTATAGGTTTATCCTATATCTTAATATCAGGCAAGGCAAATCCCTTCATTAATTTATTATTGAGTTCAGCCCTTCTGTATAATTTTTTGAAAATTTGTCAAGTTTAAGCAACTCTTATTAGAATTGCATTGGAATTACTAGTTTAAGGGACATTTTTTATCTTCACAAAATTGAGCCCTTTCATGAACATACTACATTGTTTAATTGTTTTTCTATATTTATATTTTCTCTATAATGATCTTGCACATTTTTTTAAAGTTTATTTCTAACTGCTTTAGAGACATTGTTGCTATTATAAATGGCATTCATTTTCCATTAGTTATACTAAGGGACTATTTTTGGTACATAGAATTTTTTAATGTCAATCTTATATCATCTTTGCTGAAGTTCTAGTATGCTACATTCATTTTTCTTTTCATTATAGGACTTTTTTTTTTCAGTAAAATTCAAGATTGGTAAACTCTGATGGGCTCTAAAAATCTTTAAAATGTCTTTACTTTGTCTTACTCGATAGACAGTTTTGTGTACAATTCTAGGATGATATATTTTTTCTGAGTGCTTTAAAATATTTTTGCTGTTCTCTAGAGTTTAATATTACTAAGAAATACTTTGTCATCATTCTTATTTTCATCTTTTTTTAAAAAAAATGTATTTAATTTACATACCATGAAATTCATGTGGTATGTAAGTTCAATACATTCAATTCAGTTACTTTTAATATATACACAGAATTGTGAATCTCATCACCACCATTTAATTTTAAAATATTATTATATACCACAAAATGAAATTTCATATCTACTGGAAACCACCTTCATCCTTTAATAATCACTAATATTGTTTTTGTTTATATGAATTTTCCCATTCTGGACATATCATAAATGAAATCATATAATAAGGGTTTTTTTAGTTGCTTTTGCTAGGTTTCTGGGTTGTTGTTTTTTTATTAAATGCATAATGCATGTAAGGCTCACCCATGTTGTAGCCTGTGTCATTATTCTTATTGCAAAATGGCATTAGAGTATATGGCTATAACAAATATTGTTTGTTTATTCTTCAGTTAAAAAACATTTGGATTGTTCCAAAATTTAGGCTTTTATGAAATAATGCTGCTATGAACATTTTATCTATATATATGTTTTCATTTCTTCTGGAGTATATACTTAGGAGTACAATTGCTGGATCATATGGTAATTCCATTTTTAACATTTTGAATAACTGCAAAGAATTTTTCAAAGCAGCTCCAACATTTTACATTTCCACCAGCAAATGTGTGAGCAAATATTTTCTCTCATTCTTTGTGTCTTCTTTTCATACAATTATCAGTTTATTTTGTGTGATATTATTATAGCCACTCAAATTCTATTATATTTTGTTCAATGATTGCATTGTATTTTTTCTATTACTTTGAATCTGTTTGAAAATTTGAGTTTTAAGTGTGCTTCTTGTAGATGACCTAGACTTGGATTTTTAAAAAAAATACAGCCTGACCTGTGGTGGCGCAGTGGATAAAGCGTTGACCTGGAACACTGAGTTCACTGGTTCGAAACCCTGGGCTTACCTGGTCAAGGCACATATGGGAGTTGGTGCTTCCTGCTCCTCCCTCCTTCTCTCTCTCTCTCTCTCTCTTTCTCTCTCTCTTTCTCTCTCTCTCCTCTATGGAAAATTGAATAAAATCTTTAAAAAAATACATTCTGCTAAGACAGGGTTTGGAAAACATTTTGGCTGAGAGAGCCATGAATGCCACATATTTTAAAATGTAATTCCGTGAGAGCCATACAATGACCCGTGTATGTTAGCGCATTATCCAATAAAAATTGGTGTTGTTCAGGAAGACAGCTGTGATTAGCTGCAGACTCCCGCAACCATGAACATGAGTGGTAGGAAATGAATGGATTGTAATACATGAGAATGTTTATATTTTTAATGTTATTATTTTTTTATTAAAGATTTATCTGCGAGCCAGATACAGCCATCAAAAGTGCCACATCTGGCTCGGAAGCCAAAGGTTCCTGACCCCTGTGATAATATCTGCCTTTTAAACATAATGTTTAACTCATTTACATTTAATATAATTACTGATAAGGCAGGATTTAGTTTGGCATCTGTTATTTTTTTTCATTGTGTACCTTTCTTTGCTCCATATTCTTCCATCACAACCTTATTTTGTATTAGACAGATATATTTAGATTACCATTTTATTTCCATGTTTTAATCTATAGGTTTAAATTTTTTATTTTCTTAGCCAATGGCCTGCATGTTATACTACATCTTAGCTTAAAACAATCTAATTCAGATAAAAACAACTTACTTTCAAGAGTATATAAAAACTTTGCTTGATAGCAGTATTGTTATTATCATACAGGTTATTTCTTTATGCATCATAATCTCACCAATAACGTTTTATAATTACAGCTTTATTTAGTTGTCTTTTAAATCACATATGGGAATATGAGTTACAGACATTATACTTTATTGACTGTTTATCTATGTAGCTATCCTTATTATTGTTGCTAATTTCTCAATGTGGATTTGAGGTACTATATCATATTCTTTGAGTTCAGCTAGAAGGACTTGCTTTAGTATTTATTTCTTATGGGACATGTCTGCTAGTGACAAATTCTCTCTGTCTGTTTTTGATGTATAACATCATAACATCCTGCCTCAGTCTTGAAGGATACTTTGGCTAAATATAGAATTCTTTTTTGGCTTTTTTTTTTTTTTTTAACATTTTAAGTAAGCCCTCTCACTGCACCCTGACCTCTGTGGTTTCTGATGAGAAAATGCTAATAATTTTATTGAGGATATTTTGAATGTGATTCATTATTTCTTAATGTTTTCAAGAATTTATCCTTGTCTTTTTTTATGACAGTTTGGTAATGATGTGTCTAGATTAGAATCTCTTTAAGTTTATTATCTTTGAAGTTCTTTGAGCTTCCTCAATGTGTAAATTAATGTCGTTCAACAAATTTTGGGATTTTTTCAGTCATTCTTTAAATATTTTTTCTTTGTGTTTTCTCTCTTCTTCTTCTGGCACTTTATCTATGCCTATGTCAGTATGATCTGTGGTGTTTTATGAATTTCTGAAGCTCTGTTCACTTTTATTAATTTATTTTTTTTCTGTTTCTCAAACTAAGCCATCTAAAATGAGCTATTTTCAAGTTCTCTTGTTATTTTTTTCCTACTGAAATCTACTGTTGAGGCCCTCTAGTGAATTCATTATTTCATTTGCTGTACATTTCACTGACATATTACCTACCTGATACTTTAAAGATAATTTTATATCATTATTTATAATCTTTATTTAGTGGGGCATTGTTCTCATTACTTCACTTAAGTATTCTTTTATTAAGTGAGAATTATATTAATTATATTACTATAATAAATATAGAAAAAATAAAAATTACAGACAAACCATCTTTAGGAGTATTAAAGCAGAATCAATCTCTTGTATAGAAGAATACTACCTCATTATTAAGACAAGTTTATTTATTTATTTATTTTTAATTTTAAATTTTATTTAGGGTGACATTAATCAATAAGAGTATATAGGTTACAGCTGCCTGACCAGGCGGTGGTGCAGTGGATAGAGCATTGGGCTGGGATGCCTAGGACCCAGGTTCGAGACTCCGAGGTCGCCAGCTTGAGCACAGGCTCATGTAGTTTGAGCAAAGCTCACCAGCTTGGACCCAAGATTGCTGGCTCGAGCAAGGGGTTACTTGGTCTGCTGTAGCCCCATGGTCAAGGCACATATGAGAAAGCAATCAGTGAACAACTAAGGTGTCGCAACAAAAAACTAATGATTGATGCTTCTCATCTCTCTTCGTTAATGTCTGTCTGTCCCTATCTATCCCTCTCTCTGACTCTCGCTCTGTCTCTTAAAAAAAAAAGAGTACATATGTTTTAGGTGAACGTTTCTATAGCACTGAATTATTGATTATGTGTATACCCATCACCCAAAGTCAAATCATTTCTGTCACCTTATATTTGTCCCTCTTTATACCCTTTCCCTATTACCTCCCCCTTCCCAATTCACTCAAGTACCCTCCCCCCTTATTTTGATATACACTTCTGTGTTTACTTGAAAATATTTCTGATTACTGACTTTGCATTTATTTTTAGTAAGTACAATATCTGGTCTCCCTCACAGAGATTTCTATTGACTGTTTTGCTTTTTTTTCTTTTCATTGGCCGTACATCTTGTGTGGGGGTGGGGTGGGGTACATAACTATTTGTTCAAAACTGAAATTATAAATAACATAAGGTGGAAACTCTGGAAGTCAAATTCACCTTACACCTTCAAAAGTCTTTCTGTTACTGTTTCTCATTTCTACTACTCAGAAAGTTATTCATAATTTTTTTTTGGTGGAACAATTAAAACACCATAAATCCATGATTAAATCCCACAAATTATTCCTTGGGATCACTAACCTCACCTAAGCCTGGTATTCCATGGAATCTCTATATTTTCCAAAGCTTCGAGTTAACTGGTCTGCTGCAATTTCTATGTGACCAAAATACATTCGTTGGCCTAAACATTTTCTCAATTAGTAGGTATAAGTTGATGCTTATTTAACTGAGCCCAGCAATTTTTTTTTGGTTTAATAAAAACCAAATATGTTTACTTGCTTATTCTGTTTACTCCCTAAAGGCTAAAGCTTTTGTGACTGAATGCAATGCTTAATAAGCAGAAGAAAGAATATTAATTACAGGCACTGCCACATTCCTAAGAGCTAGACTTGGCTGCAGACCAGATGGCTCTTGAGTAGAACCAACCAAGTTGCCCTCAAGCGTAGGCTTCCACCTGTCACAAAATGGA
This sequence comes from Saccopteryx leptura, assembly GCF_036850995.1. Classification (NCBI taxonomy): domain Eukaryota; kingdom Metazoa; phylum Chordata; class Mammalia; order Chiroptera; family Emballonuridae; genus Saccopteryx; species Saccopteryx leptura. Next base: position 84,545,924 of record NC_089511.1, read on the forward strand.
TCTGGGCTCAGATGGACACCTTTTCAGAAAAATATCCTTTTACTGAGTAGATGAGTGGAGATGGCTAGCATCATTCTGCACTGTAACTCTTTTCCTCCATTATCTTACATTCTTGTATACTTTCTTCCTTTATGCTTATATCGCACAAGTAGAATAGCAGCTACTCATTCAAATGTGTCATTGGTGCTAGACAAAAGGAAACTAATCTTTCTTCCTCACCAAAAGCTCATAGTTTTCACATCATAGAGACAAATTAATTTCTTCTCTGTGGCTGGCACTCAGAAAGAGTGAATAAAACTCATGTGCAAAAATGCAGGCAATAAAGTCTTCCCATCAATAAAACAAAGATCTCTCTTTGAGTCTTTTCTGGAGTAATTGGATCTGCAGTACTAGAGATCTTCAAACAAATGTTTGATGATAATTTACTGTCACAAGGGAGGGGTCTTCGTGCATATGTGTGCACACATGTGTGTGTGTTTCAAAACTAATCCCTTTATTAAAAGCCTTTTAAATGCTTAGAATTGTATTCATTTGGACTATATTCCTTATTCAATACTTGCCTTTCAATCTCATCTCTCCTAATTCTTCTCATACTTAAAATAATATATTAAAGTCTCCTTAACTCGAAAAGAAGCTCCTACTTTCCTTCAGAGTTTCTCTCTGAAATCTCATTGGTATATTTTCCTTTGCCAAACAATTAATATTGGTTATGTGTTCTTAAAAGCAGGATACATCCCACTGCCCATAAAGTCTGTCCAGTGTCCTCACAACTTTAATGCAACTTCTGAAACAGATGTATGAATTCTCAGGGTTATATGAGGTTATGGATAAGGTACAGCCTCCTGACATATCAATTTTACTCAATACTAAGATATTCAAAACACTTTATTATTAATTCAAACACACATTATTGAGTACAATGCAAAAGGCTTATTCACTTAATATTAAAATAAGATCCTCAAAGCCCATTAGTAACCCCAAATTGCTAAAAAAAACTCCCACTGGACATGTGTTGGGTCCACTGTGGAGCAGCAACCGAACCATTTTGGGGGTTAGACTATGAAATTTACAGCAAGGTCTGAAAGTGCTGGAGAAGTCTGGGCCCTAAGGACTCTCCAAACTAATTAAATGAAGCTTCCCTCCATGGCAAAGACCTATGCTGATGAGAAACTGGTGAGAGAAAACTCACATTTATCAGAGTAGCTACAGTAGAAGCAAAGGAAATGATTGAAAAGGAAAAGGGAACTGAAGCTGCATTATCAGAAAATGTGAGGGGAGATATGTATATATATATGTATATATAGTATATATATTATAACTTTTCAAAAATGACAGGAGAGGGAGCTTTAGGCCCATAATGCTAGAAAAATCTGTTCTGACCCATCTGCCATCCTCAGAAGTACAGGGAGATACCAAAGAAGGGAGAGGAGGAGGCCAATGAGATTTCAGAGGAGGCAGAAGGACAGGGAGCAGAGGATGAGACACAGACCAGGGCTCCCTCCTCTCCTTGCTGCCACAGGAGGGTCACTTCCCATGGCTCTCTCATGTATATGAGAATCTCCCAGGCACACAAGGCCACTTCCTTCAGTTAACTCTACTCAGTGGCAACAACAGCTTCTAAAAGTTCAAGAACTTAAACATGCCTGTATTCTAAATGTGCCACTCTGTCTGTGACCTGGTCCACACATAAATAGCCAGCAGCCGTTTTGGTGCCTCACTGGCATCTTAGGTAGACTGTGTAAGCACGAACTATCTACTTTGTGCTTAAATCGACAAATCATCTGAAATTCTGTAACTTGGGAAACGGTGTCTCTCTTCTCTGACATTATCAGACTCCGAACTCCAAAGCCTCTCTCCCAGCTCTCTTCCTCTCAGCCTGCCTTTTCATCAAATGTCTTCTTCTGCTCATTTCCATTCCAAAGTATGTCTCAAATGTGTTCCCTCCTTGGCCTCCCCACCAGCTTTGCTCACATCCCATCGCCATCTGTAAAATGGGCTCTTGCCAGGGGTGGGATTCAGCCGGTTCTCACTGGTTTGGCAGAACTGATACCAAATTTTTTTACTTGTAATCAATTTCTCAATTTTTTGGAGCCAGATTACTAGAATATTGAAGAAGTGCTAGTTCCATGGAAAGCAGCTGAAGGACAATTGCTTGTATTTAATGACATTTTTACCAAAATTTTACCAAATTAATATTAATGATTATTGAGATTTTGTCGAAAACATTTTTAAAAATTCCCAGAACTATGCAATTCCTGAAAGTGTTCAAAGAGCTAAAAATATTGTCAGAACGATTGCTGTAAATTCTGCAGAAGTGGAAAGGGGCTTTTCAGAGATGAACATAATACATTCAGAGAAGGGAAGTCACTTGTTTCTAATACGTCTAACACAATGACTATTAGTCTAATCGGCCTACCTCTAAAGGAATGGGATCCTACCCCTACAGTTAAAAATAGTGTAGAATAAATCACATAGCCTGACCTGTGGTGGTGTAGTGGCTAAAGAGTTGACCTGGAAAGCTGAGATCGCATGTTCAAAACCCCAGGTTTTGCTCGGTCAAGGCACATGTGAGAGTTGATGTTTCCGGCTCCTCCTGCCTCCTCATTCTCTCTCTCTCTCTTCTTATTTCTCTCCCTCTCTCTCTCAAAAAAAAAATGAATAAAAAAAAAAGAAGCACACAGCCAATGACACTCAGATAAAAGCAAAGAAAATTGCCAGTGAGGACACTAATCAAGAAACAATATGGAAATATCTTAACAGTTTTATTGGTTTTTGTCAGGTATTATTTAATATTTTTATTAATATTTTAAAACTCTTATAACAGAATCTAGTTTTGTGTACCTCTTATTATTCTTATTTAAGTATTAAATGCATGAAATAATAAACTACCTTTTGGTATATTGTTTTTATACTTAAAACAATCATTAGGGCAGAGAACTGGTTTTTAAATTATTTGAATCCCACCACTGGCTCTTGCAATAACTCCTCTGCCTTCTCTGACATCATTTTATCTCAGCTGTAGTCGATGTTGTAGCTGGACCACACTTACTGTGCTGGGAGTTGTGCTCCAGGAGGACAAGTTCATTTAAATAGAAAATAATGTGAGCTGTCACTCAAGGATGTATTTCTGCCCTGGCTTTGCCTGCTTTGAGGACAATAGATTCTCAACTTGTTTTTGTTCATGAAGGATTTAGGAGTTTTAAACAACACAAGTCAGCAAAAATTGCAGTATAATAACTATTAAAATAATAATGACTGCATAAAAATATCACAAAATGTCCCTAACATTGTTCAAAGTATCATTCTCTACAAATGTGTTACAATTACTTTCCATTTAATACTTTCAGTCTACACTGATTTTCAACCAATGTACTGTAGCCGAATTTTTAAAACATGAAATACCTGAATCTTTAGTCAGGCACACTAACCTCTTTTCCTTTAGATTGACAAAAAAATTACAACAGCCAACACAACAATAGCTGTGCAATGTGAATGAGTCAAAATTATGCCTTTTTTTTTTTTGCCATAGTGGCAAAGCTGTATATTTTGAAGTGCTGCAAAATTTTAGTAACTCATTTATGTGTGCTATGAGATGAAAAGGGTTGAAAACCGTTGTTCTTCTACATACATGAGGCAATATCTTTGAGCACAGGCTTGAAAAAGTTACGCACCACCATTTTCCTCTTTTTCAAAACACACTGTGCCAGAAGCCACATGGGCTATTGTATCAGGCAGGGTCCCCATGAAGGACTCTGAGCTAAGAAAACAGGGAGGCATTGACTGTGCTCACTGGGTGCGTCAAGATTACTCCCTACAATGCAAGTGTTCCTATACCCTAACAACAATTCAACTAGAACATGGTGTCTATGAGCATCTTTGACTTTCACTTGCCATGGTCCTGGCTCCACGCAGGTATCTGAGGACAGAGGTGTGCGATACACACTCAAACTGTTGGCCCTATATGTACTAGAAAAGGAGGTTGGAATCAATTTCTCACATTAGCGTAGAATTTGATCTTTGATTTTAATGCCTTTACTGACAACTGAAAAAACTGTGTTAGCAGTGATTTGAAAATCAAGGTAACACTAACACAAGTTTTCTAGGAGTATTCTGGGTTTCTATATTGTTACTTTCCCATTGGAGAAATTCTTACATTTGGTTAGGATTTTTCTGAGCTTTCCATGTGATTTTTGATTTTACAAGTGACTAAATCCTAGATAAATTATTATCAACCTAATTATTTTTATCTACAAGCAGGAGTAGGAAGCACAGTTTATTGGTAACATCAATGTAGCTTAATATTTTAAGCCTTCCCAAAATGAATATTATTAACTCATTTGGCAATTGTTGAATTCCAGTTTGGAATATGTGACTGTGCTCTGTTCTGTGAGGAAAGAGAGAATGCATGATGCATATTTAGGCCATTGCTTAGTTAACATTACCACTCTTGCTGTTGATGACAGAAATGACATAATTGATATACGTATTGCTAATCATCTATTTTCATGCCAAAAGATTTTGAAATTACAGATGATAAGCAACAAGGCTATAAAACGCCCCATATCAAAATTAAGAGAAAAATAAAAGGTGATCAAAATCATGAAATGCCAGCCAAAGAAGTTTTTAAATGTGATGAGGAGTGATCCAGGTTGAGTGTTAGTTTTACCTTAAAGTGACTTGAAGCCCAGAGTCCAAGTCCTCAGCTGTGATATGGCCTGGCTGGCCAATGCACAGGGCAGTTGGAAGTACAGTGAGCTGGAAAAGTTGCCTGTAGAATTGTGTGACTGGGCTTAACAAGTGCAGCAGATTTGGGGAAGCTAATGGTGGAAAACACTTGACTGAGTCTTTCTGAAAGGACAAAAGCAAATATATGAGGGTAAGTCACCAGTGTATTTATTCCCAGGAAGAAACAGTAGAATAAAATAAAATAAACACAACAAAGATATTTTAGGACACTAAATCCTGGAATACTGGGTATGTTCTGGAATATTTCGATTACACAGAGACTGGTGTATTTTGCTAGAACAAAGTTGTTCTTCGAAAATGTGGCAACTGTCTGGATGTAGATATTTAAGCCATTTAAATGTATCAGTACCACTGGCATGTTTAATTTCAGAATTTGAAGAAATTTATCTTCGGTGTTAGGATCAGTATGTATTGGGAATTAGACTACGGTCATGCACAGCTTAACAATGGGAAGACATTCTGAGAAAAGCATCATCAGGCAATTTCATTGTTGTGGAAACATCGTAAGAGTGCACTCACACAAACCTAGATTGATACAGCCGACGACACACCAAGCTGTATGATATCGCCTATTGCTCATAGGCTACAAGACTGTACAACATGTTACTGTATAAAAAACAGAAGATTAAATCAAATGCAAGAAACAATAATGCAATAAAGAGTCACAGTAAATACAAGATGTATGAAGCTACTGTCAGGGTAACCGAGCATACTATCTTACAGCAATTTTTTTAACTAAGTAGAAACAATACACTAAAATAACAATAAATAGTATATAAACACAAAAAACAGTAGCATAGTTCTTTATTATTATCCAGTATTATGGACTGTGCATAGTTTTATTGCTATACTTTATATGATTGGCAGTATAGTTGGTTGGTTTGCACCAGCTTCACCACAAACGCATTAGTGATGTGTTACACTATGACATCATACCAGCTACCACAGGGGTCAGGAACCTATGGCTCACAAGCCAGATGTGGCTCTTTTGATGGCTGCATCTGGCTCAGACAGATCTTTAATAAAAAATAATAACGTTAAAATATAAAACATTCTCATGTATTACAATCCATTCATTTCCTACCACTCATGTTCATGGTTGCAGGTGGCTGGAGCCAATCACAGCTGTCCTCCGGGACAACACCAAATTTTTATTGGATAATGCGTAACGTACACAGGTTGTTGTATGGCTCTCATGGAATTACATTTTAAAATATGTGGCGTTCATGGCTCTCTCAGCCAAAAAGGTTCCCAACTCCTGAGCTACCAGGTCACTAGGCAGTTGTACATTTTAACTCCATTATAATCTTATGGGACCACTGTCGTATTTGTAGCCCATGTTTGACCAAAACATCACTATGGAGCATGTGCCTGAAGAGGACTGAAAAAATATATAAACATTATCCCTGAAGTGAGGATTCTATCAGTTTCCTTTGCCACACTGGCAAAGTAGTGTTAGAAAACTCTCTTTGTTTTTTTCTCTCTGTCTTCACAAAATTAACTAACATGTTCCCGATGGAACAAAGGTCGTTAGCAGAGTGCCAAGCCCTCCAACAATGAGTTACAGGCCTCGAGCTCTGTAGCATTATAGAACTGAGGCTTAATCATCATGTCACTGGTATCCATAGAGTTCATAATTTAGACTTCGTGCAAATGGAAAATTGTAATCTTCAGCTGCCTTTTGCCAGGCTCCTGGGTTCAGTTCAGACTCAAATATGACAGATACATTGCCAACAAAAGACCTGTTTACCTGGAGCAAACATGGCTTATATTTTTCAAATGCTGTTTGAAGAGTGTACAGAATTTCTAGGCAGAGAAATATTCTGGAGGATGGATGTGCTCACAAATTCCTATGGCATTTGTTCTTTTTACGTAATGTCCATATTACGTGATGGTAAGTTTAGATTATCTGTTCCATAAGACACATTCAATTTAACACTCAGCGTGATTCATCGCTACCCCATGCTTTGCTTTCTCCAGTTTTCTGGAAAATTCCAAAGTCTATTATATGTAAGTTTTACTGATAATATTAATTAGATATAGATTTAATTTGTTTTCAAACTGCACGTTAAAATAATAATGATGTGGATTAAAGAATGGTAAAAGTCCACTAGAGGTTACCTATTCTAACTGTGAACTTTTAAAATCAAATTCCTTTTACTCTAATTCATCATGGATATCAGATATATTTAAAAAATGTTTAATTAGGCATTAGGAAGTAGACTATAGGTCACTCAAGAAAAAGAGAGGGGAAGTCTTGGTGTGTTGCCACAAATGAGTCGTATCGCAGATAAATGTGACTGTGAATGTTGTAGAGGGGGGTGCACAGCTGTAGAAAAGAGATATGAGGAAGGGTTTGAACATATCATACCTCACAAATAAGCCTGGAGCTACTCTGCATGATCTAACTGCAATGAAAATAAATGTGCCGTTCAGGGTGATTAAATTGGTAAACAGAGTTAATGGGCTAGAAAAAAAAATAATACTAGAGATTATGACAGCTGCTCAGAATCTGGCATATTCTTTTCAGTTTAAGGTGTCTGCTCAGATATAGTGATTTCACAATGGAAATATATATCTTTCAATTCCTGACTATGTGGAACACTAGGGTTAATGTGGAGGAGAGGGACCATCCATGAACATCCATCCATCCACCAGGCTCTTTCCATTGTGATTGTGTTGACTCTCACATCAATTCTCTGAGGTAACACAAATGGTTGTTTTATGGTGGAAGAAGTCATGACTTCGAGAGTGCTAGAAAACTTGTCTGAGGCTCTGTGACTCTTATGTGGAGAATTTAGGATTCAAACAGAGGTCTGCGAAGAACCAAACCCCTGCCCTTCCTCTAAATCATTCTACCCTCCAGTGAAGGGTACCTGGGTTGAAGGGATGCAGACACATACATCAATTTTGTTGTAGTGTGACTAGGGAGCTAGAGATCTTGATACATGGGTGTGGAGTTGGTTTGGAAGTTTGGCTTTGTTGTTGTTTTTTGAAGTGTGTATATTGTGACTAACATATTTGTAAATCGCATATCAATATTTTTGCACTTATTTGTGTGAGACTCTACATAACAGAATAGGAAGAGAAATCCAATTACAGTACACATCTATGAGTGAAAACAACTTCATTAATAAAAGGCATGCTTATTTCATTTTTGCTAAAGGACACATTTTTGCCCAACATTAATTCAATAATCTCATTGCTATATCTTAGAAATCTTGCTATTTTTAACTAATTCTTCTGAAAGGTTCCTTTGTTTTTGAAAGGTTATGAAAGAAGTTAGAATCTCTTTGATGTCATTTGAAGATTGCATATAGACAAAAGATGGCCTTTGGAGTTACTTTGGTGTTGAAGAAAGAGTGTGGCATTTTGAGTGTGACACACCTATCTTCAAGCATAAATAGTTTTGAGTTGTGTGATCTTGACTAAGTCTTTTAAACTGTCCACTCATTCATTTCCTTGGCTTTAAAATGGAGAAATAATATCTTCTCAAAGGATTGTAGTGAAAATTAAAAGATCCTGGGCACAAAAACAAGTAGCACATTGTTTTGAACATAGTACATGCATAGGTAATGCTAGCTACATATCACTATAATTGCTGCAATCATACCTGGGAAAATCATTTATCCTCTCCAAGCCTCAGGTCCCTCTATTTTAAAGTGCAGTTAAAATGAGAAAACAGAGGTGAAGCTTTCACCACAACACAGAGCCTTCATAAATGGAAACGACTCTTTTCCTTTTCAATCTTTTTCATCTAGGAACCCTTTGGTTTCCAAGTACTGCCTTTTGCTACAGTTGGGATAGCAGACCGTCAAAACGCACTCTGTTTCCAGAGCTCCAACATTTCAACTTGACTTTTTTCTCAAATTTTACCTTCCCTGATCAAAGTGATTACCAAGAGTAGAAACTGATCCACTTGTGATAAGGTGCCAAAGAATTGCAAAAACTAACATTAGTATTTTGGAAGGAAGAGTCAGGCCCCCTTACGCCTCCTTTCTGAAAAGAAAAAAAAAAAGTAACTAATCATAGTTTAACTATAGTTCCCTGGAAGGACTGAGGCCACTACTTGCTAGACAACAAAGAACTTCCTCTTCCCCTTCAATAAGATCCTTAGGAGACAGTGTTTACATATCCTACACTGATCCTAACTCTTCCTCCTCTCCTGGAGTCCCGAGAATGACTATACCTCTAGACAAAGGGATCAACAAGCCAACTCCCCCTTGCTTGTAAAACCTGCATTCTGTAACATTTTATATGCTTTCTAATAATCATCCCTCTTGAAATCTTTTATATGTATAAAAACTTATAAACTAAACAAGCGGGAACTAGCTTTTTCCTAATAAGCTAGCCCCAACACTTTTAGCAAGGGCATTTTCATTTGACCACTCTCCTTATCCTAAACTAATCATTTCGCTGTGACAACAGGGATGAGGGGTAGACACTAGAAGATTTGGGAATGTCTTTAATATGTAAAACGACATTTATAGCTATTGTATTGATTTGTAAAATGACATATATCTCTATTGTGTTACCTTGTAAATCTTAACATATAAGAATGTTTTTTTTCTTTTAATAGATCCTATAGACAAATGTTGTAAGCTTGTTAATGATTGACTATTGTTTCATGATCCCCCTCCTTTCCCCCCCAACCTGTATGTGATCAAGTGTATATAACTAGCCTCAGAGCTATATTCGATGCTGCACGATTTGGGTTAGCTATACCCCGTGTAAGTCATATGTAGCCAGCTTATTAATAAATCTCCTCCTAAAACTTCTTCTGTATCCTGCCTTGGTGTCTCTACGTAACCTGTAGAATTAAGGTAATATACTTTATAACACACTCTAGACTGATTATATATCAGGTAGCTTCCTGCTACAGGAAATGTGCTGCCCTATTGAGATTAAAGCATCCCAAGTATCCTGAACTCAACCACATAACTTTATATCAACATTCCTTAGAGGTCTGTTTTTATTTTTAATTTTTATTGATTTTAATTTATTGTGTTTACATAGATTCAAGTGTCCCACCGAATATATCTCCCCCCAACCCCATGTTCCCCTCAACAGCCCCCTTCTCCCTTTCCCCAGCACCCTCCCCCTTCCCTCCTGGATTTGCTTTTCTACTCTCTATAACACTGTGTTATGTACATATAATTTCACCAATCTTTTTCCCATCTCTGATCCCATCCTCTCATCCCTTTCCCTCTGACTGCTTTCCCTCTGGTCCCTTTGATCCTTTCTCTGCCTCTATCCCGTTCCTCAGTTCACATTGTTCATTAGATTTCTCAAATGAGTGAGGTCATATGTTATTTTTCTTTTTCTAACTGGCTTATTTCACTTAGCATAATAGTCTCCAGGTCCATCCATGTTGTCGCAAAAGATAAGATTTCCTTTATTTTCATGGCCGTGTAGTATTCCATTGTGTATATGTACCACTGCTTTTTAATCTACTCGTCCACTGATGGACACTTGGGCTGTTTCTAGATCTTGGCTATTGTAAACAATGCTGCAATAAACATGGGGGTGCATTTCTTCTTTTCAATCACTGATTTGGTTTTCTTAGGAAATATTCCTAAAAGTGGGATAGCTGGGTCAAAAGGCAGTTCTATTTTGAATTTGTTGAGGAATCTCCCTACTATTCTTCAGAGTGGCTGCACCAGTCTGCATTCCCACCAGCAGTGCAGGAAGATTCCCTTTTCTCCACACCTTCACCAGCACTTATGTATTGTTTTGTTAATGAGCGCCATTCTGACAGATGTGAGGTGGTATCTCATTGTGGTTTTAATTTGCATTTAACTAATGATTAATGACATTGAACATTTTTTCAAATGCCTTTTGGCCATCTGTATGTCCTCTTTGGAGAAGTGTGTATTCAGTTCTTTGACCCATTTTTTATTTGTATTGTTTACCTTCCTTTGGTGTTGAGTTTTACAAGTTCTTTATAAATTTTGGTTATTAACCCCTAATCAGACATATTGGCGAATATGTTCCCCCTTTGTGTGGCTTGTCTTTTATTTGGTTCATATTCTCTTTAGCTATACAAAAACTTTTTAGCTTGATACAGTCCCATTTGTTTATTCTGTCTTTTATTTCACTTGCCCGTGGAGATAAATCAGCAAATATATTGCTGCGAGAGATGCCGGAGAGCTTACTGCCTATGTTTTCTTCCAAGATGATTATGGTTTCACAACTTATATTTAAGTCTTTTATCCATTTTGAGTTTATTTTTTGTGAATGGTGTAAGTTGGTGGTCTAGTTTCAGATTTTTGCAAGTACCTGTCCAATTTTCCCAACACCATTTGTTAAAGAGACTGTTTTTACTTCATTGTTTGCTCTTACCTCCTTTGTCAAATATCAATTGTCCATAAAGGTGTGGGTTTCTCTCTGGGTTCTCTGTTCTGTTCCATTGATATGTATGCCTGTTTGTATGCCATTCACAAGCTGTTTTGAGTACAATGGTCTTATAGTATAACGTCATATCAGGAAGTGTGAAACCACCCACTTTATTCTTCTTTTTCAAGATTGTTGAGGTTATTTATGTTCTTTTTTGGTTCCATATAAATTATTGGATTATTTTTTCTATATCTTTGAAGTATGCCATTGGTATTTCAATAGAAATTGCATTGAATTTATAGATTACTTTAGGTCATATAGACATTTTAATGATGTTTATTCTTTCTATCCATGAACACGGTATATGCTTCCACTTGTTTGTATCTTCCTTGATTTCTTTTATCAATGTTTTATAATTTTCCAACTACAGGTCTTTAACCTCCTTGGATAAATTTGCTCCTTGGTACTTTATTTTGGTGTTGTTGCAATAGTGAAGGAAATTGTTTTCTTAATTTCCCTTTCAGACAGTAAATTGTTGATGTATAAAAATGCCAATAATTTTGGAATATTAATTTTATATCTTGCCACATTGCTGAATTCATTTATCAGGTCCAGTAGTTCTTTGACTGAGACTTTAGGGTTTTCTATGTACAGTATCATGTCATCAGCAAATAATGATAGTTTTACTTCTTTTCAAATTTGAATACCTTTTATTTTTTCTTCTTGTCTGATTGCTGTGCTTAGGACTTCCAAAATAATGTTGAATAAGAGTGGTAAAAGAGGGCACCCCTACCTTGTTCCTGATCTTAAAGGGATTGCTTTTAATTTTTGGCCATGGACTATGGTGTTGGCTGTGGGTTTGTCATAAATGGCCTTTATCATGTTGAGATATGTTTTCTGTAATCCCACTTTGCTGAGAGTTTTGATCATAAATGTGTGCTGGATTTTATAAAATATTTTTTCTGCATCTATTAATAATATCATATGCTTTTTCTCCTCCCTTTTGTTTATGTGATAAATCACATTGATTAATTTTCAAATATTGTACCATCCTTGTCTCCCCAGAATAAATTCCACCTGATCATGATGTATGATTTTTTCATGTATTGCTGGTTTTGTTTTGCTAATATTTTGTTGAGAATTTTAGCATCTATGTTCATCATGGATTTAGTCTATAGTTTTCTTTCTTTGTAGTGTCTTCGCCTGGTTTCGGAATCAGTATTATGCTTGCCTCATAAATGGAGCTTGGAAGTCTTCCTCCTCTTGAATTTTTTGAAATAGCTTGAAAAGGATAGGAGTTAGTTCTTCTTTGAATATTTGGTAGATTTAGCCTGTGAAGCCATCTGGCCCAGGACTTTTGTTTGTTGGGAGTTTTTGATAACTGTTTCAAACTCATTTGGTCTGTTCAGGTTTTCTGATTCTTCAGATTAATTTTTGAAGGATTATATGTTTCAAGGAATTTATCCATTTTTTTCCACTCAGACTGCATTCTCTCCCTCTTACTCTCCCAAAGGAAGAGAAGAACGATCATCAATGGCAAAAGGCAGTTGCACAAGCAACACCAAGAGCCGGCTTCACACTCAGGAGAGAACACTGTAACTCCTCCTCGTGGTTTTGGGTACTCTACACGATCAGAGAACTCTCTCTAGTAACAAACTATAGAAATGATCCCTGAAAGTATAGTCTTGAATTTGTCCATGTCATCTAGGTTGTCTAATTTATTGACATACAGTTCTTCATAGTATTTTCTTACAATCCTTTGTATTTGTTCTCTGTCAGTTGTTACTTCTCCACTCTCATTTCTAATTTTATTCATTTGAGTCCTCTCTTTTTTTTTCTTGCTGAATCTGGTTAAAAGTTCATCAATCTTGTTTCCATTTTCAAAGAACCAGCTCTTGGTTTCATTGATCTTCTGTATTTTTTTTTCTTTGCCTCTATGTCATTTATTTCCTCTCTGATCTTTATTATTTTCTTCCTTCTACTACTTCTGGGCTTTACTTGCTGTTCTTTTTCTAGTTATTTTAGGTGCAGGATTAATTTGTTAACATGAGCTTTTTCTTTTTTCTTAAGGTATGCCTGTAGTGCTATGAACTTTCCTCTCAGGACTGCTTTTGCTATGTCCCATAAATTTTGAGTTGTATGTTTATTTTCATTTGTTTCAAGGAAGTTTTTTATTTCTTCCTTGATCTCATTTTTAATTCATTCATTATTTAATAACATGCTATTTAGTCTCTAAGTGTTTGAATATTTTTCAGTTGTACTTGATTCTTGTTTTATGCTGTTGTGATCAGAGAAGATGCTTCATATGATTTCAGTCTTCTTAAATTTATTGAGACTCATTTTTTCACCTAACATGTGGTCTATCCTAAACAATGTACCATGAACACTTGAAAAGAATGTATATTGTGCTGCTTTGGGTTGAAAGGTTCTGAAGATATCTATTAAACCCAGTTGATCTAGTGTGTCATTTAAAGCTGCTGTTTCTTTGTTAATTTTCTCTCTGGAGATTCTATCTATTGATGTTAGTGGGGTATTAAAATCTCCTATTATTATAGTATTGCTGTTGATCTCACTCTTTTTCTTTATTAAAATCTCTTTTATATATTTAGGTGCTCCTATATTAGCTGCATATATATTTATAATAGTTATATCTTTTTGTTGTAATGCTCCTTTTATCATTATGTAGTAATCTTCTTTAGCCTTTGTTTTAAAGTTTATTTTATCAGATATTAGTATTGCTATCCCAGCTTTTTTTTTTCTTTCCTTTTGTGTGAAATGTTTTTTTCCATTTCTTTATTCTCATTCTATGTGTATCTTTTGTTCTGAGGTGGGTCTCTTGTAGACAGCATATGTATGGTTTCTGTTTTCTTATCCATGCAGCTACCCTATGTCTTTTGATTGAATGTTTAATCCATTTACATTGGTTATTATTGATATGTAGTTTTTTATTTCCATATTATTCTTTAAATGTACAATACTCTTTTTCTTAATTTTTTTTTATTTTATTATTTATTTATTTATTTATTTATTTATTTATTTATTTTACTTTGCTCTTTTTAGAGCAGGCCCCTTAATGTTTCTTGCAGTACTGGTTTGATTGTAATGAATTCCTTGAACTTTTTTTTTTTTTGTCTGGGAAGCTTTTTATTTCTCCTTCAAATTTAAATGATAATCTTGCTGGATAAGGAAGTCTTGGTTGTAGGCTCTTGTTTTGCATTACTTTGAATATTTCTTGCCATTCCCTTCTGGCCTCAGGTGTTTCTGTTGAAAAGTCAGATGTCATCCTTATGGGGGCTCCTCTATTAGTAATTGATGTCTTTTCTCTTGAAACTTTTCATATTTTTTCTTTATCTCTTAACTTTGGTATTTTAATTATGATGTGTCTTGATGTAGGCCTCTTTGGATTCCTCTTTACCGGGACTCTCTGTGCTTCTTGAACTTGTGTGACTTTTTCCTTCATCAATTTAGGAAAGTTTGCAGCTGTGATTTTTTTTAACAGATTGTCTATTCCTTGTTCTTTCTTTTCTCCTTCAGGAATCCCTATGATATGGATGTTATTTCTCTTCATATTGTCACAGAGTTCTCTTATAGTTTCCTCAGACTTTTTGAGCCTCTTTTCTTTTTGCTGCTCAGTTTCTGTGTTTTTATTTATCTTGTCCTCTAAGTTGCTGATCGATCCTCTGCTTCATCCAGCTTGTTGTTGATTTCTTCTAGTGTAGTCTTCATTTCTGATATTGCTTCTTTTTGATTCTGATTGATTCTTTTTTGTGAGTTCAATGTCCTTTTTGATGCTTGCTATTTCTTTATTTAGGTGCTCCTTATGTCCATTTATTGTAGCTCTAAGATTGTTAAGCATTGTAACAATCATTATTTTAAACTCTGCATCTGGAAATTTGCTTACTTCCATCTCATTTAGTTCTTTTTCTGGGGATTTCTCTTGTTGATTCATTTGGATTCTATTTCTCTGTCTTTTCATTTTTTCTGTGTGCGGATTGCAAGCTTGTTGTGTTAGGCAGCTGAGGTTTGTACACGGAATGTGGCTCCTCCTCCAGGGCTTAATCCCTCAGCCTCTTCTGGTTGCTCGGATTTCAATTTTCCCTAACAACGTGAGCCACATAAAAGTCTTAATTTCTCTGCTATTTGTTTGCTGAGCCCAGCAGGGAACTTCTGTGATTAGGATGGGAGGGTAGTGGGCATATCTTGTTTTTTGGCCCCAGTTGAAACTATCCAGGCCTTTTTTTTTCCTGTAAGTCCACAGGAATGTGGTGGTTGTGACCTTTGAGAACCACAAGTTGTGTTCTGCCCAGCTACTCTCCAGGGGTGGGGTGCATTCTACATATCAGAAAGGGGAGTTGTAGCTTAGTTCCCCCTGGAAACCTGAGTCACTGCCCCTCCCCTTTACTTCCTCCTTTCTGAATGGCTTTTCACACTGAGGATCTGGAGAAGTTTCTGGAGGTGGGTCAATTGGCCTTATGCTAGGCTCATGCTGGATGGATTGAGTGGCCCTTCCCCTGCATATGGCTACCTCAGTATTGGATAATGACTCAGCACAGGTATTCTCCTCATCACTGTTTGTGTCGCTGTGCTACGATCTCTCACTCTTCTCATGCAAGACCAGTCCTCTCAGCTCGCCTCATCCCTGGAGCCCAGGTAAGTGGCTGTGAGTTAGATTTTTTCTGTTGGCCCTTTAAGGCTGCATCTACTTTTTCACAAGCTGTTTCCCATATATAGAAATCCTGCTGTTTTCCTCACTCATTGCAGTCAGGTTGTCTCTTCTAGTTTCTGGGTCTCTAGGCTGGGGCTCCAGTCTTGGGGCTGAGGACCTCCTCCTCTCAGGGTCTCTCTTCCTGCAGTGAGAGTCCCTCTGGACACTCAGCCGCCCCTTGCTCCTGGGAGCAGGTGAGCCCCCACCGCATCCCCAAACTTCCTACCAGTCTCAGTGTAGTTTATTCTGTGCTCCTTGGTTTTCGAGTTCTGTTCTTTTAGTCTAAAGTTGGCTTTTCATGATGATTCTTTTTAAATTAATTTTTAATCCAGTTTGGTTCTGGGAGGTGGCAGTTTGTATGTCTGCCTACTCTGCTGCCCTCTTGGATTCCCCAGAAGTCTCTGTTTTTATACAGTCAGTGGTATTCTAAATGTGATGTGCAGCCAAATCCTCTGATGACTTTGTGATAATGAAGCTTCAGTTTCTGTAGGGCTGGGTTGAGGCTGGAGGTTCTGAATTTCCAAAGTTCCAGGTGATGATAATGCTGCAAGACCACACTTTGAGTATGGAGAGTTTTGGAGTCCTTGTAAATGCAGTGGTTCATTAGTGAATCTGCATTTAGACTATTGCTTTCACTAGCTGGTATTATCAGACATTCTTCTTTTTTTAATTTATTTTTCAACCACAGTTTACATTCAATATCCTTCTGCAGTTTTGACAATATGGGTTCCCAAGTTTCTGATGTATAGCAAAGTGGCCAGAAGACCATGTACTCTACTGAGTAGTCCCCTCACTGCTCCAAGCACCCACCTGGCCCCATACCCACTTATCTCATCATTATTGACTATATTCCTTATGCTGCAATTTGCATCTCTGGCTATTCTGCAATTATCAATTTGTATTACTTAATCCCTTTGCCTTTTTCACCCAGCCTCCCTACTCTCCTCCCCATGGACATCTGTTATCAAAGGGTCATTCTTTTTAAGTCATATTCTTCATTCTGAGTTCTATGGCCCTCTTTTAACATCTTTTACTTTAAATGTGAAGGCAATTGAATAAAAATGCTAACTGCTCCTCCACTAAGTCTTTTACTCTTGCCTCTACAAGCCTTTGCTCCATTTCTGTTTTTGCTTTTCTTTTCCGTACACTTCCTTGTTCTCAGCTTTGCAAATTCCTTCTCATCCTTTCAGATCAAGATCCAGTCACTCCTCTATGAACATTCCCTGGCTCATTCCCTCCCCAAACAGCACATTCTTTTCTTCACTGTGCCCAAGGCACACTGCACACACATAGATTTAGCAATTATTTTACTTTTTTGCAATTTCCTCCTCTAGTTTATATTCTTGGTAAAAAGGAGCACCGTGAAAAAATTCCAGGTTCCATTCCCAGCATCTGATGCTGTCTTGGCTGGCACTAGACACAGAATTAAAGAGGCTGAAGGTATATTTAGAGCAAAAAGAGTTTGTTTGGGGCAAACAGGCCTGGGTTTGACTTCTTACTCCCCCTCCAACCAATGTAAAGTTAAGCAAGTAGCTGCACTTTTCTTGACCTCAGTTTCTTCATCTATAAAAAATGAAATATTTCACCTTACTCTATAAGGCTGCTATGAGGATTATATAAAATAACATCTGTGTCACATTTAGCCAGTGTCCTAAAAATAGATGTTAACATTGTGTTTTATTATTACTAATAGTATTGTATTGAGAATTACCTCAAATAAAAAAACAAATATTAAAATACAAATCTTCCCTTTCCATTTTAGAATGCATGAGGGATGGTTATATTTATTTTATTATGGCCTTATAGAATTTTTTTTAAGATGCAGTCTCATAGAATAAGGATTATCTAAATATATAAACAATGAAATAGAAAAATGTATGTTATTAGGCCCTTGGAATGTTTTAGAAGTAGAGCATGAGAAAACTTCCTTTGAGTGACACTTCCTACATTTAAGCAATTTTATAACTGAGAGTACTTGACATTCCCAAGGTCAATCATTTACTAGTATACTTAATTTGCAAATTGTGATATATCATCTGCTGTGTCTGAGGTTTGTTTACATTGCTATTTTTATGTTCAAATACTTTCTGATCCATCTGGCTAAGAACTTACCTGAGCTGTTTCTTCACTCCTTATGTTTCTCTCTTTACAACAGAGATAAATGGATTAAACACATGAAATAATTGAAGCACATCAAGTGAAGAAAACAGTGTTGCTTGAATTGATTGCAATTTGAATTCATGATGACTTCTTTCCCAGGGGTGGGAAAAGAAATCATATGTAAAAATACCCAGGAAATCTCTCAAAGCAACTAATGGTATTTTTATCTTAAGCACAGCAAAGATTCTTAAATAGTTTTCTGTTTCTCAAAATACTTTGCAAATAAATTATAATTAACTGGAATACTGTGTTGTAATGAATCTTCCACTGATTTCCGGTAAGTTTACAGGTAAATTTCAGGCTTTATTTTCAGCACTTTACACAACACTTGAAGGGGAGAGGACTCTATAGGCAGAGAAAGTGTTCTTCTGCTATTGCAGGTCATAAAGCAAGAACTAAGAACTTAAAGGAGAAAACTGTTCAAGTCCTGCATAGATGCTCTGCCACACATGTGGCTTCTCCAGAGTCTACAAATAGACATTGATTGGCTGAATTGAAGGATATGTGAATATCCAGCTATGCCAGGCAATGCCACAGCTTTTACCAAAAAAAAAATCACAGCAGTTGATGTGTTGGTTTTATTGTATCTTTTTTTTTTTTTTGTATTTTTCTGAAGCTGGAAACGGGGAGAGACAGTCAGACAGACTCCCGCATGCGCCCACCGGGATCCACCCGGCACACCCACCAGGGGCGATGCTCTGCCCACCAGGGGGCGATGCTCTGCCCCTCCGGGGCATCGCTCTGCCACGACCAGAGCCACTCTAGCGCCTGGGGCAGAGACCAAGGAGCCATCCCCAGCGCCCGGGCCATCTTTGCTCCAATGGAGCCTTGGCTGCAAGAGGGGAAGAGAGAGACAGAAAGGAAGGAGGGGGGGTGGAGAAGCAAATGGGTGCTTCTCCTATGTGCCCTGGCTGGGAATCGAACCCGGGTCCCCTGCACGCCAGGCCGATGCTCTACTGCTGAGCTAACCGGCCAGGGCCATTTTATTGTATCTTTAACAATAGGTTGTATTTTGGACTTTTAAATTTTGCTGCATTGACATACGTAAGTGTATCTTGAGTTAAATTTAATTTGTATTTTCCACGCCATATTTTCTTATGTGTTATGGCCATCTGGATTTCCCCATTTTTATTTATTTATTTTATTTTTTACAGAGACAGAGAGTCAGAGAGTGGGATAGATAGGTACAGACAGACAGGAATGGAGAGAGATGAGAAGCATCAATTATCAGTTTTTTTTGGACACTTTACTTGTTCATTGATTGCTTTCTCATATGTGCCTTGATTGTGGGCCTTCAGCAGACCGAGTAGTAACCCCTTGCTCGAGCCAACGACCTTGGGTCCAAGCTGGTGAGCTTTTTGCTTAAGCCAGATGAGCCCGCGCTCAAGTTGGCGACCTCGGGGTCTCGAACCTGAGTCCTTCTCATCCCAGTCTGATGCTCTATCCACTGTGCCACCTCCTGGTCAGGCCTGTTTTTTATTTTTTGAGTGCTGTTTTTCCTTATTGATTAATAGCGCTTCTTTTTATATTCAAATATTTATTGTGTATATATTTGTGTGTGTGTGTGTGTGTGTATGTTGTGTATGTGCATATTGGGAATAGCTTTCCAATCTATGATTGCTACTTTCACTTGGTTTATGATGAAAGAAATTTAATTATGGATTAACTTATATTTTCATTTTTTTTCTTTAGTTTGTGCTTTTTGTGACTGGTATAAGAAATCTATTTCTACCATGAATTTCTGAAAATATACTTTGATATTACCTTCAAAAATTTAAAATTTTTGCCTTTTACATTTAGATCTTTAATTCACCTTGAATTGAATCTTCATATTGTAGATTCTTATTGTATGAATCAAACCCAATTAGGAGACAGAAAGCTCATTAGTTTTTAAAAAATATTTATTATAAAGAATTGTTAACTATATATAAAGTATATAACACATGTAATTATGTAATGAGAAAGACAAAACAAAAGGAAAAGAATCTTGAATTATCACAGAGGTAGCAACTACAGGAAGCAGCTATCCTATGTATATTTTGTTGTATTTGGGGGGACACAAAGGGAAGATTGGCATTTTTAGTATTTGTTAGTTTAGAACAGGAGTAGTCAACCTTTTTATACCTACCGCCCACTTTTGTATCTCTGTTAGTAGTAAAATTTTCTAACCTCCCACCGGTTCCACAGTAATGGTGATTTATAAAGTAGGGAAGTAACTTTACAAAATTTATAAAGCAGAGTTACAGCAAGTTAAAGCATATAATAATAATTACTTACCAAGTACTTTATGTCAGATTTTGCTAAGTTTGGCAGAATAAATCTTTATAAAACAACTTACTATAGTTAAATCTATCTTTTTATTTATACTTTGGTTGCTCCGCTACTGCCCACCATGAAAGCTGGAACGCCCACTAGTGGGTAATAGGGACCAGGTTGACTACCACTGGTTTAGAAAAGTGATGCATGTGTTTCTGAGGAGGTGACACTGCTTGTTGGTTCTTATGTCTCTGAGCTCAGAGGTGGGACTGGGCAGCTGGAGCTATGTCTTAGGAGAATACCTTGAAGTTCTGCAAGGGTTAGAAAACTCTGGTGATATCTAAAATGCAGCCAGGATTCATTAGCACTGTGGATTAAATAACTAGAAACTGTGGGAAAGAACACAGGAGTTCTGATGGTGACTTATGTCCCTTGATGTGCAAGCCAAGATAGCAAGAATGAGAAAGCCCAGTAACGGGAGCACTTGGGGGAAGCCGGTAGTAGAAAGAATCACTTCTATCTGCACTGGTTGTGGGAAAGAGATTAGCCTGTCCTAGGAATGGACTGAAGGAAAATGTGTTTGGAGGGTGGTGAGTGAGAAGCAGATTGGCTTGAAGGAGATTTTCCGTTGATGGATCATATAGGTCTTCTCGGACTGGTGTGCAATGTGTTGAAAGGTATGGTAGTATCTAGAGAATAGAAGTAGACACACCAATTAAAAAGCTAATATATTAGAACTTATAAAAGGTGGTACCATCTTGAGCTGGTGTGGACTCCATGGAGATGCGTCTGATGAGCTTCTGACTTGGGCAAATCAGTTACAGAGGTAGCTGTGTGGTCCCCACATTTCCTTCTAGACTAAAGATTCTGAATTCAGGAGACCATCTGCAAGTGGGCACAGGCTGGCTCCAAGGACTTCTGAATTTGGATATAAATGTTTCAGTATGTTGCTGCTATTGCTATGATCTTTATTCTCAAACACCTCCTGGAATATCCAGTAAGAGTGAGGGGCAAAGGTGGCTGTAGGGAGAATGACCCTATAGTATGTAATCCTATTACTAATTTCTTTGATGATTTCTTTAAAACATTTTTTAAAAAGTAGAACTTTATTTCATTCCATTGATAGAGCAGTATTTCTTTAGCATTACAGGGAGACTGGTTGGGTCCTGTTATGTCCTCCAGAAACCAGGTGGCATCACAGGAAATCATCAATGTGACAGGAGACTCAAGGAGATCTGAGACCCTCAAGAGGGCTCATAGCCACTTCCTTTTATAAACACGATTTACTACTATTTCCAACTATGGTGATGACAGTTGAGGCCTGGAATTATGCCAGGTTGTGTGAATATTTAGATAAGATGCCATTAGTTTTTATTTTCATGATTGGACTCTATGATGGAGTCTTAAATTAAGTTTTGCCGTTTTTTAAAATTTCATGCTGGAGACACATATTCCTGAGTTCACTGTGAAATCACATGTTGGTAGAGGGTAGACAGGGCCGTGACCAGTGAGCCAGGCTTCTTCCCAGGGTGCCCACAATGGCTATAAGAAATGCCACTAAAGAGGCTCCATCTAAATCCAAACCTAATGATCAGTAAAGATTTCTCAAAGTGCTCCTTTCTAGAAAAGGTGCAAATTTTCAGGTGTTCCTTCACATTGCTGGGCTGCCTTTGGAGTTGTCATGTGCCATCTGTTCATAAACCCACAGTAACTAAACAGGAGGAGGAAGGGGAATAAGTTAGGAACAGCAAACAGAAACCTAGTGACAAATGATGTCAATGGCAGTCTGATGGGGGTTCTGGGACCAGGGCACAAAATTGGACATTTTTTCCGTTCCTTTTTATTTACTCATAATAGTATCTGATAGAATGTGTCATAGAAAGGTTGAGTGCATCAGGGAGATAACCTGTAAGGCACTATTTGCTTACCACATTTTCGATTCCTATATGGCATACAGGCTGATCATTTTATTTTTGAAGTATTTTTACTCATTTTCTACATACATTTGAAAGACTCAAGTTTCTTTTTTTCTTCAATACTTCCCTCCTTTAATTTGATGGAATTACAGCTCTCTAGAACACTGCTGCCAAAACCCTAATTGGTTGTGAGACAAAAATTTCATGGGAGGAAGTCACCATATCAAAATGTGTTTTAACCTCTTGCTTTTCCAAATGTTTGCACTACCTTTCCAACAATGTATTTCCTTCTCATCACATTCAGCTTATAAACAAGACATCTGTCAGAGCACATGAAACAGAAATGTTACAAAAATAAATGACATCTAATTTTTTGACTGATTTTGGTGGCACCTTGACCTGTTTATTTTCATTACACTTGAGATATAATAATTACATTCTCAATAACCTCAGTTTGAACAAATGAAGTTTCAAGCACTTGGTGAAGGGAACTGACAGTCATTTGATACAGACTGTTGTGCCTAAAGATTTGCTAACATTACTCTAACACCTCACAGCAACAGGGTGGACACATCTACTAACTGAGGCTCAGAGTCTGCCGTGCATTCCTCTTCTTCCTTCCTCTCCCCCTGGTAACTACCACACTCTTGTCCATGTCCATGAGTCTCAATTTTGTGTCTCACCTAATGTATGGAATCATACAACTCTTAGTTTTTTCTGATTTACTTATTTCACTCAGTATAATGTTATCAAGGTCCATCCATGTTGTTGTAAATGATCCGATGTCATCATTCCTTATGGCTGAGTAGTATTCCATAGTATATATGTATCACTTCTTTATCCAGTCATCTTTTGAAGGGTTTTTTGGTTGTTTCCATGTCTTGGCCACTGTGAACAATGCTGCAATGAACATAGGGCTGCATGTGTCTTTACGTACCAATGTTTTTGAGTTTGGGGGATAGAGGGATTGCTGGGTCATATGGTAGTTCTATTTTTAATTTTTTAAGGAACCACCATACTTTCTTCCATAATGGTTATACTACTTTACATTCTCACCAACAGTGGATGAGGGTTCCTTTTTCTCCACAGCCTCTCCAACACTTGTTATTACCTGTCATGTTGATAATAGCTAATCTAACAGGTATGAGGTGGTATCTCATTGTAGTTTTGATTTGCATTTCTCTAATAGCTAATGAAGATGAGCATCTTTTCATATATCTGTTGGTATCTTTTCATATTTCTTCCTGAGAGAAGTGTCTTTTCATGTCCTCTTCCCATTTTTTATTGAATTGTTTGTTTATTGTTGAGTTTTTTGAGTTCTGTGTATATTTTGGATATTAGACCCTTATCTGTGCTGTTGTTTGAAAATATCATCTCCCATTTAGTTGGCTGTTTGTTTTGTTGTCAGTTTCTTTTGCTGTGCAAAAGCTTTTTAGTCTGATGTAGTCCTATTCATTTATTTTTGCCTTCACTTCCCTTGCCTTTGGAGTCAAATTTATAAAATACTCTTTATGGCCAAGGTTCATGAGTTTAGTACCTATGTTTTCTTCTATGTCATTTATTGTTTCAGGTCTTATATTTAGGTCTTTGATCCATTTTGAATTAATTTTAGTACAAGGGGACAAACTGTAGTCAAGTTTCATTCTTTTGCATGTGGCTCTTCAGTTTTCCCAGCACCATTTATTGAAGAGACTTTCTTTTCTCCATTGTGTGTTTTTTGGCTCTTTTATCAAAGATGATTTGACCATATATATGTGGTTTTATTTCTGGGCTCTCTATTCTGTTCCATTGGTCTGAGTGTCTGTTTTCTGCTAATACCATGCTGTTTTGATTATCATGACTCTATAAAATAATTTGAAGTCAAGTATTGTAATGCCCCCAGTTTTGTTCTTTTTTCTTATCATTACTTTGGCTATTCGGCATTTTTTTGTAGTTTTGTATAAGGCCTGATGATATTTTGTTCTATTTTTTTAAAAAAAAATAACATTAAAATTTTAATAGGAATTGCATTAAATTTGTATATCGCTTTGGGGAATATGGTCATTTTGACTATATTTATTCTTTCTATCTAAGAACAAAGAATATTTTTCCATTTCATTGTATCTTCTTTGATTTCCCTTAACAATGCTTTGTAGTTTTTATTATATAGGTCCTTTACATTCTTTGTTATGTTTATTCCCAGGTATTTTATTTTTGTTGTTGTTGTGACCATAAAAGGGTTTATTTCTTTTAGTTAATTTTCTGACGTTTCATTGTTGGCATAAAGAAAGGCAATAGACTTCTGTATATTAATTTTGTATCCTGAGACCTTACTGTATTGATTTATTGTTTCTAATAGTCTTTTTGTGGAGTCTTTGGGGTTTTAGATTTACAGGATCATATCATCTGCAAGAAGTGAAACCTTTACTTCTTTTTTCCCAATATGAATGCCTTTTATTTCTTTCTCTTGTCTGATTGCTCTGGCTAGAACTTCCAGCACTACGTTGAATAAGAGTGGAGAGAGTGGGTAGCCTTGTCTTGTTCCTGATTTTAGAGGAAAAGTTCTCAGTTTTATGCCATTTAATATGATATTAGCTGATGGTTTGTCATAAATGGCCTTTACTATGTTGAGATATTTTTGAGTATTCTACAATAATTCTTTGTATATCTATGATATCTGTGGTGATTTCTCCTCTTTCATTTTGGATTTTGTTTATATGAGTCCTTTCTCTTTTTTCCTTAGTGAGTCTTGCCAAGGGTTTGTCAATTTTGTTGATCTTTTCAAATAACCAGCTCCTTGTTTTACTGATTTTTTTCTATAGTTTTCTGTTCTCTATTTCATTTATTTCTGCTCTGATTTTTATTATCTGCTTTCTTCTGCTGGTTTTGGGTTGCCTTTGTTCTCCTTTTTCTAGTTCCTTAAGATGTGATGTTAAGTTCTTTACTTTGGCTCTCTCCTGTTTGTTCATATAGGCCTGTAATGATATGAACTTTCCTCTTATTACTGCTTTTGTTTTATCCCAGAGATTCTGATATGTCATATTGTCATTTTTGTTTCTATTTATTTTTTGATCTCTGCTTTTATATCTTCTTTGACCATTCATTTTTTAGAAGTATGCTGTTTAATTTCCTCATTTTTGTGGGTTTGTTTACTTCTTTTACACAGTTGAATTCTAGTTTAAAAGCTTTATGGTCAGAAAATATGCTTGGTATAATTACAATCTTTCTGAATCTGTTGATTTTAGTTTTGTAGCCAATCCTTGAGAATAGCCACATATGGTCAATTCTTGAGAATGTTCCATGTATACTGGAGAAAAATATATACTCTGGTGTTTTGGGATGAAATGTCCTGTAGATGTCTATCATATCCAGTTGTTCTAATGTTTTGGTTAGGGCCAATATTTCTTTATTAATTTTCTGTTTGGATGAACAATCTTGAACCAACGGTGTATTGAGGTCTCCAAATATGATCGTATTTTTGTTGACTTTTATTTTTAGATCAGTTAGTAAATGTCTTATATACTTTGGTGCTTCTTGGATTGGTGCATATATATTAAGAAATGTTATGTCTTCTTGACTCAATGTCCCCTTTATCATTATGAAATGACCATTTTTGTCTTTGATTACCTTTGCTGTCTTGTACTCAGCATTGTTAGATATGAGTATGGCTACACCTGCTTTTCTTTGGATGTTATTTGCTTGGAGAATCATTTTCCAACCTTTCACTTTGAATTTGTTTTTATCCTTGTAGCTTAGATGTGTTTCTTGTAGGCAGCATACAGTTGGATTTTCTTTTTTAATCCATTCTGCTACTCTGTGTCTTTTTATTGGTGAGTTCAATTTATTTACATTTTGTGTAATTATTGACACTTGAGGGTTTTCTTTTTTTTTTTTTTTAAAGATTTTATTTATTCAATTTTCAGAGAGGAGAGAGAGAGAGAGAGAGAGAAAGGGAGGAGCAGGAAGCATCAACTCCCATATGTGCCTTGACCAGGCAAGCCCAGGGTATCAAACAGGCGACCTCAGCATTCCAGGTTGAAGCTCCATCCCACTGCACCATCACCGGTCAGGCGACACTTGAGGGTTTTCTATTGCCATTTTATATATTGCTTTCTGTTAGTTTTGTATCTTGTTTGATTCTTCTCTTTTGTTTTTCTGTCATTTGTTTTTGTTTGGCTGTATTCCATACTTCTTTCCTCTGTTTCTTCTTTTTTTAAGTCATGTGTTTCTGTGTTGGTTTTTTCAGGGGTGGTTACCATTGAGTAATAAAAAGGATACATATCATATTCATCGTAGTACATTATCTCATGAATGCTTCTGTACTCCATTCTCCTTTGCTACTGTTAATCTTTGTCTTCTCCCCTTTTCTGTTTCTGTTGTCACAAATTAATCTTGTTCTTATTGTGATCTTGATGGAGTTTTAATTATAATATTGTTTTGTTTTTTTTTCTTTGTATCTGGTTGGATAACCCCCTTTAGTATTTCCTGAAGTGGGGGTTTTCTGGTGATAAATTTTCTTCTCTTCTCTGTATCTGTGAGTTTTTTTATTTCCCCTTTGTATTTAAAGGGTAGCTTTGATGGATATAGTATTCTTGGCTGGAAATTCCTCTGCGTCAAGTGTCTGTCAGTGGATGAGTGGGTTAAAAAGCTTTGGTACATATATACTATGGAATACTACTCAGCCATAAGAAATGATGACATTGGATCATTTACAACAACATGGATGTACCTTGATAACATTATACTGAGCGAAATAAGTAAATCAGAAAAAACTAAGAACTATATGATTCCATACATAGGTGGGACATAAAAATGAGACTCAGAGATATGGACAAGAGTGTGGGGGTTACGGGGTGGGGGGAGGAGAGGGAAAGGGTTGGGGGGAGGGGATGGGCACAAAGAAAACCAGTTAGAAGGTGACAGAAGACAATTGGACTTTGCGTGATGGGAATGTAGCATAATCAAATGTCAAAATAACCTAGAGATGTTTTCTCTGAACATATGTACCCTGATTTGTCAATGTCATCCCATTAAAATTAATTTTAAAAAAAGATAAAAATACAGAGGCACAGAAAAGTCAAGAAAGTAGCTCAAGGTCACACAGTAGTAAGTGGCAGGATTCAAATTCAGGCACCTGGTCATATATTCTTATATCACTGTGAGTGACCATTGGGTGTCTCCTATGTTTGGTTTTGAATATACTGCTCTCATTTCCTAATGTTCTTTCCCTCCTTTGCTGTCTGGCAAATGCCTATTCAACTTCCAAAGTTCATCACTGGGTAACCATTAATAGTACTCCCAGGAGAATTCATCATGCTCTTTCTACTTTCTGCCACCATTATCTTTGTTATATGATATTTCCTTGACAAGTGAATAAATAAATCTCCCCCAACTTGAAAAAAA
The DNA here is from genome assembly GCF_036850995.1 of Saccopteryx leptura. NCBI lineage: Eukaryota > Metazoa > Chordata > Mammalia > Chiroptera > Emballonuridae > Saccopteryx > Saccopteryx leptura. Next base: position 84,573,425 of record NC_089511.1, read on the forward strand.
AATATTATGGTCCACTTTCTTCTGGCTTATAGAGTTTCTGCTTAGAAATCTGATGAAAACCTAATGGCCTTCCTTTATATGTTGTATTCTTCTTTTCCCTGGCTACCTTGAGGATTTTTTTCTTTGTCATTGGTTTGTGATAATATCATTATGATATGCCTTGGAGTAGGTCTGTTTGGGTTAAGGTAACTTGGTGTTCTGTTTGCTTCTTGGATTTGAGGCTCTAATTCTTTCCACAGGCTTGAGAAGTTCTCATCTATTATTTATTTAAATATGTTTTCCATTCCATTTTCTCTCTCTTTTCCTTCTGATATACCCATTATTCTTATGTTGCTCTTTCTGATGGAGTCAGACAATTCTTGTAGGGCTTTCTCATTTTTTTAAATTTGTAAATCTCTCTCCTCTCTGTAGTGTCTCTAGTTGCCTGTCTTCTATGTCAATAATTCTCTCTTCTGTTATTACTTCTCTCCTCTATCTGACCTGTTTTATTAGCTAAGCTTGTTACCTTGTTTTTCAGTTTATGTATTCAGTTTTTCATCTCTGTTTGATTCTTTTTCATAGTTTCAATTTCCTTGGTGATATATTCTTTTTATCCATTGAATTGTTTTTTGAGCTCTCTAAATTGACTTCCCTTGCTTTATTGTATTTCTCTGAGTATTTTTAGGACTTTAATTTTTAATTCTCTGTCATTTAACTCCAAAGTTTCCAAGCAAGTGAAAATTTTTTTCTAGAGATTTTTCATCATCTATTTGAGCTACATCTCTGTATTTTTTATCCATGATATTTAATTCCTTTTTCCTTAATGGCATTTGAAAGTAGTATTGTTAATAACACTAATAAGAAATAATTTAAAAAATAAAATAAAAATTGGAAAAATACAGTGAAAAAATGAAAATTCTATAATGATAAGTGGAACAAAAACTACATAGAACAGGGAGTCAGAGCTGGGGGAAAATAACAAAGAGATTAAAAAATGAAGTAAAAAACACAAAATGCCACAAAACAATATGAATCCAGAATTAAATAATTTGTTGAGAAATGATGATCGAATGAGAGATAAAGTAAAAGAGAAAAAAATAAAAATAAATAAAGGTTAAGGTTTTTGAAATGTAAACATAAAAAAACAAGAATCAAGAATGAAAAATGTAACACCTATGAATAATGAAGTTAAAATGAAAAAGAAAGAATAAGATGGAAAGAAGGTAAAATGACCGAAGTGGAAAAAAAGATAAAAAAAAAATAAAGAAATGAAAAAAAGAAATAAAAAATGTAATTTTTTTCTGGTTTCGAGAGGTAGGGTTTTTTTTTTTTTCTTTTCAGCAGGTGGCGTTGTACTACAGGTTTTGCCCCTGTGGCACTCTTGAGTTGAGATTTGCTGATGTGTCGCTATGTCAATGACATAGGCTGGACCTAAGTCTCATTGGTAGCTGGGGCTTGTTAGGGTTTGCAGGCTCCAACAATGGGAATGTCAGTTAGTTTTCCAGGTGTCTCTCCTCACATCACTTCCTCCTGATTTAGCAGCCTGGGGACTTAGCTGTGAAGTTGCCCCAGCCACTGCTTGCAGAACAATAGTCTCTAAGAGCTGCCAAGTCCTTCTAGCAGTGCTCATAGCACATTCCTGGGTAAGGCTGTGTTAACCAGAGCTGCTGGCAAAAGCAGGCAGGGCAGGGAGCCGATTGCTGATCAGGCACCTTTCTTTTTTTTTTTTTTTTTTTTTTGTATTCCTCTGAAGCTGGAAACGGGGAGAGACAGTCAGACAGACTCCCACATGTGCCCGACCAGGATCCACCCGGCACGCCCACCAGGGGCGAAGTCAGGCACCTTTCTAAGGGCCCCCAGGCATGTCTAGTACACCTCAGTGCTCCACGGATCTAATCTCTACAGGCTTTTCTCCCTTGTGCCCTGTTTGGAAGCCTGCAGCCTAGCCCCTATGATTCTACAGTGCACTCAGAGGTCTGCTCCACAGGAATGTGCTTTGTAACCTGTATCAGATGGTGGAGGCGCCCCGCCCAGACAGGTCCAGGCCTAGGGATCCTGGCTCTTGTGCATTTCCTATGCTGTTGGTCAGAGAGCCCAGACCACACAGAAACACTGGCTACAGACCACAAAGAAGTTCACTGCTGACAATCTCTGACCTAGCCCCTCCACTCGCGAATGCACATGCCCTAGTCAGAGGTGCTAGGTGGAGCCACTCACACACTGCCCATGATCACAGACTGGGAGTGCACAAATCCTAAAGCTGCTCTGATACCGGCCTCCACGGGCAACCCGCTCCAGCTACCTCCATCAGAGCCTGCTGCCTGTGCTAGCCCCACGTCCATGATCTCAGGCCAAGCCAGCACACTCTCTCCTCTGCTTGATCATCCACTCTATCCCAGCTTCTTCCCTCTGCCCCAAATCTCTGTTTCTCTTGGTTCCAGGCAAAAGCGGCCCTTCCTCAGATCAGTGAGGAAGCAGAATACTCTGTTCTCAGTCTTATCTCCTTCAGAGTGGATTATATATTCAGCCACCTTTTTACCTAATCATACCTTTTCTGTGTGTGTATATCAGATGCTTCTGAGATTGTTTTTCTGTTTCTAGTTGTTGAATTTGTTCAAATTTCAGGAGGAGATGTCGGGAGCGCCCCTCACGGCACCATTTCTCTGATGTCCATATTTTCTATTTCTAATACTCCTTCCCCTTCTTTTTAAATTACAAAATACTTTATATTACTTATTTAAGCAATACAAATCAGATGTGTGTAAAATATGACAAAAAGCAATACTGAGTTCCCACATACCCAGTTTAACAAGTTAGAACATTAGTAACACTCTGAAAGCCCTCTTTGTGCTTTTCTGGCTACTAATTCTTTTGTTAATTATATGTGTTGAAAATTAATTTCCAAGTTTATGACTTATTTTATTGATTACTTTTGATAAACCAAAGTTCTTAATTGTAGTGTAGTCAGTGTTGTTAAACTCTGTCCTTATTCTATGTGTCTTGTTTAAGAAAAGTAACAGTAGTCTGTGGTCATGGATACTTCTGCTCAATTTTCCTTAAAATGGTGGGTTTTTTTTAATTTATCGAGGTTACATTGGTTAATAAGGCTACATAGGTTTCAAGTGTATAATTCTATGATACATCATTGGTATAATGCATTTTGTACCCACCACCCAATGTCAAAAGTTTTAAAGATTTGCTTCTTAAGTTTAAGCATCAAATGCATTTGAAATTACTTTTGTGAATGAGTGGGGGAAGGCTCTCCATGCTAGTTTTCTCTATGTGGCTGATTTTAGGAGAGTTCCTGCTGAGAGGTGGCACAGGTACCTTTTTGCCTGACAATGGACCTGGTTAGCATTTGACTAAAAACGAGAAGATCATAAAGGAGCAAAGATCCTAGCAAGATATGGGAGGTCTGAATTAAAAAGGAAAATGGCAGTAGAGTGGACAGGAGACATAAAAGGTGTTTCAGAGCTACTAACAAAGGGACTTGGTATCTGATTTCAACAGACAGATAATATTTGGATCTTCTGTCTTCTATGAATTCTTCAAAGTAAAATATTTGAGCGCCCTACTGTGCAGTGGTGTGCCTCTGCGGGCCAGCCCTTTCTTTAGACATTTGTAAGAATCTTTCTTTCAAATTCTTCAAGTCTCTGTGGCAACTCACTTTTCAATTAAAGGCTCCTTTGAGTACCTTTATTAAATGTCAACATCTTTCTCCTGAACATAGACATACAATTACCTAACAATCTCTAGATCTTTATGATTTATTACCATCTATGTGATTATTTTCATAGTGTCTGAATACTTTTGCTACATTATAATATGTAAGAGGGCAGAAGCTTTATCTACGACATCACCAGGGCTTATGCTGGTATCTGTTAAATGTTTCCTGAATAAACAAAGGAGAGAAGTAATTGTATGTAAAATTATAAAATATATTCTTTTATTCTAAAAAATGAAAAGCTTATATTGGTCTAATGTGTTTGAAATTTTAACTAGTTTTTGCTTTTCCTGCAATGGTGGAAATCTGGGGAAATGACAGAGTGAACCATTGGGTTTAGAGCCATCTGCCTATAACATCTCCTGATATACTTATAAAACAATTTGAGAAGAAGGATGACAAGCAGAAAGAACCATTATAAATACCCCAATTCAGCTTGCACATAACTATCATCTTTATTCTACACTGACAGTACTGGCAGTGACATCTAATTAATTGAACTTTTAGAGATAAAACAAAATAAAACAATGAACATTAATTGGCCCACATTCCCGACACCTGCCAGGATGGAGGTAAGCCCTTCCAAAACCATCTGCCTCCCTGCTCTCCTGCGAGCAGCATTCCCCCCCCCCCCCCCCCCCCCCCCCCCCGGCAGACCCCGCAGGGGGTGGCCTCTCTATGTTCAGCATTTGATTACCTTGTCTGTTGTAATCTGTGCTTTAGGGAAGAAACCATAATAGATGATTAAATAGATACGTAAATCAGCTTGTGGATGGGATCACACACAGACTGACTTTGGTCACATTAGAGTGTGACAAGCATGTTTTCCCTTGTTCACATCTCAGGGACAGAAACTTAAATACCTGTCACAATCTGTCTTAGGAGTTGGCATCTACTCTGATATCACAGCTAATTTAGATGAATCTAACAACCAGGTACATATTTCCTCTGAACAAGGGTTTTTTTCAAATATTAATTTGTGTGTTAGCTGGAGCTCTTGTTGAAATATAGGTTATTCAGTAGGTCTGGTAGGCATCTAAGATTACACCATTTTTTACAGACCCCCCATTGATATACCACACTTTGAAAATAAAGGTTAATTTTCTTTTTTCAACAAATTATTAGAACAAATAACAATAAAGATTCTTGGATTCTGAATAAAATCTACTTTAAAATATATGTATATTTACATAAAAGAAAAAATATCAGGGTAAGAGATTTTTCTTTTAATCGTAGATTAGATAAAAAAAATAATTGATAGTCCTTAAAGCTGTAGTAAAATATGGGTGAAATAAAAAGATTTTTATTGTATATGAAATAAAGCAGAATCAATGTTACTAAAAATCAATCAAAAGATGAATTCTAAAAACATATTCAGGATGCTAAAGGGATGTTTCAGAAGGTAAACTTACCAGAAGAGCACAGAATGACATGAAACTCAGGTCACGGAAAGACTGCAAAAGCTGACCTGGGAGGAGGTTAAGGAATTAGAATCAATAGATAAATTATGTAACAGAAGAAAATCTTCCCGAACTAGAAAGACTCTTGAGGGCAAGAAACAAGCATTAAGTAGAAACTAGCATATAAGATATCCCCTAGTATGTTTTTAAAGCAATAATAAGAAGATTCTTGCTGCCAAGTACAAAAATATCATTTTCAAAGAAGATAAAAACAGAGTAAATCTGAATTTATCCACCTTAGCAGTCAAAACCAGAAAGCAATAAAGAGACATCTATAAAACTGTTAAAACAATAAAGTGGGAACTAAGATTTTTGCATATTAACATGTCCTTAAATGTGATGGCAACAGAAAAGACATTTTCAGTCCTGCAAAGTCAAGAAATTGATCAGCAAGTACCAATCCCTGGGAGCAGTGCTCATGAAGGCAGACCGGATTATAAAATAGATCTGAAATGTGTAAGTTTTAAGTTTTTTCATGGTTTAATCAAGTTACAGAAGTTGGTAAATTAAAACACAAAGTACTTTTTGCATGCCCCTTTTATAACGCTCCGTGCACTGCATTATTCTTTTAGAGTTGCTTCCTTGTGAGCCTTGTCCTCCATTGCATAATCTTGAGAGCAAATACTTTTGTATACATTTTTACACCTTATCTCTATTATCTGGTATATGCTCTTAAAGCGTTTGTTAATTAAATATGTTGTCTTTCATGGCATAGTGGCATTTAAATCCAGTCTCTGGTCCTCTAGATCTGATCACATTGAGAACCTCTGTGAAAGAAGTAGTAACAATCACTAACAAATCCAATGTAGAGATGCTATATTGTGGCAATGTTTTCCAAACCAAATGTTAATCTTTAAAGCCACTCTGGACAGGGAACTCAACACTCAGCTTTGTGTCTGAAGCTTCACAAAGCAGGTTGTGATGAAAGAACAGAGCTGGAGAGGGAGGTGGGAAATGGCAGCTGGCCTGATGGGTGACTCCTTAATCCCAGGCACATGGAGTGTCTGGGCTGCTACTGGGGGAAAGGAACTGGTGCTCTGTGCAGGTGGCATGGTTCCTTCCTAAGACCGTGCTTTCTTTCATCACCAATCATTGCTCACTATCACCTGTCCAGGCTTCTCAGGATCTCTTTTGATGTAATTTGTGGTGTAAAGAATTATGGCAGAGGAAAACATTTCCTTCAATGTGCTCATTTAAGTCAATAAATAGCTTTGTAAATAAGTCTTTTTGTTAGCCTCTATTTGTATACATCAGTGGGTTAACTTTGACAAAAATACTAATTCATAGAATGTTATGAGTTATAATTATATTAAAATACAGAATAAACAAAATGATCATTAATGAGTATGTTTAAGGGTAGAGCTGAAAGCACATTTAAGAGATTTCTCTAGTATTAATTTTAGAAATTATATTAACTATTATCATTATTAGTAAATAGGTACATCTAAAACCTAGAGACCACATGGGGCTTCTCCTCCAAGAACACACTCAGGTTGAGGTCTGAGAAGTGAGGTAGAGGACTTTTTTACCCGTGTGCTAAATATGTAAGTGCTCACCTACCTGTGATTCCTCCACTGGAGACAGCCAACGGCTGCCTCTGACCTTCTGAAACACTTCACCCTGTGGAGGCCCGACAGAGAATTATTTTCTGAGTTTTAGGACCAAACAGGAATTTTATTTAGTTTTTTTATTTAAAATATTTTTATATTATAATAACCAACAAAAACAAAAGTATATCTCCTTACACTTAACCAAAGCAGTTTCATATATGTCATCTGACTTCATTCTTAGAAATAAGCATGTTTAGATCACAATGAGTATTTGTGAAACCTATCATACTTGGTGGTTTGCTAAATGCTTTACTAGTTTTGTGGTGTGCAGTCTATTCCTTTATTTATTTGACAGAGAAGTAGTGAGACACAGAAAGGTTACATGAGCTCTTGGAAATCACACAGGTAATAAGTGCTGAAATAAAAGTCCAAATCTACCATATTGACTTTCCTCTAGAGAATTATTTTTATTATCATTTCTCTAAGACTGCACATAGGCTTATCCCTATCTTCCTTTAAGAGTCTTGCAAAACTCACATAAATGAGTATTTTGCTTTAGTCATACTGTCCTTTGAAATATATTTATATCTTTAAATGCTGTGAGATCTTAAAGACATTAATTGTGCCTTCCCCTTAGTATCAGTAAAATGCCCAAGTTCTTCTGGCTTTATTTCCTAATCTAGTTGAACTCAGGACGTGCACTGCGTGGTACCTGGAAGGACTGCTCCCTGCTCCTTGGCCCAGATGTTGCGGGAGAGGGCAAGTCTTTTCGCTAATTTTTTCACCATTTGCCAACGGAATAGCAAAAGTTTGAGGATATAGTGATGGGATTTACATAACAGCTGCTGTAACAAAAAAACTTGTAATTAAGAGTTGACACTTATTCCCTTAATTGTATGTGTGTGCGTGTGCATGTGTGTTTACCATCTAACCTCCAACGGAAGTGTTTCCTCTTTTTGATCTTTCTCTTGAGCTCTCCATCTGTCTCCATGTAACTAGAATCCCTTTCCCTTCCTCCTGATGCCCTGAGCGTCAGAGCTCCATTACTTTACCCTGGAAATCTCAATCCTCTTCTTACTATAATATGTAGATACATGTAATCTCTTTGATGCTGTCTTCATTTTCTCACAGCAGTCTTGAGAGTGTTCCATTTCGTAGGGCAGACTGGGTATTTTCATCAATGAGGACCCCCCTACTAGGAAGCAACAGTACTTTCCTGAGTTAAGTGGACTTTTTTGTGAAGTAGAGGAGTTGTTCCTGTTTTGGTTTTGAATACCGGGTGTTCTCCCCTTTTCCATACTGATGAAAGATTGCCCTGGGCTTGGGTCTGGTATTGCTTTTGTCTCTTCGCCTTTCATTCGGCAGTTCTACTCATGGCTTTCCACCTCATAGCCCCTCTTGAGTCACAGAGGTCTTGGAACCTTTTACTTCCCAAACCTCCAAAATTCCCATTTAATAGCTGATATAACTGAAGTCCAACAACATAAAATAATTTGCTGAAAATCTACTGAGCCTGAGCTTAAATTAGAATTCCTCTAAGACTAAGAATTTGGGCTAGGACTAAAACTCCAATAAGGTAGACTTTTTCTATATTTTAAATCCCCCCAAAAGAGATATACATTCAATAACTTACCTTTCTCAGAGCTGTGACCTGTTTTCTGGCACTAGTCTTAGCGATTATTTTCTATTTTCTGTAGACCTCAGAGGCAGATTTAACAGTGGGCACACAGGGCACGCGCCCTAGGCCCCGACTTCTGAAGGGTCCCGACTTCTGATGGGCCCCGCACAATGCCAACTTTACATTTTTTTTTTCTAATATAAAGGGCCCAATATTTTCTTCTGTGCCCAGGGCCTCAACTGACCTTAATTGCCTCTAGTAGACCTCTTTTTTTCTTCTTCTTCTATTACCTGTACTCCTGGATTACTGTGCTCATGTTGGCCCAAGTGTGATTCAGTTAAACCTGAACTCTTAACTTATCACCAGGAAGAATGAAAATGTATGCCTCTTAACAATGGGTGAAAATGAATTAAATTGGGCTAAATAGAGCCACTCTTGCTACAGAGCAGTACCAGGATATGACACTGGAAGTTCAGTGTCCCTCCCACGAGCGGTGTGTTTCATGGGAACTTTTAGTATGAACAGACTGCTCCCCACAGCAGGGCTGGTGCTACCTCTCCTTTGCTCCACTTGGTACAGCAGCAGCCACTGGGTGGTCTCCTGGCAACAGAACGTGGCTGATCCTTGCAGACCTAGCTTGCTCGGGTTAAAGATTCACAGGCAAACAGTAAGGACTATTTATGATGAGCAAGAAGGGTCCTAGGAGAAGGAAACTCGCCTCCGAGGGGAGAACAGACAGTGTAGGAAAGCGCGCAGTGAATGGAAAGTCAGACGCGATGGCCAGGTTCCTTCTTCACACACATGCATCACAGCTCTCCACTAGTTCCTTCTCAAGGCCGGTCTGGGTACAGAGCCCACACCCGAGATCCAACTCAATTCAAATCTTTCTTTTAATTATACAGCATTTAGATGCATATGCTGAGATTTTAAGGAGTCTTTATTTTCTCTGCATAAAAATTCAAATTAATGTTCTTTAGCTATTGTTACATATACATTTCTGGGATGGACAGATCTTTCTGAAGGTTTCTGATTCTAATGAAGGGGAAACTGCACAAGTGCCACTCTCCTCCATCCTGAGCCACCTCATCCTGCCTTGTCCCAACCAACACACTCTTTAGAGAAACAGGCTCCCCTCAGACCAGCTTCATGCTCTAAATGTCAAACACAGTTCACTGTCCATACAATTGTATTTGAAATTCAACTTCTGCTTTGGAAAGGAACTTTTGTTCACCATTTATTACCACATGTTATTCATTTACTTTGAAGAGAGTAGATGTATTTCTGGCATTTTTTTTTTATCCTAAGAAATCACGATGATGCCTTTATGAAAAGTTTTACGAAGCATAATGAAGACATCTTTTGTAATTGGGATCACTCAGAATGCCAAATTATCAAGCTCAGCCTTGTTTGAAATCACCATTAATTTTTCTATCCTCATTAATGGAGAATTTAGTCCTATTATAATAAGAGACACTGTTGTTTTCTCACTCTAACTCAGCTAATGAATCTGGTATGCACTGGAACTAATTGTGAAATGTTGCGAAGCCAAAGCTATGTAAACTATCTTGGAATTCAACATTATGAGGAAAACATAAACTGGCATACATTGTCAAATAAATCATTGTGAATGGCGTGGTAGGAAGTTTGGAGTTAGAAGGCCTGATTTGAATTCTATCTTATTAATTTACTCATTCTTCAAATATATTGAGTGTAAACCCTATGTGAGGCTTCAAAGACATACAGTTTCCCACCAGTGTAACTTAGTGCCAACCATTGTATCTTCTCTGATCCTTTTTAAGAGCAAAATGAAAGAAATATATCTATTATATTATGATATGATAATTTTTTAAACTATAATAATATTTATCCAAGGTTCTTATGAGTTTTTAATGAGGTGATATATTAAAATAAATGAGACAACAGAGATGGATGCATTTTTATAAATCCTAAAGTAATTATTGTAATTAATTTGTTTGTGCTAATAATGAAAAACATTTTACTCTGCATCCTATACTAAGTTCCTAGAAAGGAAAAACTTATGCAGGACCTTGCTGTTAGCTTTCCAGGCTTAGTATCCCTAGCAATGGCAAGATTTAGAAGCTAGGATGTAGCATGGGAAGTGAATTCCCAAGGCTGAGGTCAAGCACTGTAATTGTCAAATGAGGTCATTAGTTAAAAAGACCATCCATGGATGAAGAGGAGGGGGCACTTGGTGAAGGCAACAGTGCCCTGGGAGGATGTTTTGAAGGGGGAATGTTCAAAACTGAATCTTGAGAGAGAGAGAAAAGGGGAAGAGTTCCAGGAATACACACAAGACGTTAGTCTAGAGGATGGTTTTGAGAGTACTAAAGTGACTGGTAATGTTAACAGTTACAATTTTGCGGTGTTCTGAACAACAGAGAGAACAGAATGGTTCTCTTTGAAGAGCCAATGTCACTTAACATGAGTCAAATGACGCTGAATCTTTAGTTCTCTGTTATTGTTTTCCAAAGTGGACAAGTTACAAACTCTAAGCTACGCATCTGTAGATCTGTCTCTCATCGCTGCTTTGTTAGATGACCATGCATGAGTATCTGGCATATATTAGATTCTCGGTAAACTTTAGCTATTTCTTCTACATTCTTTTCATACTTTCAGTGGGGCTTTTGACCTTAAATTAGAGTATAAAATCCTCATGAGAATCTACCTGCACAGTTTATAGCTCACATAACTCTTATACTTATATTACAAATATAAAGTGAGACCTGAAAATATTGTGTTGAGGACTTCTCTGGAAAGATATACAGATAAGCTCACGTTTAGTTTAACTGCAGTCATTAGATATTTTCTTGCTCTGTTGAAATTATTTCCTTGTCCATATCAAAGTTCCTTAAACATCTGAATTATTCAGTAACAAGCAGGATGGAAGTTATACTCTCAGTGACATGTCCTCTCCAGTCTAATACCAGTTGTCTACTTATGAAAAGAAACAAGCTATTTGTGAGTATTGATGGCTCCAGATTTGAGTGCATCTTGTTAAGTAGTTCAGGACATCCACAATCAGCATACATTTCTTCTTCCCTAATAAAAGGTGACCTTTCTTTTCATCTTCTTCTGTGCTTTCTCATTAGAGAGTAAGTCAGGATAATAACACTAGAAGGAGCTTGCCTGGCTTCAATTTGCTTTTGCGGTGTTGTTTTTCTCCAGTTTTTTCATTTACAATATCAAAAACAAGGTTTTGATGCATATTAAGAATAGAAGCAATTTTGAATACTTTTAAAGACAGAAAAAAAATTTTTGTGTGACAGAGACAGAGAGAGGGACAGATAAGGACAGACAGGAAGGGAGAGAGATGAGAAGCATCAATTCGTCATTACGGCACCTTAGTTATTCATTGATTGCTTTCTCATATGTGCCTTGACTGGGGACTGCAACAGGCTGAGTGACCCCTTGCACAAGCCAGCAACCTTGGGCTCAGGCTGGTGAGCCTTGCTCAAACCATATGAACCTGCGCTCAAGCCGGCGACCTTGGGGTTTCAAACTTGGGTCCTCTGCATCCCAGTCTGACACTCTATCCCCTGCACCACCGCCTGGTCAGGCAGAAAAATCTTTAAAATGGCTCTAAATCTCTTTCTTATTCAGGCAAAGCATATTTCTGATTCCTTTTTCATGCTTTGTGCCATGACCTTATTTTATTTCAAACACTGTCACAGTCCTGCTGGGCCCAGAACACAGCTGAGCAAAGGCAATGTGGACATGGACGAGCTGGCCTGTCTGTCCCTGTCATCACCTGCTCTGCAGCATCGTCCCTCCCCCACTCTCCAGCCTGGATGCCCTTTGTTAAGTGCATGACTTTATTTCTTCTCCACTGCAACGTATCTCTTTGCTACTGATTTATATGTTGCTAATTCATCCTGCACGCTTCTTCCAATGTCATCTTGCCTCTGCCTTCAATATTTACAGCTGATTCTTAAATTATAAATCCTTGTCACCAGGAAGGTGAGAGGTGGCAGTTTGGTCTGGTTGAATGAGTTGTTGCCTATACTAAACCTGAAAAAAAAAAAAAAAGCATAGATTCCTGGGCCCCCTCCTGAACTTGCTGGATTTGTTTTGAGGGATAACCCTGGAAATCTATATACTTGGTAAGCATAGCAGGAAAGCTCACTACTTAGGAGTGCTTAGGAAGCCAGCCCCGCAGAGTCCAGAGTGCGAGCCTGAAAATCCGAGCGTGTGTTGCAACACTGCAGTTACTATCCGCCGAGACCTCTCCTAACCATGTGTTCCCATTCAAAAATGCAGACAGTACCAACTTACACTCGCAAAAAGGCTGAGATTTAAGGTCGTCTCTATCATTCAGCTTCCCTTTTTGATCTAATTGTTCTTCTGAAAGTTGGTAAAAATATTGTTGCTTTTTTTCCCTCTCACCAAACTGGCCTGGGTTTTGGAACCATAGCTGTGATTTTGGTTCCCTGCAGACATGAGTCAGTGGAGACTTGCAGGACAAAACAAAGGATTTCAGGTTCTCTGAGAAGTAACAACTGATAGGAACAACTCTGCCTCATGGATACTCGGGCAGTCTGAACTTACAATGGAAAGCCATGGGACATGCCCGGAAGAGAGTCAGAGGAGTGCTTATCCCAGGAATGACAAGGGAGCAAGTGTCAGCTCTCCAAATGCCTATCTCCTGGATGCAGTGGACCTTGGACACAGTTCAGAAGTCTAAATCCAAATAGACCCAGAGCATAGAGTAGCTCGGGAAGATGAGCATGTCCTTAGTGGGGACTTCCTAGGCTCAAGAACAGAGAAAGCTACAAAAGACAAGAGAACAAAGCAGGCTCCACTATCAGCAGCACCCTGAGCGGTGCATACCGGAGATGAAGGCATGAACAGTGGCTCACCGTCCAGACCTGCTGCACAATTGCAAATGTTTGCTGGTGTTACAGTGATCTGACCTGTGTCCACTTTGATCCTCAGAAGATCTGTCAAGTCAGAGCCTGCCCTACACAATTCTTCTATAGAGTAGTTGCAGGTGAGATCTGTGGATGTACCTGTGGCTGGCTTAGATGAACAAGCAGCTTTTCAGCCCTGAAGATGGGAGGGACAGGCTCTGGTTGTGTGAGCAGAGGTCGAACGAGGAACTCAGCTGGGGGTGTGGTGAATAGGACAGCATTTTGCTAATATGTCATCCTGCTCAGCCTGTGTTCATGCACATCAGTCCCAGATGTCCCCTACACTGACTTGGGGTCTGCATGGCTTGGTTAGGAGGCTGGTCCAAAGAGAAACAGAATAACTGGTATTTGACCACAGGCCTTTTTGGTATGTACCTGGGCCCCTGCAAACTCTAGCCTAGTCTCAGAGGCTACTAAGGCCTCTTTCTAAGGCCGTAGGCTTCATAGTAGTTCTGACTTGTTGTTCCATTCATTCATGCATTCATTGGTTGATTCCTGCATGTGCCCAGATTGGGGATCAAACCTGCAACCTCGGTGCATCGTCATGATGCTCAGTCTGACCTGAGCCATCAGCCAGGTCTAATTGGGCAATGGAAACGCTTGACAGAACTAGCACAAAGTGTAGGCCTCATCTTTATTAGTGCCTTTTTTCTTTTTCCTTGTTTTGTCATCCAGCTCCTCGAAATATTTGTTTTTGCACTAACTCTTCTTGTATTTACATAATAAACTATCACTGTAATTTATCTTGATTCTCTGAGAGTCATGAATAGCAGAACATTCCTTAAGATAATTCTAAGTGGGGACAGAGGCCTAAGAGTGAGTGGTGTTGCCCTGGTACTGAGAGGAGTGTCAGATTTGGGGATGGCAACGCACTGAAATTGAAACCATGAGCATCCATAGCATCGGGCCCCTTCGTGGTAAGCAGAGGTTCTCATGGTTTAGCAGTGGTAGTCAGCCTGGTCCCTACCGCCCACTAGTGGCCGTTTCAGCTTTCATGGTGGGCAGTAGCGGAGCAACCAAAGTATAAATAAAAAGATTTAACTATAGTAAGTTTTTTATAAAGATTTATTCTGTGAAAATATGACATAAGGTACTTGGTAAGTAATTATTATTATATGCTTTAACTTGCTGTAACTCCACTTTATAAATTTTATAAAGTAAAGTTACTTCTCTACTTTATAAATCACCATTACTGTGGAACAGGTGGGCAGTTAGAAAATTTTACTACTGACAGAGATACAAAAGTGGGCAGTAGGGATAAAAAGGCTGACTACCCCTGGCTTAGAGAAACTCTCAGAATACAGCAAGGCAGTGGCGGGATTCAGCCAATTCGCACCTGTTTGGCAGAACTGATACCTAATTTTTTGTTGCATTCAGCAAACCTGTTGTTAAAATGGTGCTTATAATCAGTGTTCTCTCTAAGGTGTGCGCTGGCCAATGTGGAAATCACAAATTTATATTCCTTACTCTTTTTAACATTCATCTGTGCAACAATGTATTCTAAGCGCCCCTAGCAATGTTCATTCCATCCACAGGTGAAAACAGTTGCAAGTGAGGACGCCAATCAAGAAGCAATATGGAAATATCTTAAATAATAGTTTTATTGGTTTATTTCAGGTATATTTAGTATTTTTGTTAATATTTTAAAACTCTTATAACAATCTAGTTTTGTGTACCTCTTTTATTGTTCTTATTTATGTATTAAATGCATGAAATAATAAACTACTTTTCAGTATATTATCTTTTTAATACTTAAAATGGTCATTAGGATGGAGAACCAGTTGTTAAATTGAATCCCACCATTGTGGGATACGTTTTTGGGACCAGGCTATGCGATCCTGCAGTGGAAAGAAACAGAAGAAATATCATTTATTCGTTTAACACATTCATCAAGCACAAACTAGACACCAAAATATTGTGGTGAGCACATCAGGTTTGGTTTTTGGGACTACAGAGCTGAGAGAGTAGCAAGGGAGACTGATGATATGAAGACAGCATGTTCACCCTCATACCCTCCCCAAGACTAAGCTACTGATTTTCCCAGCTACTGGGAGACTTTTCTGCTGATGGCTGACAGCTGACTACCTCTCCAGGAACTGACTTTTGCTGAAAAGAGCTGCCAAAGGCTCATGTAGCATCCTGCAGCTGATGGTCACAGGGGACCATCCTCTCAGAACAATTTATCTTCAGTGCAACCAGAGGGTTAGGCTGAGGGCTTGATTACAACAGCAGAATAGTTCAGTCACTCCTTCTGTTTTTTTATTTGTTGACACATAATTCATATATCAGAAAAAAAAACCCTAAATATAAAATTCAGTGTTTTTCAGTGTATTCACTAAGTGGCTAAACTGTCACCATACCTAATCCTCAAAACAACATCAATAGCAACAACAAAAATTCATGGCCGTTAGCAGTTGCCCCCTATGATCCCTACCCTCTGTCCCTGACAGCCACTGCTCTACTTTCTGTCTCTACGGTTTGCATGTTCTGGGTATTTAATATGTGTGGAGTTACACAGAATCTGGCCTTTTGTTTCTGGCTTCTATTACAAAGCACAACAGTTTCAAGGTCCATCCATGTGGTTTCAGATGGCTGGCATCCCTCCCCGGGGGTCGACAGGGCCTGCAGAGGCTCCTCACTGGACTGGCAGGGGAAGACTCACTGTCCTAGGCCATTCAGACTGTAAACTGGTGGCTTATGAACAACAGAAATATTTTTCTCATGGTTCTACGGGCTGGAAATCTAAGATCCAGGCAGGAGCAGATTCAGTGTCTGAGGGGAGCCCACTTCGTGGTTCATAGACAGACTTCTTTCCTCTGTAACCTCACAGGGCAGAAAGGGCAAGGGGGCTCTTTGATACCTTTTTGATAAGAGCTCCAATCCCATTAACGATGAGTCTGCCCTCTGACCTACCTAATCACCTCCCAAAGGGTCCACCTCCTCATACCATCACATTGGGTGTTAGGATTTAACATAGAATTTCAGGGGATACTAACATTCATTCCATAACCTCCACTTCACTCCAAAGAGTATATTACTCTAAAGAATAAATTTTTTCAACCTGACCAGGTGGTGGCGCAGTGGACAGAGCATCAGACTAGGACTCAGAGGACCAGGTTTGAAACTGCAAGGTTGTAGGCTTGAGCGTGGGATAATAGATACCACCCCATGGCCGCAGCCTTGAGCCCAGAAGTCGCTGGCTTTAATCCCAAGGTCACTGGCTTGAGCCTAAGGTCACTAGCTTGAGCAAGAGGTCACTCACTCTGCCATAGCACCCCCTCTACTCATATATCAAGGCATATATGAGAAAGTAGTCAATGAACAAGTAAGGAGCCTCAATGAGGATTGAAGCTTCTCATCTCTCTCCCTTCCTGTCTGTCCCTATCTGTCCCTCTCTCTGACTCTCTCTGTCTCTGTCAAAAATAAAAGAAAAATTAAAAAAAAAAATTTTTCAATGACGTAAATTAAAGCACAGGCAAGTTAATATTCAAAACATGTCATAGCTCAGGTTACGGATTTGTTTATTTATATATTGTGGAGGAGGAAGAATATTCTGTAGCAATTATTATCATGTAACTTCTAATTAAATATTATAAAGGTGACCCTATTATATGAGAAACACATGCAATTATGTTTGGTCCCGGCTGTAAAAAATGCTTACTTTCTATATATTATACGCTAACATACAATATGGAGTGGATTTCTGCTTATTTATATAAAAAGAAAATTCAATTAGTGTATTTAGCATACATTATGTAGTCTAGATGTTTGCAGCTTGATTGTCACTTTGGAGATATTTTAGGCTATTGTGTTGAATCATGGAGTAAGCTTTATGCTCAGAAAGTCTAAAGGGAAAATGTAAGAGGGTAGGATGTGTTCAACAGCTGACTGGAATTGAATATTTTTGCATTTATATATTTAAATTAAATTTTGATTAGCTATTTCAAACTTTTTCAAGCATTAGGAACTCATAATCACAGACAGTTTGGTATGAAGGATACTGTAATCAGCCAGTCTGTTCTCCTCCTTAACATAAAAAGAAACTGAGTCTGAGTGGAGCATGTGGGTAATGATAGATCCTAGGTCCATGATGGCGAACCTTTTTATAAAAACCGCCCGCTTTTGCAGTGCTGGTCAACCTGATCCCTCCCGCCCACTAGTGGGAGTTCCAGCTTTCATGGTGGGTCAATCGCGGCACTGTTTGGTTGCTCTGCTACCGCCCACTAGTGGGAGTTCCAGCTTTCATGGTGGGTCAATCGCGGCACTGTTTGGTTGCTCTGCTACCGCCCACTAGTGGGCGGGAGGGACCAGGTTGACCAGCACTGCAAAAGCGGGCGGTTTTTATAAAAAGGTTAGCCATCATGGTTCTAGGTTGTAGGAAAAATAGAAGCAAGACATCTCCCTGGATCCAAATCTGACCACTCCAGCACTGGAACTTCATTTCTGCAACAAGTGGCTTGAGTGTTTTCCAATGTGGCTTCATGCTGTTAATTTAAAACGTGTGTGAGTTTATTAAGACATTTGTGAGTGGGGACAGAGCGAAAAAGGCCATGCAACCCTTTCCAGCAAGTTGTCACAATATCTAGATATTAGAAAGCTGCACAAGGATGAAGACACCTCACCTTTCATTCATTTGCAGAAAGAATTTTTTCATTCCCATTCATTGGTAGTCAGAGACAAGTCTTTCTCACACTGAGTGAGGACCTACCTGGCCCAGAGCACATTCTAGGAAGTCAGTGTATCACCTCAGTTCTTGGGTGGTATGGGCTACCCTCATGCCTCAGCTCCATTTGGAGAAATAATCCCCGAGAGAGATCAAGCAAGGTATTTTAGTGACTGCAGAAGTGAAAGGAAATCCTCATTCAGAAGCAGAGTCTGAATTGTAAATTTTAGTGATAACTAGTTGTCTGTATATGTGATAATTCTGCGATTCCTGATGCTTAGAAATATTTAATAAACAAATCTCAAAATAGCTTTCATAAATCTATTTGACCATGCCCTGAAACCAAAACCATAGTTAATTCACTTGAAGCAGAGATATAATAAGTTCAAATAGCAAAACATCTTCCAAAATCTATTTAAACAAGATAAATAAAAACTAGCTTATGTTTTTATTAAAAGTAAGTTTATGGGAGGCCTCTTTGTTTCATTAAATTTAAATGCATCATTATCAACTTAATATAATCCCACTAGTATCACCATGCAGTGACAACCACTGTTAATATTTTCACATGTCTTCTTTGAGCTTTGTTTTATTTTTACTATTTGTATAGGTTTTTAAAAGGGTGTTTTCAATCCTGTCACAACAGAAGGAGGATGCTTCTCTGCCCCCCTGTAAAGAATGTTTCCAAAAAGGTTCTCTGAAACTCTGCATTCCCTCAACAGAGAGAAGACTCACCATCTTCAGCATGAGCTGCTCCTAGACCAACCAAAGTTGGTCAGGATGATTGGTATGGCATGAGAGCCACCAACCTAGCCAGAGCCTTGGCCAAAGCAAGCATGACATCAAAGAAAGAAGCTTTTATGAAATATATTTGATTATGAAAAAAGTCCTGTTAAGGATATACCAAGTCTATTTTCCATCCAGATATCCAGACTTGAGTGAGAGAAATGTGCTCATTGGAATTTTCTGCCATTGTTTATTACTATACTTGCCTAAACATAGGATAAAAGAACAATGAAGTAGGACGCTTGTTAGATGTCAGGACGAATGTAGGTCCATTTTAGAACTGAGAAGCAGGCCAGAGAGATTAAGCCAAGCTTCCTAGGCACCACGGCTGGTAGAGTGCCCATACTTCACTGGCCTTCCTGGGTGCCATTTTTTCGTCTCTTTAGAGGGAGTGCCTGGATTTTTCTCATCTGGCCTCTGAGACTTAGAGCAAAGATGATGTTACCTTAACTCATGAATTGTAAGAACATGAATATTCTAATATGCCTGACAGACATCTGTTTGAATTTTGCCATTCCTCAATTGTTTTTTTGTTTTGTTTTTTATCTTATTTTTATTAATTTTAATGCAGTGACATTGAAAAATCAGGGTACACATGTTCAGAGAAAACATCTCCAGATTATTTTGACCTTTGATTATGCTGCATACCCCTCACACAAAGTCAAACTGTCTTCCGTCACCTTCCATCTGGTTTTCTTTGTGCCCCTACTCTCCCCCTACCCCCTCCCTCTCCTTCCTCACCCCCTCCCCACCCCTGCACCCCACCCATGTTACCATAACATTCTTGTCCATGTCTCTGAGTCTCGTTTTTATGTCCCATCTATGCATGGGTTCATAGAGTTCTTAGTTTTTTCTGATTTACTTATTTCACTTTGTATAATGTTATCAAGGTCCATCAATGTTATTGTAAATGATCCGATGTCATCATTTCTTTTGGTTGAGTAGTATTCCATAGTATATATGTACCAAAGCTTTTTAATCCACTTGTCCTCTGATGGACACTTGGGCTGTTCCCAGATCTTCGCTATTGTGAACAATTCTGCTATAAACATGGGGGTGCATTTATCCTTCTGGAACCGTTTTATGGTGTTCTTAGGGTATATTCCTAAAAGTGGGATGGCTGGGTTAAAAGGCAGTTTGATTATCAATTTTTTGAGGAATCTCCATACTGTTTTACACAAAGGCTACACGAGTCTGCATTCCCACCAGCAGTGCAGGAGGGTTCCCTTTTCTCCACATCCTCACCAGCACTTATTCTGTGTTGTTTTGTTGATGAGCACCATTCTGACTGGTGTGAGGTGATATCTCATTGTGGTTTTAATTTGCATTTCTCTAATGATTAGTGATGATGAGCATTTTTTCATATGCCTTTTGGCCATCTGTATGTCCTCTTTGGAGAAGTGTCTCTTCATTTCTTTTGCCCATTTTTTGGTTGGATTGTTTGTCTTTCTAGTGTTGAGATTTACAAGTTCTTTATAAATTTTGGTTATTAACCCCTTATCAGATGTACTGTCAAATATGTTCTCCCATTGTGGTAGTTTGTCTTTTTATTCTATTCCTATTATCTTTGACTGTGTAAAAGCTTTTTAGTTTGATATAGTCCCATTTGTTTATCCTGTCTTTTATTTTTCTTGCCCATGGAGATAAATCAGCAAATATATTGCTGCGAGAGATGTCGGAGAGCTTACTGCCTATGTTTTTTTTCTAAGATGCTTATGGTTTCATGCCTTACATTTAAGTCTTTCATCCATTTTCATTATATTTTTGTGAGTGGTGTAAGTTGGTGCTCTAGTTTTATTTTTTGGCAGGTTGCTTTCCAATTTTCCCAACAGCATTTGTTGAAGAGGCTGTCTTTACTCCAATGTATGCCCTTACCTCCTTTGTCAAATATCAGTTGTCCATAGAGCTGTGGGTTTATTTCTGGGTTCTCCGTTCTGTTCCATTGATCTATCTGCCTGTTCTTATGCCAGTATGAGGCTGTTTTGAATACAATGGCCTTGTAGTATGGCTTGATATCAAGAAGGGTGATACCTTCCACTTTATTCTTCTTTTTTGAGATTGCTGAGGCTATTTGTGTTCTTTTTTGTTTCCATATAAATTTTTGTAATATGTGATCTATATCTTTGAAGTATGTCATTGGTATTTTAATTGGTATTGCATTGAATTTATAGATTGCTTTGAGTAATATACACATTTTAATGATGTTTATTCTTCCTAACCATGAGCATGGTATATGCGTTCACTTGTTTGTATCTTCCTTGTTTTCTTTTATCAATGCTTTGTAATTTTCCGAACACAAGTCTTTAGTCTCCTTGGTTAAGTTAACTCCTAGGTACTTTATTTTTTTGGTTGTAACAGTGAAGGGGATTGTTTTTAAGAGAAATCTTAATTTCTCTTTATGACTGTTCATTCTTGGCCTATAAAAATGCTTCTGATTTCTGGGTATTGACTTTATATCCTGCCACTTTGCTGAATTCATTTATCAGGTCCAGTAGTTTTTTGACTGAGACTTTAGGGTTTTCTATATACAATATCCTATCATCTGCAAATAATGATAGTTTTACTTCTTCTTTTCCAACTTGAATGCCTTTTATTTCTTCTTCTTGTCTGATTGCTGTGGCTAGGACTTATAGGACTATGTTGAATAAGAGTGGTGAAAGGGGGCACCCCTGCCTTGTTCCTGATCTTAAGGGGATTGCTTTTAATTTTTGCCCATTGAGTATGATGTTGTCTGTGAGTTTCTCATAGATGGCTTTTATCATGTTGAGGTATGTTCCCTGTATCCCCACTTTGCTGAGAGTTTTGATCATGAATGGGTGCTGGATTTTATCCAATGCTTTTTCTGCATCTATTGAAATTATCATATGGTTTTTCTCCTTCTTTTTGTTTATATGATGAATCACATTGATAGATTTATGAATATTGTACCAGCCTTGCCTCCCCAGAATAAATCCCACTTGATCATGGTGTATGATTTTTTCCATATATTGTTGGATCCGGTTTGCTAATACTTTGTTGAGGATTTTAGCATCTATATTCATCAGGGATATTGGCCTATAATTTTCTTTCTTTGTGTTGTCTTTGCCTGGTTTTGGAATCAGAATTATGCTCGCTTCATAAAAGTAGCTTGGAACTCTTCTTTCCTTTTCAATTTTTTAAAATAGTCTGAGAAGGATAAGAGTTAGTTCTTCTTTGAATATTTGGTAGAATTCAGTTGTTAAGCCATCAGGCCCCGGACTTTTCTTTGTTGGGAGTTTTTTGATAACTGTTTCGATCTTATTTCGTGTAATTGGTCTGTTTAGGTTTTCTGATTCTTCCAGATTGATTTTTGGAAGATTGTATGTTTCAAGGAATTTGTCCATTTTATCTAGGTTGTCTAGTTTTTTGGCATACAGTTCTTAATAGTATTTTCTTACAATATTTTGTATTTCTGTTGTGTCAGTTGTTATTTCTTCACTCTCATTTCTAATTTTATTTATTTGAGTCCTCTCTTTCTTTTTCTTGGTGATTCTAGTTAAAGGTTCATCAATCTTGTATACCTTTTCAAAGAACAAGCTCCTAGTTTCATTGATCCTCTGTATTGTTTCTTTAGCCTCTATGTCATTTATTTCTGCTCTGACCTTTATTATTTCCTTTCTTCTACTACATTTGTGCTTTACTTGCTGTTCTTTCTCTAGTTCTTTTAGATGCAGGGTTAAGATGTTTATTTGATTCTTTTCTAGCTTCTTAAAGTGTGCTTGTAGTGCTATGAACTTCCCTCTCAGGACTGCTTTTTCTGTGTCCCATAAATGTTGAGTTGTTGTATGCTCATTATCCTTTGTTTTTAGGAATTATTTTTTCTTCTTTGATCTCATTCTTAATCCATTCATTATTTAACACCCTGCTATTTAGTTTCCATGTGTTTGAGAATTTTTCAGCTTTTCTGTTGTGGTTGATTTCTAATTTCATGCCATTGTGATCAGAGAAAGTGCTTGATATGATTTCAATCTTGCTAATTTGTTGACACCACTTTTGTGCCCTAAAATGTGGTCTATCCTACAAAATGTACCATGAGTACTTGAAAAGAATGTATATTCTGCTGCTTTATGGTGAAAGGTTCTGAAGATATCTATTAAATCGAGTTGATCTATTATGTCCTTTAAGTCTGCTGTTTCTTTGTTAATTTTCTTTCTTGAGGATCTATCTAGTGATGTTAGTGGGGTATTAAAATCCCCTACTATTATAGTGTTGCTGTTGATCTCGCTTTTTATATCCATCAAAGTCTGCTTTATATATTTAGGTGCGCCTATATTAGGTGCGTTGATATTTATAATAGTTATATCTTCCTGTTGGATTGCTCCCTTTATCATTATGTAGTAGCC
Organism: Saccopteryx leptura; assembly: GCF_036850995.1. Taxonomy (NCBI): domain Eukaryota; kingdom Metazoa; phylum Chordata; class Mammalia; order Chiroptera; family Emballonuridae; genus Saccopteryx; species Saccopteryx leptura. The sequence goes on from NC_089511.1 coordinate 84,596,494, forward strand.
TTCTTTATCTCTTACTATATTATATGTCTTAAAGTCCATTTTGTCAGATATATGTATTGCTACCCCAGCTTTTTTTTCATTTCCATTTGCATGAAATGTTTTTTTCTATCCTTTTACCTTCAACTTAAGTGCATCTTTTGTTTTAAGGTGTGTCTCTTGTAGACAGCATATCTAAGGGTCCTGTTTTCTTATCCATGCAGCTACCCTATGTCTTTTGATTGGTTCATTTAATCCATTTACATTTAAGGTTATTATTGATATATAGTTGTTTATTACCATTTTATTCTTTAAAGCTGTATTCCTCTTTTGCTATATTCTTTTCCCACTTTGTTCTGCTTACACCATGCCCCTTAACATTTCCTGCAGCATTGGTTTGGTTGTAATGAATTCCTTGAGTTTTTTTTTGTCTGGGAAACTTTTTATTTCTCCTTCAATTTTAAGTGATAGCCTTGCTGGATAAAGAAGTCTTGGTTGTAGGTTCTTGTTCTGCATTATTTTGAATATTTCTTGCCATTTCCTTCTGGCCTCAAGTGTTTTTGTTGAAGTCTGATGTCACCCTATGGGGGCTCCTTTATAGGTGTTAGCCTTTTTTTCTCTAGCAACTTTTAATAATTTCTCTTTATCACTTAGCTTTGGTATTTTAATTTTGATGTGTCTTGGTATATGTTTCTTTGGGTTTCTCTTTAGTGGAGTTTGTTGTGCTTCCTGAGCTTGTGAGAGTTTCTCCTGCATTAATTTAGGGATGATATCAACTATGATATGATTGAACAAAGTCTCTATCCATTGTTATTTCTCTTCTTCTTCAGGAACACCTATAATGTGGATGTTTTTTTTCTCTTTATCTTGTCACAGAGCTCTCTAAGAGTTTCCTCAGATTTTGAGTCTCTTCTTTTTTCTTCTCTGCTTTCATGCCTTCATTCTAGTTGTTCTCCTAGTCACTGATTCGACCCTCAGCTCTATCCATTCTGTTTTTAATTCCTTCCATTGTGGTCTTCATTTCTGATATTGTATTTGTCATATCTGACTGATTCTATTTTAATATTTCAATATCATTTTTTATACTCGCTATTTCTTTATTTAGGTGTTCATGATGACCATCATTGTTGTTCTAAGATCCCTAAGCAGCCTTACAATTATTATTTTGAACTCCGCATCTGGAAGTTGGATTATTTCCATTTCGCTCAGTTCATCTCCTGACGATTTCTCTTGTGGTTTTATTTGGATTGCACTTCTTTGTTTTCTCATTATGTCTGTGTGTTTGGGTGTTTTCTTTGTAGAGCTGGTTGAGTCTAGGCTTGGTGTTGTCTGCATCCAGTTTTCTTTTTTTTTTTTTTTTTCATTTTTCTGAAGCTGGAAACAGGGAGAGACAGTCAGACAGACTCCCGCATGCGCCCGACCGGGATCCACCCGGCACGCCCACCATGGGGCGGCGCTCTGCCCACCAGGGGGCGATGCTCTGCCCATCCTGGGCGTCGCCATATTGCGACCAGAGCCACTCTAGCGCCTGGGGCAGAGGCCGAGGAGCCATCCCCAGCGCCCGGGCCATCTTTGCTCCAATGGAGCCTTGGCTGCGGGAGGGGAAGAGAGAGACAGAGAGGAAAGCGCGGCGGAGGGGTGGAGAAGCAAATGGGCGCTTCTCCTGTGTGCCCTGGCCGGGAATCGAACCCGGGTCCTCCGCACGCTAGGCCGACGCTCTACCGCTGAGCCAACCGGCCAGGGCCTGCATCCAGTTTTCAGTTGTGTTGTTTCTAGGTCTTCTTGGGTTGGCATCAGCTATTATTTGTAATCCACTTTCGAATTTGGGCCGCTTTGAAGTCTTGATTTGTTTGTTTTATTAAGTGGTCATTGTCTTGTTTGCTGATCTCAGCAGGGGGCTTATTTGAAACTGTATCCAGGAATGCTGTGGGTGTGAAATGAGGCTCTGAAGGCCTCTTCTGCCAGTTAATCTCTCTGAGGGCAGGTTGCTTTCTCAGCTTCATAGGGGGAGGTATATCTTAGATCTCCAAGGAGACCTGAGTTACTGCCCCTCCTCTCCACTTCTTGTTTTCAGCTGTGTCTTGTTGCGTTGATTGGAGCTGAAGAGATGTCTGTATCTCTGTGACCTGGAAGTACTTTTGTATTTTGCTTTGTGGAAGGATCAGCCCCTCCCCCAGTTATGGCCACCTCCAGCACTGAATGAGTCAGCTTTTTAGGTTGTCCCCTGCATTCCTCAGCCCCTCACCATCTGTCTCTCTCTCTCCTTTCTTTTTGGAAGACATGCGGGCCCTTTCAACACACCTCATTCCCTGGTCACCAGGCACGTTGCTGTGAGCAGTATTTACTGCTCTTTTTCTTGGAATGAGATCCCTTCAGGGCTCTCAGCCTCACCCCCCTCTGTTCCTGTAAGCAGGGGAGATTCAGGCACTCCCTACCAGGTTTGTGTGGCTTCTTCTTTGCTCCTTAGTTTTTGAGAACTGTTCTTGTAGTCCAGATTTGGTTTTTCACAATGATTGTTCATAAATTAGTTTGTAATCCAGTTCGGTGGTGTGAACTGGGTGTCTGTGCATCTGCCTACTCTGCTGCCATCTTCACGTCCCCCTCAATTGTTTTAATGATTTTTCATTAAAAGGCAAGATTATTTCTCTTGGCTGAACCATAAATTTACAAATCATGAAAACTTGGGTAAATTGCAAAAATAGATTGTGAGCAGTTATCAGAGGGGAAAAAGCCATATAAAATTTAACTGGCAATGGAATAAAATGAAATTCAATGCCAACGTAACCAAGGTTCTTCTGTGTTCTTCATATGATGCCCTGTGGCTGTAATGCTAGGCATTTGATGGGAGTCAATGTCATGAAAACTCTGAAAAACATAATAAGGAAACATTTGATAAACAGTTGCTCCTGTAGGTGAAAATTTGCCTTTTGCCGTGAAGTATGTAGTCTGAGCAAATGAGACCTTTTGTTTTTATTGTTTTAGTAAATCTTATAAGGTGTTTTTTGTTTATTGGTTGGTTTTTAGGTTTGAGGGTATGTGCAACAGAGGTTTAAGTTTTAAGCACGTGTTCATGATGTCCCTGATGACAGGATTGTACAGTTGTCATGTAGTTGTCACTGACTGCAGCTCTAATGACTTTGGAGAATGGACTTGGTGGGAGTGCACAGTGAGAGAGACAGATCTGGACTTTGGTTCATAATGTGCTTGTGCCAACTAATTTGTGTTGCCACAAAAAATAAAGCAATTCCTACCAGGGAAACAGTTGAAGGGACCTATTTAGTCAAACTGGCATGTGAAGATTGGGTTCTTAAAGCTATGGAATAGTTCAAGTAATGAGACAGGAAGAGTCAGAACAGGACCATAAAGGAGGCATCCAGAGTTGCAAATTTCTGGCATAAGTGCACATGGGTGGATCTCTAGGCTGACTGTCTGCTAATGTATTATCTGACTGGAGCAGTGTTTGTAAAACAAATAGAATTTGAATGCCTATATGTTAGGTGTAGAACCCACTGCTTATTTTTTGCTTTACATCTAACTCTAGACTTACATTTATATCCCTACCTGGTCCCTGAGAGCTTTGAAGATTGCTAACTGGTCCATCTGTGTGCTTAGTTAACCTGCTCACTGAAATTAATTGGCCTTTACCAGGACCATTGGGGCCATGAAGAGATAAGACCCAAGTAGAATGTCTTAATTGACCTGGGCAGGTTCCTCTAAGTGGTGCTGAGCCAGGAGATTCAATAATATTTTAAGTAAACAAGAAAGTTACTTAACTGATAGGAGGGCAATCTGAACTTGAGACTGGTGACACATCATTTTAAAATAATAAAAAAAAAAAAAATGAGCCACCTTCTCCTGATGTGATCTCTATTGAGATTAAGGTCCAGATAATTCTTTAATTAGCATCTTGTGAGAATACAGGATTTTTTGGTTGATTAGTTTTGTTTTATTTTTAGCATAGCTAATGTAGCCTTATTAAGAAAGTATCGTTATTAGAAGTCTGTGTCTCTGAGAGAAGAAATTCACCTAAGGTCATGGCTGGAAGGGATGGAGCCAGGACTGGAGTCAACATTGCCTCATGTGCCCTCCCTTCATACTCCCATCGGGATGAGAGTGCCACAATTTTATTTAAGAGAGGACTTGTTTGCACATGGGGGTGTCCACATTCTTTTGTTTTTCATCTGCTATACAGAAATGCCTGACTCCTAGATGTTGCCTGATTGGTCCTATTCTCTCCCTTTGCAATTCATTACAAGCAAGGGCTGGAGAGCTTCTTCTGGAGCATTATGTTACAAATGTGTAAATTTGAATTACTGCCATTGGGAAAGTAAAATAAATAAGTTCTTTAAAATATGACCCTGTCTAAGATACAGATCCTCTGACCTTCTTCCACCTCACCCAGGGGGAGCTGGTCTGTGGTGATGGACACTTCCTCAACAATATCTTGGAAGCTTGAGTCAAGGTCTCAGACTCATAACTGAAATCATTTCAGTTTAGATATTTCTCCCCATTATTGCCAACTAGTCCAAGCACTCTGTGTACCTAAACCCTTTTGAACTTTCACTGTTTTTCAGGTGCTGACAGTGGCAGGAATACCAATTGGCATAACCTTTTTGAAAAGCAAATAGGGGATATATAGCAATTTTAATATATGGGGATATTGAAGGAATATATATTCATGATTCAGTAATCCCCATGCTGGGAAATGGAACTGTGATCATAGATTTATGAGCAAGGCTGTCATAATATTGCGTAGTCATTTATTATGGCACATCTTATAAAAATATGCCATTAGAGGGGATTTTAAAATATAAATAACTGTGCATCCATATGTTAGAAAATTATCCTACCATGATAAAATTATGTATTTGAAAAAAATTATTTAATGATGTGAGGAAGTTCTTAAGATAGGATATTAACACAAAGCAGAAATAAAAATGTATGCAATTATGTGTGTATGTATTGAATATCACAGGTCTCATTAGCCTATGCATGCAAGGAGGTCACATGAAAGTCCAGATTACAAGGGCTTTACAACCTTATTACCTTTCACAAAGCAAATAGCCACCTATGCTCAGCACTGAATTGAAGCAGACCATTTCCCTCTTTTCCTGTCCTTCTTGTCAGAGCTCTTTCCATTCACCTTGCTGTGCATGTATTTCATCAGAACCGTTGCTAGCTGAAATACTTGGACCTCAGGACACCATTCTGTTAGATAAGAGATAGTCTTCATTCTAAAATTTTGCTATGATTTAAAAAAATTTTTTTTATTGATTTTAGAGAGGGGGGAAAGACAGAGAGAAAAAAACATCAGTCTGTTGTTCTACTCATCCACGTATTCATTGGTAGCTTCCTGTATGTGCTTTCTGACTGGGGATAAAACCCACAACCTTGGTGAATTGGGGTGGTGCTCTAACCAACTGAATTACCCAAGGAGGGCTAAAATTTTACTTGTCTTTTAATCTTGCACACTGACATTGAGATAAGGAAACCATCAGGAAGACAATGTAGCTAATGCCTAATAATATATAGACTCTTGGTAGACCCTCCACCAAAGTTATCTATCTATTCTTAGTTACTCCCCTCACCCTCTCTTTTTAGTATGGAACTTCAACAGATCTGGATAGCATTCTGCTTATTCATTTTAGGCCCGTGGTGCTATTTTGCTCCCATCAACTACAAAAATAAGGAGTCTTAATTCTGACCCAGACCCAGACCCTGAGGATGCTGCTGTTACCCACTGACAGATGCTGCCAACATGGCCTGCCTGCCAAGATCTCTAAATGTTGCTGCTTGTGGCTGTGGTCCATCTTCCCACCTATTAAGACTTCTCTGAGGCCACCTGCTTGCCTGGCTGCCCACCAGTTGCCTAATAACTCTTTACTTGCTGGAACCCATGTTCCACCATCCTTCTGGTTAGCCTGCCATCAACAGTAACTAAAGCTGCACCTCCAATATCAATCCCACCCCAGCAGAAAAATCTAGTTCCAAGGTCAAGGATCTTCCAGCTAACCAACACCCACAGCAGTAACCCTGCCATACCTGGGCATAATACATCGATGGTTCCTGAAACATCATGTGACATGGCATACATATTGTAAGATGTTTCATCTTTTAGCTGTTCCAGTTTCTCCAGATTAAGTTATTGGAAGAAATGGGAAGCTGAAATTTCAGTGTATTTTTTGAAGATTAAGAATTGATAAGAGAAGAAATATAGCTGATTTAATATTCTTGTCTTCAACCTGCTTCATATGAGAATAGAGATGATGCCAGGTTGTTAACAATCATAAAGCCAATTACTTTGTTTCTTGGTGTGATACAGTGCACCTGTAAAATAAATAAATAAATAAAATAAGGCATGGTAGCATAGATCAGCAAATATAAATTGGCAGCTCTATCAGTCTGGGTATACTATGCCCAGACCATCAATCATTATTACTGCATTGTATTATTTGCTCTTACATAGAGTGAGAGCCAGTCCTTAGCCATCAGGTTATGTCTCTGCTGGTCTCAGATCTCCGTGGTACTACAAATCGAACCTGCTGCTTTTTTATCCATCCTTAACCATAGACAGTTTAGGCTAACAGCAAAAAAAGGACTTCACTGGTAAAACTAATTTTGAGCCTTTGCTCACCTTTGGCCTTGTTCTTCTTTTACTGGCCTGGGTCCTAAAAGGGGTAGTTTCGTGGAGAAAACTGCTCCTCCCCAGGTTACTACACTTGGCTTGTGTCATAGGTAGAGTAACTGTTGATAGAAAATAAAAACAGCCAAAAATCATTTGGCATTTAAGGAAAAACACAAGCATAAAACAGAATCACTGAGTGAATAAGAAAGTAAAAGCTAAGAAGCAGAAGAAACACCATCAGTAGCTCAGTCTTCTCTTCACTCCTCCAGACTGCCATCAACCATTGCAAGTGCTGGCAGGCTGCTCCAATCAGATGCCCATTCTCATTCTCCTACCTGGAAGCAACCTTGTTGCTTAACACCAATGCAGGGGTGGGCAGGGCTGGCAGGAGACTGAGCATTCGGTTCCTCCCAGCCACCTGCCTGCAGCTTTCCTGTTATTGATGGGACCCCCTCTGCGTCATGCTGCTCATGTTGCAAATGCTCTTACAGCCACTGCCCAGTTTTAAATTCCTCTTGTTATTTGTGACTATGATTCTTGTCTTCAATCTGATACTTCTTTGTTTTCAAAGGTGTTAAGAATTTTTAAAAAAAATGTGATTAAGAAGGATTTGCAGCAGGATAAAGAGGTTGACATCTTTTCCCGGGAAGCATCTTGTTCTTTCATCAGCCCTGTCCTTTTCATCTGGTTTCCTGGGAGCTCCCTTTACTGGTCACGGCTAGAGACCACACTTCACACACCCGCCCCTATCAGTGCATGTGTGATCTCAGAGTAAGAGTGTGAGACGTTCCGCAAACACCTCTCAGTGCCCCGTGTGGGGTACACTCCGTACTGTCATAATTGCCACAGTCCCAGGAAGCTGGAAACAGGAAATTTTACATGGATTGGCTTTGAACAGAAACAGCACAGTCCAAAATAACATTCTCAGGTTTGGTGTACTCCTTTTCCATTTATTTTAAACTTCCATATTAAAAATGTAGGCTTTGAATTAAGTAGAGAAGAATATTAAACATTAAATATTATCAAAGAAGCAGAATGAGGAGATAAAGAAAAAAGAAGGATGCTGACCTGGAACCAGAGTACCAGGCCTAAGGTCTTGGCTCATTTGCATTTTGCCTAGCATCACATAGCCCCACAAACCATATAGTCTCCCTCCGTTTCACTCCTCACAAAACCGGATCTCATATATACAGGCATGTCCAAATATATTAGATTATATACCAGGTAACTCTGTGTTTTCTCAAGGAGGTTCTACAGAGACAGAAAGATTTTGTAGTATTTGTGATGACATCCAAAGAAGGAACTTTAAAATATCTCACTATAGGTGACCATAGATGCCCAGCTATGGAAAATTATTTCAGGATTTGCATTAACAAATATTTGAAATTTGAGTTATAGTTAAATCTTTAATATAATCTCTGAGAAAATTACCTTTTTTCTTAGAATACAAATAATGGGATACTTTAATATTCAACTAGTAGCAAATACTTGTTGAGTGAGGAAAATAGAGTTTTTAAATAAACTGACATATTGTCATAGCTTAGAAGCTAGATACCATATGTTAAACTTCTACTGCAATTAGACCACAAGATCAATACAGATTAAAGTTTGTAAATAGCATTTTCTGCTTAAAATCTTAACATGTGTTCATTCTGTAAAATTTGGAAAATAAAGATAAACATAAAAAGATTGTGTACAATCCCATCACCAAGAGATAAGTAATAAATAAGCATTTTCCCTTTCACTCTTTTTTCTACTGTGTGTATGAAAATATAGATATTGAGAAATACAGTAGTTTGTTTTTTGTTTTCAAACTTTCTTATGTCATTTTCCCATTTTAAGTTAATAGTTTTTAAAATTTTAAATACCTATATTGGTATTATATAATGCCATATGGTTATTATGAAATTCAATCACATATATGTAAAAACTCATAAATATATATGGAAATGTACACATAGGTATGATAAAAAATTATCTGTCTAAAACTTAAAACTCAAGAATAAATATTTAAAAAATTTAATCTACGCTTACACATTCTATGCTTACTTATACCTATCTATATTTGTATATTAAAAATCTTGAGCCTGACCAGGTGGTGGCGCAGTGGGTAGAGCATCAGACTGGGATGTGGAGGACCCAGGTTCGAGACCCTGAGGTCGCCAGCTTGAGTGCGGGCTCATCTGGTTTGAGCAAGGCTCACCAACTTGAGCCCAAGGTCGCTAGCTCGAGCAAGGGGTCACTTGGTCTGCTGTAGCCCCCCAGTCAAGACACATACGAGAAATCAATCAATGAACAACTAAGGAACCGCAACAAAGAATTGATGTTTCTCATCTCTCTCCCTTCCTGTCTGTCTGTCCCTATCTATCCCTCTCTCTGACTCTCCCTGTCTCTGCCACCAAAAAAAAATAAATAAATAAAATAAATCTTGACTTCATACTGATTTCTTCAACTCCAAGTCAATATAACAGAAGACACTGACAAAAGAAATCAAAGAAGATACAAACAAGTGGAAGCATATACAATATTCATAGATAGGAAGAAGAAACATCATTAAAATGTCCATATTACCCAAAGTAATCTATAAATTCAATGCAATTATTATTAAAATACCAATGGCATACTTCAAAGACATAGAACACATATTCCAAAAATTCAAATGGAACCAAAAAAGAACATGAATAACCTAAGCAATCTTGAAAATGAAGAATCAAGTGGGAAGTATCACACTTCCTGATATCAAGTTATACTACAAGGCCATTGTACTCAAAGCAGCTTGGTACTGGCATAAGAACAGGCATATAGATCAATGGAACAAAACAGAGAACCCAGAAATAAACCCATACCTATATGGACAACTGATATTTGACAAAGGAGGTAAGAGCATACAATGGAGTAAAGACAGTCTCTTTAACAAATGGTGTTGGGAAAATTGGACACGTATATGCAAAAAAATGAAACTAGACCACCAACTTATGCCATTGACAAAAATAAACTCAAAATGGATAAAAGACTTAAATGTAAGTCACAAAACTATAAACATCTGGGAAGAAAACATAGGCAGTAAACTCTCCAACATCTCTCGTAAGAATATTTTTGCTGATTTTTCTCCACGGACAAGTGAAATAAATACAGGATGAAGAAATGGGACTATATCAAGCTAAAAAGCTTTTGCACAGCATAAGACCCTATGAACAAAATAAAAAGACAAACTACACAATGGGAGAATATATTCGCCAATATGTCTGATAAGGGGTTAATAACCACAATTTATAAAGAACTTCTAAAACTCAACACCAGGAAGTTAAACAATCCAATTAAAAAAATGGGCAAAAGAACTAACTAGACACTTCTCCAAAAAGGACATACAAATGGCCAATAGGCATATGAAAAATGTTCAAGGGTCACTAATCATTAGAAAAAAATGCAAATTCAAACCACCTCACACCTGTCAGAATGGTGCTCATTAACAAAACAACACGTAATAAGTTCTGGCGAGGATGTAGAGAAAAGGGAACCCTCCTGCACTGCTGGTGAGAATGCAGACTGGTGCAGCCACTGTGGAGAACTGTATGGTGTTCCTCAAAAACTTAAAAATGGAACTGCCTTTTGACCCAGCTATCCCACTTTTAGGAATATATCCTAAGAATACCAAAGCACTGATTCAAAAGGAGAAATGCACCCCCATGTTTATTGCAGCATTGTTTACAATAGCCAAGATTTGGAAACAGCCCAAGTGAACATCAGTGGACAAGTTGATTAAAAAGCAGTGGTACATATACACAATGGAATACTACACAGCAGTGAAAAAGAAGGAAATCTTACCTTTTGTGACAGCATGGATGGAGCTGGAGATTATCATGCTAAGTGGAATAAGCCAGGCAGAGAAAGAAAAATATCATATGACCTCACTTATATGTGGAATCTAATGAACAAGGTGAACTGAGGAGTGGAATAGAGGCAGAGGTGGGGGTTACAGAGACCAGAGGGACAGCTGTTAGAGGGAAGGGGAATGAGGGGATGGTATCAGAGAAAGTGAAGGGATTAGTGAAATTATATATACATCACACAGAGATACAGATAATAGGACAGCAAATCCTAGAGGGAAGGGGGAGGGAGTTAGGGGGAGGAAATCAAAGTTGGTATACAAAGGATCATGGGGGGGGAGGGAGTTATATTTAGTGGGACCCTTGAATCCATGTAAACACAATAAATTAAAATTAATAAAAGTTTTAAAAATTAATATAAAAAGAATCTTGAGTACATACTGATTTCTACAACTCCAAGTCAATGTCACAGAATTTATTCTAACCTTCCTCCTTTCCTCATTTATAACTTTTTTCTCCAACAATAGAAAACATAGCTTTCATTATTTCAACGTATTTATTACTTGTTTAATGCTAATATGCACATAAAGAATTTCAGAGTTGCTAACCTGTACCTATATAATAAGTCACAACTTACTAAATGGAGCACAGTGTCTATGTGCCATGTAATAGGCACATCTTTCTCTAAAGGGACAGAGAATAACTGTAGAAAACTGACAGCAAGTCAGTTTCTCTCGGGTATTCCTATGGCTGCCTCCCAGTTTCCTCCAAGTCCAGCTCATTGGCTGTCTTTTCATCTCGATGGCCTCCTATGATTATTACCCACTCTCCACACCACCTATCCCACCCTGATTCTTCTTTTCCTGCTTTGTTTTTAGTAGCACTTATCACATTGTAACATATACATATTTTATCTACCTTAGTGCACATTTACACATACACATGCTTTCAAGTTGTACACTTTAAAATCTCTAAAATGTGACTATTTCTTACTACCTATAACAGATCATTCAATTTGGGACTTCAATATTTTCAGCATTTGCAATCAATAGTGTTTTAGATTTAATAAAACATGGTATATAATTTACTTACTTCTTTTGCTTACTTTTTATCTTGCCCTCTGAGCCAGAGTTAAATTCTAATTGCTGTAAGAAAACAATGCCCAGATCTCAGTGCATTGAAAGAAAAAAGTGGGGTTTCCCTTCCCCTCTTGTTTCTTTCAGGGTCCTTCTTCACACAGGGCTGACCATCCTTTCTTGGATCCTTTACTTCCAGCCAGTTTAAAATGGTGAGAGTTGAAGATCACTTTTGTGTGTAGGAGCAAGCCTCAAATTAATGTTTATCACTTCTGCCTGGTATCTATTTCTGTATTAATCAGAGTGTTCTAATCACTATGTTATTAGGGGTTATACTGTATGTTCCAAAAAGACATTTTGAAGCCCTGGTACCTGTGAATGTAACTTAGCTAGAAATAGGGTCTTTGCAGATATAATCAAGTTAAGATGAGGCTAAAAAGGATTTGGATGTCCCGTAAGTCCCATAACTGGTATCCTTATAAAGAGAGATATGAAGACCTAAAGGAGAGACAGGGAAGAAGTCCATTCACGTAATAGAGACAAAGATCGGAGTTATGCTGCCGCAAGCCAAGACACAACAAAGATTACTGGCAACAAGCAGAAACTAGGAGAGGCAGTGAAGGACCCTTTCCTCCAGCCTTCAGAATGAGCACGGCCATGTTGACACCTGGATTTTGAACTTTTAGCCTTTAGAACTTTGAAAGAATAATTATTTTAAGCCACCGTATTTATAATAATTTGTTATATAATTTCTCTAAGAAACTAGATACCCCAGCCTTGGTACCAAAGTCTGTATCAGTCAGGGTTCTGCAGAGAAAAATCACCAATAGGGTACTATATTCATACATGCACACATGCACACATATGCATATGTACATATCTGTCTCCCACATGGGGCTTAGCATCATCAGTACATTTTCTATCTCCAGCAAGCTTACAAATGAAAAGTTAAAGACCAATTAACTATTTAGAAATGTATATACAGCAGATACTCAAATGACACCATTTCATTCAACATCGTTTCATTATAACATTGATGAGATCCTATAGGAACTTATTGTTTATATCAGTTTGTCTATGGTAAAGCTGGTTTCCTTATACATCATATTCTTTAAAGTCACAGAACCTATCAATAATGTTAGGTGAGGACTTACTGTATAATGTGTGTATGTGTATGTGTATGTGTATATATATATATATATTCTATTTGTTTCTTTTGTTCCTATATAATTAATATAATTGCACATACATGTAATATTAATTTTTAATTAGTGATGATTATAATTAATAAGAGTTGTATGTCATAGACAATAATTATGGCATATCATTATTACTAATTAGTCATTAATTAGTCAGCTTTAATTATATGCACATACAAGAGATTTCCTTTAGGAAACTGGCTTGTGTGATGGTGGAGGCTGGCAGGTCTGTAAGGCTGGCCGCACACTGGAAATTCAGGCTGGAGCTGATGCTGCAGTCTTGAGAAAGAATGCTTTCTTTTATGGGAAATCTCAGTTCATGCTCTTAAAAAACCTCCAATCTATTGTGAGATTAGGTTCATCTACTTTATTGAGGATAATCTCCTTTACTTAAAGTCAACTGATTTTATTAGTGTTTGATTAAATAACTGGGTATTATATCCATGTTGACACAGTAAACTATCAAATGTGACAAACTGAATCAAAACTTCTGATATTTGACGTAAAAACAAAAGGTTTATTTCTCTCATTATGGTCAAATATTGTATGTTGTTGGGGATGAAGAAGAGTAGTGACCTACACTCTCTCTCTCTCTCTCTCTCTCTCTCTCACACACACACACACACACACACACACACACACACACAGCCACAGGGCAGGTCAGAGCCACTCTGGCCACTCCCCCTCCCAGAGTTGTCAAGGAATTGTTCCAGACAGTCCAGGAATGAGGGCATGTGCCTTGTCGTCCTCTGGCCAGAATGCAGCAACATGTTTCCACCTGACTGCAATGGCAGCGGGGATATAAATGTGACCACAACGGAATGGATGGTTCTGATGACCGCAAGGTGCTGGCTCTGCCTCCTGGAGATGTTTTCCTGCTTGTTCACCAAGAGACCCCGAACTGCATGCACGGTGTTTAACAGAAATGCACCTTAGTGATGACCAAAGGTAGCCAAATACCTTTTTAAAAGGAAAGCACAAAGTTAAAAAAAAGAGTTTCAGTATTAATGAGATGCAAGCTAAGGTTAATGGGATGAATCAGGATAAAGAGGGACATTAGAGAATTAAAAAACCACATTTTTCAAGATGATAACCAGCCATTAACCAATATAAACCAATCTACCTAACAACTAAATATATGAGGTAAAATATTATACATTAGATTTTTGGGCCTGACCTGTGGTGGCACAGAGGGTAAAGTGTTGACCTAGAACCCTGATGTTGATGGTTTGAAGTCCTGGGCTTGCCTGGTCAAGGCACATATGTGATCGATACTTCCTGCTCCTCCCCCTTCTCTCTCTCTCCTCTCTAAAATGAATAAATAAAATATTTTTTAAAATCTTAGAAAAAAATAGTGCTCTCCTTATAAAATAAACTATTATAATAACCACAGAAAAAGGAAACCTCTTAATTTTTACTTTCATATCATTTAAAAATACATTAAATTTTTAAAAAGTGTTTGATATAAATGCAATTATATAATTATAATGGAAACCTCCAATATATCTTTTGTTCATTGTTGACAAAATCTGTAGAGAAATATATGTAGGTTTGTGTGTGTGTGTGTGTAATACATATGTATATATAGAGAGATAAAGTAAGACCATCAATACTATAAATAAATGAGAGTTGAGATACATTTTTTATAGATTAGTGAAGTAAAATAAATCACAGACAATTGCAAAAACTACGGAAGCAACCTAACTGGCTAATATGTTCTGGTGAATGATTCTTTTATGTGCCTCGTTTGTTTGCTTCAAAAACATTTCCTTTAGCATCTCTTTCTAATTAAATTTCATTATACACTATGCTGGACTCTGAGTTTAGGCCTCACTGATGCAGTATTGCCACGTGGTATACTTACACAAATATAAAGAACTTCCTGGAGTTGGAAACTTATGCTAGGAAACAGGATATCTCTAGAGACCAAAGATTGGGTTTGAGTTCTGACCTTGCCATCACTAAAGTAACTTAATGCCTCTTATAGATGCAGCATATGTATGCAATTACAAACTTGAATTTCATATCACACAATTATTTATCACTTATACAACTTAGGCAATTTAACCCTATTGAGGTCTCATCTAAAAAATGGGGAAACAATTTCTAGGGATGTAGTTCTGTCAAGAACATCAAACACCTTTTATATAATAGTACAAATAGTTCATCTCTTAGGATCCAAAAGTCCTCTGCAATCCTCATTTCAATTAAGAAATCGTGCATTTATGTTAGGATAACTAAACATCCAATTGACATACATTTTGCAAAATAAATTGTTTCCCCAAAAGAACAATGAGGGGCTAATGAAGGCAGTGTTAAATAACAGATTCTGTTCCTTTATTTATCAACTTTCTAAAACATAGTTTTGAACATAAAGCTTCAAGTGTCATAGGCTTGTTTTGACTTTTATACACATGGGTAGTAATGCTTAACACAGAACTTGGCTTAATGGGTGATCAATGCTAATTAGCCCCTTCCTTGAACACCTGGAAATAAAATTAGGTTGATGGTACTGTGTCACTGCTCTCGCTGTCACAAATTAACAACAGTCCTCTAAATTTTTCCTATTTAATAAACGTCTTCCTGATGAAGCAAATGATTTCCTCTCTCAAACATTTATTAGGATTAAAAATAAGAAATTGCTGATCTAAAAAATAAGTTGTCATACTGCAAGAAAAATGTCAGTATGTCATAGATGGAAGCACGAGGGGATTTAAAACATGGGTGGGCAAGCAAAAAGGCAGCAGGGATGTTAAAATGCTAGTGAATATCTGATAGAAGGAGGCTACAAGTTAAGGGAAAAGGCTAACCTGGGAGGAGGAAAAAGCAAGCAAAGAATAAGAAAATGTAACATCTGTCTCAGGTCTCTGCAATATGCAAAAGAGAGAGATTGACATGGAAGAGGGTAAATATTTTAGCAAAAGGAAAAAATGTTTTGTATGAGAAAGATACCACAGTTCTGTTTTATTCACCTTGAATGTTTCTGTGAAAACCAACCACAAAAAGGACCAAGAAGAAATATTAAGCTACCACAAACACAAGCACACATATACACACACACACAGAATTTAGTAGAGCACAAATGCAAAGTGCATAAGAATAATCCTGTGAGTTTATTTAAAATACCATATATAGAATTTGCATTTTTAGCATGCACTGTGGCTGATTGTAATACAAATGTTCCACATTCTACAGTTGAGAAACTCTCACTAGTTCTGTACTTCATCATTATCACCATGGAGAAAATTTTCCTCCTTACATTTTTATTTCTTGGGTGGAATTATAGATTCAGGACTTAGAGAATTCAACTTAGAGATTCAATTTAGAGAATTGAACATCAACTTTATAGTTATGTGGCAGAACCTACTACAATCTGAATGAGGACTCTGTGTTGAGCAGAACATTCACGGTACATTTTCTAACCAAAGGATTGGGGTGATGAGTGAAGACATAGCAGGAAAGCTTGGCACAAGATTTAGGAAAAAGGAGATTTGAAGCATCTCTGAAAGAGTAAGTAATACAGCCCACAATGCTAAGAAAATATTCCATTGCAGCATTCTGAAATGTAGGGAATTATAGCAGCAGATGCTGCTGCTGCCTTCCAAGTATCTATTAGAAAGTATTTGTATGGAACTAGTAGAGTTCACACTGAGGGATTACTGACGATTATTCTCCAATAGCAACTAGAATTAGAAGAGGAAGGCTGTTTAATGTGAATACATGACAGAATACTAAAAATTCAAAGGTAGAAGATTCTTTAGTTTAAAAAGCATACCAACCAGCAGGAACTGAAGATTATGAGAATAATGTATTGTAATAAGAATTATATATAATTGGGTATAATAGCTTATAGATAGTTGGTTCCTAGGAAAAAATGTCTATTCAGAAACAACACATATCTAAATTTATCATGAAATGAATTCTGCAGTAGTTTGTTCTAGTGTTAGTAGTTCAAATACAACCAAATAGAGCATAACAAATGCCTGCCTACTATGTATGAGAAACTGCCTACTATGTATGAGAAACTGCTTGTGGTACCAATTAAGATTATGTTCAGTTGTAAGTAAAAGAATACCTGATTGTACAATAAAATTTCCACTTTACAAAGGTGTATTTTTCTGAAGAGGTGAAGAGTACAGAGATGTAGGGAGTCTGGAGCTGGTCCAGCGCTACGAACTGTCACCAGCGACGCAGGTCCTTACGGTTTTCTCATCAACCATTTGAGCATGTGGTTTCCATCTTTACTCAGGCTGCCTCTTAATTTCAGAATGGCTCTATTATCCACCCTCTAGGCTGAAAGAGGAGATAGACACCTAACAAATGGCTAGTTCCTTAGCGAAAGATAATGACATCTATTCCCTTACAAAGAGCTTTGTTGAAAGCCCAATGTAGAAATTGTCCATTCCAATGCTATAAAACAGAACTGTGTCATGTAGCCATCCTAAATGACAAGGAAGGCTGAAAAATGGAGTAGTTTTGCTGGGTACATTGACATCTTGAAAAAATTGTGGTAGGGAAGAGAATGGATATTAAGTAGACAAATAACACTGCTTACCAAATTAGATGCATTATCTCATTAAGTCATTTCATAATTCATATGCACTTTATTTCTTATGATGAAATTCAGACATCAAAAGGTTAAGTAACTCACCTAAGGCCACTCATGGTTATTGAAAGACAAAATCAGAATTAAAATCCACATAATCAAATGCTGATATCATTTTCTACCATACCACATTTGTCCAGGTACCACTAAGCAGTATATTCCTCATGAAGTCAACTTCAGGAAACGTGTATGTCATTAGTCAGTCATATGGTTCAATGCCTTTCAATAGTGAAGGTTACATTTCTTTATCCTAGACTAAATTTTTTTAAGACACAGGCCATATATTCAACATTTTTGTATCCCCCAGCTCTTAGTCTAAAGTTTCAATTGGTAAAAACTCAAAGATGCTGGGTAACTCTGGATATAGAGACTATAATTTGAGCTCATAGAATTTGGGAGAGAGTTTTTAAAATAGTTATAATACCTGCACAAGGCTTCATAGAACATATTATAGAGTATGCATAAGCAAATATTTATGAAAGGTTGAAATAAATAATTGAAATGAGATTTTAAATGGATAAAAAGTATAGCTAGCTAGATAGATGATAGATGATAGATAGCTAGATAAAAAATATGAGTAAAAAGAGGAGTGACTATTAGAGTTGTAATTTCACTTGATAAAAAATTTACACAGAACTAGAAAAAATATTAATGTATAAATTGGTCTAACTCTGCATTTTACTGTGATGAATCTTATTTGTTTACTCAAAAAGTACTTGAACACTTACTATTGTTTTAAATGTCATACATACAATGAATAAAAAACAAGCAGGTTGTTATGGGTTGAATTGTATCTCCCAAATTTATACATTGAAGTCCTAACCCCCAATTCTGACCCCCTCCCCAGATTGTGATATCATTTGGAAATTAAGTATTTACAAAAGTATCTTTCTAAAAAAGGGAAATTTGGACACAGACATGCACACAGAGAGAACATTACAGAAAAGTGAAGACAGAGATGGTGGTGATGCATCCACAAGGCAAAGAATGCTAAAGATGGCCAGCAAACCACCAGAAGCTAGCAGGGAGGCACAGAGCAGATTCTCCTTGACAGCTGAAGGAACCTACACCTCTGATACCTTGATCTCTGACTTTCAGCCTCCAGATCTGTGAGACAATAAGTAAATGTCACTTAGGTGTCCCAGTTTGTGGTACTGTGTCAGCTAGCAAATGAATGCATAGGGGGAGCCCCTCCTCCCTCATGGAAATTTGCCTCTTAGTCTGGAGCAGAGAGGGAAAATTACAAAAGATATATGATAATACATGCTTCATATAGTAGTAAGTTCTAAGGAGTGAAAAAAAAGGAGAGGGAAGGAGATTAGAAGTGATATTTTCTATAATACGACCTCTGACAAACTGCCATTTGAAGTGAAAGGAAGTGAGGGATTGAGATCCGTTGCATCTGGAGGAGAATCATTAGGGACAGAAAGAACAGCCAGTCAGTCCATGGCTCCAAGGACATACACTGTTTCTGGGTCAGATGAGCTGCCAGGATGTCAGGGTGGTTGAATCGGGTAAGGGGGAGGGAGAACGGCTGTAGCAGCATGGGCCAGGGTCAGTGGAGAAACACATTGTAGAGGTCTATTGTACACCTTGATGATGACTTTGGCCGCTACTCTGAGTGACATGGATAGCCACAGGAGGGATTTTTGAGCAAAGGAATAATATGATCTGACTTAAGGTTTAAAAGGATCTCTCTGGCTGCTGTGTAGAAAGAGACTTAGGGGAGAGAAAGTTGAAAGCGGAGAAATTGGGGAGACAGATACAGTGTCGGATGTCCAGGTGAGAGATGCTGCTGGCTTGAGTCACAATCCTGGTGGAGGACAGGAGGGGTCAGGCATGATGGAGACGTGGAGTGTTCTGTGAAGGATGCTGCAAGAAGTTAAGGAAGGGGCACTGCATGTCAGTGCTGGAAGGAACAGAGGAAGTTTGTGAGGAGGAGAATTTGGCTTGCTACCATGATGCTGCCATCCAGAGCAATGAGGTCATATGCCATCACACAATTCAACTCCTCTCACTCATGTCTCCAAGTGAAATTTCTGAGCCATTGTCACAGTTTAGTCCCTGCAATGAGCAAATGAATGTTATTTCCTCCTGAGAAGGCTCAATTTAAATAAAGGGGAAATGTTATTATTTAAATCTCCAAAGGCTTTGAACCTTTTATCTAGGATTGTCTATTCATTTATTAACATGAAGAAAAGGAAAATTACTTAAACACTGATGCGGATCAAGTAAAATCATTTGGTTTAAAAACACCAAATGCTGGCCCTGGCCAGTTAGCTCAGTGGTAGAGCATTGGCCTCAGCATGTGGATGTCCCAGGTTCAATTCCCAGTCAGGGCACACAGGAGAAGCACCCATCTGCTTCTCCACCTCTACCTCTCTCACTTCTCTCTCTCTCTCTCTCTCTCTCTCTTTCTCCCCCTCCTGCAGCCATGGCTTGATTGGAGCGAGTTGGCTCAGGACACTGAGGATGGCTCCATGGCCTTCACCTCAGGAGCTAAGAAAAGCTTGGTTGCTGAGCAACAGAGTAATGCCCCTGATTGACAGAGCGTCACCCCCTAGTGGGCTTGCCGGATGACTCTCGGTCCATGTGCATGCAGGAGTATGTCTTTCTGCCTCCCCTCCTCTCAATTAAATAAATAACATAAATAAGAACGCCAAATGCTTATAGCAAGAACAATTAGGTAGTAAGTGCTTAACAGCTTGAAATCCCATAAAACGTTTCAAAAATTTCTTTGCACATAGCCACTTAAATATTTTGTTTAGATACTGTACCATATATGTTACATTAACTCATTTAATATCCCATTTTTAGGAGCAAAAATATGTAAGTTTATAAAAGAAAAAATTTTAAATCAGGTTAAGTTTAAGTATAATATGGCGATATTTAGTCCAATGTAATTGTATCTAATTTTGTAATATAAATTAATCAACTTTTTAAATGTATAGATGTAACATATATTTATATCTCAGTCCACAAACTATGAAGTATGTATGTATAAAAGGTTATTTGTGCAGTGGATTCTAAGAGCAGATACTTTAAATAATAATTTTAATAAATACTCTTACCTGTATTTAAAACCCAGTAGTTTTATTAATAAGATGAGGAACCTTGTTGACTTCTATGTGCCTCAGTTTCATTTCTTACATGGAAATAACAATAACACCTACATAATAAAATTACTTTAGGTTTTCGATGAGTTAAGATGGGCAAAATGTGTAGAGAAGTTACTGTTTTAAATTAAGCCCTCAAAAATTTGAGCCATAGTAGTATCTTTATGAACTTGAAGTTGCTTATTTTCTTTTTCAAGTTCCTTTTCACGGGGTTAGAGAAAAGTGTGATTGGTTCGTTCATTGCTGACACCCGTCTCCTGAGGTTTGCCTCCACGTTCAGAGAAGTGGTGTGGCTTATGCAGGTCCCAGGCATGGATGCAGTCACACCTGCTGCAATGTCCCAATTACGGTCATGTCTTCTTCCAGGCCACAGAGTTCATTGCTGTCTCCTGTGGTTTCCCAACCTCATGGCTCGTTTATCTCAGGTTCTCAGTGCGTGGGGACCCAGCTGGTCCATGTAACTGCTTCCCACCCTGGCACATCTGGAGCCCATCTCTCTGGACCCTCTGGGCATTCCATAATCAGAAAGCTTAGGTAGGGAGAAAGTGAGCAAGAGACACTGTGGTCTTGCTGCCTGCAGGGGCTGTACTAAGCCAGCTCAAGGCGACTCTACTTGAGAACTTGTTTCACTTGCTCTAATTGGAGTAGCAGGCATGGTAAGTGCATCATTTGGCAGCAGCCATCCATGTGTTTATTTTTGAAGGTTACCTACCAAGCATTTTGACTTTACTTATTTCTTTCACCTAGAAAATCTTTAACGTATTTTTAGAAATGAGATGAACACACAATACAGTGTACTGATGATGTGTTCTAGAATTGTGCAACTGAAACCTATATAATTTTGTAAACCAGTGGCACTCCAACAAATTCATTGAAAATAGGAAAAAAATATTAATCTGCTGGGAAGTCTGTCTTTTATCTATACCATAAAATATGTTATTTTATATTTTAATTCTTTCAGGGTCAAGGACTTTGCAACTCAAAAACCTTTTTTCTTCCTTTCCTTTCCTTTTTTCTTTTTTTTTTCTTTTCTTTTCTCTTCCTTCCCTCCTTCTTCCTTCCTTCCTACCCTCCCTCCCATCCTCCCTCCCTCCCTCCCTCATTTCCTTCCTTCCTTCCTTCCTTCCTTCCTTCCTTCCTCCCTCCCTCTCTCCCTCTCTCCCTCTCTCCCTCCCCTCCTCCCTCCTTCCCTCCCTGCCTCCCTTCCTTCCTTCCTTCCTTCCTTCCTTCCTTCCTTCCTTCCTTCCTTCCTTCCTTCCTTCCTTCCTTCCTTCCTTCCTTCCTTCCTGCTAGGACCTCCCTTCCCTGAAGCAACCAAGGAAGAGATACGGATAGAAGGAACTCTCAGTAACAGAGATGATATTGAGTTAAACTTTAAAAACCCATGCAGCTATTTAGTTTTTCTTTATTCACTCTTTACCAAGTGTTCTTTCTTTACCAGGAACTGTCCAGGAATCCATAATGTAAAAACAAACTAAGAATTGTATCTTATTAAGTTGCTTATAGTCCCTGGGAGAGGATTAGCAAATAAACAAATAACTACAACAGTTAGAGTGCGATGGAGCTCAGAGTACATGAATATAAAAGAACCCATAAAAGATTATTTCTATTGGAGACATTATATGCTGAAAGATACATGTATTAATGAATAAACGTCATCAGGCTAAACGTGAACAAGCAAGTCATTGGAAGTGGAGTGGAATGTGGATGTGGGGCTGGAGAAACAGACTGGGGCTGAATCATTCATGTTTGATTACATGGCAGGTTTAGCAAGATGGAAAGTTTTCTGAGGTTGATAGTGATGTGATTTAATGAAATAAGATTCTTTCCCTCTTGGGAAAGTTAGTCTGCCTCCCTGAATCTCACTTTCCTCATCTGTAAAATACTATCCCTAGGAAGGAAGCTATGAGAACGAATGAGGAGGATGTCATATAGAGTTTCAAGTACATCATTTGCACATGGTAGTTTCAAGGGATAATGTTGTATGCTCTTTTCATTTGCTTTGTTAATAATGTATAAGTGATGTAAAATTAGAACTTACAGAATTTATCCATACTCATCTTCTGACATCTGCACACCATTTTCAAAAGGTTATCTCACTACTAGGATGCCCAGTAGAATGATTATTCCCATTCAAATATCTAGAAAATAAATATGGAAAGTTATTAAGACCATAAAAAAAAAGTAGTAGGGAGATGAGGATAAGAACTTCAAAGTACCTGGATTCGACTGTACTGTCAGAATTATAGACAAAATTGGATAATGCTTTCTTCCATCCCATTATCTTATTAGCGAAGCTTCCCTAGATTTTTTTCTATACTACTAGGAATAATCCAGTTACTCTGGGGAAAGTTATTAGGGAGAAGGCTCTGCCAGTTTAATTTCCATTTCTTTATATCTGTTAAATTAAAGAAGCTTACATTAGTCCTTATGTTATTAACTTCTTAATGGATTTAGGAAGCAGGTGGAAAAAGAAGAATTGTTCTTTGCATTTAAATGAGACAACACTCTCAGCTGATTATGCATTTAGGGGAAAAGATTTCATCCTATTGCTATATTTTAAGTCTGCAAAAGTAATAAATTAATACACTAGTTAGCTCAAACGTGTCTTCTGTTGTGCTCATTATCAAATATTCCCAGGTGATCAAGGGTTTATAAGTTGGTGTGACTTTTAAGCTTGGTAACAGAAATATCCAGTATAAGAATCATAAACTATGAAACTACTCTCATACCAGTGCTTTTTCTAAAAACCAAAACAAAACAAAAACTTATAACATTAAATATTAAATTAATATAATCTCGCCCTGGCTTGATAGTTCGGATGGTTGAGCGTCATCCTGAAGCTTAGAGTTTCCAGTTTGATCCCTAGTCAGGGCACATACAGGAACAGATGTTCTTAACTTACTCTTGCTCTCTTGCTTCCCCGCTCTAAAATCAGTAAAAATAAACATTAAAAATAAAAAGTGTTCCCCAATATTGGAATGCTTTTTCTTGTCAAAATGAAGCAATGAAACATAATTTTTTATAATTTTTTTTTACAAAGACAGAAAGAGAGTCAGAGAGAAGGATAGATAGGGACAGACAGAGAGAAACGGAGAGAGATGAGAAGCATCGATCATTAGTTTTTCATTGCGACACCTTAGTTGCTCATGGATTGCTTTCTCATATGTGCCTTGACCGTGGGCGTGGGCCTTCAGCAGACCGAGTAACCCCTTGCTTGAGCCAGCGACCTTGGGGCCTAAGCTGGTGAGCTTCAGCTCAAACCAGATGAGCCTGCGCTCAAGCTGGCGACCTCGGGGTCTCGAACCTGGGTCCTCTGCGCAATGAAACATAATTAATGATAGAAACCACAGTGTTGCCACATTTCCTCCCTAGTTTCCTGATTTTATCTATCATTTTAAGAGCATAATACCAAATATTAGGCGCCATGAATGTATGCATTTAAACAAATGTTTTGACTGATTGATTTGGATGCTCATTATCACTTCATTTGTGTATGAAGTCAACAAAAATGCTCTGAGCAGTGACTGCCTGCCAGACAGGGCACACAGTCTAGGAGGAATGCTGGACAAATGACCCAGATGATCAACCTGAAAGAGCAAACTATCTGTTCCTGGAAAGGACACCTCTCTGGGAATTGTTTGAGCTGAGTCCAAAACAATGAGCAAGAGAAAACAGCTCTTCTGCAGAGCTGGAGCTCTATAAGGTTTGGCATGTTGAAGCACTTCCACTTATTCCACACTTAGAGCTCAGGATGAGGGAGA
The DNA here is from genome assembly GCF_036850995.1 of Saccopteryx leptura. Taxonomy (NCBI): domain Eukaryota; kingdom Metazoa; phylum Chordata; class Mammalia; order Chiroptera; family Emballonuridae; genus Saccopteryx; species Saccopteryx leptura. The sequence goes on from NC_089511.1 coordinate 84,620,683, forward strand.
GGCAGGGGGTGTGAGAGGGGCGGAACATGCCTGCTACGGAGAAGAACCTCCTGGAAGCTTCTCTGCAACCCTTGTGTCTATAAAGGCTTCTTCTTTTTTTAATTTTAAAAGACATTAAAATAAGAATGTCTTATATGTAATACTCGCCTATATGGACCCAGTGGACTGAGGGTGTAGAATGAAGAAAGAAAAGACTTTAGCTTTTTCTTTCTTTTGTTTTTCTGCCCTTCAGGTGGTTCATAATTCAATGACAAATAAACTATGTAACTCCAAATGTAGAATGTGTGTTAATGGAAACCTGTTTGAAATGCCCAGAAAACTTGATAGGTTAAGATGGCAACTATAGCTATGAGAAAACATTATGATTTATAAACATGATTTACTTTTTTAAAAATCTCACAACAATATTATATACCTTTCATGAAAAGAAAATTGATATGATTATTAAAAAGGACTCAATAAAAATTTCCTTGTCATCTGCTATTTGAGAGGTACTATGGAAGTGAAGAGGGGATGATGGAGAAGATCCTAGTTTACCTAATTTTTTATAGTATAGTTATATCCCTACTAGTTATAATTCAAGGCATAATGATTCCACTTCTAAATACAGACCCCATTATTGTAAAAATGGAGCAGATAATGTTATTCCAAGCATTCATAGATGGCTTCAGGAGGAGTTGAACCTTGAAAGCCAGAATGAGGTTGTAGGATGAAGACCTGGAGATCCATCAGGAAAGATATTCAAGGCTTGTGGAGTGGCTGGAGCAAAAGTGGGTGTGAGTATGTGGGTATGCGGTCTGCTTGGAGGATGGCTGGCAGAACTGAATACTTAGAGAGGTAGGGAAAATGGGTGATTTTTCAAAAAATATATTTAAGTGATTCCCTACAGGAAAACTAAATAGCCAGCTATATTTTGCATTTGAAGAACTATATGTAATACAATAAAAATAAATACTTTGCACAAAGCAAAATATAGCAAACAAGGCCTAACAGGGATTGACTATGGACAAGCCTACCCTGCAGAGGCTACAACTGCCTTCCACTAAAGATTAGCCCAACTTAAAAAGTAGTTACCACAAGGATAAAACAAAAACCGTCAGGTCTGTTTTGCCTTGTTCTACCCAATTTCTTGATGGTTATCAGGCATCACTCAAACATAAGCTTCCAACACACATGCTTGTTTTGGGCCTTAGTCCTGAAGCAGCTACCCTAACCTATTATAAATTGCACTGTCTCCACTGCTGCCCATTTTCCTGAGTCATTACCTAAATGAATCTCTTTTTGATTATGACCTTAACTTGCCACTAAGAATAAATTTTCTTTGCTACCTTGCCATGCACTTTTTCTTTTCTTGCTTCTTCATGAATGAAGTTCTGGCCAGATCCATGGCATCATTGCATCTGGAGACCCCAGTTAAGTACCTTGGGCAGTTTGTCTAAGCCCAAGAATCTTGTATCTCACATGGGTCCCTTGGGTCATCTTTCCCTTTGTTCTCTGTCTTTGGCAGATGGGAAGCAGGAGATTTCTTTTGGGGAGATCTCAATGTTACCAAAGCTACAATATCTTTTGGGAGGTGGGAGTTAGTTGTCTTTGTTTCTCATTTATAGTTGTCTTTGTTTTTCATTTAGTGGAGTATAGTTCACAGTATTTTTCTTAAAATCTGTCCATCATCTTCTGAATTAGTTTTCATTACAAAGACATTGTGATTTTGAATTTAGTAGTATGATTAAAAGTACAGTATTAAAATAATTTGTTAAAAAAGCTTTAATTAATTAATGAGCAACTACAAATATATATAGTGTTGATTACCATATATTTCTTTCTCTTCTTTCTTTCTTTTGTTTTGGGGATTATTTTTTTTTTTTTTGTATTTTTCTGAAGCTGGAAATGGGGAGAGACAGTCAGACAGACTCCCGCATGCGCCCAACCAGGATCCACTCGGCACGCCCACCATGGGGCGATGCTCTGCCCACCAGGGGGCGATGCTCTGCCCCTCCGGGACGTCGCTTTGCCGCGACCAGAGCCACTCTAGCGCCTGGGGCAGAGGCCAAGGAGCCATCCCCAATGCCCGGGCAATCTTTGCTCCAATGGAGCCTTGGCTGCAGGAGGGAAAGAGAGAGACAGAGAGGAAGGAGGGGGAGGGGGTGGAGAAGCAGGTGGGCGCTTCTCCTATGTGCCCTGGCCGGGAATCGAACGCGGGTCCCCCGCACACCAGGCTGACACTCTACCACTGAGCCAACCGGCCAGGGCTGTTTTGTTTTGGGAATTTTTATGAGAAGAATTTCCTTATTTTATTATAATTCTTGTGTCTATTAACCATAATCTCTTCTATATGTCTAACTGACACTAAATGAGATTGAAGTTTAAGAGTTAGAATCAGTAGAAGTTTTCAAACAGCTATTTTAAAGATTGATTAAATGGTTTGTAACTCCTAAGGAGTAAATACTGATACAGAATATAAATTATAATATTTTTTATTTATTTTTATTAATTTTAATGCAGTGACATTGATAAATCAGGGTACATATGTTCTGAGAAAACATCTCCAGATTATTTTGACATTTGATTATGTTGCATACCCATCAACCAAAGTCAAACTGTCTTCCGTCACCTTCTATCTGGTTTTCTTTGTGCCCCTCCATTCCCCCCACAAACTCTCTCTCCTTCCTCGTCCCCTCCCCAATCCCTGTTACCACCACATTCTTGTCCATGTCTCTGAGTCTCATTTTTATGTCCCATCTATGTATGGGTTTATATACTTCTTAGTTTTTCTAATTTAATTATTTCACTCCGTATAATGTTATCAAGATCCATCCATATTATTGTAAATGACCCGATGTTATCATTTCTTATGGCTGAGTAGTATTCCAAAGAATATATGAACCAAAGCTTTTTAATCCACTTGTCCTCTGATGGACACTTGGGCTGTTTCCAGATCTTCGCTATTGTGAACAATGCTGCCATAAACATGGGGGTGTATTTCTCCATCTGGAACAGTTCTATGGTGTTCTTGGGGTATATTCCTAAAAGTGGGATAGCTGGGTCAAATGGCAGTTCGATTTTCAATTTTTTGAGGAATCTCCATACTGTTCTCCACAGTTGGTTGCACCAGTCTGCATTCCCACCAGCAGTGCAGGAGGGTTCCCTTTTCTCCACATCCTCTCCAGCACTTATTCTGTGTTGTATTGTTGATGAACGCCATTCTGACCTGTGTGAGGTGATACCTCATTGTAGTTTTAATTTGCATTTCTCTAATGATTAGTGATGTTATGCATTTTTTCATATGCCTATTGGCCATCTGTGTGTCCTCTTTGGAGAAGTGTCTCTTCATTTCTTTTGCCCATTGTTTGGTTGGATTGTTTGTCTTTCTAGTGTTGAGATTTACAAGTTCTTTATAAATTTTGGTTATTAACCTCTTATCAGATGTACTGTCAAATATGTTCTCCCATTGTGTAGTTTGTCTTTTTATTCTGTTCTTGTTGTCTTTGGCTGTGCAAAAGCTTTTTAGTTTGATATAGTCCCATTTGTTTATCCTGTATTTTATTTAACTTGCCCATGGAGATAAGTCAGTAAATATATTACTGCGAGAGATGTCGGAGAGCTTACTGCCTATGTTTTCTTCTAAGATGCTTATGGTTTCATGGCTTACATTTAAGTCTTTTATCCATTTTGAGTTTATTTTTGTGAATGGTGTAAGTTGGTGGTCTAGTTTCATTTTTTTGCAGGTAGCTGTCCAATTTTCCCAACACCATTTATTAAAGAGGCTGTCTTTACTCCATTGTATGCCCTTACCTCCTTTATCAAATATTAGTTGTCCATAGAACTGTGGGTTTATTTGGGGGTTCTCTGTTCTGTTCCATTGATCTATATGCCTGTTCTTACGCCAGTACCTGGCTGTTTTGAGTACAATAGCCTTGTAGTATAACTTGATATCAGGAAATGTGATACCTCCCACTTTATTCTTTTATTTTTAAGATTCCTGAGGCTATTTGTGTTCTCTTTGGGTTCCATATAAATTTTGGGAATATGTGATCTATATCTTTAAAGTATGTCATTGGTATTTTAATTGCTATTGCATTGAATTTATAACTTGCTTTGGGTAATATAGACATTTTAATGATGTTTATTCTTCCTAACCATGAGCACGGTATATGCTTCCACTTGTTTGTATCTTCCTTGATTTCTTTTATCAATGTTTTATAATTTTCCGAGTACATGTCTTTAGTCTCCTTGGTTAAATGTACTCCTAGGTACTTTATTTTTTTGGTTGTAATAGTGAAGGGCATTATTTCCTTAATTTCTTTTTCTGACTGTTCATTGTGTGTGTATAAAAATGCCTCTGATATCTGAGTATAAATTTTATATCCTGCCACTTTGCTGAATTCATTTATCAAGTCCAGTAGTTTTTTGACTGAGACTTTAGGGTTTTCTGTATTCAATATCATATCATCTGCAAATAATGATAGATTTACTTCTTCTTTTCTAACTTGAATGCCTTTTATTTCTTCTACTTGTCTGATTGCTGTGGCTAGGACTTCCAGGACTATGTTGAATAAGAGTGGTCAAAGGGGGCACCCCTGCCTCTTTTCTGATCTTAAGGGGATTGCTTTTTTTTTTTGCCCATTGTTTATGATGTTGGCTGTGGGTTTCTCATACATGGCCTTTATCATGTTGAGGTATGTTCCCTGTATTCCCACTTTACTGAGAGTTTTGATCATGAATGGGTGCTGGATTTTATCAAATGCTTTTTCTGCATCTATGGAAATTATCATGTGGTTTTTCTCCTTCCTTTTGTTTATGTGATGAATCACATTGATTGATTTGTGAATATTGTACCAGACTTGCCTCCCCACAATAAATCCCACTTGACCATAGTGTATGATTTTTTTCATATATTGTTGGATCCCGTTTGCTAATATTTTGTTAAGGATTTTAGCATCTAGATTCATCAGGGATATTGGCCTATTATTTTTCTTTCTTTGTGTTATCTCTGCCTGATTTTGGAATCAGAATTATGCTTGCCTCATAAAAGGAGTTTGGAAGTCTTCCTTCCTCTTGAATTTTTTGAAATAGCTTGAGAAGGATTGGAGTTAGTTCTTCTTTGAATATTTGATAGAATTCACTTGTGAAGCTATCTGGCCCAGGACTTTTCTTTGTTGGGAGTTTTTTGATAACTGTTTTGATCTCATTTGGTGTAATCAGTCTATTTAGGTTTTCTGATTCTTCCAGATTGATTTTTGGAAGATTGTAAGTTTTGAGGAATTTGTCCATTGGATCTAGATTGTCTTGTTTCTTGTCTTCATAGTATTTTCTTACACTATTTTGTATTTCTGTTGTGTCAATTGTTATTTGTCCACTCTCATTTCTAATTTTATTTATTTGAGTCTTCTCTCTCTTTTCCTTGATGAGTATAGTTAAAGGTTCATCGATCTTCTTTACTTTTTCAAAGAACCAGCTCCTAGTTTCATTGATTCTCAGTATTGTTTCTTTAGCCTCTATATCATCTATATCTGCTCTGATCTTTATTATTTCCTTCCTTCTACTACATTTGGGCTTTACTTGCTATTATTTTTCTAGTTCTTTTAGATGCAAGGTTAAGTTGTTTATTTGAGCTTTTTCTAACTTCTTAAAGTGTGCTTGTAGTGCTATGAACTTCCCTCTCAGTACTGCTTTTGCTGTGTCCCATAAATTTAGAGTTGTTGTATGCTTATTATCATTAGCTTTTAGAAATTTTTTTATTTCTTCTTTGATCTCATTCTTAATCCATTCATTATTTAACAACCTATTATTTAGTTTCCACGTGGTTGAGAATTTTTGAGCTGTTCTGTTGTTGTTGATTTCTAGTTTCATGCCATTGTGATCAGAGAAAGTGCTTGATATGATTTCAATCTTCTTAAATTTGTTGAGAACACTTTTGTGCCATAATATGTGGTCTATCCTAGAGAATGTACCATGAACACTTGAAAAGAATAAATATTCTGCTGCTTTAGGGTGAAAGGTTCTGAAGATATTTATTAAATCGAGTTGATCTAGTGTGTCCTTTAAGTCTGCTGTTTCTTTGTTAATTTTCTTTCTTGAGGATCTATCCAGTGATGTTAGTGGGGTATTAAAATCCCCTACTATTATAGTATTGCTGTTGATCTCCCCCTTTATATCCATCAAAGTCTGCTTTATATATTTAAGTGCTTCTATATTAGGTGCATAGATATTTATAATAGTTATATCTTCCTGTTGGATTGCTCTCTTTATCATTATGTAGTGACCTTCTTTATCTCTTACTATATTCTTTGTTTTAAAGTCCCTTTTGTGTGATATAAGTATTGCTACCCCAGCTTTTTTTTCATTTCCATTTGCATGAAATATTTTTTCCATCCTTTTACCTTCAGTCTATGTGCATCTTTTGTTTTAAGGTGTGTCTCTTATAGACAGCATATGTACGGGTTTAGTTTTCTTATCCATGCAGCTACTCTATGTCTTTTTTGTTTTTTTTTGTATTTTTCTGAAGCTGGAAACGGGGAGAGACAGTCAGACAGACTCCCGCATGCGCCGGACTGGGATCCACCCAGCATGCCCACCAGGGGCTATGCTCTGCCCACCAGGGGGCGATGCTCTGCCCCTCCAGGGTGTCACTCTGTTGCGACCAGAGCCACTCTAGCGCCTGGGGCAGAGGCCCAGGAGCCATCCCCAGCGCCCGGGCCATCTTTGCTCCAATGGAGCCTCGGCTATGGGAGGGGAAGAGAGAGACAGAGAGAAAGGAGAGGGGGAGGGGTGGAGAAGCAGATGGGTGCTTCTCCTGTGTGCCCTGGCTGGGAATCAAACCCGGGACTTCTGCATGCCAGGCCGACACTCTACCACTGAGCCAACCGGCCAGTGCCTACCCTATGTCTTTTGATTGGATCATTTAACTCATTTACATTTAAGGTTATTATTGATATGTAGTTGTTTATTGTGATTTTATTCTTTAAAGCTGTATTCCTCTTTTGCTCTATTTTTTTCCCACTTTGATCTGTTTACACCAGGCCCCTTAACTTTTCCTGCAGCATTGGTTTGGTTGTAATGAATTCCTTGAGTTTCTTTTTGTCTGGGAAGCTTTTTGTTTCTTCTTCAATTTTAAATTATAGCCTTGCTGGATAAAGTAGTCTTGGTTGTAGGTTCTTGTTCTGCATTACTTTGAATATTTCTTGCCATTCCCTTCTGGCCTCAAGTGTTTCTGTTGAGTATTCTGATGTCATCCTTATGGGGGTTCCTTTGTAGGTCATAGCCTTTTTTTCTCTAGCAGCTTTTAATATTTTCTCTTTATCACTTAGCTTCGGTATTTTAATTATGATGTGTCTTGGTGTAGGTTTTTTTTGGATTTCTCTTTAATGGAGTTCTCTGTGCTTTTTGAACTTGTGAGAGTTTCTCCTGCACTAATTTAGGGAAGTTTTCAGCTATGATATGATTGAACAAAGTCTCTATCCCTTGTTTTCTCTTCTTCTTCAAGAACCCCTATGATGCTGATGTTATTTCTCTTTATGTTGTCACATAGCTCTCTAAGAGTTTCCTCAGACTTTTTGATTGTCTTTTCTTTTTTCTTCTCTGCTTTCATGCCTTCATTCCAGTTGTCCTCCAACTTGCTGATTTGATCCTCAGCTCTATTCATCCTGTTTTTAATTCCTTCCATTGTGGTCTTCATTTCCAATATTGTATTTGTCATCTCTGACTGATTCTTTCTTAATATTTCAATATTCTGTTTTATACTTACTATTTCTTTATTTAGGTGTTTGTAATCACCATCTGTTGTTGTTCTAAGATCCCTAAGCATCCTTACAATCATTATTTTGAACTCTGCATCCGGAAGTTTGGTTATTTTCCTATCACTCAGTTCATTTCCTGGATGTTTCTCTTGTGGTTTTATTTGGATTGCACTTCTCTGTCTTCTCATTTTATCTGTGTGTTTGTGTGTTTTGTTTGTAGAGCTGGTTGAGTCTAGCCTTGGTGTTGTCTGCCACCAGTTTTCAATCGTGTTATTTCTAGGTCTTCTTGGGTTGGCATCAGCTATTATTTGTAATCCACTTTCAGATTTGGGCCGCTTTGAAGTCTTGATTTGTTTGTTTTCTTAACAGGTGTTTGTCTTGTTTGCTGATCTCAGCAGGGGCTTATTTGAAACTCTATCCAGGAATACAGTGGGTGTAACCTGAGACTCTGAAGTCCTCTTCTGCCGGTTAATCTCTCTGGGGGCAGGTTGCTTTCTCAGCTTCAGTAGGGGGAGGTGTATCTCAGATCTCCATGGAGACCTGAGTTACTGCCTTTCCTTCTCTCTTCTTGTTTTCAGCTGTGTCTTGTTGCCCTGATTGGAGGTGGAGATATTTCTGGAGATCTGTGCCCTGAAAGCACTTTGACTTTTGTTTTGTGGAAAGATCAGCCCCTCCCCCAGCTATGGCCCCCTCCAACCCTGGATAAGTCAGCTTTTCAGGTCATCCCCTGCATTCCTCTGCCCCTCACCATCTGTCTCTCTTTCTCCCCTTTCTTTTTGAAAGACAAGCTGGCCCTATCAACACACCTCATCCCCTGGTTGCCAGGCAAGATGCTGTGAGCAGTATTTACTGCTCTTTTCCTTGGGGTGAGATCCCTTCTGGGCTCTCAGCCTCATCCCCCCTCCCTCTATTCCTGTAAGCAGGAGAGATTCAGGCGCTCTCTACCAGGTTTGTTGTGGCTTCTTCTCTGCTCCATGATTTTTGAGAGCTGTTCTTGTCATTCAGATTTGGTTTTTCATGCTGATTGTTCATAAATTAGTTTGTAATCTTGTTCGGTGGTGTGAGCTGGGAGTCTGTGCATCTACCTACTCTGCTGTCATCTGCAGTTCTTCCTAAATTATAATATTTTAATTGCCATGGATCACTTAATGTTTTTCCTTATAGTTTACAACTTGTTCACGAGAATCTTAAATTATGTACAGAAATCATGTAACAAAGCAATGCATACAGTAGACTTTTTTAGATATTAATCTGGTGATTCTGAACTACAGAATTGTAGACTTATATAATTGACAATTAAATATACTTTGAGTTGAGCCTGACCAGGCAGTGGTGCAGTGGATAGAGCATCAGACTGGGTCCAGGTTTGAAACTGTGAGTTCACTGGCTTGAGTGTGGGCTCATCTGGCTTGAGTATGGGCTCACCAGGTTTAGCATGGCGTAGCTGGCTTGAGCCCACAGGTCACTGGCTTGAAGCCCAAGTTTGCTGGGTTGAGCAAGGAGTCACTCACTCTGCTATAGCCCACTGGTCAAGGAAAATATGAGAAAAAAAATCACTGAACAACTAAGGAGCCGCAAGGAAGAAGGGATGGTTCTCATCACTCTCCTTTCCTGTTTATCTGTCCCTATTGGTTCCTCTCTCTGACTCTCTCTGTCAAAATATATAAATAAATAAATAAATGTACTTTGACTTGGGAGAGTTTTCTAGAAACATTTGTCAATGTTGTTTTTTTTATTTTAATTAATTAATTAATTTTTATTAAGTGAGAGGTGGGGAAGCAGGGAGGCAGAGAGATAGACTTCCATATGTATCACAACCAGGCTCCACTCAACAAGTCCCCTACAGGGCGATGCTCTGCCCATCTCGACCATTGTTCTGTTTCTTGGCAACTGAGCTATGTCAGCACCTGAGGCGAGGCCATGGAGCCATTCTCAGCACCCAAGGCCAAATTACTTGAACCATTTCAACCTTGGCTGTGGGAATGGAGGAGAGAGAGAGGGAAAGAAAGAGGAAGAGGGATGGGTGGAAAAGCAGATGGTTGCTTCTTTTGTGTGCCCTCTCCAGGAATCAAACCCAGGACTTTTACACACAGGGCTGATACTTGACTGCTGAGCCAACCAGTCAGGGCCTAGATGTTGTGTTTTAAATATCAAAAAAGTTGTCATTGTGGGTGGTATTCTCCTTGAAATCCTCAAAAACTGACGTGACAGAAAACAGGCAGAATATGCTTTGAGAGGAAATAGTTATCACATGCAGTGAGCAAAGGGGCTGACCAGACAACATTTTATTTATTCAGTAAATATTTATTGACCACCAACAAAATGTCAGACTCGGTAATATGCTAGAATGATGAATTAGTGAGCAAATGTAACAACTATCCTTTCACTCCTGGGATTTAAGACACTTTTCCACCCTAAGCATGTAGTTTTCCCCAGAAGCTTATTTTCTTTAGCTATTACATGTGGCTCAGGAACACTACTCTATGGGCTAATTTTAAAATTATATGAAATAAAGTAGGTAGAAGTGCTCATTGAGAAAATATGAAAATTGGAGAAAGTCAAGAAAATATGAAAAGGTGCTGAGAATTATTGTGTGTGTCAAGAGTAGGAACCCCTATATTGACTATCATTAATTATATAACCAAAAATGCCATATATTTTTTGAATGAAGAGTTCTTTTATGACATAGGAATTCTTATTTAATTCTTCAATCAATCATTGTGAACATGGAATTGGAGTTAGGTCTAATGTTCCAAGATGTTTTCACTGGAAAATTCTACAAGTCATTTAGGCAAGATATCTTTTTGAAGAGCCACCTAAACGAATAGTTGCTCATAAACCTCAGTTGTGACCTTGTTTTGCTCTTTCATTTTACAAAGCAAAACCTATTTTGAGTGTGCACTGCACAAACGTGTGGCACAGTCTCCAAGGTTTCCTACTTCTCCTCTGATGCAAATGAGTATTCTTATTTAGAGGATGAGAGCAAAATGTGAAGCAGAGGTGTCTGTGCAACATAAAACAGTAACAGAGCTTTTGGGAAGGAAAACAGAGAGGCCAGGTTTCATAACAAAGCCCACGAATGGGAGAGTGGGGTTTTGTGCTTTGGAAAAGTGGTTTTGCGTCTCCGTGATTGATGACCTGTCTGGTGTGACACTGGCCACAGTAATGATGTCAGGGCTAACCCTCAGCAGTATAAAAACTGTCAGGCCTGCTGTGATGGATGAGAGAAGGAGTTTGGAACTACAGAGCTGAAATGGCCACAGATGACGTGGGCACATGATGCAGGTTGATTTTGTGTAAAATTTACTTTAAATTTTTTTTTATATGTGAAAAGAGATGGCTAAAAGAACTTAAACAAATAATTAACAGGTATACTTGTAGGAAGTAATAAGAAAGGTATCAGTTCTTCACTTTTCAAATTTTACTCATGAACATGTATAAATTTTAAAATCAAATGTATTATGCTGATAAAAATGAAATCAGATATTTAATGAGGCAACATATTTTAGTGGGGGGAGCATTGAGTTTAAAATGTAACCTGCATTCATATTCTAACGCTTACACTAAGTATTATCTCTGATAATACATCTCTCCTTGTAGGATTACATTATAGAATCAGACACAGTACCTAGAAAGGGACTCTCCTGCCTGCCCCCCACACTCACTCTTGTGCCAGCTCTCCTGTCCTCTTTGTTGTGGGTCTGAAGGCCTGAGAGATTCAGGTCTGGCTGCTACTCTGTTCCCAGTTGCCACATCCTCCCACCCCCACCAGTGACACAGGGTAGCCTGTGGTGAACCCTAGTCCCCCATCCTTTGACCCTTAACCTTTTGGACAGGTATATATTCTGTAGATCCATGTATTTCTTCCAGACTGAAGCTTTCTTCAGTAACCACAGCCAGATCTACCCTCAGCCATTGCTCCCCTCCTGTCAGAAAGCTTAGACTGTACAAACCTTTCCTAGTTTACCTGGTTTGTTATAGTAAACTGGGATAGACATGATGGTGCCTTGATACGTGAATCTCATCACTTTGTCCAGGATCCAGGATGTTATCTGGTAGCAAGCCGAATGTACAACTCACTGTTGAAGCATGAGACAAACGTACCTGTTTACAGTAATTCTAGAAACAAGTAAGGAATAATGAGCTCAGGTGTTAGGGGTCAGCAAACACTCAAGAATCAGTTTACCATCTTCATAAGTCCTATTTAGTCTTCTCTGTTGAGATAGACTACTTCTTCCAAAAGTGTCATCATTGAAAATCACTTGAGGGACTTTGGGTAGACTCTATAGTGGAGCATATTTCAGTTCAGTTATAAAGATAAAACATTTCTAGCTAACTCATTTTATGGTTGAGTATCTGGCTTCCTCTACCCTTACGTGACACATCATTTCAAAGTGTGGGTACCACAGACCACTAGTTCCACAAGGGACTTCATAACAAGGTGGTTGTTTGCATCCATGTGGGTAATATGCCTACTGAACCTCCTTCCTGCAAGTCTTGGCACCCACAGGAAGGCCTTTGGAAGTTCTTGGGGAGGACAAGCCTTTTGAACTTCAAGCCAGTATTCTAAATTTTTAAAGCACAGAACATTTTTATGTAACATGTTCTTCCATATCCCACGGAACAAGGATTTAAATAACCACATTTCATACTATTTTATGATAGAATCGCCTTATTCAGTTACATTTTAACACAGGAATGGCACTGAAACTCACATTCATGTAGTACTCATTACAGTGAGTTCTTCATCACTGGTTGGGTAACAACTTGTCTCTTTTTGCCCTGAGATGGGCATCAAGTCAAGGATGATTTTGGCTTGCTCTTCTTCACCCTGCCCACATTGAAGAGACAGTTGGTTGCCCCTGATTGTCTGTCTTACCTATAAACAAGAGACTTGGAATCACTCATATACAAGGACTCATGGCCACTTGGAAAATATGTCAGCCTTGAACTTCCAGGAGTTTTTGACTTTATAGAACATTAAATACAGAACATAAAATTGAGGTCACCTACCTACAACATGGATATTATTATTATTATTATTATTATTATTTATTAAGTGAGAGGCAGGGAGGCAGACATACAGACTCCCACATTTGCCCTAACCAGATCCCACCCGGCAAACCCCTTATCAAGGAGTGTTTTGCCCTTCTAGGAGTGTTACTTCATTGCTCGGCAACCGAGCTATTTTATCATCTGAGGTGAGGCCATAGTGCCATCCTCAGCACTGGGGTCAACTTGCTTGAATGAGCCATGGCTACATGAGGAGAGTGGAGACAAAGAGAGAGAGAGAGCAGGTGAGGGGAGGATGTGATGGAGAAACAGATGGTCACTTCTTCTCTGTGCCCTGACTGGGAATTGAACCTGGGACTTTCGCACCCCAGGCCAATGCTCTACCTCTGAGCCTACCAGTCAGGGCCTGCAACATGAATTTTAAGACTGTTTCAGCCCTAGCTGGATAGCTCAGTTGGTTAGAGCATTGTCCCTAAGCACATAAGTTCCCGGTTTGATCCCTGGTCAGGGCACATACAGGAGCAGAACATGTTTCTGTCTGTCTCTCTCCCACTTCATCTCTCTTTGCTAAAATCAGTTTTAAAAAAACATTAATAAAGAATGTTTCAGGATTACAGCAGAGTCATTGGCATTTGTTAAACATATTGCCAATTGTAAAACTATTGGCTTCAAAGTTTGGCAAACATTCAGACACAAGCCTGTGTATCCCTTGCTGCATGTTTAAGAAAATAACGTCAATTGGACCAACGTTAGCATAAAGAAATCTCCCTAGTAATTAGTGGAGAAATAATAATGATTTGCCAATTTGGTTCCTTCAAGAAAGGAACCCCCTCTTTTACCTCTTATATCTGGTACTTCATCAACAAACGAGGTGTGAACAGGTGAGTAAGTGGTAGCTCTGCATGCCTGAAGGTACTTGAAAATAATTTGTTCTCTGAAGTGGATCAAAGAGCTCCTCCTTGAACATCTTATTCCCTGATAATTTTTTAAAAATTAGATTTTCTTCCTAGGGAGGGCACATGGAGACCCTGAGCAGAACAAGTGGCTGAATCCAGCTGCCTAGGCTCAATTGTGTTTCTACCACTGACCAGTAATATGATTTCCTCCACATTTCCCAAATTTGGAAAAATTTTACCTCTCTCTGCCTCTGTTCCTCATCTGTGAATTGAGAATAATGACTTTCTTATTCTTTTAAGTTTTCCCTATGTACTCAGTATATGGTAGCCATAATTATATAATCAAAAGGTGAATATTCAAAAAAATCTATCATTTTCACATGTAAAAGTCAATCAAACTATGAAAGAGATGGACATTATACATTCTTGTATGTACCATAAAGACAATCAAATGTGTTTGCTTAAGTTCTACACCTTCTCTCCACCCTAGTATCTGTGTATCTCTTGACACCTGGCTTGCTGAGGAAATGAATGATTAATTGATTAATTCTTACCACAAACCTCTTGGGTTTTTTCATGCATGCTTGGAAAACCCCAGGAAAACTGTTTGCTTTAAGATGTAAACAGTAAAGGGTTATGAAATATATTGTGGTTTAGGTTCTATGTAACTCAATTGACAAAATGAATTGCTTTTCTGTTGTGTTCTTCATAGACTTTTTTTTTTTTTCTGAAGCTGGAAACAGGGAGAGACAGTCAGACAGACTCCCGCATGCGCCCGACTGGGATCCACCTGGAACACCCACCAGGGGGCGAGGCTCTGCCCACCAGGGGGCTATGCTCTGTCCCTCCGGGGCGTTGCTTTGTTGCAACCAGAGCCATTCTAGCGCCTGGGGCAGAGGCCAAGGAGCCATCCCCAGTGCCTGAGCCATCTTTGCTCCAATGGAGCCTCGGCTGTGGGAGGGGAAGAGAGAGACAGAGATGAAGGAGAGGGGGAGGGGTGGAGAAGCAGATGGGCGCTTCTCCTGTGTGCCCTGGCCGGAATCGAACCCGGGACTTCTGCACTCCAGGTCGACGCTGTACCACTGAGCCAACCGGCCAGGGCCTCTTCATAGACTTTTATTGAACCTTTTATATGAAATGAAGTCTATTAGTGTCTTTAAACCTGCAGTAAATATTACAGTGTTTAGCATTTTAATAAAAGAATGGAATTATGTGTGTGTGTATGTGTACACATGAGAGAGACAAAGAAAATTATTTTAAATAAGAACTAACTTTTTATTTATATGTTTCCTTGTCTCAGTTTCCATGAATATCATTATAAAAATTAATGATATTCTATAGAATCTAAGGATATAAATGCCACCTGGCTTGATAGTATTTCTGAGAATTACTACTCTAATAATTAATGTAACTTTTCTGCTATGTTAAGAAAAGATATATTTTCTTTTTATAAGAATTCTACTTATACCTTTCAGTGTTTGAATAATTTTCAAATTCTGATGTCTGTCTTCTCTATTGGTCATGGATTAATTGTGGTTTTAAAATATTAAGATAGCCCTCAAATTAACCAAACATACCACTCACTTCTTAGTGTGGTCTCCAAACTCCCAAAGCCAGATTCTCCCTGCCTCTGATCACACAGGGAGGTGGAACAGCCAAGGTTGTGGGAAGAATGAAAGACCAGATACAAAGTTAATATACAAAAATCCATTGCATTTGTATATGCTTACAACAAAATTTCAGAAAATATAATTGGAATAAAACAATTCCTTCTGCATTTGCAACAAAAAGAATAAAATACCTAAGAATAAACAAAATATATGAAGAATCTACACACTGAAATTTACAAAACATTATTAAAAAGACATTGAAAAATACACAAAGAAACAGATATTCCATGTTTATGGTTTGGAAGAATCAAATAGTTAAAAATTATCATATTATCCAAAGCAATATGCATATCTAATGCAATCCCCATCAGAACCTCAATGATATTTTTTAAAGAAATAAAACAAAAAATTATCAGATTTTTATGAAACCACAAAAGACCTAGAGTCCTGAGAAAAAAAGAATGAAGCTAAAAGTATCACATTCCATGACTCAAATTATCCTACTGAGCAACAATAATCAAAATGGCCTGGTGCTGGCATAAAAACAGGCACATAGACCAATGGACTGGAATTAAGAGCTCAGAAATAACTCCCCATGTATATGGGCAAATAATTTTTGACAAAGGAGCTAAAAGCACATAATGGAGAAAAGAAAACCTCTTCAGTAAATGGTGCTGGAAAAATTGGAAGGCTGCTTGACCAGGTGGTGGCACAGTAGATAGAGCGACGGACTGGGATGCGGAGGACCCAGGTTCAAGACCCCGAGGTCGCCAGCTAGAGCACGGGCTCATCTGGTTTGAGCAAAGCTCACCAGCTTGGACCCAAGGTTGCTGGCTCAAGCAAGGGGTTACTCAGTCTGCTGTAGCCCCACGGTCAAGGCACATATGAGAAAGCAATCAATGAACAACTAAGGTGTCCCAACGAAAAACATAATTGATGCTTCTCATCTCTCTTCATTCCTGTCTGTCTCTCTCTATTTATCTCTCTCTCTGACTCTCTCTTTCTGTCTCTGTAAAAAAAAATTGGAAGGCTATGTGCAAAAGAATGAAACTAAATTATAGTTTGTCCCCATGTAAAGAAAAATAACTCAAAATGGATTAAAGATGTAAATATAAGAGTTAAAACAATAAATTACATAAGAAAACACAGATACTAAGCTTATAGACCTTGGTCTTAGAGAGGATTTTATGAATTTGACCCTAAAAGCATGGAAAATAAAGGCAAAAATAAATGAATGGAACTATATCAAGTAAAAAACTTCTGCACAGAAAAAAAAGTCAACAAAACAAAAAAGCAGTCAACCTAATGGGAGGAAATATTTGCAAAGAATAGCTCTGAAAGGGATTAATATCCAAAGTATATGAATAACCCATACAACACCAAACAAACAATCCTAACTCTAACCGCTCTCAAGAAGACATACAAATTGCCAACAGATATATGAAAAGATGGTCAACTTTATTAGCTTTAGGGAAATGTAAATCAAAACTACAATGAGATACCACCTCACACCTGTTATATTAGTTATTATCAACAAGACAGGTAATAACAAGTGTTGGAGAGGCTGTGGAGAAAAAGGAACCCTCATCCACTGTTGGTGGGAATGTTAACTGGTACAACCATTACGGAAGAATGTAGGGTGGTTCCTCAAAAAGTTAAGAATGAAGCTTCTTAGTCATGTTCGAACCCACATATAATCTTGCCAACTTTTCTACAATCTTCATTTTTTTCACATACTACATTAACTTTATCCCAGAAACAAGTTCATAGGTCATGACCTCTCCATTCAGGATATATTTTCTGGTTTTTTAATATAGCACTATTGCTAAGAATCACCAGAGCCTTTTCTCCATGGGCTTCCATTAATTTCTGAATTACCTGTGAATAAAAATCTTGTCTTTTCATGATATTGTGTTAAATATCTATCAGTATAGATTAAGCAGGGGGAAAAAAAGAGCCATGTCAAGAAAGGAATGCATCTACTTTTAAAATACTTTGTCTTTAACACTTTTTCTTAAAATGAGACATTCTCAATTGAAATAGATCCTAATCACTAAAAAAAATTAAACACATGCAAATTTATAGCAACAGAAAGTAGATTAGAAGTTACCAGGAGATGGAGGGAGGGGGAAACATGAAATTATTGCTTAGTGGGTGTAGTTCCTCTCTGGGGTTATAAAAGGGTCCTGAAAATATGGTGGTGATGGTTGCATACATTGTGAATTCAATTAATGAATTCTACACTGAAAATGGTTAAAATGGCAATTTTTATGTAATACATAATTTTACCACAATGAAGTTAAAAATGAATTATTTACAAATAGGAAAAGCACTTTTCAAGATAACTAAATATATATTCTCTGAAAGGAAAGTTTCTTTGCTAAATACAGATTTCATAAAAGGAGGCTAAGCAATCAGTCTTGGAAACAAATACAATGTAGCAATACTTTTTCTTTTTTCATTTATTCTCATTTAAGAAACACATTGCTGCACAGTAACCATCATTGAATAATGAAATAAATTTAAATGTGAATGAATGAATAATTGAATGATTAAATTAAAGCATCATTTAATTGAATAGACCTCTAAGGTTGAATGCTTAGGCATAGCGGGCCCAGTTTGTCACTCTGCTGGTCACAGACAGACATGAGCAGGTCAGAACGCTGAGCTGTCCTCCTCGACATGCACACATCATCATTGATTTTTGATAGGAAGCACTGTCAAGTTTAGTAGTCATAGGATTTAGGAGTCAGGTCGACTAGATTTGTGCCCTAGGTCTGCCTTATACTTTAGGTCCCATGTAAGATTTTAATCTCGCTGAAATGTAGCTTTCTCATCTAACAAGTAAAAAACCAAAAAATCCAAAACTATTGCTTTTTTGTGATAGTGATGAGCACCTGGTGAAGTTTTTTACTTAATTTATTCATAGCATAGAGATCCAAGAAGTTTGTGTTGAGCAAGTAGTTATTCTACATAAAATATCAAGAGTTCTAAAAATAACTTTAGTAGCAGATATTTTTTTGTGTGTGAACATGTATTTCCTTCTCTTTGGGGCTTAAACTTTCACTTTGCATACCTGGTAACTGAGGCAGTAGTTTTCCTCCTGAAGTTCCAGGCTTTGGGGAAATGCCATTGTGTTCTGAGCACCCCATATGGTTGTAATCCATAAACTGTCTTTCCCAAGCAAAGAGACGGTTAAAATTGAGACACATTCTTTTCCTTGAATTGGCAGTCTTACAAGTGTTGATTTACATGTGAAATTTTTTCTAATCATTTTCTCTTTTTCTGTTTCCCTTCCTTACATGCTGACTCGGTGTAGCAGACCACTTGGGGATTGAATTCATGGGTAAGACGAAACACTTTGCTTCTTACATATGTGACAAAAGTTAAATTTGATCATGTATATTGTGTTCTCCCATCGAATTATACTTGAAACGTTTCATTATCAGATGCAATTAGTAGTGAGAAATGTGTTTTTGTCGATCTTTCACTAAGTAATGTCTCAAAGATTTAACGACTTATTGGTAAGTGAAGTAAATGTTAAGTGCAGCTCTGGAATCATCCAGAAGTTAGATTTGGCTTCTGACATTGATTATATGATCTATATAGTTCTCCATTTTCTTACCTGTAAAATCAGAATAAAAATCGTTCCTATTTTACTGCATGTATAAATTGCTTAGCTCATAGTTTACAAGATGGAAAACACTCAATAAATGATAGAAAATAATTGTGATGCTTTAAAAATGCCATTTTTTGTTATTTCCTGCGCTAATTCTTTTTTCTTTTGCATGACGATTACTTTGGATAAATTTTGGTATCAATCTTAACTTGGAATATGGACTATATAAACTTTTCATTTTATCAAATTAAATATTTCTTTTGAAAATACTTGCAGGGCATGGCATGTTTTTAAAAGCATTAAAATGCCTTCCATAGGAATTATTCTCTGTATTTGTAGAAAATTACATTAAGATTGGGTCACACTGTTCTGAGTCTATATTGTAAGTACAATGAAAAAAGAAAGCATTCCATGGAGTTAATATGCATCATGGTGCTAAAATGGAAAGATTTTTAAGAGTTAAAGTTAGTGAAATGGAGAAGACCTAAATTTGATTACAAATTCATAATTCTCAGCTTAATTGACTTGTTAAACTTCAGATTTTTCTCTTACATGGTAAAGATATGAGCACTTGTATCACACATGATGTATTTATTGTGATACTACTTATAAATTTACTTGGACTCATGTATCTATTTACCCATTCATTCAGTAAATATTTATGAAATGCTCACTATACACAATGAAAAAAATCCAAAATGCTAGAGATAATATAATGAATAAAATGATTTACTGGAGCGTATAGCATAGCAAGCTTAATGAGGTAATGATATTAATAAATATAAAATGCAAGTTTCTTACCTATACCAAACAAAATATAGGGAAAAATTGATAGATATTTAAAACATGGTATCAACAGATATTTGAGAGGAATTGATACTGAAGGTTAGAAAGTGGAAATTCTTAGGATGACTGCAGGGCTTATAGTTTTCATATGTAAATTTAAATACATCTACTGAAATACAATACTTAGAAACAAACAAATTTATAAGAGATGTTTACTAGGTTTGGAAATGTTGAGTTCTGGATGATTTTGTTATATCTGAGAGATGTCAAGTTGGTCAGTATCTTGCTGGAAGTTTTGAGGGTTATTTAGAGATTACTGATTATATATTTCTATTGGAATTGAATCTTCCTATTGTGTGATATTATTTATTAGTGCTCTATTATCTTAGTATTAGGTTATTGAGGAAGCAGACAGCTCAATTCCTGAAGGTTTGGGACTTTTCTAGGTAGATGTAGAAAAACTCCTAAAGGCAATAAAAATTCAGGATAATGTTCTAATAAAGGATTCTGGAATGTTAGATGTGGAAGGAAATGAAGGAAGGGTGGCTATCACAATGGTATCAAAGAGTAGTCATCATGGGAGTACTCAAACAAGGTACTGTCATGAAAAGACGGTAGTAGTAGTATGGGCCAGGAATTACAGAAAATCGTGGTCATGGTCATGCAATTGAGTAGAAATTGTATGTTGAGAAAGACATATGGCTTCTACTTTCCTCATTTATCAATGATGATGAAGATTAGCAGCATGGAGGTCCAAGCAACAAGTCATTTTGTAGATCATGGGAACTGGGCATTGTGGATACAGAAACTTACATCATTGGACTGTGGTGACTGATGGCTGTGAGATTAGTATCTTCAGTTCAGTTGTTATGTAGTAGAATGACTGCAGATACAAGAAGCACCTCATGAGTGGTAGGTGAGGGTAGGGTAGCTTCAGATTCCACAAATGGTGTGTCTGTAGTTATAGTAAACAGAAATTGCTACATTAATGTCAAGTGTTACTGTTAAAAGTCATCAACCAGTCACAATCCTACTGGGCTTTTTTCTGGCAACCTCCAGTGACATAGGCACTTTATAATATAACATTTTCCTAAGGAACAAAGGTAGGTACTAAGAGGTTTATTACTGCCTGACCAGGTGGTGGTGCAGTGAATAGAGCTTCAGACTGGGATGCGGAGGACTCAGGTTCGAAACCCCAAGGTCGTTGGCTTGAGCATGAGATCATCTGGCTTGAGCGTGGGCTCACCAGCTTAAGCACGGGGTTCCTAGCTTGAGCGTGGGATTATAGACATGATCCCAAGGTTGCTGGCTCAAGCCCAAAGGTTGCTGGCTTAAAGCCCAAGGTCACTGGCTGAAGCAAGGGGCCACTTGCTCTGCTGTAGCCCCCCAGTCAAGGTACATATGAGAAAGCAGTCAATGAACAACTAAGGTGCCACAACGAAGAATTGATGCTTCTCATCTCTCTCCCTTCCTGTCTGTCTGTCCCTCTCTCTGATTCTCTCTGTTTCTGTTAAATAAAAAAAAAAGAGGTCTATTACTACCTCTTAAATTACTTAAAATAATTTAAATACTGGTAGAAGAAAAATAATTTAGGTCATCTTTATGAAACTCAAAACAAAGTTCATAACTTTGTCTTGCAGAAGTTGAAGTCAAAGCATATCTCTAAATCCCTATAGGCAATGAGTGCTCCGTTTGTGAATATTTGACTCCAGCAGTAGAGTTAGCCTTGGAGGGGAGGCATTGGGCAACAAGTCAGAGTTTAAGGTTTATGGATAATGGCAGCTAGTAAAGAATTATTTGTAATATTGAGTATATTAATAAGTAAACTGTTTTTACTGATCTCACTAGTTCTAGACACTACTTACTCCCACAGGTTGCTCTAAGTGAATATGCAGAATTCCATTTGTTGCTTTGGAAACAAATATTTTCATATTTAACTTGTGATTTTAAAATTCATATACGTAAAATTTATTCCATTGCAGGTAACATTATTCCAGCATTAAGGCATCTCTAGGTATGAAGTCAGCTGGGAAGCAGAAATAAAGGCATAGTCTCTCTAAATTTATTCATGTTGGTGTACTGGTGTGCTAGAAATAATCAGTGCCAGTTCTGTTTTCATGAGCTCGAAAATACCTTCATTCTCAACTTTTGTTATTCTTGCCTTGGCCAATGTTAATTTCTTATTTTCCTGAGTTAGAACATGGGTCACAGGGGACAATCTGAAATGCATGTGCCTTCAGATGCATTTCCCCAAGTCTTTGTGTTCCCAATGGCCACATCCATGTGCAGCTTCACTGACCAGACTCAGAACCTGATTGCTTCCTACAAACTCCTACTGATGGCAGGGAACTCTTATTATTATTATTTAATCAACATATACTTATTACACTATGTGCCAGATATATGACATTGAATATGCAGATATAAAATCCACATTCCTTTATGTCTAAGGGCTCTAACACAAAAGAAAGCTGCAATAATTGAAGTGATATACAAGGCACTATAAATAAAAATGGCATAGGCAAAGTATAATAAAAGGAAGCAAGGAGAGAAAAAAGGAAGGAAGGAGGGAAGGAAGGAAGGAAGGAAGGAAGGAAGGAAGGAAGGAAGGAAGGAAGGAAGGAAGGAAGGAAAGAAGGAAAGAAGGAAAGAAGGAAAGAAGGAACTGGGAAATTCAGAGACAATGTCTCCAGGGAAGAGACAGCTGAGCTGAGTCCCAGCCAGAGTGGATAAACTGCACCCAGTGATGCCATAGTCCAAAGCTATACTAGCTCAGCATTGCTTGCACTTCAGGGTGAGCCTTTCCATTTCAGTCTGTCTGGGTCTGGAAGATCTCTAAAGTCGCTACTTCAGTACTGGAGAGAAGATATCAATTTCACTAAAAACACTTAACCAAAAACTTTTCTGAGTTGATTCATTCATTTTAAAGAATAATTACCCTATTGAGTAAGCCATGCCAAACCTAATGTCCATAAAACTGTTGGCATTCAAAAGGACTTTTACGTGATTACGTTCATAAATTTTTTTTTAACAATACTTCTGGGATTGCTATAATGGACACTTGAACAAATACTGTTCTGGAATAGAGGAGGAGTTTAAAAAATAAAGGTAACTAATGTAATTCTAAGGTGCATGAAGACATTAAATTGTGAAAAAAAAAATTTAGTTTACGCCCTGACTGGCTGTCTCAGTCGGTTAGAGGATCATCCTGAAATAACAATATTGTTGGATTGATCCCCAGTCAGGACATATATGGGAAGTGACCAAGGAATACATAACTAAGTGGAACAACAAATAAATGCTTCTCTCTCCTTCTGTCTCTCTGTTTCTTCCTTTACCCCTCTAAAAAAATCAATAAATAAAATACAAAGAAAAGAAAAAATAAATAAAATAAAAATTTAGTTCATATTAAGCCAATAATAAAAAATATTTCTTGAAATCATGATTCATGATTTAACCTAGTCATTCATGCCAATGTAGGATGATCTACAAATATTGTGTTGTATTTGTAGTTTTCTTTGTGATTATAGACTATGTTGAGTGACACTAGTTGGGTGGCCCTCCTGTTGAATGTCTTTGGGTATAAAGGCCCATCTCCTCTATCAGATATTTGCCAAATGGACTAGTGGGTTGAACTATCACTCCAATGACCCATTAAAATTCTGCTGAAGAAACAAACAATCTTGTATTCTCACTTACTTTTCTGTTTAACAGTGTGACCACTACCTCTCTCTTTACAATCTGATTTTTTTCAGTTTTTTTTATAAATTTTTATTAATTTTAATGGGGTGACATCAATAAATCAGGGTACATATATTCAAAGAAAACATGTCCAAGTTATCTTGTCATTCAGTTATGTTGCATACCCATCACCCAAAGTCAGATTATCCTTTGTCACCTTCTAGCTAGTTTTCTTTGTGCCCCTCTCCCTCCCCCTCTCCCTCCTTCCCCCCCCCCCCATAACCACCACACTCTTGTCCATGTCTCTTAGTTTCGTTTTTATGTCCCACCAATGTATGGAATCATGCAGTTCTTGTTTTTTTTCTGATTTACATATTTCACTCTGTATAATGTTATCAAGATCCCACCATTTTGTGGTAAATGATCCGATGTCATCATTTCTTATGGCTGAGTAGTATACCATAGTGTATACATGCCACATCTTTATCCAGTCTTCTATTTTTTTTTTTTTTTTTTGCAGTGATTAAAGCCTTTAAGCAAACTCTTGGTGAATACAGCAAGAATCCATAAAAGAGTAGTGTTTTTTTTTCACAATGCTGATGTAGTGTATTTTTATGAGAGCTTATGGCTCAGGCCAAACTGAGGACATGTGTTGGGAACAAGATTTCAGATGCTCAGCAAAAGAACAGTTTTTCAGCTTTTAAAACGCACTTGAGACTAAGGAGGGAACGTAAGAAAGATTACAAGAAGGTGGAAGAAAGTAAGGTGGTGAATAGATTATAGGTTAGTTAACAAGATTTTGTGCTTTCTTAAAGGTAGTAAAACCTGCATTGGCCTAGAGATCAGTGGTTCTCAAGGTGTGTGCCAGGGCACACTGGTGCACCCTAGAAGATTTCTAGGTGTGCTCTACAATATTCCAGAGAAATATGTGCCTGTTGGGAACCAAAAAACCAAGGGTTTTAGAGTTTAGATTTTGGGGGGACAGAGGTGTGGGGAATTGGCTGTAAGCTGACAGTCTGCCCAACCTCGCACCTCACTTGTCTGATTAGGTTGCAAAAGGCTGTGTAAGCTGTGGTGCTGGATTGTTTATATAAGGTCTACCGGAAAGTTCTGTCCATTTTTGGAATAATAGAAAATACAAATTTTTCTTACCATCAATAAACTTTATTAAATAATATAATTGCCATTATTATTAATGATTTCTTGCCAGCATGAGGGCAATTTGTATATTCAATTTTTGAAAAATGTTTTATCTTTTGATGCGAAAAATTGAACCAGTGCTTGTTTGATATCTTCTTCATTTTTGAATTTTTTGCCCTTCAAAAAATTTTGTAAGGACAAAAACAAGTGATAGTCGGAGGGTGCTAAGTCCAGGGAATATGGTGGATGTGACAGACATGCTTTGGTAGCATTTCTTCCTTGTTGAAATTTGTAAAAATTACAGTGGCGTAAATGAACTTTATCAGTAGCCATGGGTACACTATGGCTTCACACATAAGACTAACGTGAATCAACTTTGTTTTAGTTAATTTGCTACATCAGTATGTATACATTAAGTGATAAAAATAGAGAGGCACACATGCGCCAAATAAACATGTGCTTACGTGTTGAAACTTGTTGTGATAGAAACGGACAGAACTTTCCAGTAGAGCTTACACTACCCCCCATGTTCCTTGGAAAGACTGGAGGCAGGTTTCTTCTATCCTTTGGGGTAAAGTTAAGATGATATGTATGGTGGGGGTTTTGGATTGATGATTAAACATAAGGAATTGTCTCTTGAAGCCTTTGGATTTCTATAAAAGAAAAATATGTGGAAATATCTAAAAATCTTTGAACATTTTACTATAATTTTGAACATCCTATTTATATGAATCAGGATTTTCTACCCTCAACACAATTAAGAGTAGAAAGAGAGGAATTCTTCAATGTATTGATGAGGAAATGAGAGTTTGCCTTTCAAATATATGCCCAAACATTGAAGAAATCACTAGGACACATAAGGCTCATGTTTCTCATAAACACAAGAATGAAAAAACAACACATTTGCACTGGGATCTGCTGAGTTTACTAAATCTTACTAAGAATGTATCTATATATATATAAACATAACTTTTTTGTCATTCTTTTTAGTTTTTACCCCCTCTTTTTTACAAATTTTAAAAAGCATAACTCAAAAAATATAACCTAAAAATGTTTTTTAATGTCAGAATAAATTTAATATTGTCATATTTATTTTGTTTAATTACTATAAAAACATGCTTGGACTTTATATTTTTTTCTTTATTATTTGACTTAATTATTATAACATTGTTGGTCAAATAAGTTTGTAAATATGATATATAAGTTTGCTCGCTTATAGTTTGCATTGGATGTGGGGGGACAGGCAGGCAGGATCCTTGTATCCTGGGGCTTGGTTTTAGGACGAAGCCTGTGATGGCAAACCTATGACACGCATGTCAGCACTACATGCGTAGCCATTTTTGATGACACACGGCCGCATGCGGCCGCATACCAGAGAAGTATGGGGCCAAATACCAGAGAAGTATGGGACCGTGTGCTGAGAAAAACGTTTCATCCTCGGCTTCTGCACAGCCAGGTGCAGTAGCCGAGGATAAAATATTTGCTGTAGTGTAGACACTCTGTGCCAGAGGTCTGTAGGCCAAAACAGCAGAACTCCGGCACAGAGTGTCTAGTTCTGGGACTTCTGGTTAGGCCGTTAGGGGATCTTTGACCTCACGTCTGGTGGGCGGAGCAGAAAGAAGCAGAATGTGGGGTGGGGGACGCATCTCTGGGGGCCCTGTGATCGCCATTACCAGCAACCACATAACCACAGCAACCATCATCCGATCTACTGTTCTGGGGTGTCGTGGATTTTTAATTGACCATCATTACTGAGATAAGTGAGGGGGAGGCTGGGAGAGGCGAGAGCCTGTGCTATGGGTGCTGTTTCCCACCATTAGAATAGTGGCAGCCATCTTAATTTACATAAGATGCAACTTGCAGAATTTCAAGACAGCATCTGGGCTCAGGTGTTTGTCAACTTGAGGCCAAAGCTTGAGACTCTGGAAAGGTGCCGCTTGGAGAATCAAGAGGAGTGCCACTACGAACAGGAAATTTAGAGTGCCTGGAACCGATTACCAGACACTTTTAGCACCCTGAAAAATATAGCGATGGCTTTATGCATGATTTTTCTCTCTATGTACTTTTGTGAGACCTTATTCTCAGAGTTAAATAATAACAAAATCAGCAAAAGAAACAGATTGACAGATGAAGTTAGTAGCGCTTGCTTGGGCTTGAAGTATACAAAATACCAACCTTCAATTGAAGATTTAGCCAATGAAATTCAGCAACAAAAAGGTCACTAATAGGCAGGTTAGTTAAAGAATTCCCCCTCCCCCTCACTTATCTTAGTTCACGGCACCCCACACAAGTTAAATAATATCAAGACCAACAAAAGAAACTGACTGACAGATGAATAAAAAAGTCACTAAGCAGGTAAGTTAAATAATTAGTTTTTGGTTTATTAAATACAGTTATATTATACATTTTTGTTATTTAAACTATAAATATTGTGAAATTATGGTTTTTTTCTCAAAGTGACACACCACCCAAGTTATGCTCGTTTTTTTGGCAAATTTTGACACACCAAGCTCAAAAGATTACCCATCACTGGACTAAGCCTTTCCCACCCTTTTTGATGTAGGATGGTACTCTCTTATGAGGAATCCCATTATGCCTCAGATAAAGGACTTTGTATCAGAGACTTCCTTGTTTGTATATTGGCTTAAAGGTTTTGAATCTACACTATAAAGTGGGGCAGACTGGGAGCTTGCTCTCTCTCGGTTCCTGAGATTAGTATTAGAGGAGAAAGCAGAGAAAGGCCACGTGGAGGAGGCCAGGAGAAGCAGCCAAGATGGTGGAGTGCTGAGGGAGAGCCAGTTTGTGCAGAGTTTGTGCAGAGAGAAGGAAGGAGATGGGGAACAGAGGTGAATAAGTCTGGTGAGCTAGAAACCTTTGATTCTAGGAAACTCAGATAAGTCAGTGGCTTTGTGAGCACTGAATGTGAGTGGGTTTTGGAGCCCAGTGTGTGTTTTTACTTGCCCGCCAGGTGCAAGCTAGGATTAAAGCTAACAGCCCACCAGTTCTTGGCTCCGTTGTTTCATTACTGACTGTCCAAAACAAATGTGAACCTGCATGGGTCAGGCAGCTGTGATGGTGGCCGTGGTTACTGGCTTTACATTTAGTGTAATCTGTGGCAGGATTTGATATAGATTGTCAAGGAGCCACGGCCATGTCTGAGCGGTGCAGTAGAGGACTGGCTGCTGTTATGGTTCCCCATGGCTGTCCTTTTGGGAACCATAGGCTGGCTGACTTTTACAGCCATGAGTGAGGAAACAAAGAGCTCTGTGGAAGAGGCTGCCCGGGACCTGTAAACTGAGCAGTGGAAGGAGCTGGAGGAAACACGGGAGAAAGAGATGCCTGCCCTGGAGCTGGAGGAAGTGCTGGAGGAGGAAGCTGACCAGGTTTGCAAGATTTGCCTGGAAATGGAGCAGCCTCTGGAGAAGGAATCACAGGTTCGTGAGTTGCAGATTGCCCTGGACGTTATGGAGAGCCAGCAGTGGCAGGAGGCCGGGGCTCAGGCCGGAGCTGGGGCTGCAAGGCTGGTGGAGCAGAAGGCAGCAGCGGCCCGGAGGCTCGAGCCTGGCAGTGGGAGCTGGTGTTTTCAGTTCCTCTCTGGAGGATGAGGAGAATCAGGCTGGAGTTGCAATCAACAATCTCCAGAAGATGAGAGCCAAGCTGGAAGGAGTACCTGCTATGCTCCAGGTAGGTTCGCGATTTTGGGACATAGGGGCGAATGCCATTATGCTCTCCAGAGCAGAGATGGAAATGCTGACTGCCATTGCCACATGCTCCTGTTTGGGACAGTGTAAGTAAGACCTTCCAAGATGGCAAGGATGTGGGGGGTGGCTGAGGCCCCATGTTCTTGGACTGATTCCTGGACCAAGACTAGAGTGGGCACTGGCTCCTTTGTTGGATCGACTTACGGATTTTGGACAATGTGAAATACCCTGATGGGGGTGGGGGTGGCTTTCCTGGAAGCACTCCCCTGCTCCGGGAAGCTTTTCCCATGGCTAGAAAGAAGAAAGAGGACATTTTGTGCTTTTGGCAAAGTGCTCAGAGACTGGTGAAGTGTATCTTTGTAATTGTTGAAATTGTATGATTTGTCATGTTGTTGTAATTTATGTAATGTGCCTAATTTCCTTGTGCAGGTATACCTGTGCTTTAGATTGTGAAGCAAGCAAAAGGGGTGGAATGTTGGTCAAATAAGTTTGTAAATATGCTATATATATTTGCTTGCTTATAGTTTGCATTGGATCTTGGGAATGGGCTATGGGCAGGCAGGGCCCTTGTATCCTGGGGCTTGGTTTTAGGACGAAGCCTTTCCCACCCTTTTTGATGTGAGGTGGTGCATGCTCATGAGGAATCTCATTATGCCTCAGATAAGTGACTTTGTATCAGAGACTTCTTTGTTTGTATGATATATTGGATTAAAGGTTTTGAATCTACACTATAAAGTGGGGCAAACCGGGAGCTTGCTGTCTCTCAGTTCCTGAGATTAGTATTAGAGGAGAGAGCAAAGAAAGGCCAGGTGAAGAAGAGGAGAGCAGAGAAAGGCCATGTGGAGGAGGCCAGGAGAAGCAGCCAAGATGGCGGAGTGCTGAGGGAGAAGCTAGTTTGTGCAGAGTTTATGCAGAGAGAAGGAAGGAGATGGGGAACAGAGGTGAATAAGGCTGGTGAGCTAGAAACCTTTGATTCTAGGAAACTCGGATAAGTTAGTTGCTTTGTTAGCACTGAATGAGTGGGTTTTGGAGCCCAGTGTGTGTTTTTACTTGCCCGCCGAGTGCAAGCTAGGATTAAAGCTAATGGCCCACCAGTTCTTGGGTTTGTTGTTTCATTACCGTCTGTCCGAATCAAATGCAAACCTGCATGGGCCAGGCAGCTGTGATGGTGGCTGTGGCTACTGGCTTTACAAACATATTTCTCAGAAATTTGTATATAGTTCACCTACAACTATTCGTAGGATTTTAAATGCACCCCAACTTCAAAAAGTTTGAAAGCCACTGGCCTAGATGCACAGAAACAATGGACAGGGCTTGCTTAAGGAAAAGATAAACTTTTTACTAAAGAAGTTATATGGCCTGACCAGACGGTGGCACAGTAGATAGAGCATCGGACTGGGATGCGGAAGACCCAGGTTCAAGACCCAAAGCTCACCAGCTTGAGCCCAAGGTCACTGGCTCGAGCAAGGGGTTACTCCATCTGCTGAAGGCCCGCGGTCAAAGCACATATGAGAAAGCAGTCAATGAACAATTAAGGTGTGGCAACGCGCAACGAAAAACTAATGATTGTTGCTTCTCATCTCTCCATTCCTGTCTGTCTGTCTGCCCCTGTCTATTCCTGTCTCTGACTCTCTCTCTGTCTCTGTTAAAAAAAAAAAAGAAGTTATGTGCCTGGGACATGACCTGCCCAGTTATGAACTTATAATCAGGGCACTCTATGAGGTTACAATCCACACTTTTTTGTTTGTTTATTTGTTTGTTCACAAAACATGGATCTCAGTATGAGTGCTAATAATTCAGGTCTCTAGAATGTAAGTTCCTCCAATTCTTTTTTGTTCTTTGTATGTTTGTTTTTTGTTTTTGGTAGAGATAATCTTGATTTGATTTGATTGTTTCCAAGACTCATAGGTCACACATGTAAGGCTAGTATTTTGGCTTAATTACATATATGATTAATCTTAGTTATTAGCACATATTGGTACATTTAATGGTTCAAAGTAAAAGACTAAACAAAGTAATGGCCACTAATTAAAATAAATGAAATTGTAATAAATTTTACAAGTGAGATTCAAAACTTTCAGTTATCTTTGAGTAATATCTACAACCAAGATATATACTGGAAAATAATGTAGATATTTTAAATATGACTGTTAAAAATGAGAAAATGGACATTTCTATAAAAATAAAAATCCTTTGAAACTAGATTCCAGAATTGGTTTAAAAAGTTTCATTGGCAGACACTAAGAAAGAGTAAGGGGAAACTCAAGAATTTAGATTTTAGCTTGAGTAATAGTAGTAGCTATAGTTATAACCAATAGGCTTAATGGTTAATGCAAATAAAAGCTTTGTTCCAGAAACTGGGATACCTGAAGGGGCCTACATGACTTCACAAGATCATCAAGCAATCCACCTTTGTGCCCCAGGGGACTGTAAGCAATCCACCTTATGCCCCAGGAGACTGTAAGCAATCCACCTGTGCCCCAGGAGACTGGAAGCAATCCACCTTATGCCCCAGGGGACTGTAAGCAATCCACCTGTGTCCCAGGGGACTGTAAGCAATCCACCTTGTGCCCCAGGGGACTGAAAGCAATCCACCTGTGCTCCAGGGGACTGCAAGCAATCCACCTTGTGCCCCAGGGGACTGAAAGCAATCTACCTGTGCCCCAGGGGACTGTAAGCAATCCACCTGTGCCCCAGGGGACTGCAAGCAATCCACCTTGTGCCCCAGGGGACTGTAAGCAATCCACCTTGTGCCCCAGGGGACTGTAAGCAATCCACCTTTGTGCTCCAAGGGTCTTCAAACAAAACCTTTGTACTCAGGGACTCACTGCCCACTATGATTTAACTAAATTTTCCTTGAATTCCAAAAATCCTTTTACTTCCTACCCTTTTACTTCCCTTTATAAAGTGATTAATGGGATGTTAAGACAATGGCTTCAGATACATAACACCCATCTTCTCAGATTGCTGGCCATCTGAATAAAATGCCCATGAAGATTCAATTCCTATCACTACTGATTTGGCTGAGTGGTGACAGGCAGCACAAAACATTGATATTTCTGGTTTTGTAAGTATTTGTTGTGGACCATTTGGAAGAGCAGTGCTGTTCACTCTAAACTTACATATTTGACCACTACATTTTTGCTAAATTAATATATTGTTATAAAGCTTCTAAATCACTAATTTGGTAATTGTTATATAGGTAGTGGATATATAGACTTGAATAAAATCTTGGATAGACTCTCATGAACTTATTTTGTAATATGGTGAAGGATGTTGTCAGTCAAATAAGTTTGTAAATATGATGTATATGTTTGCTCGCTTGTAGTTTGCATTGGGTATGGGAGACAGGCTGTAAGCGGGCAGGATCCTTATAGCCTAAGGCTTAATTTTAAGACTAAGCCTTTCCTTCCCTTCTAATACTACGATCTTCTCAAAACTAATCTTTTCTCCACACCCTTGACTATTGCATGATGTGGGGTGGTGCACTCTTATGAGGAATCCTATTTATGCCTTAGATAAAGGCTTTGTATCAGAGACTTTCTTATGTGTATATTGGCTTAAAGGCTTTAATTTCTAAGCTATAAAATAAGGCAGACTGGAGGCTCTTGCGCTCAGTTCCTGCCATCAGCATTGCAGAGGAAAGACAGCCAAGATGGCAGAGTGCTGAAGGAGAAGCCAGTTTGTGCAGACTTTGTGAAAGAGAAGGAGATGGGGAACAGAAGTGAATAAGGCTGGTGAGGTAGAAACCTTTGATTCTAGGAATATGCAGATGAATCAGTGACTTTGGGAGCCCTGAATGGAAAGGGAAATGTTTTTCCACTGTATGTATTTTCTCACCTGCCAGGTGCAAGCTAGGATAAAAGCTAATGGCCCACCAATTCTTGGCTCTGTTGTTTCATTACTGTCTTTCCAAATCAAATGCGAACCTGCCAGGCAGCTATGATGATGGCTGTGACTACTGGCCCTACAGATGTATTTATATCAATTTAGTGATAAGTGGATTTGGGACAATAAGATGGCATATAAAGGATCAAGAACAGCCATAAGTATAGCTTCTAATTACTTCTTAGGCAACATATTGACTAATGGCATAAACAAAGACATAGCTTAAACACAAAATTATTGAACTTTTTTATAAAAGGTGATTGCTACTTTATTAGATTAAAATAAAGTCTAAAAGAAAGAATTGCATTCTTAGGTTGTTAAATTAGACTCAAAATTTGAAATCATAACCAGTACCAAGTTGATTCCATATATATGTTAATTATCTAAAATGTACCTAAGTTGATACCAGGTCCCAAAGATCTTTCTAAATGTTCTAGTCTAGGGGGAAATAAAAAAAAAAAAAAAATCAACAAAGATGTCCAGATTGTCAATGGAAAGAAATTCCCAATGAGGTTAAAAAAATAAATGGACTTTTATATGCTGTTCTCCCTGATGATTGCTGCAGGAGCCAGGATGACTCTGGGGAATAAGAGAAAGAAACAAATGGATGACTATGGGACATCTGACATTGCAGCGAAGTGAAAATGATATGGGTTCTTCTCAATAAGCAGAGTCTGCTTCTCAGACTCATAGTGGTTCAGCCAATCAGAATGTATGGAGCGCCTTTGGGAGGTCAGGACCTATGCTAGGCCAGAGTGTCACAAAGATGAGTATGACAGACTCTCACATAGTTCCCCATTCAGTATATGGGATGCACTTGTAAACTAATTATTGAAGGTCAGTACACAAAAAACTTGAGTTGAAGTCTGAGTTGGAGTTGTATTTTGGTGATTTTTTTTTCTTTTTTTTTTTAATAAATAAATTTTTATTTTAATGGGGTGACATCAATAAATCAGGGTACATATATTGAAAGAAAACACTTCCAGGTTATCTTGTCATCCAGTTCTGCTGCTTACCCATCACCCAAAGAGAGATCACCCTCCGTCACCCTCTATCCAATTTTCTTTGTGCCCCTCCCCCTCCCCCTCCCCCTCCCCCTCTCCCTCCTTCCCTCCCCCCACCTCCTGTAACCACCACACTCCTGTCCATATCTCTTAGTCTCGCTTTTATGTCCCACCAATGTATGGAATCCTGCAGTTCTTGTTTTTTCTGATTCGCTTATTTCACTCCGCATAATGTTATCAAGATTCCACCATTCTGCTGTAAGTAATCCGATGTCATCATTTCTTCTAGCTGACTAGTATACCATGGTGTATATGTGCCCCATCTTCTTTATCCAGCCTTCTATTTTTTTTTACAGTGATTAAAAGCCTTTAAGCAAATTCTTGGCCAATACAGCAAGAATCCATAAAAGAGTAGTGTCCTTAACATGTTCACCAAGTCCAAGTTGGCCCCATCACCATGCCAAATCCCTGAAAAATGCAACCCAACCACAGTTCAGTCTGTTAGGATCTGTCACAGGGAGCAGGAGTCCAGGAAAAGTCCACATCCAGGAAAAGTCCGCATGGCACTGGAATTGTCACCATTCTATATTTGCAGCTCATGTCCAAGTCCCAATGACCACTGCTTCTAGCTGGTAATGATTCAGGTAGACTGGAGAAGCTATTTGCAGCATGTGTGGATATGGAGCTTCTATTCTCCTCTGCCTGGAGAGATGAGACCAGGTAGCTTTTCCCTGGAGCTCTGCGACTGTGGCATGGTAAAGAGAACCTTGGGATACACAAAGCTGGGTGGCAAAGGTAGATTCATAATAGAAGTTGGCAAAAGGGTGAAAGAGAGCTCTAAATTAGGAGTAGGTCCCAGCCTGAAATATGAGTGGGGCATTGAGATAGGAGGGATAAAGGAAACACTATATATTAAGAAAAGCAGCAGAAAATAGGACTATCAACATCCACAACAGAGATCTTTGAGGGAAGAATAAAAAACCTAACTATTCAGGCAAAATGTAGTTAAGTGGCCTTTGTGCAAATGAGATCAGTTTACCTGCTTCTTGGAAGAAATACCCTAGGCTCGTCCACAGTGTCGTAGATGGGGCCGATGGCCCTAGGCACCTTCAGCCTTCAGTGGCAAACCCCAGCTTTCTGGGCAAGGTTAGGTCATAGGTGGCTGGAGCAGGGCTGGAAGAGACTGAACCCTCCCTTAGAGGAGCGAGGGGGAAGCCTACCTTCCAGTGTCCCTGTTTCCTCACAGCAGAGGCATGTAAGCCTGGTAGGCTTAGCTCAATGACCTTCCTTTCCACTATTGAAGCAGGACCCAGATGGCATCCTATGAGACCCCTTTGGGGTGTTGGAGCCTTTAAGGGCGTATCCTAAAAGCTGGTAGTTCCCCTGATCTCTATTGGGCTTTTTCTGCCTCTAGGTATCTTAAAAGCCATGCTCTGAAGATCTCGCTGAGGTGTTTGAGGATCCCCATCCGCCTATATAAATCTTTTCCATATATCTGGAGCTATTTGGAAAAAGACGAAACAGTGTTATTAGCTGGATCTAATAAAGAAGGTAGTAGTTTGCAGGTGAAAAGATTTGGTGTCTCCTGTTCATCAGCATTCAAAAGAAATGTAAAAAAATTTTTTTAAGTAAAAAGCATGATATGGTAGACTGGTAGGAGTTCCAGGATATGACTACCCCCTTTTAAATTTTTTTTTTTAAATTGACCTTAAAATGTTTTCTGAGTACACTTTAATAATACCTTAACTTTAAAGATTTGTAAGCATGACAAAATAGAGTAAATGCTTTTGCTCCATATGCAGGAGCATTTTCAGTTAAGCCAGTTTAGGAAATCCAATAATAGAACAATGCATACAGACCATGAGCAGCCTCTCCTGTTCTGACAGAGGTTACTATAGATCCGGAATATGAATCCACTGTAATGTAGACATACGACTGTTTGCCAAATGAAGGTATATGAGTAACATCCATCTGCCAAAGTTGTCCTGGTAGAGGTCCTTGAGGGTTAACTCCAAATGAGGGGGCAGTATAGGACCCCTTGGACAGGATTTCCCAATCTGCCATGCTGCTTCCTGAGAAAGTTGAAACTGTTTACACCAGGCTGCAGCGTTCTGGTGAAGAATAGTATGAGACTGACTTGCTCAGTCTGTCATGGTTGCTCCATATAATTTTCTTTTGGGTAGTTTGATAAACAAGGGCATTCCTAGGCCCTGGCCGGTTGGCTCAGTGGTAGGGCATTGGCCTGGTGTGCAGGATTCCCGGGCCAGAGCACACAGAAGAAGCGCCCATCTACTTCTCCACCCCTCCCCTACTCCCTCCTACCCCCCGCAGCCAAGGCTCCACTGGAGCAAAGCCACCCTGGGCACTAAGGATGGCCCCATGGCCTCTGCCTCAGTTGCTAGAATGGCTCTGGTTGCAACAGAGCAACACCCCAGATGGGTAGAGCATTCCCCCCTAGTAGGCATGCCAGGTGGATACCGGTCAGGTGCATGTGGGAGTCTGTCTGACTACCTCCCCATTTCCATCTTCAGAAAAATACAAAAAATAAATAAATAAAATAAAAAATACAACAAAAAAAAAAAAAGAAAAGAAAAAAGGCATTCCCTTGTGTTAAAGCTCCACGGAGCATGGAGTGAGCTTGAGTATATCCTATGAAACATGGAGCTCTATGTTGACATATAAGTCTTTGAAGAAGGAGGAACTGCTGAAATAGTTCATCAGCATTGGTCCCTAAGACAGCAGTCTTTATAGTGGAAACAGCATAAGTAAATATTTGCTGTCTGTCTATAGATTAAAGGGGGAATATGGCAAATGCTGAAAAGCCATGATCTTTGTGCCTCTCCCCTCCCCCAACTCCCTTCCTCTCCTCCCCCCACCGTGTAACCCCAACACTGTTGTCCATGTCTGAGTCTCATCTTTATGTCCCACTTATGTATGGAATAATATAGTTCTTAGTTTTTTCTGATTTACTTCTTTCGCTCAGTATAATGTTATCAAGGCCCATCCATGTTGTTGTAAAAGATCCTATTTCATCATTTCTTATGGCTGATTAGTATTCCATAGTATATATGTACCAAAGCTTTTTAATCCACTCATCCTCTGATGGACACTTGGGCTGTTTCCAGATATTCGCTATTGTGAACAATGCTGCCATAAACATGGGGGTGCATTTCTTCTTTTCAAACAGTGCTATGGTGTTCTTGGGGTATATTCCTAACAATGGTATAGCTGGGTCAAAAGGCAGTTCGACTTTTAATTTCTTGAGGAATCTCCATACTGTTTTCCACGGTGGCTGCACCAGTCTGCATTCCCACCAGCAGTGCAGGAGGGTTCCCTTTTCTCCACATCCTCTCCAGCACTTATTCTGTGTTGTTTTGTTGATGAGCGCCATTCTGACTGGTGTGACGTGATATCTCATTGTGGTTTTAATTTGCATTTCTCTAATCATTTATGATGTTGAACATTTTTTCATATGCCTATTGGCCATCTGTGTGCCCTCTTTGGAGAAGTGTCTATTCATCTTTTGCCCATTTTTGGATGGATTGTTTGTCTTCCTGGTATTAAGTTTTACAAGTTCTTTATAAATTTTGGTTATTAACCCCTTATCAGACGCTATGTCAAATATATTCTCCCATTGTGTAGTTTGTCTTTTTATTCTGTTCTTTTTGTCTTTAGCTGTGCAGAAGCTTTTTAGTTTGATAAAGTCCCATTTGTTTATCCTGTCTTTTATTTCACTTGCCTTTGAAGACAAATCAGCAAATATATTGCTGCGAGAGATGTCGGAGAGCTTACTGCCTATGTTTTCTTCTAAGATGCTTATGGTTTCATGGCTTACATTTAAGTCTTTTATCCATTTTGAGTTTATTTTTGTGAATGGTGTAAGTTGGTGGTCTAGTTTCATTTTTTTGCAGGTAGCTGTCCAATTTTCCCAACACCAATTGTTGAAGAAGCTATCTTTACTCCATTGTATTTCCTTACCTCCTTTGTCAAATATCAGTTGTCCATAGAGCTGTGGTTTTATTTCTGGGTTCTCTGTTCTGTTCCATTGATCTATGTGCCTGTTCTTATGCCAGTACCATGCTGTTTTGAGTACAATGGCCTTATAATATTACTTGATATCTGGAAGTGTGATCTCTCCTGCTTTATTCTTCCTTTTCAAGATTGCTGAGGCTACTCGTGTTCTCTTTTGGTTCCATGTGAATTTTTGGAATATGTGTTCTATATCTTTGAAGTAAGTCATTGGTATTTTAATCGGTATTGCATTGAATTTATAAATTGCTTTGGGTAATATACACATTTTAATGATGTTTATTCTTCCTAACCATGAGCACGGTATATGCCTCCACTTATTCATATCTTCCCTGATTTCTTTTATCAATGTTTTATAATATTCCGAGTACAAGTCTTTAATCTCCTTGGTTAGATTTATTCCTAGGTACTTTATTTTTTTGGTTGCAATGGTTAAGGGGATTGATTCCTTGATTTCTCTTTCTGACAGTTCATTATTAGTGTATAAAAATGCCTCTGATTTCTGAGTATTGATTTTATATCCTGCCACCTTGCCAAATTCATTTATGAGGTCTAGTAGTTTTTTGACTGAAACTTTAGGGTTTTCTATATACAATATCATATCATCTGTGAATAATGTTAGATTTACTTCTTCTTTCCCAATTTGGATGCCTTTTATTTCTTTTTCTTGTCTGATTGCTGTGGCTAGGACTTCCAGAACTATGTTGAATAAGAGTGGTGAAAGGGGACACCCCTGCCTTTTTCCTGATCTTAAAGGGATTGCTTTTAATTTTTGCCCATTGAGTATGATGTTGGCTGTGGGTTTGTCATAGATGGCCTTTATCATGTTGAGTTATATTTCCTGTATTCCTACTTTGCTGAGAGTTTTGATCATGAATGGGTGCTGGATTTTATCAAATGCTTTTTCTGCATCTATTGAAATTATCATGTGGTTTTTCTCCTTCCTTTTGTTTATGTGATGTATCACATTGATTGATTTGCGAATATTGTACCAGCCTTGCCTTTCAAGAATAAATCCCACTTGATCATGGTGTATGATTTTTTTCATATATTGCTGGATCCGGTTTGCTAATATTTTGTTGAGGATTTTTGCATCTACGTTCATCAGGGATATTGGCGTATAATTTTCTTTTTTTGTGTTGTCTTTGCATGGTTTTGGAATCAGAATTATGCTTGCCTCATAAAAGGAGTTTGGAAGTCTTCCTTCCTCTTGAATTTTTTGAAATAGCTTGAGAAGGATAGGAGTTAGTTCTTCTTTGAATATTTGGTAGAATTCACTTGTGAAGCCATCAGGCCCAGGACTTTTCTTTTTGGGGAGTTTTTTGATAGCTGTTTCAATCTCATTTGTTGTAATTGGTCTGTTTAGGTTTTCTGATTCTTCCAGTTTGATTTTTGGAAGATTATATGATTCAATGAATTTGTCCATTTCATCTAGGTTGTCTAGTTTTTTGGCATACAGTTCTTCATAGTATTTTCTTAGAATATTTTGTATTTCTGTTGTGTCCATTGTTATTTCTCCACTCTCATTTCTAGTTTTATTTATTTGAGTCCTCTCTCTTTTTTTTTTTTTTTTTTTTTTTTTTGGTGAGTCTCCTTAAAGGTTCCTTGATCTTGTTTACCTTTTCTAAGAACCAGCTCCTGGTTTCATTGATCCTCTGTATTGTTTCTTTAGCCTCTATGTCATTTATTTCTGCTCTGTCTTTATTATTTCCTTCCTTCTACTAGCTCTGGGCTTTACTTGCTGTTCTTTTTCTAGTTCTTTTAGATGCAGGGTTAAGTTGTTCATTTGAGCTTTTTCTAGCTTCTTGAGGAATGCCTGTAATGCTATAAACTTCCCTCTCAGGACTGCTTTTGCTGTGTCCCATAAATTTTGAGTTGATGTATGCTCATTATCATTTGTTTCTAGGAATTTTTAAATTTCTTCTTTGATCTCAGTGTTAACCCATTCATTATTTAATAACATGCTATTTAGTTTCCAAGTGTTTAAATGTTTTTCAATTTTTCTATTGTGGTTGATTTCTAGTTTAATGCCATTGTGATCAGAGAAAGTGCTCGATATGATTTCAATCTTCTTAAATTTGTTGAGACCACTTTTGTGCCCTAATATGTGGTCTATTCTAGAGAATGTACCATGAGCACTTGAAAAGAATGTATATTCTGCTGTTTTAGGGTGAAAGGTTCTGAAGATATCTATTAAATCGAGTTGATCTAATATGTCCTTTAAGTCTGCTGTTTCTTTGTTAATTTTCTTTCTTGAGGATCTATCTAATGAATTTAATGGGGTATTGAAATCCCTTACTATTATAGTATTGCTGTTGATCTTGCCCTTTAAGTCCATCAAAGTCTGCTTTATATATTTAGGTGCTCCTATATTAGGTGCGTAGATATTTATAATGGTTATATCTTCCTTTTGGATTGCTCCCTTTATCATTATGTAGTGACCTTCTTTATCTCTAACTATGGTCTTTGTTTTAAAGTTCATTTTGTCTGATATAAGTATTGCTACCCCAGCTTTTTTTTCATTTCCATTTGCATGAAATATTTTTTTCCATCCTTTTATCTTCAGTCTGTGTGCATCTTTTGATTTAAGGTGTGTCTCTTGTAGACAGCATATGTATGGGTCCTGTTTTCTTATCCACGCAGCTATCCTATGTCTCTTGATCAGATCATTTAATCCATTAACATTTAAGATTATTACTGATATGTAATTGTTTATTGCCATTTTTTTTTCTTTAAAACTGTATTCCTCTTTTGCTGTATTCTTTTTTGCCTTTGATCTGTTTACAACAGGTCCCTTAGCATTTCTTGCAGTCTTGGTTTGGTTGCAGTGAATTCCTTGAGTTTTTTTTGTCT
This sequence comes from Saccopteryx leptura, assembly GCF_036850995.1. NCBI lineage: Eukaryota > Metazoa > Chordata > Mammalia > Chiroptera > Emballonuridae > Saccopteryx > Saccopteryx leptura. Next base: position 84,660,639 of record NC_089511.1, read on the forward strand.
GTAAAGCTTTTTATTTCTCCTTCAATTTTAAATGATAGCCTTGCTGGATAAAGTAGTCTTGGTTGTAGGTTCTTGTTCTGCATTACTTTGAATATTTCTTGCCATTCCCTTCTGGCCTCAAGTGTTTCTGTTGAGAAGTCAGAAGTCATCCTTATGGGGGCTCCTTTGTAGGTGATGGTCTTTTTTTCTCTAGCAGCTTTTAATATTTTCTCTTTATCATTTAGCTTTGGTATTTTAATTATCATGTGTCTTGGTGTTGGTTTCTTTGGGTTTCTCCTTAATGGAGTTCTCTGTACTTCCTGAACATGTGAAATGTTTTCCTGCCTTAATTGGGGGAAGTTTTCTGCTATGATTTGTTTGAACAAAGTCTCTATCCCTTGTTCTTTCTCTTCTTCTTCAGGAACCCCTATGATGCGGATGTTATTTCTCTTCATGTTGTCACAGAGCTCTCTTAGAGTTTCCCCAGACTTTTTGAGTCTCTTTTCTTTTTTCTGCTCCGCTTCCGTGCCTTTATTTATTGTGTCTTCTAACTCGCTGATTCTATTCTCTGCTTCATCCATCCTGCTTTAATTCCTTCCATTGTATTCTTTATTTCAGATATTGTATTTGTCATTTCTGACTGTTTCATTTTTATTATTTCAATGTCCTTTTTTATATTTGTTATCTCTTTATTTAAGTTTTTGTAATGGCCATCTATGGTTGTTCTAATATCTTTGAGCATCCTAACAATTGTTATTTTAAACTCTGCATCTCGTAATTTGGTTATATCTGATTCACTTAGGTCCTTTTCTGGGGATTTCTCTTGGTTTATTTGTGTTGTATTTCTCTGCCTCCGCATTTTTCTCTTCACGGGAGTGGCTGTGATCATGCTCTCGGGTGCACAAGCATTGGTGGCCTTGGCCTTTGCCCCGCCCCTGTGTGTGATGTTATGCTCGGTCCTGAGGGCACTGGCGAGTACCTTTGCTCAGCTGTGGGTCTCCGCCTATTTCCGGGCTTTCGCCTTGCCCTTGCAGGAGGAGCCCGCTCGAGGAACGGCTGCTAGCCTTGGCTCTACCGGCCCAGCAGGACTGCGTGCCCAAGCTCAGCTCAGTAGCGGAACTCTGCCTCTTCGGGGCTTTTGGCTCCACCCCCACAGGAGGAGCCGGCTACCAAGTCAGACCGCAAGTCTGGGTTGCACGGGCGGGGCAAGGCTGTGCTCCTGTGCCCTTTCCCATCGGCTGGTCTCCACCCTTTCCGGGGTTCCCGCCTTCCTCCCACAGGCTGGATTACAGGCTGCCGACAGCTGTGTTTGACTGCTTTTGCACACCCCCTTCCCCCAGCCGGGCAAGATTGAGCTCACACCTGAGCCCAGTGGTGGCTAGCTGGCTTCCGCCCCTATCAGCAGAACTGCGCTTTTGTCTCCCACTGCTGCCGGCCCTCCGGCGAGCCCTCAGCTGCGTGGGTGGGGGCGTTGCAGCTTGGACCCCAAGACTCACTACTGTAGACCCAAAAGCTCCCTCCTTCTAAGCGACTCTGCTCTGAGTGCCATGGGGGAGCTTGTTTGGCTGCTCTCCTGCTTCCCTTTGCTGGTATTGCTGTTTCCGGGGGAAATATTCACTTCAGCTTTGGGGAGTGACTCGTCCCAGGCGTTAGGGTGGCTATCTCCCAAAATGTTTCTCCCTGTGCCTCCTAGATTACACTCTCTTCCTGTTACTCAGGTCCTCTCCTCTCTCCCCCCGTCCCCAGGAACCCCGGGTGAGTGGTTGTGATAGAGATGTTCTGCGCGGTCCCTTTAAGAAGGATCCTGGGTCTGAGAAATCAGACTCTTTCTCACAAACAGTATTCTGACTTGTTTCCAGCTAAATACTGTCCTTACACCTCTTCTGGTCTCTGGGGCTGCAGGCTGGGGCTTTGTTCCTGGGACTCAGGACCCTTCCCCCTCTGCTAAACTAACTTCCTGCCACGCAAGTCTCTCCCTGCTGCCGTTCACTCCGGGGAGCTGGGCAGCCCTCTCTGCATTTCCGCTTTTCCTACCAGTCTCGGTGTGGCTTCTTCTGTGTTCCTTGGTTGAAGAGTCCTCTTAGTTTAGTCGAAAGTTGGTTTTTCCAGATGATAGTTCTTAAAATTAGTTTGTATTCCACTTTGGTTCTGGGAGGTAGATGTTGGTACGTCTGCCTACTCCAGTGCCATCTTCTTGGTGATTTTTTTTAACAAAACTTAAAACGAGTTTTTCTAAACATCTATAGGATATTAATGTGTTTCATACACATGCACATAAATAATGTTTGAGTTGAAATACTAGGTTCTGTGCCTCTGCTGCATAATTTCACAAAGCCTTTGGGATAATTCTATTTGTCCGTGAATCTCACAAAGAAGACGATATGTTCTGAATTATTTTTCCAGAGAAGCATATTTCGTAGAGCTAAGCTTTTAGGGAAAATATTCAGATAAATCATGGGAGAAAGGAATGCAAAGTAAGACACACCCATGTCTTATTGGCACAGTCAGGGACATCTGTAAATAGGAGAATAAAAAGTATCCTTACAGTTGATAGATGACAGAAGAAAATATGATGGAAAGGGACAGGGAAGGACATAGTAAGCTTAGAGATGGAAGAGCAGAGAGGTTTTAGGTAATGACAAGTAGTCCTGGGTAATAGAGAAACATAATACGTACACATGAAAGGTAGTGTGGTAGATGATGTGGTTAGTTAATAAGGTCAGAGCTGATGATGGTGACTCTATATGTCCTTCACAGAAGTATCATTTTATCTTGTCAAAGAAAGCCTTCAGAGGTTTCAAGCAGGGGAGTGATCAGATTTCCCTTAAAAAGCTTGTTCTGTCAGTAGCTGTGTGTGGAGGTTGCCTGAAGGCATTGCTGGCAAAATCCCAGCTAATGGGCCACGCTCAGGACTTCACTTCCAATATTCAACACATGCTTGCTCTTTGAATGACTGTGGTGTTACGAAGATGAATTTCCATTCGTTGTGTCAAACACAGAAAAAGAAGCAAGGGCAGAATGCCAGGAGGGGTGGTGGGGATGAGGTGCAATGAGCAGAGCCACGGCCCAGTGGACATTAAGCTGGTCTTTGAGGGTAGGATTTCTGTGGGCAGAAGCAGAAACATCTGAATGAAGATGTTAGAATTGACAGGACCAGGATGAGGCCATGCGTTTGGAAATATCAGTTCTTATCAGCAAAGGCAAATGGCACTATGATTTAAATTACACATAACTGTTTACTTTAATGTAAATTAAATCATGTCATTCCCTGCATGAAGCTTTCTAATGGATTTAGAATGAAATACTGACATCATAAATTGTCATGCCATGCCCACCATAATCTGGCTACTTCCTGATTCGCACTGTTACCAGAATGAGCTGGGTACTGGGATGCCCTTTGTACTTAGCCAAATAAACACAAACTAGTGACTAAGTGGTACAAAATTGTCTTTAATCAGAGAACCCAGCATCTTGAGAAGGCAGGGGAAATCCACCCACAAAGTTGTTTTTCAGTCTCAGTAAGGTAAGACTTTTTTTACAATGAAAAGGACAAAAATAAATTGAAGAAAACAATATTGTAAATAAAAGAAACATTTTATTGCAACAATAATACACTATAATATGATAAATGCATAATAAAAACATTTGTAATATTTCCTATTGTAATTATGCTTATATGCCTATTAATTTTTAATAATAATTGGAAAAAAAGGACTCATTTAGATACAAATACGTCACATAACATGCAATGGATCAACCACACCTATCGAATACAGACATTTACAGATTAATCTTCCAATATCAAAAAGGAGGACATGTAGGAGGACACTTTTCGAGGGAGGATGGAACTTACAAAAGGACTGTCCTCCCTAAAGGAGGACAATTGGTCACCTTAGTCTTAGGTCTGTCTGTGATTTATTGGGTGAAGGGGGTCCATTAGTAGTGGGCTAGCACATGCAGTTAGTTACATAGCAGTGTGTGGGAGATGGGAGTTCGGTTTTCTGTGGTGTCTCCCCGGAATGTTCTCCTGACACTGACACGGGTGTATGGTGTCTTTGACATTGTTCTGGAATGGCCGGGATCTGATGCCTCTGGGAGCCTTCTGTGTCTCTCGGAACTTTATGCCAGAGAACTCCCTGTATTTCTTAGATAACAAATTAAAGATTAAGGTTTGTGAACTAAGCTTTTAGTTATCCACAGTGCCTACCCCTTAGAGGAAATTCTGTGACTGAGCCCTTATAAGAAATTATTGTAATTTAACCCCTTACATAATCTCCTATTGATTACAAATAAAAGCCACTACTACTGAAGCCAAATTTCTGACTTTTAGGTTTTTCTATCACCACTTTTCTCCCAGCTCACTGTTTCTTCTACATCCACCTTCCCTTTCTTCTTTTTTCTACCTCAGGGCTTTGCACTAGTTGTTTCTCAGTACTAGCTATCTTACTTATCTACACATGCTTGATTCCTCCTCATCATAAAGGCTTTACTTAAAATAGACTTCCAAAAAGACTTTCCCTAGACATCCTATTTTATGCCTTTCCTATCTCATTCATATTAACTTCTTTTATCTTTTTCATAGAATTTATTACTGTCTAACTGATTTATTTGTTCACTTTTCATTATGTCTCCCTATGGGCAAATAACTTCCATAAGAACAGAACTTATTCATCATTGCATAAGAGATCTACTGTACAGTTTAGTATAATTATGTGATCAATACATATTTGTTGAGTTAATGATTTAAAATGAATTTAAATGGTTTAGGGTTTTCTTAACTCTTAAGTCTTAATTAAAAAGAAAAAGTATAAACAAAATATCAATGAAACCTAAGTCCATACAGTTTAATTCTAGGTAATTCTCAGTCACTAAAACTCTATCTGGAAATTTCCTTTGTTTAAGTGATTGATGGTACATGAAGATTTCTCAAAGATGTAGCTCCCAACTCACTCAGGGGTTTTGTGCACTCCTAGAAGTGGACCATTGCTCTAGATTGATCTGATATCTTCTTACAGAATATTTCTTGAATTGATTGTTTTTGCTTAGAGGTCTGTGCTTTCTGATAGTTGCATAGTTGAAGTTTGAGATATCTGAAAATAATGAAACAGAGTTCTCAACTTTCATTTTTATACAAGGCACTAGGCAGCTTGTTATAAATGTAAATTCCTGTTCTCAGCCTTAGATATCTGATTAGGTAGTTCTGGGATGGATTCCAGGCTCTTAGTTTTTAACATAATTCTAATATAGAAGGTCTCCACCTAACATGGTGAGAAACTTTGACATAAAGAGACAGACAGACTTGAGTTAATTCTGGCTCCAGCATTTCGTATATGTATGACCCAGGGCAAAAAAATTATCACATCTATTCTTGGAGTTCTGACCTATGTAAGAAGGATGACAGCATTACAGATTTCAGAGAGTTGTTTGCAAATCAAAATCCATAAAGCATGTAAAATGCTTAGCTCAAAGACTGCCACTTACTAAGCGCTCAATGTGAGTTATTGTGAATACTATACTTTCTGGGAGCAGCTTCAATGGTGTGTGTTTCTGACCCATATGCTGTCGGAGGTTTCCCATAAGTTGTCTACATCACTCTGATCCTTCTGGAAAGGGGAAATTGAATTGTGGTCTTTCCTCCTTTGCTATGTAGGGACTCTAAAGTGATCCTGTAGAACAGCAGCCATTTTCCAGGGCATTCCAGCGAATGTCCTCTGAAATTGCAGTATCAGTTCTCTAAGAAGCATAATGTCTGAAAGCTGAAGGTCCCTTTTCAGAATTGCCTTTAATCTTCAACCTGGTTATGCATGATGGCTACATTCCTTTTATTAATGTTTGCAACAAGATTGGACCCAGGTGAAGGATGTTAGGTAAACTTCACTTGTCTGGTTTTGCTACCCTCTTAGATGTCTCATTCACTCTTCTCAGGAGGATTCCATTGACTTAGTTCTTTGGATGAGTCTTGAAGCAGAAGACGGCACTGTGTTGAGAGCATATTGAATACAGACTCCTTTTATGATAAAGCTTGCAAGCACTTATGAGAAATGGAGGGAAGTAAATTAACATTTGCTGACTATTATATGACTTGTGGCATGGTAGGTGATTTCCTATGATAACTCATTTTATCTTTTAAAGTTATGAGAAATCTTAAACACATGCTGTAGAAAGTCACCACAATCTGACTAGCTGGATTTTTGGTCTGGAAAAAAATTCTTCTTGTATTTTTTTTAGGATCCTGTGGAGATACTGGATTTGAGAAGCTACTTGGTATGTGTTCAAAGAAGCTATCCATATTTGGAACAAAGACATAGGGATGCAGAGCAAAGAAAATTGGTCTAAAAAGCCTAGCAACGTAATTATTTTTTTATTGCACACATAAATAAACAAGGTCAATGGAAGTAAAACCAATATACTCAGTAAAGATGAGGTATAATCCAATCCAATGTCCTCAAAGTCTGAGTTCTTCGCATAGTCCTTCTCCACCAGCATAATTGAAGATATTGTGTTCTCTTTACTGTTCCTGTGATGGACTCCAAGTGTACTGAGTCAAGGGCATTCATATATTCAACTTGGACCTCAGCTGTAGAAGATGCATTATGGGTAGAGTTGCTAGATTTAGCAAATAAAAATGCAAAACCCTCACTTAAATTTTAATGTTAGATAAACAACAAATAATAGTTTTATATAGATGTGTTTGATGAATTGCATGGGGCATATCTATACAAAAAACTATTTGTAGGCCCTGGCTGGGTTGCTCAATTGGTTAGAATGTTGTACCTAAGCCACTCTAGAGTGTCCATATACCAAGGCTGCGGGTTCAATCTCTAATCAGGGCACATACAAGAATCAACCAATAACAGCATGAATAAGTGGAACAAAGATTGATGTTTCTCTCTTTATATATCTCTTCTCCTTTCACTTTCTCTAAAATCAATAATAATTAAAATAAAAAAGAAACCCTTATTGGTTGCTAACAAAATGTAAATAAACTGGGTGTTGAGTATTTTATCTGGTAAGCCATAATCACAGTAAAGAGTTGCCCCTTCCTGGCCCATTTCTATTTCACACTTCATTGCGTGATGGCTGAATTAAAGTTGATTTGAGGTGTGCAGAAAGATAAGCAGAATTAATGGGATAGGTGAGCAGGAGGGATTGAAGTAAGAGAATTTTGTGTGTCTCTGGGGGAAACTCTGCTTGATACATGAAGAGAATTAGGCAAAAATAATAGTAAGCTGTTCCTAAATTATCTGTTGGCAGCTATGAATATTTAATATGGCAAATGCAGTCTGTAAACTCAGTGGTTCTGGACACAATGGGTCCTGCTGTCAGAACAATTGATGAAGTATTTTAAAGCCAGGTTTTATTGTGGTTGAAATAGCTTAATACCTTAAATATAGATGCTTGTGAGAACGGATGGTAGCGTGCTTAGTTGATCAGCTTTTGAGAAAGAAAGTAGTGTTTAACTTACCAAAAGATGCAGTGCAAGACAATATTAATGAAGTATTAACAGCTGTGTCTTTATCTGTTCACCAGCCATTCATTTCCGCATTATGTTGAGGCTGCTAACTTCAGTCACAAACATGTTTTTATGAGAGTCTGGGATGTTTTTTTCTAACTGGAAAAAAAAATCAAGGTTATTTATTTTCTGGAGTTGTAGCATGGAATTACAGTAATGGTTCAGCGATTCCACTTTCCTATAGCTATGAGAAAGAGAGGGGCTATGGATTCAAGCAATGTGATGGAAAGAATATGTATACTCTGAAGCCAGGCAGATATGCATCAAATCTTGACTCATCTTCTATATACTGAGGCACATGGCTATCTATCATCTATCTATCTATCTATCTATCTATCTATCTATCTATCTATCTATCTATCTATCTATCTATCATCTATCTATCTATCTATCTATATCTATCTATCATCTATCTATCTATCTATCTATCTATCTATCTATCTATCTATCTATCTATCTATCTATCATCTATCTATCCATTCATCCATGTATGTAGACTAATCTCTCTCTCAATTTTCATTAATATAAGAATTGATGGTATAACTAACCATATATACATTTATTGACATATATTTAGCACTCAGATTATGTAATTATTTTCTATGTTCTTTAATGTGTTGCATTGTGTTTGCCCAGTTTGTTTACTGATCTGTGTGTCTTTGTGTGTGTGTGTGTGTGTGTGTGTGTGTGTGAGAGAGAGAGAGAGAGAGAGAGAGAGAGAGAGAGAGAGAGTTTATAAACCCTCAAGGACTGAGGCTGCACCAGCTGCGTGCCTCAGCAGTCCTCTCCAGCACTTTCCCAAAGCCTTGCCCTCTGCGGTTCCTCTGTTGCCTTCTAGAATACATGGTCAAGAGGGGCAACAGCTCTTCCAGATGTGTACCTCCATCTTTCCTAAGAATAAAATCAAACCTTCTGCCTATCATAGTCAAGAAAATTATTAATCTTCTACATAGATAGACTTGGTGTTTGTGTATGTGGTGTTATTTCCAGGGTCACAGAAGCCCTGTTGGCTAAAGAAACCTTATTCATTTTTCCTTATTCTCTTGTCAGATTCCACTATGAGAGTTTTTTGAAGTCTGGAATGGTGCCAAATACCATCTTGACTCACCATTTCTCTACCCTTATCTCATCTACTCACGCCATCCTCAACCATTCAGAATAACATTTGCTTTCTTGAACACATCATAATCTTTCTGTCTTCTTTACATATTTCTTACTTTGTACTGTGGAACTAATGTTTTTCACCCTTCTCCTAACTCATCCTCACATGTATAGCTGCATCTGAAATGCATCAAGTACTTACATCTTCTATTGTAACTTTAATAGAGATGGTGCCACTATGGTTTGATTTTCCTCAAATATTGTGAAATCTATTAGGGCCAAAATCATTCAATAGCATCAGTTCAAAGTATAAATTTCTAGACCCTTTGGCTGGTCTAAACCCCCTATGCTTCAACGGCCTGTGTCACATACCACTGTATGTGGCCTTCTCAGGTAGCTAGCACCACTACTAACAAAGTAGGACACTTAGAAAAGCTTAAGACCATATATCTGACAAACCAAGGATTAGATCAGTTGTTAATGACTAGCTCTATGTGGGTAGACAAATGTGGATCAATAAGACTGAGTTATTTACCTATGAAGTGGAGTGTTGATACGTATCTCACAAGAATGTGGTTAGACTGAAGAAAATCATGTATTTGGAAGAACACAGGTATGGCCTTTTCTTAAAGTCATAGTTACTTTTATACTTTGGTGATGCTCCACAATGTAGAAGATATAGTTTAAAAACTAGTTGAGTGGTTTATTTGGAATGTGTTATGTAAAAAGATGTTTCTTTTTTTCTCGTTTAAAAGCAAAACCTTTGGGAATTAAAGTTATAAAAAAGTAAATGTTTTTCTGATTACTATTAAACAGTATATATTTATAGGTATGTTTTCCAATAATTGTTCAATCAAACTCATTCTATGAACAATTGATGTATTATTATTAATCATAAATTTGGAAGAAGCCTCAGACGTCAGCTGGTTGAACCTATCCCCTTTAACTGGTCAGTTTTTTATAGTGAATAAAAATCTAGTTCCCTGTATAGCATAGAGTCAAAAAATCATAGATTCTCAAGAGTTAATATTTGTCTTTTATTTAATTAATAGTATTGTGACTTTGGGTACATTAATTTCCCCAGGCTTCGGTTTTCTTGTATGCAAGGCAGTGATAATAATAGTATATATTCCAACAACTCTTGGAATTGTTGAAAATAGTTCTTCCAGTCAACCTATATCTGCCTTCTAACCTATTTCTTTACTTGATATTCCACTTGATACCATGAGACAATTATCATGGCCTGTCCCTAAGTTCTATCTCCTTAGTGATACTTGTTATGATATATTTTCATCTCTTCTTTTTCCTGTGCACTTTTTTTTTTCAGGGAAAATTATGGTTTGTCAATATCTTTTCAGAAGTCTTTCAAAGGTATTTTAAAATTTATTTGAGATAATGCCTGTCACACATGCAGAATAGCCCAGGTGCAGTGAATGCTTCAAAATATTTTAATTTATCTTCTCTTTAATGCTTGCATACTGTAATTTTACTAATTTAATTTATAATATCATTTGCTTATTTGATCTCCATCCAAGGGGCAGATTTGCAAGCATTTTGCTATAGTTTTTGTTGTTGTTATTTTCCCTGCCACTTTCCTACATATGTACATATATTACACATGGTGATGATTACAGAGTGCATCCTACCTTTTTTATGTTATTGAGTTTTATTGGTATCATCATCTTGTTTACATTTATCTTGTAACTTTTTGGTTTTCATTTGTATGAAATATAACTATAATGAGTTTATACCTAGTGTTATATAACTACCATTAAAAAAATCGTTTGGGGAAAAAACCCATTGTGTCATATAGCTGTTGTTGTTTAATCTAGTCTTTAGTCAAATAAAATATCTTTAGGTCACTTTTAGGGAACTAATTTTTGAGCTGCCTTTTATCAAATTCTACTTATGTAATAGATGTACAATGATTTACATGCAAAATGTAAGATTGTACATTTATGTCTATCATTTGTCAACTTGTTAGCCCACTTCTCTGTACAATAGGTACAATATCCACAGCTATTTTTGTGTATTGGTTGTAATTATAATAACTTGAACTCTTTCAGTCATTCTGTTTAAAGATATGCACACTAACAAGTGAGGACATACTGAGACAGGTGTGGGGCTCATGAATGATTGTTGTTAGTTGTAAAAATGAGATCATAATCTCAGAACTACAGTTACAGATTTCAGAATCTTCTTTCTTTAGCTTGATGTTATGATCCGTAATATCTTAGATTTTTGTAGACAATCTTCTGTCCAAGAAGAAAAATCTTTACTTATAACTTTTTCTAAAGTGTCCACCCCGCACATATTGCATTTTTATATTTTACTACTAAGAAATCACAGAGTTTTCAAACAAAATTATGACAAAGGGTGCCAAGGCACGATGTTCTAGTAGCTGAACCATGAGTATTACAGGAGCTATCCTTGGAAAAGCTAGAGTTCTCTCTGAGGGCTACCATATGTCTCCCGTTGGCTACAGTGACAGATAGCACAGTGCAAGGAGAGATTGCATCACTATAGATAATATCCTAGGAGGCTGGCATTATTATCAAATAATTATTATTAAAACAACAATAAGATATGAATACCATTATTCATTAGATATATTAAGAAGACATTGCAATTTTTGCCAGTCTATAAAGCTATGTCAGTTTGTAAAACTTAGGTTTCTGTAAAAATGAGACCAAAGTAATTAACTGTGAATATAAAATTATAATTTGTCAGTGCTGAACGTAAAAAAAAAAGAAAATGAAAATATAGACTGGAAGCCAAGTGCGTGATGATCATTGTAACATTTAGTCCTTGAAGAAGTACGGACTTATAGAACATTTTTGGGGGGACATTTTACTGGATGTCACTTGGAAATAGATCCATCTTTTAAACTTTGAGAGCAGTTAATGTCTGATTCAGTTTGAAGTTCCGTCATACATAGAGGCTAACTCATATGTATGAACATCTATTATTGAAAATGCCATAAAATCTTTTCTATGCTTCTGCATTTTTCTATCAAAGATATTTTTCATGAAATAAAGATGATTTTATTTCCTTGGTTTCAACACTGTTTCATAGAAACATGGATTTTTCTCTATTATCATCTGTCTTTTCTTCATATACTTTCAATTTCCCTTTCTCATTTATCTTTTCTTTTTTTAATGCCTTCCTTTTCTTTTTTTCTTGGGCCTCAATTCTCACCAACAACAAGTTTTATATATATATATTAACTTAAAAGTCCTTGTACAGTAAAGAGGATGTATTTAGGCAGTTTTGAACCTTTTTATAAAGTTCAAATTAAAACAATGTTTTTAAATTTTTTAAATGGAATGGAAACCATTTTAAATGCATCGTGTTATTCTTTTCCACCTGACTAACTGAGTCAAAGTAGTAATGGGACCAACACATTTAGGGACTTCGAGATTAGTATTGTCAGTGTCATTGAGTTATTTAAAATATTTTCATAAATAGTTATAAGATGTTTAATAGTTCATAATAGTTATAAGCATATCATGAGATGTTTGAGACTGGAGTTCAGACTCCTATATTATGAAATGAGATGTACCTACATTCACTCAAGTAGAGGCAAAGCTTAAACTCAATAGTATGCACTTATTAGCTACCTGCTAGTAGACAGAGTCTTATAATTTTGTTCTTACCACTCTTATCTTTCCATGGCAGCCAATTCAATGTGTCCTGTTTTAATCCAGTGTTATTTACATCTACATAGCTAGATATTCCTTCTTGCATTTCTTCTTCAAGTAGGATTCCATCTAATTAACCTTGATATTTGATGACAGCCCTGTAAGATAATTCTAATTAACAAAGGTGCTGTAGCACAGAAACAGTTCTTACCCTTCAGAGATGTCTTAGAAACGATCTTCTGGACTCGCTGTTTTGATCTGAAGATGTGATGTAGCAAGAGGTGGAGGATGTCTACTCATAGATACTGAGATTGCATTGCTGGGTCCATGGGGCATCTGTAAGCTCAGACTAACTCTGCTGCATTGACCTGCGGTTCCCCTGTGCCTGGCTCAGAGATGAGAATAGAGCAGGTTCTTGTTAAATGTTGTTGGAAGCCTAAATTTACATAAGTTACTTTTATGCCTTTACATACCTTAGCATCATCTCTTAACACAGGAAGTGTTTTTCTACTCTTACCTGATAATATTTGAAATTCTTTCATAATGAAAAATAAAATGAAATGAAATAAAAAAACATGGTTGAAAGAGTTTATGGCAAATTAGAGAGAAATTGGCTCAGAATTAATTTTTTTCAGTCCCTGCTGCATAGAGGAAATTGTTAGAATCAGCATTCATAATTGAGCTTCAACAAAAGGCTTTGTTTTACAATTTGCTCTAAGGTAATTAGAAAAATATGCATGAAAGCATGACACGTATAACTCACACATATATTTATCTGAATATATTTTGTGTCATTCATATTTATAGCTCATTTTGTAAAACCAAGTTTACTGTATTGAAACAGACAATTAAAGAAAGGTGAAGGGAATAGTATTTTTCCAGCAACTGCAGTGTGGCCGGCCCTGTGCCAGATCCTGCGCAAACTCTCAGTTCATCTTCTCTGTTCAAAATATTGCCATGTTTTACAATGAGGAAACTGGATGTTATAGAGAACTGAGCATGGGAGATCAAGAAATATGTTCTTCGTTGAACTTATACAAGAATAGTTACAGTAACTACAATTTATATACAAATAACTTGTGGGAAGGGCAGAAGTTGAGCCCAATTCACCTGGCTGGCACTCCCATTATTTTTATAAGAGCAATTTGTATTATTGAGTTCTCTTGAATAGACACATTTATTTACATTTATTTAATTTACACTTTAATTTAAAATGATAATTTACAGAATTTAAAAAATATACAGACATATTATGGCATCATTGTAGACAAACACTATAAGAGCTCTGTTTTTTGCTATTTTCCTACATGGAGCCAGATGACTAGAAGTTGTGAAAAGTCATAGACTAGTTCAATAAAATTGAATTTGGTGACAGATCCAATTTGTATTGTAACACAATACAAATGTGTTTGTATTGTAAGGTAAGTGCTCAAGAGCTATTAAGAGTTGTTCTATATGCACACATACATACTCACTCTTATATGATATAAAAGTAAAAAATAAATAGTAACTTATGTACACAACAGGATTTCATTATCAAATATATTGACAAAATGTTGTGTTAAAGAAAAGTAAATATTTGCTTTAAATTTTATAAATTCTTATATTCATCAGTATGAGAATGTTCTTTGTGAAACTCTAAGGATGAATTATAATTTGCAAAGTCCCTCAAATTTTTTCATCATAAACATCTCTTTTACAAGGAACAATAATTAACTTTTAAAATATAGGTGGTTTGCATGATAAATTTTAGAAACTGTTTATTTATGTATTTATTGAACAGTAATGTAAGAGTACTTACTATATGCCAATCATTGTACAGGCATTGGGGTGCAGAATGAATAAGACAAAGATCCTGGCTTTTGTGGAGCTCAGATTCTAGAAACAGACAGAATATAAACAAGACAAATAAGTAAAACATGTAGGACTCTGATCCTAAGGAGGACAAAAAAAGTGGAGAAGAGAGTAAGGAATGTCACAATAAGAAGGTGATTTTCAAAATAGGGTACCAGGGAACGTCTCCCTGAGAAAGTAGCATTCAAGTTTGAGATGAAGGAACAGCTGTGTGGATATTGTCAGGGGTGTTTTCCAGCAAAGGAAACCCCAAATTCCTCTGTGTGGCTAGAGCAGAGTGAGCCAGGGGAACAGTCATGGGATTTGAGATCAGAGAAATTATAGGGACCCAGATCAAGTAGGTCCATGTAGATTAGAGCAAGGGATTTGACTGAGAATGAAATGGGCAATCCCTGGAGGATTTTGAACTCTGGAATAACTACATGGGTTGTAGGGCTGATCTTTTTCAGAAAAAACAGAAGTTGTCAAGGGGAAAAGCAAAAAGATCAGGAGGTCAAAGGATGTTGCAAGGATCCAGAAGCAACATGATGATGACCAGCATGAAGAATTCAGCAGTGGAGCAGGTGAAGTAAAGTGAGATTCTGGATCTGTATTGAAGGGAGAGATTTTACTGGATTTGGTGATAGATCAGATATGGTGTTTGGAGACAGCAATCAAGGATGACTCCAGAGTTTTGGACTGGAAGGATGGTTGCGACTTATGGGAATGGATAAGACTCTTTTCCAAGAGGTTTTAGGGGTGAAGGTAGAATGTCAGGAATTCATTTTTAACTTAGTAATTTTAGACGCTTTTTAGGAATTCCTGTGCAGAGCATGATTTTGCCAACAAAATACTAAAGTAGGTAGTCCCAGTGGCAAATTGTTTAAATAGGGCGTGTGAGAATTTCTAAGTTAGAATGCTCTAGATTTAAGGGGTTGATCCTAATTTACTGAATCTTCAACATGATCTAAAATTCTCTAAGTTAACTTAACATTTCCATGTTTCAAGTAGAAATAAACTAATAGAAAGAAAAGGATTTGGGGAGATTGCAAAATCCCTACCTCCAACCCTACAGCGGTTCTCATTCATTGCCTTTTTGGGACTTGAAGGTGGAGTTAACCATAAAACAACAGCAGGGTTTGCTGGGCACATTGAGATAGCTCAGCACTTCGCTGAAGGAATCTCGAAAGGAGCTTTTTTTCCGGGTCCTGCTGAGGAGCAGCAAGCTGCCCTCACATCTTGGATTACTACAGCCTTAGGAGGAGTTGCTGCTGATATGCACAAATCTTCTGTTGTGACACAGATAGCTTGTGACATCACTCTCAGTCTGAAAGACTTCTCTTTTGAGGCTGGTGACAGCTAGCCAGGAAAATCAATACTCTAATGAATTTAATAGACTCTATACTCAGGCTAATGGGGTTGCTATGGAAACCTTATTAGAAAATATAAGGGATATAGATGATCTCTCCTCTAGACAATGTTTTTCTAAAGAACTTCAGTGCTTTTATTTGTTTTTTTTAGTGCCTTTATTTGTAAAAAAAAAATTTCTTTTTAATTGTGAACATATAAAGTGTATAAAATATGAATGTGAAGCTTAAACATTTGTTATAAAGCACAAACCCATGTTACAACCAAGTCAAGGAAAAGAACACTGTTGGCTTTTAAGAAGCCAATCACTTGCCCCTTCCAAATGATAGCACTTCTGTCCCCACAAACAAACAAACAACAGCAACAAAATCAATATCTGGTTATATAATCCTTTTTCTTGCTTGTGTTTAGCTTTTTACCACTTGAGCCATATAATTTAGCCTGATTCATTGTATTTTATATACACATATTTGAATATATATTCATTGTATGAATAATACATAATAATTTATCTTCTACTAGCCTTTGGTTTGTTTGTTTTCTAGTATTAAAATATTACAGATGATTCTGCCTCAAACATTTAGTAGCTTTCTTTGTATATTGAGTATTCATTTCTATTTAATATTGTTGGGCCATAGAATATGCCTATCGTCATATTTAATAGATAACACATACTTTTTTATTGTAGTGATTTGTTGTTTTGTCCTTTATTTTCCCAAAGGTTGAACCCAGTTACATTCCAACCAGAACTGTGTAAGAGACAGTTTCTGTTGCTCTAAGTTCTCCCCTACATCTGAAATGATCCCTAGTTTTAATGTTTGTCATTCTACTGTATGTATTTTATCTCCTTTGTCCTTCCCAGATGAGAGTGTGAGCGCATTGTCATGTTTGTTTGACACTTGGATAACCTGTTTGTGAAGTATTTGTTAGCTCTCCTACTTGTTTTCTAATGGATTATTCTTATTTTTTCATCAGTCTCTTAAGGTAACTCTTTACATGACATATAATTTGCAGCTTTACAATAAGTCTGTATTTCTGACAGATCAAGGAAGCCAAACTTACATTTCAACTAGAGTGTGCTAGTTAGCTTTAGCTATTTGCACTTTTACATACATTTTAAAATAACTAGCCAACTTTTAAAAAAGAAAAAAAAATTGAACCTGACTTTGATTTTCATCAAAATTACAATAAATCTACAAATGAGCTTAGAAAGTATTGATAAATCTTTTAAACCATGGTTGTAGTCTAGTCCCTCAGTTGCTTAGATCTTCTTTAATTTCCATCAATAATGTTTTATAGATTTCTGCCTAGAGGTTTCACACATCTGTGTTAGATTTATTGCTAAATATTTAAATATTTAGTGCTGTAGTAAAGAACATTGATTTTTAAATTTTATTTTCTCTGTTGCTACAGAGAAATTCAATTGATTTTTATATATTGATTTTATATCTAGCAACCTTGTTATACTTGCTTATCACTTCTAATAATGTATCTGTAGATAGTTTGAATTATCTATTAACTCATATCATCTGAATATTATAAGGCTTTCTATTCTTAAATTTAAATATTTTATTTCTTTCTATTATCTTTCTATACTCTCCAGACCTTCCTGCACATTTATTAATAATGTTTGTAGTAAGTTCTATTTTCTTATTCCCAGTATCAAAGTGAAAGCTTTTGCTGTTTTTTACTGTGAATTATGATGTTTGCTTATGGCATTGTTGTTATCTGCTATCACAATAAGAAAATTTCTAATTTACAAAGATTTAAAAAATTTTTAAATTTGTGTTTTATTTCACCAGACTTTTTTTCAACTTATTGATAGCATCATATGATTTATCCTTTAGTTTATTGATGTAATGAGTTACATTGATTAGGTTTCAAGTGTTAAACCAATCTTGCATTTCTGAAATAAATCCAATGTGATTGTGGTATATTACCTTTTTGGATTACTGCTAAATTTAGGTATTTTGTTTTTTAAGAATTTTTCATTCATATATGTATATATGTATGTATATGTATATATACTGATATATATAAACTATAATTTGGGCCTTATTATATTTTGAAAAAATTGAGAGATATTCATCAATTATAAACGTTTTAGGTCTAGAAACAAAACCTATTCAGTTCAATCAAAACAAGGCAAGTGAGTAATGAAAAATAAAAATAAAACCAATACAAAAATCAGGTAGGTTTAAATAAAAAACAGATTAAGAAGATGTGAAAAAAATTCGAAATATAAATAGTCATAAGTAATGGAAACACATACTCATGAATATACGAGGCAGGTAATGCCCAGAATAATGCTGTTGAAATGTTATAAATATTGTATAAGGTAAAATTTTTAAAAATTTACTAAAGATAAAATTCTCACTAGTTAGAAATAAAATGTTTACTTAACTAGGAAAGTAAAAAATCGTAAATTTATATGTACCTCATAGTACACATAGTACAACCTTAAAATATATAAGTAAAAATGTTTATATGTGTATACCTAGATATCTGTAATATTGATAGAATGCAAGACAAATCTGAATAGTTATACGAAGAGGAAGTCTTCATATGAATCTCCAGTTCCTTAGATCAAAGAAACAAACCCAAACTCCAAAAGAGCCTATACAGGGTACACAAAAGTAGGGTTTAAAGTTGTGATCACACAATACTAGAGTTTATTCTTGTATTATTATTTATTAATTATTGTATTACTTTCCATATGAATAAATATAAACCTACATTTGTCCCACCTGTATAATATAATTTGTACAATTTAACAAATATGATTTAATTAACACATAAGAAATATTATAATCAATATTTTTAGAACACTTCTTTCCACAAACATTTCTAACATTAATTAAAATAACACTACTCTAGCCCATAAAACTAGTTTCAACAAATTTCAAAGATATGATGCTATTTTTTCTACCATATTGCAATATAGTTAATAATCAATAACAAAAAAATTAGTTATGTGCATCATAATATGACACATTGACATATTTATAATTATTTGATCAAAGAAAAAAAATTTAAACACTT
Source organism: Saccopteryx leptura (assembly GCF_036850995.1). Lineage (NCBI taxonomy): Eukaryota > Metazoa > Chordata > Mammalia > Chiroptera > Emballonuridae > Saccopteryx > Saccopteryx leptura. Next base: position 84,679,116 of record NC_089511.1, read on the forward strand.
TACATTAAAATGTGTAGAATGAAGCTAATGGCATGTTGAGAGGTTTCACCTTTCTTATACAGTATTAGAAATCCAAAGATTCAGTGTAATGAGCCAAACATTCCATTATAAGAACTTAGAAAAATAGGCTATAATAAAGCTAAAAATAGAAGTAATTAATAAAGGAAGAAGAAATAAATGAAATTAAAATTTTATCACACAAAAATAGGATTGAAAAAGCAAGAAAATCAGTTATTGAAAATTTTTCCTAGAGAAACAACCAACATGCTCAGTTGGCACTGGTAATGAGTTCTCTGTAATGAACTAATAACAGATCATTTCAACTTACTCAGCTTCTTACAGAAAATTAAAAAACAGAAAATACTAAAAATGTATTTTAAATGGCTGGCATAACCCTAAAGACCAAAACTGACAGAATCAGTGCTAGTAAGAAAAGAGCGAACTAAAAATATACAAAAGTCATATCACTTGACCATTTTTTATTTATAGTATGTTGCTTTACTTTTAGCACATGTACTGTTGTAAGGTACAAAAGGCTACAGAATTAATATTAATATTTTAGGAAGCTTAAAGAA